>NC_134354.1:754388500-754988500 GCF_048569485.1 Anomaloglossus baeobatrachus
CCGGATGGGGGCATATTATTAGCCGGATGGGGGCATATTATGAGCCAGATGGGGGCATATTATGAGCCAGATGGGGGCATATTATGAGCCAGATGGGGGCATATTATGAGCCAGATGGGGGCATATTATGAGCCAGATGGGGGCATATTATGAGCCGGATGGGGGCATATTATGAGCCGGATGGGGGCATATTATGAGCCAGATGGGGCCATATTATGAGTCAGATGGGGCCATATGCCATGATGGGTTATATAGCAGGATGCGGCCACATGCCAGTATATAGCAGGATGCGGCCATATAGCAGGATTACGGTATATAGCAGGATGAGAGACATATACTGTATATACCAGGCAGGGAGGATCATTACCAGGATGTGGCACCTTAGTAGAGAATTTGGGGACATTACCCCCATAACAGTGTCAGCAGCAGATCCTCGCCCCATGACAGTGTGTCATGACCACATTTTTTGCTTAAAATTTTATTTTCCTATTTTCCTCCTCTAAAACCAGGGTGCGTCTTATAGTCCGGTGCGTCTTATAGTCCAAAAAATACGGTACCTCCCATAATATCCTGTTCAACTCTATGACTGCCCTCACTACCTCCCATGGTAGCCTGTTCCACTCTCTGACTGCCCTCATTACCTCCCGCAGTAGCTTGTTCCATTCTCTGACTGCCCTCACTACCTCCCATGGTCACCTGTTCCACTCTCTGATTGCCCTCTCTACCTCCCGTGGTAGCCTGTTCTACTCTCTGACTGCCTTCACTACCTCCCGTGGTCACCTGTTCCAATCTCTGACTGCCCGCACTACCTCCTGTGGTAGCCTGTTCCACTCTCTGACTGCCCTCACTGTCAAAGTTTTCCTAATGTCTAATCTGAATCTCCATCCAAAACCTCTTGTATCCAAATCTAAAAAGTGGGTCAGCACTCCAAGGTGAGTTGGTGAGAAAATTGCTGATGAGCGAGCACTAAAATGCTTGAGTACTCAATACTTTAATTGAGCAGGTCGGACGCTCTACTCGACTACCAAGTACAATGGAAGTCAATGGGAAACTCAAGTATTTTTCCAGAAGACCTTAACCGGCATGCTAGGGAGACTGGAACTAGTTGCTGAATTGGATAGAAACAGTGTTCAAATAGAAACAGCATGGGCAAGACTCCGAGATGCATCTCTGAGTCTCAGGTCCATTCTCAGAACTAAATAAATAAATCATTTAAAAAAATGACATGGAGTTCCCCCATTTTTGTTATTCAGCCAAGTTAAAGCAGACATCTGGGGGCTGTTATCACCAGGTTGGGAAGGTCCATGGTTATTTTTCCCCTCCAAGCCTAAAAATACCAACGCAGCCACCCTAGAATTGGTGCATCCATCAAATGCGCCAAATCTGGTGCTTTACCCGGCTCTTTCCGATTGCCCTGGTGTGGTGGTAATTGCGGTAATATTTTTGGGGGTTGAACTCAGATGTTTATGATGCTGTTATCAATCCCTTGTGTTAGTAATGGACAGGTATATATTAGATACCTCCATTACTAACCCAGTAATAAAAAACACAGGAAAATAATAGTTTTTTTTAATAAAGACTCCCCCACACTATTCCAAAACTCACCAATTTATCATTAAAAATGTCCCCACAAAGTTTTGTCATTCATCCTCATGTCACCAGGTAGTGACGACAATGTCATCAGCATCTCCGGGTCACACTAAGCACAATGTTGAGCCAGTGGCTTTGAGGAATGTAATCATCACTACCCGGCACCTGTGAATAGCTGTACTTTACTGCTCTTCACTGTTGCCAGAGTTGTATTTGTGGATTGTGGATTACGATGGATCTTCATGGGAAATTTTTTTATAATAAATTAGTGAACAAGGGATAGTGTGTGGAATTTTTTTATTCAAATAAACTATTTTTTCCTGTGGTAGTATATTTTATTATTGGATTTGTAATGGGGATGTCTGATAGATGTCTCACCATTACTAACCTCTGGGCTTGATGGCAGCTGATATTACACAGCTGACATCAACCCCATAAACCATTACCCTGATTGCCACCACACCAGGGCAATCAGAAAGAGCCAAGGTGAAGTGCTAGAATTATCGCACATACCCTAGTACTCTGACAACATTGTTCCCAGTAGTGACCTCAATCTGTCATATGGAGTCTCATCTACAAGCAATAGGATATATAGCATGAGGAGAAGAACATATTGATATACAATCTTGTGGGAAAATGTTTAATATAACTTGGAATATATTATCCACTTTTTTGATCATTCTGGACTTACCAGTCTAGTGGGAATCATACGCAACTGCCAATCAATGCTTAGGACCACCTACTGGACTCCTAAGGCTCCAACATTCAAAGATTTATATAGATAAATTAATGGTTAGGCTGATTTTTTTTCTCCACAAAACTACAGTAGATATCAATTTGTTTAGCTCCTCCTGCTCTATCATATGCAGCCTACAAATTAGACCCTACTTTCAACCAGATATTCTGCCTTTTCTGGCAGCCACCAGGGAGATTTAGGGGTACTTTACATGCTGCGACATTGCTCAAGCGATGTCGTTGGGGTAACGGTGTTTGTGACGCACATCCGGCGCCGTTAGCGACGTCGCAGCGTGTGACAGGCTGGAGCGACCTAAAACGATCGCAAAAAAAGACAAAAATCGTTTGTTTTGGAGAGGTCGTTAATAACAAAAAAACGTTGTCAGGTAAGTAGCGATGTTGTTCCTCGTTCCTGCGGCAGCACACATCGCTGTGTGTGAAGCCGCAGGAGTGAGGAACATCTCCTTACCTGCGTCCACCGGCAATGCGGAAGGAAGGAGGTGGGCGGGATGTTACGTCCCGCTCATCTCCACCCCTCCGCTTCTATTGGCCGGCCACTTAGTGACGTTGCGGTGACGCTGAACGCACCTCCCCCTTGAGGGAGGGATTGTTCAGCAGTTACAGCAACATCGCTGAACAGGTATGTGCGTGTGACGCTGCCGTAGCGATAATGCTTGCTACGGCAGCGGTCACCACATATTGGCCGTACAACGGGGGCGGGTTCTATCGCGCTCGACATCGATAGCAATTGCTAGCGATGTCGCAGCATGTAAAGTACCCCTTACTATTGTCAAGGGTGTGTCATGTGTGACAGAAAGTCATGTGGTTTCTAGCCACAGAACGTCACAGCGTCTGGCTTACCAGAATGTTCCCTGACTTTCTATTGTTCTTGCTGTTGTGGCGCCCCTGACCTGGTCAGGCACCACTGAGTACTGCACCCATGCTGGGGACAGTACAATACAGGTAATCCAGAAGGCTGACCGAGGTGTGACTACACAGGCGCATAGTGATCAGGTCTCACACATGTACCTTTGAGAGGACCCCTGGGGATCCCAGGAGGGGGTAAAAGCCTTCACCTCCACTTGAGGAGTGGAGGGGGCGAAGCCTCCATCTCCACTCAAGGGGTGTGGTAGAGAGCCTGGTTGCTAGGTGGCGTAGGCAAGAACAGGAGAGGAGGGAGCAGTGAGCCAGTTTAGTGTGCAGTCCAGGGAGAGCAGACGTCAGGAGCAGACCCCTGGGGCTGTGACAGTCTAACAGCGTCCGCGCAGTGACTACCGACGGGGGAGAACGGTCACCTGGGAGTGCTGCCCGAACCCCACACACAGCTAGAGAGAGAGCAGCGTAGTGGAAAGTACGGAGACTGTCAGGGAGTACCAGGCCCAAACGGGCGGCAGATCCCGGTGCGGGGATAGATCCACCTTTCCTTGCTAAACCTGCCGGTGTGGGGCCCTCAAAGCCCACGCCACAACACCCCAAAGGCCGCAGCCACGTAGCCACAGTTAGGGCCCATAGTTCACAGGAGGCAAGCAGCTGGAGTGATCTGGTCCAGGCGACAAGCAAACGGCAAACAAACGAGGGGAGCAGCTACTTCCCTGGGTGACCCCCATAGGGACTAAAAGTCGGGGTTACCACAAACCACAGAAGGGCTAAGGAAGGCGAGTCGGTAGCCACCCTCATCAGTCAGCCTGAAGGACACCTGGTTCCAGCCTGGTTCATCCCAGCTACGCCCGGGTTACTCACCCTGCCACCTTCTGTGAGTAAAACCCCTGAAAGACATTCTGCTTGTGTGGAGTTATTCTGCGCCTTGTGGTTCTACACACCTACACAGGGCCCTGGGGCTTGCCTCACTCTCAGGAGGCTATTACAACTGACTGCACCCACCATCAGCCCCAGGCGTCCCTCAATCTGCAGTGGCGGTCCCCACTGACCGCGATTCTGAGAGTGGCGTCACGACAATCCTAAAAGAAGATCTCCTACCTGTGACAAGATCCAGCTGAGTGGAGTTCCTGAAGGTAATGCACCGACACTGCACTTGTGGGGCTTCACACTGTCAGTATTCATTGGTATAGGTAGCTTTCCTGCTGGATTCATCTCTCCCTTTTGGACCCAGCAGGAGCTCGCCATCCACCCAGCTGCTGATCATCAGCATTCTCTTAGTGCTGAAATACCTCTTCCTTAGACTGGTGCTGGTGATATTATTCAGTTCATTCTAGCTCTGGTTGGAAGCAGGTGGCTTATATTCCTCTGTGGTATCGTTGCTGAAAACTTTTCTGAACTTCTACCTGAGTCACCTGTAGATAAATAGTTCTTGCATTTTCCTCCGGTGTGACCTCATTGTGTCATCTATAGTGTTTATTGGGGTTGATGAAGAGCTCATCCCATCCATTTTCTATTTAGGGCCCAGCACTAGGAATACCTAGGGTCAGGTATCCGGCTCGGTGCATAGGTGGGGTGGTGAGGGACCTCAGGGACCAGCACTTGTTTGGTCAGGGGTCACCATCTTCTCCTTCCCTAGACACAGGGTTTTCCTTCCCTTTCGCCTGGTACTTCCCCATACATAGGGTGTCAACTATACAGTGTACTATTCACTCATTGAACTCAATAATAAAATAGAACATGGAGATTATATTAATATTAGGGGGAAAAAAATATCAACCACATCATCTCAAATAATTATCTAGTAGGTATTTCATCCACGTTTCCTCACCTCCTCCCCCCTTTATAAATGGCGGTGGAGACCTACTTTAACCATTAGGTGGAACGTTTTTATTTTTGTAGAAAGTAGTTCCCTGTTATGTACAAGTGGAGAAAAAAAAAATCCAGTAATGAAAATACAATTTATCATTCCTTATACATAATAATTTACATTCTAAAAACTGTCAGTAGGAAGCCAGTAACAATATCTCTAATGAAGCTTAAGCTCTGTATAATCCATGTATTTACAGTCTGCTGGGGCTGGCAAGCAGAAACACACAAATGCCTAATACTGCTCCATGCGCATATCTAGTTTAAAGCTTAAATTCCCCAGCGAGCTAATAACAATGTTATTTAATGGAAGCTGGAAAGATCACAGTATTTATGACCCACTAGTGTTACCATAATGTGGGCCAAGGAGTAAACTCTCCAAACATATGCAGAGGCAAGATAAAGGTGTTGTCCTCCTGTCACCTACAGAATTGTAGAAAGTCTAAAAAATATTGCAATTGTTGTCCTAGGTGGTTCACAATTAAACATGTATAGTGCGCGCAAACAAAGGGTTCATACATGGCTATGATGCCTAGTTAAAGGAGTTGTCCAAGTCTAATTTTTAGAGACAAAAAATTAAAGGTAGTTGCTATCTAGTTAGTAACTATCTGCCTGTTCTATTCGATGGCAGTCCTGCCCGAGATTCAGATCCTCCACACCAACAGAGCATCTCTTCTTCTGGTCCTCTCTGTTGACATTATACTAATTCACAGCCAGCTCCCAGTTAGGTATTGACACACTCGAGCAATGGGCTGAGAAGAACAGAATGGTTTTTAACAGGGACAAATGTGAAGTCCTACATCTGGTTAAAAGAAATGTAAAAGGATATATAGTATGGGAGGAATAGAACTAGTTGATAGCATCGGGGAAAAGGACGTGGGCATAATAGTGGATCCCAGATTCAACATGAGCCAACAATGCGGAGCTGAGGCTAAAAAGGCCAACAACATTCAGGGATGTATCAAGACAAGCATTGAATCTAGATCAAGAGATGTCATTATTCCCCTATACTCTGCCCTGGAATACGGTGTACAGTTCTGGGTGCCCCAATTCAAGAAAGACATCGATATATTGGAGCAAGTCCAGAGAAGAGCAACCAAGATGGTAGAAGGTCTGCAAACCATGACCTATGAAGACGGCTAAAAGAACTAGGAATGTTTAGTTTGAAAAAGAGAAGGCTGAGAGGAGACTTAATAGCGGTCTGCAAGTATCTGAAAGGTAGTTACAGTGCAGAGGGAACTACCCTATTCTCATTAGCACAAGGAAGTCCAAGAAGCAATGGGACAAAACTGAAAGGAAGGAGATTCAGATTAGACATTAGGAAAAACTTTCTAACAGTGAGGGCAGTCAGAGAGTGGAACAGGCGACCATGGGAGGTGATGAGCTCTTCCTCAATGAAAACCGTCAAGCGGAAACTGGATAAACAAATAGCTGGGATGATTTAGGAAAGCCTGCACTGGCAGGGGGTTGGACCTAATGGCCCTTGAGGACCTTCCAACTCTACCATTCTATGATTCTATGATTTTGGCAGTCATACCCTGTCAACAGGGCAGAGCAGAAAGAAGAAAAAAAAGAAGAAGAAGAAAAATCCAGCTACAAACTGTCGGATAAAACATTTAGGTTTTATTAAAAAAAACTTACTTGTTATGATGGGACAGAGAAAATGAGCAAGCAATAACAACATATAATCAAAAAACAAAATAAAATAAGCAAAGGTAAAATACCATCAGCATTTGGACAGGGACTGAGTACGCTGTAGCGCAACAGGGAACAAAACTGACCATGCAGCCCAAGGTCAAATATCGAGCCCTAAACCCAAGCCATGACAGTATCCCTCATGCACAAGAGGGCCACTCAACCGTCAGACGCCCCTATCCTATGACGGAATTATCACCAGGTGATTGCATTAAGATCCTCTGCACTAAACCAGGAGTTATCTTACGAATCCTAATTCTATTTGATGAGATTCTGTAGCCGGAATAATGTTCTTACCACTTGCCCAGTGAAATTATATGCTCTGTTCGCAGTCGGAAAGAGCAGAATGTGCCAGCACAAAACTGCAAGGCTACTGCACAGGCGCGAGATCGCATTTTGCTACGTGGATTATGCAGGACGCGTCATTCATATCAATCAAAGCCGAAGGATTTGACTAGGAGCAGAGAGTAGGGACAGATGTCACAGGTAGGACACCCATCAGACCAGACCATCATCATTTATATACAGTGTGGGAGCATATCAAATGGTATTTTGGAGGGTATACAAGGGAAGTCAGGAGCTGAAAAACATATTTGTGGAATGCATCACCGGAGCAGATAAAGGCGGTGTAATTTGTTCATAGGCTTAAAACTGGTGGCATGTTCCCTTTAAGAAGGGGCTGTCGAAGTAGTAGATGATTCCTTGATGTTTTAATGAGCAATTATTGCACAGCGCATAATCTTCCTAAGATTTCTGTAAAATGGAAGAATCAGGGCTAGTTGAACATTGTTAAAATGTTCCTTCTTTATCTTTGCTACACATCCCATGTCTCTACAGACTACAAACAAAACAGTCATGCATTATTCCATTCCTCCATTCCTTCTTGATAACCTACACATAAAAGCAAAGAAGAGAGTAGCACATGACTGAAGGATCCGACTACATAAGGTTTTTTTGTTGTCTGTTACCATGGAGACACAGATATCTATGTACGCTATACACACAAAGTGATGGGAGGTTTCTAATCAAGCTTAATTGCAAAGTTGCCCTATTTTTAAGTTTAGATTCAATAGAACAATAAAAGGTTTGTAGCACAGTTATACATTGCATTACATACATGACATCAAAGTTTAAAAAAAAAAAATCAACTAATTTCCTTTGACTAATTTGGCAGTAATTTTATAATCTTTTTATCATTGATAGACTAGGTTTTGTAGGTCAGTATGTCACAATGAAATTGAAACATATACAATAAAACCCACTGACAACAATTCGTGAGCGCTGCGAGCAATCACTGGCTCAGTTGTGATACTGCATTTATGATATCTTACCTCTAGTGATGACTGAGCACTACCATGTTTGGGTGTTCGGTAGTCGTAACTAGAGATGAGCGGGTACTACCATGCACGGGCACTTGTAACTAGTGATGAGCAAGCACAACCATGCTCGGGTGCTCCGTACTCGTAACTACACTCTGACAGAAGTTTGGTCACTTATCCATGTTATGTAAATAAAAGCTTAAACCTGACTTTAATTTCATCCATTGGTTTTATAAATAACTCTTTTGAATGCTGAAACCCTCCCAAATTTGGTTTAGGTTATGAAAATAAAGTTGCTGCAAAGCTGAAATATTGATCATTTAATGAACACAGAAAGGTCAGATTTTGGCAAGACAAAAGTTTTGTCGCCTTGTCATATAATGCACCCAATCCTAGTTTACATCCTCACCTGTGCTCACTAAACGGTTAATTAGTGGGTATGTATAAAAAGAAACCCAGCACCCCAGACCTTCATTTGAACTGCAACATGACCTCTGACAACATGCCAAAAATCCACCCTGCGACCAAAGCCTTGATTATCAAGAGGCTGAAGACCAGATCCACTGTAGAGATGGCTGGCACCTTTAATGTGTTTCAGCGTCAAGTACAAAGAATTAAAAAAAGATTTGAAGAGACTGGAGATGTTTTTGACAAGCCCAGGTCCGGCAGACCCCGCAAGACAACTGCTCAGGAGGAAGGTTTGTTGGTTAGAAAATCCAAAGACAGCTCCTCTTCCACTGCAGCAGAGCTCCAACAGGCCTGGTCACCTCAAGTCCCTGTGTCAACTAGAACAGTTTGTAGGATTCTGTCTGGAAATGGCCTACATTGTCAAATCAGTGCCCAGAAGCCAGCACTAAACAAAAGGCAATTAAGAAACCGTGTGGCATTTGTCAAGTCCCGCAGCCTGCTAAACAGATGGACGCCGGAAAAGTGGCAGAAGGTGGATTTCTCTGATGAATCTTCGGTTGAATTACATCACAGCCACCGCAAATACTGCAGGAGACCTACTGGAGCCCGTATGGATCCAAAATACACACAGAAAACAGTTAAGTTTGGTGGTGGAAAGGTCATGGTCTGGGGTTACATTCAGTATGAGGTGTGCAAAACATTTGCAAGGTGGAAGGCAATATCAATAGCCTAAAATATCAAGAAGTATTATCTACCTCTTACATTCCCAATCATAAAAGGGGTCAAATTCTGCAGCAGGATGGTGCTCCATCTCATACATACATCTCTACAACAAAGTTCCTCCTGGCAAAGAAGATCAAGGTGCTCAAGGACTGGCCAGCCCAGTCACCAGACATGAACATCATTGAGCATGTTTGGGGTAGGATGAAAGAGGACGCTTGGAAGACAAAACCAAAGAATCTAGATGAACTCTGGGAGGCATGTAAGACTGCATTCTGTGCTATTCCTGATGACTTCATCAATAAATTGTATGAATCATTGTTGAACCGCATGGATGCAGTCCTTCAAGCTCATGGAAGTCACACAAAATATTAAATATGGCTCTAATAGCACCACAACTTCATTCACCAATGTTATGCAACATATCTTTGTATTAGAAGTTAATTATTTGTTTCAATTTCACATCACTTTCTGTAGGTGACAAAACTTTTGTCTAGCCAAAATGTGTTCATTAAATGATCAATATTTCAGATTTGCAGCAACTTTATTTTCATAACCTAAACCAAATTTGGGAGGGTTTCAGCTTTCAATAGAGTAATTTATAAAACCAATGGATGAATTTAAAGTCAGGTTATAAGCTTTTATTTACATAACATGGATAAGCGACAGAACTTCTGCCAGGGATTGTAGGTGGCAGAGGAGCATTCTTAATCTTATCAAGGCTGCGGTTATCCCGGTTGCTTGTGCATCTTTTTCTGCCACACGTTTTCCTTCCACTCAACTATCCATTAATATGCTTGGATACAGGACTCTGTGAGCAGCCAGCTTCTTTAGCAATGATCTTTTGTGGCTTACTCTCTTTGTGGAGTGTGTCAATGACTGCCTTCTTGATATCTGTCAACAGAGAGAGATGGAGAAAGGTGTTTAAATGCCGCGCCAAAGGATCACTTGTTCAGAAGTTCAGATCAATGTCACTTTATTTTCATACAGGTCTACGCATTTCAGGAGCACCTGCCCCCTTCCTCAGGACCGTCAGGTATAGAAATAACATCAATTTCTATATCTGACGGTCCTGAGGAAGGGGGCAGGGGCTCCTGAAACGCGTAGACCTGTATGAAAATAAAGTGACATTGATCTGAACTTCTGAACAAGTGATCCTTTGGCGCGGCATTTAAACACCTTTCTCCATCCCTCTCTGTTATCTGCTGTTTTGGTGGCTGCAGCCGTGGATCGATCTGTATAGTAGTTGTGACTTTCACAACTACAATTGGTGAGTATCATTAATCCCCCCTCCCCACCCCACAAATATTGGGGTAAGACCCTATTTGCGCTTGTTTTCCACAGCTTTTTCTTATCAAGTCAGCAGTATTCCCATGGTTGTGTAGCCTACTGAACCACACTAAGGGCCCATTTTAAATGCTTAGGAATCTTTGCAAGTGTTTTGTGGTAATTATTCTAATTTTCTGAGATAATAACTTTTGGGTTTTCATTGGCTGTAAGCCTTAACCATCAACTTTAACAGAAATAAACATTTGAAATAGATCCCTCTGTGTGTAATGACTATATAATATATAGAAATAGATCCCTCTGTGTGTAATGACTATATAATATATAGGAATAGATCCCTCTGTGTGTAATGACTATATAATATATAGGAATAGATCCCTCTGTGTGTAATGACTATATAATATATAGGAATAGATTCCTCTGTGTGTAATGACTATATAATATATAGGAATAGATCCCTCTGTGTGTAATGACTATATAATATATAGGAATAGATCCCTCTGTGTGTAATGACTATATAATATATAGGAATAGATCCCTCTGTGTGTAATGACTCTATATAATATATAGGGATAGATTCCTCTGTGTGTAATGACTCTATATAATATATAGAAATAGATCCCTCTGTGTGTAATGACTATATATAATATATAGGAATAGATCCCTCTGTGTGTAATGACTATATATAATATATAGGAATAGATCCCTCTGTGTGTAATGACTCTATATAATATATAGGAATAGATCCCTCTGTGTGAAATGACTCTATATAATATATAGGAATAGATCCCTCTGTGTGTAATGACTCTATATAATATATAGAAATAGATCCCTCTGTGTGTAATGACTCTATATAATATATAGGAATAGATCCCTCTGTGTGTAATGACTCTATATAATATAAAGGGATAGATTCCTCTGTGTGTAATGACTATATAATATATAGGAATAGATCCCTCTGTGTGTAATGACTCTATATAATATATAGGAATAGATCCCTCTGTGTGTAATGACTATATAATATATAGGAATAGATCCCTCTGTGTGTAATGACTATATAATATATAGGAATAGATCACTGTGTGTAATGACTCTATATAATATATAGTAATAGATCCCTCTGTGTGTAATGACTCTATATAATATATAGGAATAGATCCTTCTGTGTGTAATGACTCTATATAATATATAGGAATAGATCCCTCTGTGTGTAATGACTATATAGTATATAAGAATAGATCCCTCTGTGTGTGTAATGACTCTATATAATATATAGGAATAGATCCCTCTGTGTGTAATGACTATATAATATATAGGAATAGATCACTGTGTGTAATGACTCTATATAATATATAGTAATAGATCCCTCTGTGTGTAATGACTCTATATAATATATAGGAATAGATCCCTCTGTGTGTAATTACTATATAATATATAGGAATAGATCCCTCTGTGTGTAACGACTCTATATAATATATAGGAATAGATCCTTCTGTGTGTAATGACTCTATATAATATATGTGTTTCCCTTTTTGTATTGAATTACTGAATTAAATTACCTTTTTGATGATATTCTAATTTATCGAGATCCACTTGTATTTATCTGCAGATTAACCCTATATTGGCAGGTAAATAGTGTTTTCCAAGATGACAGCTTCCTTTTATAAACACATTATTACTCCTAGTCACTACCATTAAATGGCCTGGCATGGGGAAAGGAAAACAGATTGCATATATCTTGTGATTGTAGAAAGTTAATAGCAAACACAGCAATGAGAACAGAACTCCAGCTTCATTTCCGAAAAAAAAATCTAATGGGAATTGTTCTGTTTATTGTGAAACAAAAGAAACTTTAAATACACTATCGATGTCATTACATTTATTGGATGCCTATGAAGGGGACGGGGGAATTGCAGATGTCAGCCGTCCTTCTCCGATTATATGAGCTTTACTTTGTTTCTTAGACTTTAAGCTCGTTGGGTAAACAGTAAGTAAAGTTTTCAAGAATCAACTTGTATATTTTGCAGAATAATGGACAATAGACAGCAAACCTAACTATAACTACTCAGGATAAGGTCACACAACCCGTTTTCTTCTCCATGCTCTGAGGCCGTGGAAATCAGACAGCACAAACCGGATGACAGTCCGATTTTTTTCCACCAACCCATTGACTTGCGTCTCAAAGTGCGATCAAACTTACAGAGGCAACTTGGGAACCTTTTGATGTTTTCCTTCGACAGACTCGGTCCAAGAAAGAAAAACGGGCTTGTGCACGGCCCCATAGAATTACATTAGTCAAAGTGTGATCCATTGTTTGTCAGATCACACTTGGACCAAAAATATGGCCGTCTACACAAGCCCTCATGATGGTCTCGTAATAGTATCATTAGTATCTAATGAGAATATCCATGTAATATCCATTTCATTGTGGTTCTAACCAGTTCTGTGGTTTTTGACATCCCAAAAACAATGGGATGAAAAAAATATATGATTTTGAAATTCTTTGTTGGGAGAGGTTTATTCTCTAAGGCCTCACTTCCACTTGCATTTTGCAAGGACGAGTGCAATCCAATAAAACATCTGACTGCAGTCGCACCAGTGCAAAACTATGGGGCAGTGTCCATGTGCGATTGATTTCTCATGCCATAGTGGCCTGAAAAATGAATCACAGCATGCTGTGCTTGGCAGAGAATCTCGGCTCACGCACCCATACAAGTCTATGGGTGCGTGTGAAACATTGCACTGCACTCGGATGTCATCCAACTGCAGTGTGATATATGCAGAGACAGACAGCGGAAGAGATGGAGAGAAAGTGCTACCTCCCCCTGCACCTATGATACAATCATAAGATCGGATCACAATCGTATGACCCTTTGCTGACACTCACAGCAGAGGGCCATTAGAATATCGCTTCCGATGCTCTTGCACCGTAAGCTATGTGCAAGTGGAACCATATCCTCAGTGTCAACATCAGGTTACCCAGTAAATTGCAGCTTGTTAAGGGTTTTGCTCGGATGTTGCAATACTGCGTTCATTTTATATTGTTAGAAGTTGGAGTCTTTAACCCCCTCACCACCGATGTACGTCACCTACCATGTCCCTGCCTTTGATGCAGGCACATATGCTGAGCATAGGCTGATTTAATCAACTGTCAAGTGCCTCTAACAGGCTCGGGTGGATGCAAGATCCACCTGTGGCTGTTAACCAGTAAAATTCCACTTTAAATCTCTGATAGCAGCATTTAACAGGCACTAAAAAGGAAGCGCATCATTTATCCCGCCCATTGGCGCACCCAACACGTGCATTTGCAGGGTGCAAATGGGTTATCATGATATCCAGCTGCGAGTGACATTCATAAGGGATCATGATCTTTGCTGTACCGAGCAGTCCTGCTGCTGATGCGCTGCTTTGTACACCACACGCGATCAAACAATTGTAACTTCAAGTCCCATAAGGGGACATAATGTCCGATCTGTCAAAATATAAAAAATTAAATAAGGTAATGAGAACAAAAATCTATATGCCATTATTACCAATTTTTGGAACATTGCAATAAAAGACAATCTAAACATTGTATCTACCACAAAATGGCATCAATAAAGACAAGCTCAGGGAGATAAAAATAAGTCCTCACACAACCCCAGATACCAAAAAATTGAAAACATTAAAGGTGACAGACAAAAGCAAAAAATTTAGGGGGACAAATATCTATTTTTACACAACAAAAAAAAAACAGCTATACATGTTTGGTATCTGCGTACTCATACTGACCTCAGGAGTTATATAGCCATTTTTACCATATAAACATAGTTACATACATAGTTACATAGTTACTAAGGTTGAAAAAAGACCTAGGTCCATCTAGTTCAACCTTCCTCCACCAGTTCTACATTTGGTCACTAAGTCATTTATAACCAACAATGTTGTGTAGTGAGGAAATCATCCAGCCCTGATATAAAAGCTGTTATAGTATCTGCCATTACTACCTCTTGTGGTCGGCATTCCACAGTCTGACTGCTCTAACTGTAAAGAACCCTTTCCTATTTAGCTGTCGGAATCGCTTTTCTTCCACTCGCAGTGAGTGCCCCCTGGTCCTTAGTACTGTCTTTGGAAGAAATAAGTCATGTGCCAGTCCTTTATATTGACCACACATGTATTTATACATATAAATGAGATCTCCTCTGAGACATCTTTTTTCTAAGCTAAACATATCTAAACAACATGGTAAATAAAAAATAAAGAAAACAATTGTGGAATTACACTTTTTTCGCAATTTTACTACACTTGGATTTTATTTTCCTGTCTTCCAGTACAATATGGGGCAGAATGAATGGTGTCATTCAAAAGTACAACTTGTGCAGCAAAAAACAAGATCTCATATGACTATACTGATGGAGAAATAAAAATGTAATGGCTCTTGGAAGAAGGAAGGAGAAAACGATAGCCAAATACGGAAAATTGCCGGGGGGGGTGAAGGGGTTGGAGTTGGCCACATTATCTTTATTTTAACAAATGTGTTGAGGATACGATTTAAGGGAACTTACTGATATATTATATTTTAGTTATTCTGTTTTCAAAATGGATGTTAATTAAGGAAATTGTGACCAGACCTGTCCATCATGCTCCTCAATTGAAAAACATGTGCTGTGATTTTCCATTGGAGGAAGATGAAGGACATGTCTGGTTACCTGCTCCTCGATCAGCGGCCATTAGGATAAGAGGAGATTTGTCGCCACCAGAGTCCACTCCTGCAACTTCTGCTTTGGTCACCAGGCGTATTTCCGCCATGGATGGCACTGATGATAAGGGAGGAATCAGTACCAGTGGCTCTGGTGGGCACAGGCTTTGCCCATCCACTCAGCTGGGTTTAAATAGGACCTGCTGAAGTTATCACCTTTAAGCTACGGCCAATGGGAAGGCAGCACACCCTTATTCTTATTCTTATTCCTCCTCCAGTCTGCTGGTCAGTGCCAGATATAGGCTTTGTATATTCACTGCTGTGTCTCTGGTTCATCACCCTTGTACTATTGGTACCTGCGTTTTGACCTCTGCCTGATTTCTGACTATTCACCTGCCTGTCATTTTTGTACTTCGCTGCCATCTCCAGTTTGACCTTAGCCTGATTTACTGACCACCCTTTTGCCTGCTGATTTTGCCTCATTCTGGATTTGACCCCGCCTGACTACCATTTATCTCTGGATTGCAGCCTTTCCATAGGCATCAACCTCCTGGACCCTGTTGTAATTACAGATCCCTGTACAGGGGATAAAGGGTTTTGGGGTTCTCAGGATCCTGTTGAGTGGTCGGCTAGCCTCTAGTCTGTCCGTGACAGCCATCCTGAGTCTGTGGTCCCGGGAAGATGTCACAGATGTGTAGTCAGTGTGGAAAGGAGGAGTATCTGTAATATTTGTTTATTAGTGCCACATATCTTGTATCCAACACGTTTGGAATGTGGCCATTTCTTTTACCCAAATTTATAGAAAGGAAAACGGTGGACAATGGACATATATGTAACGCTTTCAAAAAAGGAAAGCACAAGAACTATTTTTTGCTAAATATTCTGAAATTTCAAAATATTACAATATTTTTATTCAAGCTGTTACCTAATTAATTCATCAGATTGTGTTTGCTACAAAACCAGAACTTTAACCACGGAGAGAGAAAAGATCTCCTTTATATTTCTTCTCCGTTTTGAACCCAATCCCAGGTGTGACTTAAAAAGCCGGTTGTGATGTGTAAATCGAGACTTAATGTGGCTTTAAAATGGATCTTCACTTTAAGACATGAGTAACGTGCGCGTATATTATGGTAATGTATTAAAATTAACTAAATGTAAATGTAAATGAAATGTAACCAGGAATATATTAGTTAATACAGTCAATGCTAAAAGCATGGCGAAAGAATAGTAGAATAGAGAAAAAACAGAGAGGGACTGTCATCCTCCCTTTTTAAAATATTGAATGATGTTTCCTGTTTAGAAAATTAAAAGATATCCTTGATGTGATTTATCCCAAAAAGAATGGAAATGTCTACAAATTGTGCAGAATTTGGTTTTTTTTTTTCACTATATCTCTATATTAGAGGTCAGAGATAAGTTCTTCTGATAAATGTCTTTAAATTTCCTGCAAATACATACTATTGTATGGAAAAATTGTACCTGGATGCAGTCACCACTAGAGAGATCTTTGGCGTTTACCGCATACTGTTTTATTATAGTATTTATTATACTAACAGTATAGGACAAGCTCCTGTGCTCCCTCTAGTGGTGACTGTAGGCGGTTAGTATTTGATAATTTGAGTCTTCTACAAAAGAGCATTTTGATCAAATACCCTGTAATCATCTTATCCCATTCAAATGACTGGAGCAGTCTTGCAATATCAGATGACTATCGTCACGAGTGTGTCGCGCCCACAGATTACATCTTGTGTTGGAGTGGATTTACTTTCTCTTGATGCCGAAGGAGTTAATGACTTTTTCCCTGCTAACTGAGATTAATCACACCTGCAATATTTTGTCATCAAGCCCTTCTGGTATATATACACCCACTCCTGGCTTTACTCCATGCCAGTGATAGATATTTTCTATACTGACCAGGTTGAAGGAGCTTGTCTCTGCACAAATATGTTGCTTGTTCAGTTACAAAGTTTTTGTTGTGTTTTTTTTACCTACCTTGTGTTATTTTACAACAACAACAATAATAATAATAATAATAATAATAATAATAATAATAATAATAATAATAAAAATCATCATTTCTATGTATATAGCGCCAACATATTCAACAGCACTTTACAATTCAGAGGGGACCGGTAGAGATAATATGACATATTATAGAATAATACAATTCAACAGAAAATAAACTTTTGTCATATTTGGTCCAGCCATCAATATAGTAGTAGCCATCAAATACAGCTGCATGAACCGGTCACCAGCCAGAATATATACAAGTACAGATTCAAAGGGTAAAAAGTACATGAAGGGGAATGCAACAGAAGATACAGGGGACAAGAATTGGAAGAAAATTTTGTATAGGGCAGAATGGGAATAGTTAGATAAGTGAGGTGATAGGCTAATCTAAAGAAATACGTTTTTATTGCCACTTAAAAGTGTGGATGTTGAGAATTAATCGGATTGTTCTTGGTAGTGTGTTCCAGAGCAGAGAAATCTTGCAGTCGGGAGTGGGAGGTTCGAATTATTGAAGATGTCAGTCTTAGCTCATTAGAAGAACAGAGGGCATGGGTGGGGTGATAGAAAAATATGAATGAGGAGATGTAGGGGGGTGCCACACTGTGGAGAGCTTTGTGGGGGAAAGTTTATATTGGACTCTGTAGTGGATGGGTAACCAGTGTAGTGACTGGTACAGGGTGGAGGTATCGGTGAAGCAGTTGGAGAGGAAAATGATCCTGGCTGCGGCATTCAGGATAGATTCAGTAGTAGTAGTAGTGGGTGGGATTAGTGTCCTACTGGCCAATACCCTATTCAGGCTAAGTTCAGGGTCAGCAAGGGTCTAGACACAGGATGGCACCCAGGAGGAAGGACCTGTCTAGGGATGTTAGGGAGTGCAAGGATCAGCTACAGGTAAGTATGAGGTGGTGACACTTCTACCTATTGTCAGGGCCTTCCTTTACATCTTCCCTAATTATCCCTCTGTGTTGTCACGTACAAACTAAGGGATCTCAGACGCACGGCACAACAGAGAGGTTACAATAGGATGAAAAGGGAAAGGAAGTGCCTGTCAATAGGGATACAGCCTGATACTAACCTATCTCTGGCCCCTGAGCTCCTGTAATGTCCCTATGTCAGCCCCTCCTCTAGTTGGCATCATGTGCCTTGTCCCTAACTGTCCCTCTACTTAGCCTGTATAGTGCCAAGATTGATGAGTGCGCTAGACTTTCCAATACTGTAATAGTACACAGGGGAAAATAGAACTGACAGGGGAACATAGACAAAAGGATATACAACAAACTTCACTGCTGCAGCCAAGCAACTGAGCTGCAGACCACACGGCTTCAATAGCAGAACTCCAACAACTACTAGAGACTTCCTCCCTCCAAGGTGGTCAGAACAGAAGGAATCTATTACCGCCCTCAGGTGATGAATCATGAGAATATTAAAAGGGAAGGGGAGTGGTAACAATTTGACTGCAACTGAGATGAACTAACCGGGAATGACAAGCAAGGAAAAAGATCGTTAACCCTTGCTGCACCAATAGAAAGCAAATACATTTAAAATCCAGAGTCTCACAAGTTCATGTGAAGCTCAGATTCCAACACAGTCACAAATCTCCTAAGGACGGGAAACACTTATGAGAATTGTGTAATGAGATAGCAAAATCAATTAATCAAACAATTAGAATAATAAGATGCATAAGAATGAATACAGACCTGAGGTCTCCATGTCCAAACATGTGCTGTGTGATCTCCACCGCCCCCCTTAATACACCTGAGCATTAGTATTTTGACTGTGTAAAAGATTTTTCTGTATTTGAAGGTGGTGTTATGGACATGATTATGTGAAGATACCCAAAACATAGTACACAATGGTGCTTGCACCCATATTTGCATTGCATACAGAGACATTTAAAATACATGTGTTCCTATACTGTATTTTAGTCTCTAGAATTTACCGAATGAAGACATAAAATATATTAACTACTTCTGCTTTCAAGTCTTTCCCAAGTGTCAGTTATAAAAAGGTCTAACCTCCGTAAATAAACAGTCACTTTTCCTGCACGCATCAGAGCACGTTACTGATCACTGCTTGGTTATTGTATGTATATGTCACGGGCCGAGGGGCCGCGCTCGCTACACTCGGGTCCGGGGCTGCTGCTGCTCGGTGGTTCGAGCGGTGGGCCGGACCCGGGGACTCGAGCAGCGCTCCTCGCCCACGAGTGAAAAGGGGTGGTTTGTTTGGGGGGATAGTTTGTGACGCCACCCACGGGTCGTGGTGATAATTGGCACCACCGCTGCTGGTGACGGGGATCCCGGGAGCAATGGCAGGGAGCAGCTAGGATGTTGGTTCCCCCTCCGTGGGTAGGGGTTGGTGATCCCGGGGCCCGGTGGTGGTATGGGGAGGCAGGAAGGCCAGGGTGCAGGGTTGCAGGGGCAGCACGGCGCGGTGCCGGATGGCACTGTTGTACTCACTCAGGCACAGATTATCAGAGTCTCTGGTAAACCAAACGGCTGGATGGATGGGTCCCGCAGCCGGCTGCAGTGTCTTTGCTCTCCCCGGACAGGTTGATGGTGGCTGTCTTTCCCTGCACCGCTGTGTGTGTATTGACTCCGATTGTTTCCCAACGGTAGTCCTCTCCCCGGCGTGTATGGACCGAAGGAGCCCGTTTTGCCCGCAGACGCTGGCCCTTGAATCTCTAGCCTATGGCGGTGGCTTTTTATCCTCACTGTGTGGACGGTTGCCTTCTGTCGGGTCTTGGGTGTGAGGGAACCCCTGAGGTCCCTGTCACTATCTGATTTGACCGTTGTCGGTGGCTCCTAGCCTGGTCGGGGTCTGATGACCCTGCCTTTGTGCTTGGTTCAGATCTCCTCCCCGGCTCGGTACCGGTGGGCCACCGCCCATCCCCGGTCCTACAGTTCCGCTGACCTGCGCCAACTCCTGCAGACGGCCACCACCGTCTGCCAACCTTGCTGACAGTGCCTGGGCTCCTACCCAGACACTAACAGTTTTTCTCCTCTCTGCTTCAACTCCAAACTGAACTGACTGCTTTTTCCCGCCTCCAGGCCTGTGAACTCCTCGGTGGGTGGGGCCAACCGCCTGGCTCCGCCCCACCTGGTGTGGATATCAGACCCTGGAGGAGGCAACAAGGATTTTGTTTGACTGTTGTTAACTATCCAGGGGAGAGGGTGTGTGTGATGTTATGTTTGTGACTACCTGGCTAGTCCAGGGCTTCACATATACATATATCACACTGATAATTTGGAATACAGACAATTAGGATGGTTCGTACATTAGTGTGCCCGTCTAAATCAGTGGGAGCGCTGTTGCATTGTTGTCTATACAATTTCTTTCATTATTAACCATGGTGGGACGTGATACTGCAATTAGCAGCTCAACCTCTAAAAATTGAAAAGTCGCTTACTAGAAATGGTAAAAAAAAATGTCACCAATACCATTTAATGTAATATACTACAAATAAATAAATATACCATAAATAAATTAAAAAACAGTTTTGGCATCCCAGTTTGTGCTCCAATATTTTTAAGTAACTAGCTGTAGTACCCGATGTTGCTAGTTGGATTTTTCTTGCGTCTGTCTGTATCTGTCCCTGTCTGTCTGCCTCAGTTTGTCTGCCTGTCTGTCTCTGTCTACCTGTCTCTCTCTGTCTACCTGTCTCTCTCTGTCTCTCTCTTTCTGTCTGCCTCAGTTTGTCTGCCTGTCTGTCTCTCTGTGTCTGTCTCTCTCGGTGACTGCCTGTCTCTGTCTGTCTGTCCCTCTCTGTCTGTCTGTCTCTGTCTGTTTCTTTCGCTGTCTGTCTCTATCGCTCTGTCTGTCTCTGTCTCTCGCTTTCTGTCTGTGTCTATCTGTCTCTCTTTGTCTGCCTCTCTCTGTCTCTCACTATCTGTCTCCCCACCAACATCATATTACCTCACACATAAGCTTCTTATACTATAAATGTCCTTTGTTGCCTATAGCAAACAATCACAGCTCCTATTAATGACCTGTAGCTCCCAGCTCCATTCACTTTAATAGAAGCAGTTTTTTGGGGAATAACTGTAATGTGTGGGGTTAAATTTTCCCCTCAAAATATAGTCTATCAAGTTCCTTCAGTCATTTGAGGTGTCTGTACAAAATTTCGTGATTCTAAATGCGATGGTGTGCATTCCTTTAGCAGACATACACACAAATACATACACACACACACGCACATACATACATACACACACATACACACACATACATATGTTGAGGATTGAGACTCAAGGGGTCTCCCACGATCTGACTACTGTTTCAAATTATAATGTCATGTGTGCACATGAGAAATAATAAAATAACGGACTACAAGTCAGTTATGAACTTTCTCCATGACAGACGCCAGAGAGATTCCGTCTCAGTTTATTGTTCGGAAAACTTTATAATCCTAGATAAGAAAAGGGTGTAGACAAAAATATATAGTCCAATCAAATATCACAGGTCGGGCTCAGGGCGTATAACAACTTGCATAGTCTCTACTGGATTGGTTGTTGCAAACTTTGGCTGTTTTCAATCTCCTTATCACCTTAGGCGTTGTCCACGATGCAGGTGCCATCTTTGAATTACATATGCTAGCATTTTGAATTAAGGAAAATCATTGAATATATATATATATACAACGGGGGCGGGTGCTATCGCGCTCGACATCGCTAGCAATCGCTAGCGATGTTGCAGCGTGTAAAGCACCCTTAACACATATTTATGAATGCTTTTGTTTTTTACTAACATATATATATCTATCTATATATATATATATATATATATATATATATATATATATATATATATATATATATATATATATATATATATATATATATATATATATATATATATATATATATATATATATATATATATAGATAGATATATGTTAGTAAAAAAGCATTCATAAATATGTGTTAAGGGTGCTTTACACGCTGCAACATCGCTAGCGATTGCTAGCGATGTCGAGCGCGATAGCACCCGCCCCCGTTGTTCGTCCGACATTTGGTGCTCACTGCCGTAGCGAACATTATCGCTACGGCAGCGTCACACGCACATACCTTGTCAGCGACGTCGCTGTGACCGCCGAACAGGTGCGTTTGGCGTCGTAGCGACGTCACTGCAGCGTCACTAAGCGGCCGGCCAATAGAAGCGGAGGGGCGGAGATGAGCGGGACGTAACATCCCGCCCTCCTCCTTCCTTCCGCATTGCCGGTGGACGCAGGTAAGGAGATGTTCATCGTTCCTGCAGTGTCACACATAGCGATGTGTGGTGCCGCAGGAACGACGAACAACATCGTACCGGTGGCAGCAGCGATATTAAGGAAAGGAGCGACGTGTCAACGATCACCGATTTTGAACGATTTTGCGATCGTTGATCGTCGCTCCTAGCTGTCACATGCTGCAATGTCGCTACCGGCGCCGGATTTGCGTCACTAGCAACGTGATCGCAATGATATATCGGTAGCGATGTCGCAGCGTGTAAATCACCTTTTAGGGTACATCAACTAAACTATATATTTGAGTCTATGAAATGGCTGAAGTAAGTATTTCAGTTTACTGAATTCTTACCCTCAACACATACATACACACATACACAAATACATACACTCAGCTTTATATAATAGATATTCAGGGTTTATTTCAATTTTAGTCCTGGTTTTCATCAGCAATTAGTATGTTTGCAGTAATTTGCTGTTCTCCCTCCGGGTCGGCCACCAGTGACAGATGTTCTATAGTGGAATACATTAGACTTTCTAAAAGGCATTACTGAAAATTATAAATCAGAGCCTCAAATCACCACGTCACACAAGCAGCAATATGGCACAAGTGCCGCCAATGCTTTTCAATCTTCTAAATAAGCCTTTGGCAACAAACAAAACAATAAGTAATAAAAATGACTACAATTATTTTCAGATGTTTGTTTGTAAGCAGCAAATAAATAAATAGTCTCGGTATAAACTCCGCCGTCACTTCAAGGCTTAGCATCCGGAAAAAAATAAAATCAAATCCTATCTCGGCTCAGCCACGCGGCTTCTGCTCCTCTTTTGTGTTGGGAAGTCTCCACCTGTTCACATCTCATCGTGTTATTTTTCAGGTAGACGTAAAATACCAGCTGGGTCCGACTGATAGAAAGGAGAAAATTCCGTTCATTAGGAACCTAAAAATAGGTTTTCTCGGTGGAACCAAGTGGAGGTGCGGCACGCCGACCCCCCAACAACATGTTAAAAGAGGATAATGGATGAGAGAAAACTGGTAAATTGTGACTCATGTTTATAGAAAGGCTCGGCAAGCTTATCTCACATTCCATTTTCCGTGTTATTTCAATAGTTACTGAAAATCAAGGAGAAAAAGCTCTGGAATGACTCCTTGTATATTTTCCAGCTATTTTCATGTCATATATGGACATTATTGTCAACCGAAATAACTTTTCGCAGAGATAAGATACCAATCATGTAGTAATATCACATATATTACGAAAGCTTCCAAAGCTGAATTTCTATAGAGCCATATACTGACATTCATAGATTTACAGTCATTTGTATGATGATATACATGGATCTACTGGATTATAGCAAATGATTTTTCAATCTTTCAGGTTATACTTGTGGTTATCTTAATAGGAAAAACTCCCAATCTGAAGCCTTTCCGATCCCCAACTGTTGCCCATGCACATGGCATGATTAACTAAAGATTACTATGGACAGATACTGTATACTTCCATATTTTATCCAGAGGCTTCCAAATACTTTTTCTCATGATCTTGAGTTAAAGAGGTTGTCCACTGCTTTAACATTGATGACCTATCCTAAAGCCCGCTTTACACGCTGCAATGTATCTTACGATGTGTCGGCGGGGTCACGTCGGAAGTGACGCACATCCGGCATTGTAAGGTACATTGCAGTGTGTGACAGCTACGTGCGATTGCGATTGAACAGTAAAACATTCATCGCCTACACATCATTCATTTCTCTAGAATTGAGCGTCAGATTGTTCATCGTACCTGGGGTAGCACACATCGCAGTGTGTGACACCCCGGGAACGATGAACAGATCTTACCTGTGTCCTGCGGCTCCCGGCCAGCAATGCGGAAGGAAGGAGGTGGGCGGGATGTTTACGTCCCGCTCAGCTCCGCCCCTCCGCTTCTATTGGCCGGCTGTCGCGTGACGTCGCTGTGACGCCGAACGCCCCTCCCACTCCAGGAAGTGGACGTTCGCCACCCACAGCGAGGTCGTATGGAAGGGTAAGTACGTGTGACGGGGGTTAATCGTTTGTGCGGAACATTCAACAAATTGAACATGTCACACATACGATGGGGGCGGTTACGATCGCATACGATATCGTATGCTGGATCGTAAGGTGTAAAGCAGGCTTTAGGGGTACTTTGCACACTACGATCTCGCAGGTGCGATGTCGGTGGGGTCAAATCGAAAGTGACGCACATCCGGCGTCGCTGTCGATATCGTAGTGTGTAAATCATTTACGATACGATTAACGAGCGCAAAAGCGTCGTAATCGTATCATCGGTGTAGTGTCCGACATTTCTATAATATAGCTGCTGCGACGGTACGATGTTGTTCCTCGTTCCTGCGGCAGCACACATCGCTGTGTGAGAAGCCGCAGGAGCGAGGAACATCTCCTACCTGTGTCACCGCGGCTCACGCCGGCTATGCGGAAGGATGGAGGTGGGCGGGATGTTTACGTCCCGCTCATCTCTGCCCCTCCGCTTCTATTGGCTGCCTGCCGTGTGACGTCGCTGTGACGCCACACGACTTGCCCCCTTAGTAAGGAGGCGGTTCGCCAGCCAGAGCGACGTCGCAGGGCAAGTGATTGCATGTAAAGCTGCCGTAGCGATAATGTTCGCTAAGGCAGCAATCACAAGATATCACTGCTGCGACGGGGGCAGGGACTACCACGCTCGGCATTGCAGCATCGGCTTGCGATGTCGTAGTGTGCAAAATAACCCTTAGGATAGATCACCAATGTCTGATTGACCGAGGTCTGACATCTGGCAACCCCTCTGATCAGTTGTTCTCTGTGCCGGCAGTGGCAGCTGGGGGCTGGAAATGCTCAGTTCCGGAGCTGCCCCTATCAACTGATAGCGGCCAGACACTCCACATCCTCCTCCCATTCAAATCAATGAGAGGAAGATTCTACCGCTCTCAGTTGACGGGGTCAGCTCCGGGAACTGAGCAATTGGGGCTGCTTGCTACTAGAACAGCTGATCGGCATGGCTGCGAGGTCTCAGATCTCCGCGACCAGACATTGATGACCTATCATAAGGGATACTTTGCACGCTGCGACATCGCTAGCCAATTGTAGCGATGCTGAGCGTGATAGATATTTGTGATATCTTGTGATAGCTGCCGTAGCGAACATTATCACTACGGCAGCTTCACATGCACTTACCTGCCCTGCGACGTCGCTCTGGCCGGCGACCCGCCTCCTTCCTAAGGGGGTGGGTCGTGCGGCATCACAGCAACGCCACACAGCAGGCGGCCAATAGAAGCGGAGGAGGCGGAGATGAGCGGGACGTAAACATCCCGCCCACCTTCTCCCTTCCGCATAGCTGCTGGAGGCATGGAAGGAGATGTTCCTCGCTCCTGCGGCTTCATACACAGCGATGTGTGCTGCCGCAAGAACGAGGAACAGCATCGTACCTGTCGTTGCAGGGATATTATGAAAATGACCGACACTACACAGATCACCGATTTACGACGCTTTTGAGATCGTTTATCAGCGCATCTAGTCTTTACATGTTGCGACGTCGTTACTGGCGCCGGATGTGCATTACTTTCGATTTGACCCCGACGATATCGCAGTAGCGATGTCGCAACGTGCAAAGTACCCCTTAGGCTAGATCACCAATGTCTGATTGACCAGGGTCTGACATCTGACAACCCCGCTGATCAGCTGTTCTCTGTGCCGGCAGTAGCAGCTGGGGGCTGGAAATGCTCAGTTCCGGAGCTGCCCCCGTCAACTGACCAGACAGACACTCCACATCCCCCTCACATTCAAATCAATGAGAGGAAGATTCTACCAGTTGACGGGGGCAGCTCTGCAAACTGAGCAATTGGGGCTGCTTGCTATTAGAACAGCTGATCGGCGTGGGTGCGGGGTGTCAGATCCCCCAAATCAGACATTGATGACCTATTCTAAGGATAGGTCATCAATATAAAAGTAGTGGACGACCTCTTTAAATATAGCATCCTATAGCATTGCTTATAGAGGTGAAAGCACCAAAAGAGTATGCAAAATGGAGTTTCCAATTTGGACATGAATTGAATATGCACATGATAGGTGATAAATGTCTGATCACGTGGGACAACACTGCTGAGAACACCATGATCACTAGATCGGGGTTGCAAACCTGTTTCTCCTTACTGTATGACAGCAGTGAGGAGTTTAAAGGGAATCTGTCATCATGTCTCTGCTATGTAATCTCAAAGCATCCTAATGTAGGGGTGAAGAGCCTGATGCCATAGATGTATCACTTAGTACGCTGTGTAGTGATTATCACTACAAGAGTTGGTGTCTCGTGCCTCCTAGTCAACTGCTGTGTGTAACCCTCGTCCCACACAACTGATTATTACCTATTGTCTGTTCCTGAGTCCGACTTGAAAATATCGCTCATGGGTGCTGACACATAGGCTAATATTGGTCCGAGTGGAATGCGATGTTTTATCTCATTCCACTCGCTTTGATTTTCATGCCATGTGTCTTAAGGGTACTTTACACGCTGCAACATCGCTAGCGAGCGCAAGCGCGATCTTTCGAGATCACACATAGGTCATTTTACGCATGTGCGATCTCGAAAGATCGCACTTGCGATCTAGAATTTCATATCGCTAATGAGATCGCTAGCGATGTTGCAGCGTGTAAAGTACCCTTAAGGCCTTAAACTTCCAGTGACCAGTATGAGATCGTGTGTGAGCAATAACACCATATGTAACACCCTTGGTCCCCATTCATACCTCAGACCCTGTAACATCAATGAGTCACATGACACTGGGGAGTGAAAATGGCTAATTGGGCACAATTTGGCCATTTTCACTTAGGGGTGTACTCACTTTGGTTGACAGCGGTTTAGACATTATTGGCTATGTGTTGATTTATGTAGAAGACACCATATTTACACTGTTATACAAGCTGCACACTGACACTGTAGATTGTATCACAGGGTCAGATCTTCAGTGTTGTCCCATGAAAAGAAAAAATAAAATATTTACAAAAATGTGTGACGGGTGTACTCACTTTTGTGCTATACTGTATAATATAGTGGGCTGGATCCCCAGGTAATACCCTCATATAGTCAGGAACAATTATGCTTTTCCTTTCCCAAAACATTAAACTTGTATCTAAATTCAGCACTTGATCTGTTATCTATGAATATCAATTGGGTTTGTTAAAAAAAAAAAAGAATACTTCTCATACAGAACAACAAAGAAGCATAAACAGAAACAGAATGAGTTTTCGTCTATCTCCAGTTCCCTTCAAGTGCAATATTTAATGTTATTGAATTGTGCCTTTTATGATTTAAAGTAAATGTCTCAGCGTTCTGTAATGTTACAGAAATATACAAATTCGGGAACATAGAATTTTTTTTTTTATTTCTCAAGACAGGTAATAAGAAAAAAAAAAGATCTTATTTTTATTTCAAGGATTTTAGTTTTTTACATCACTTCAGGAACAAGTAAAATAAAGAGTATATTCATTTATTAAAGACATATTGCATACAAATCTGATACACTGATCATGAGAGCTTACAATCTACAATGAGATGGGGGGGGGGACAAGGTAAAAGTGCAAGTACAAGTACATTTTTAAAAAGTGATACTTACCATCACTGATCCGTGAAGAACCAGTTGGCTGCTTAGTAAATTTCTGCCGGTCTCTACTTTCAGAAAATGGCAGAAATTGCTGGAGCTAGGATTTCTAGCTTAGTATGAAACCCCATCTGGCTGATGGGTCAGTTGTCAAGTTGTTGTCCTTTGGATTTTTTCTTTTTTACTAAATGGCTCATAAAAAACCAAAGAAGTGATACTTACCATCACAGATCCATGAAGAACCTAGCTCGCTGGTTACTAAATTGCTGCTGGTCTCTACTTTCAGAAAATTGCTGGAGCTAAGATTTCTAGCTTAGTATGAAACCCCAACTGGCTGATGGTTCAGTTGTCAAGTTGTTGTCCATTGCATTTTTTTTATTTTTTATTAAATGGCTCAAACTGGTTTAAAAAAAACAAACAAAGAAGTGATACTTACCATCACAGATCCATGAAGAACCTAGCTGGCTACTTACTAAATTGCTGCTAGTCTCTACTTCCAGAAAATTGCTAGAGCTAGAATTTCTAGCTTAGTATGAAACTAGCTGATGGGTCAGTTGTCAAGTAGTCGTCCATTGGATTTTTTTTTTTTTTTATTAAATGGCTCAAACTGGTTTAAAAAAACCTACCATCATTAATCCATGAAGAACCTAGTTGGTTGCTTACTAAATTGCTGTTGATCTCTACTTGCAGAAAATGGCAGAAACTGCTGCAGCTAGAATTTCTAGCTTGGTATGATACCTCAATTGGCTGATGGGTCAGTTGTCTGGTTATTGCTGTCCATTGATTTTTTTTATTAAAGGGTTCAAAGTGGTGTATAAAAAAGTGATACTTACCATCACTGATACATGAAGAACCTAGTTGGTTGCAATTGGTCTCTACTTACAGAAAGTGGCAGAAATTGCTGCAGCTAGAGTTTCTTGCTTAATATGAATCCCCAATTGGCTGATGGGTCGGTGGTCTGTTTGTTGTTGTCCTTTGGATTTTTTTTAAAAGGGCTCAAACTGGTATAAAAAAGTGATACCTACCATTACTGATGCATGAAGAACCTAGTTGGTTGCTTACTAAATTGCTGCTGATCTCTACTTACAGAGCATGGCAGAAATCGCTGGAGCTAGAATTCCTAGCTTAGTACGAAACCTCAATTGGCTAATGGGTCAGTGGGCAGGTTGTTTTCCGATAGATTTTATTTTTTTACTAAAGGGCTCAAACTGGTTTAAAAAACAAACAAAAGAAACCCTAAACAAAATAAGCGATACTTACCATCACATATCCAAGGAGCTCCTAGTTGGCTGTGTATTAAATTGCTACTGGTCTCTACTTTCAGAATAATTTTTCAGAAATTGATGGAGCTAGAATTTCTAGCTTAGTGCGAAACTTCAATTGGCTGATGGGTCAGTTGTCAGGTTCTTGTTGCCCATAAGATTTTTTTTATTAGAGGGCTCAAACTGGTCTAAAAAAGTGATACCTACCATCACTGATCCATGAAGAACCTAGTTGGTTGCTTACTAAATTCCTGATGGTCTCTCCTTACAGAAATTGGCAAAAATATGGCCCATCTTGCTAGAGCTAGAATTTCTAGATTAGTGTGAAACCACAATTGGCTGATGGGTCAATGGTCAGGTTGGTTTCCATTGGATTTTATTTTTTATTAAAAGGCTCAAACTGATTTAAAAACACAAAAGAAGTGATACCATCACTGATCCATGAAGATCCTAGTTGGTTCCTTACCAGATTGCTGCTGGTCTTTACATATAGAACATGGCAGAAATTGTCTCACCCAGGCATTTCCTAACAGTTCTTGAGATGGAAGTAAGATGAAGAGACCCTAGTCGAGGCCAAAATGGGAGAGAAGGGGGTACAGGCTATGGAATTATTTTCTTTAAATTGTTTTGAACTCATATAAGCTGATTGGGGGAAAAAAACCCTCCCCTAGACAACCCCATTAAAGGTCCTAATGGTTGAGACAAAGTGTTTGGTCTTTCAGTTGACGTATATGTTATTAGATTTGAATGAACCAATAGCCTTGATTGCTAGAAACTACTATATATAAAGCACAGATTAGAAACAAGTTACCCTGACTCAGATATAATATCACCTGCACAAAAAAGTGGAATTTGACAAATAATTCGAAAATTGGTCAATGTCAAGTTATCTAATCCTCTTCACGGAGATTCCCTCCTGTGACAAGGTATTAAGGTGGTGCGTTGTGAGTTATGATAACTTTTGCTACATGAATAAAAAATGAAATATTCCCATAGATCCTGGCATCTTATTCTGCCACTAACATATAATAATGAGTCTAAATGAATGTGGTGGAAATCACTTTTGCAATGTCTTGTCATATAGAGAGCAGAAAGTATGACTCACGGACTAGCTATAGTTGGTTTTGCCATTGCACTGAGATGCTAGAACTATTCATTAACTATAGAAAACTTCTACAATAGCAGACATGATTATAAAGTCATTATAGAAAAAAAAGTTACTAATGTAACAATGCAGACTAGATTGTTACGCTCCTCCTAATTAGTAAAAATACATTTTTGAATTTGTGCAAATTAGATTTTCCATTAAGCAAAACTATTTCTAAAGATCAGAACGAGATTACACAGATGAACAACCATTTAAACATATTTCTATCACATTGGTAGAAGACAAAAATAATTATAATTATTCAGACTGAAGCATTACAGTATTTATCACTGGTGCAAACTTATTCAAAGGCTTGATCATATTGAGGGGAAAATGGGACACTTGTCTATGGGCCTCCACCTTTCAGGTTGCTTAAGAATTTCCACAGCAGAAATATACAGAAGTTAGAACTTTGCACTATAAAATTTTACAATAATGTCATGCGCCATCCTTATCCATGGATTTCTTCTACTGCATCATAGTCTGTTCACATTGCAGAGTGCGACAGGCAACCTGGTCTCTTTTAAGTGCTCAGCTTGACTGGGCGTCGGCTAAGTTGTTTCACTATTCCTATCTGTGCAGGGGTTAATCCTTGTTGGAGCAGCGTGCTGAGAGCCTGGTTGCTGATTTCCTTCCACAGCTGGTCTTCTATTTAAGAAGGGGATGTGTAGTAGGAGGCCACAAAGATGGTCTCTGCTTGCAGTTATGATACCCTGGTGTCCGTGGTGATACTCTATTTGGTGATCAGTGATTTGTTGTCTGTGCTGCATGATAGCTCCCTGGTGTGACTTACTCCTTCCCCTTACATTTATTCTCTCTGGTGTCTTTTTGTGTCTCCTTTGTTGTGGATATTTGTGGTGTGAGTGAGTTTCAGTTTATCCCCTTGTCTTTGTCTTGTGGGTAGGGTTACTCTTCATGCCCTGACCAGCCTTGGGTTGAGGGATGTGAGAGTATTAGGTTAGGGCCCGACAGGAGACAGTGACATGCTGGTGGCTCAATCCTGACTACCTCCAAGTCTACCATCGGGATAACGGACAGCACAGGGTCCCCAGTCTTAGGGTCAGATCAGGAGCCCGTGTGGCATCCGTACTCCCAGTGACAAATAAGTGGCAAAAATAGTGAACGTGTAACTTTATTATGATAGTAAGGACATCTTTCACATTTCAACAAGCGGCCTAGCGACATCGCTGTGGCCGGCGAACCGTCTCCTTTCTAAGGGGGCGGGTCGTGCGGCATCACAGCGACGTCACACGGCAGCCGTCCAATAGAAGCGGAGGGGCGGAGAGCAGCCGAAAGAAAGTGACACCCATCTCGTTGCCGGAGGACGCAGGTACGGTGTTGTGCCTCGTTCCTGGGGTGTCACACGTAGCGATGTGTGCTGCCTCAGGAACGATGAACAACCTGCGTCCTGCAACAGCAATGATATTTGTGATTAGAACAACGTGTCAACGGTAATTTTGATTGATAGTTAGCGGTCGTTCCTACGTTTCACACGCAACGACGTTGCTAACGAGGCCGGATGTGTGTCACGAATTCCGTGACCCCAACGACATCTCGTTAGCGATGTCGTTGCGTGTAAAGCCCCCTTTATATTTAGGGGACTCCATGGACAATGCTAGAAATCCAACTTGTAGATGCAAGTTCCATCCTCAAATTCTCTCTTGATAACATTAATAACAAGATAATTGTTAAACATTACCTAGTTAGGTTCCTTGAAAATAAGATTCTTAGCACACCGGAAAACTGCATCCTCGCAGAAGACACTCATAAAACTAATGTGAACCATGTTGATGAAAATTGGAGAGCTAGGCAGAATTTAAATTAATTTATTTATTTAAATTACAAGTGTAAAAACTGAGGGAAAAAAAAAAAAATTTAGATTTTTTTTAAATAAATTTCCTAGCTTATAAAGTTATAAAGCCAAATTTTAGATAAAAGGAAGTGTTCCCGGCAAATATTACATCGGAGTAGTACTCCAGACAAATATTAAATCAGATGAGGTAATCCTGAGAAATATTAGATGAGAAGTATTCTACACAAGTATTAGATCATAGAAAAACTAATTTCCCCCTTGTAGGTACGCTATAGTCAAACACGTGTCCATTGACTTCGTACGCCATATAACAAACCATTCTGCAAAATCTCGATGGCTAATGTATGTTCTACATTTTGCATGCCACAGTCATTTTCAGAATTTTACCTACATTTTATTTTGGCCATATCCTAAATCTACATTAAGATAATTTTTCATAAGACTGAGGGCAAATAGTCTGTATTTTCCTAACGCGAACTCTGATCCAGTTGATAAATTGTACATTATTCGTAGAAGTAACCAGACTATGTTGCCAGATCAAGAAGACAGTTTTACAAAAAACGTTGAAAAAAGTGTGACATTTGAATTGACTGGCCACATTCATCAGATCATACCATGCATTTGTCAAAACGGGAAAGGATTCCATCAAGATAAATCACATATGTGGTAGTCAGTTGGCAATCACAAATGTTCGCTTGCATATAATTTCCTAAAAATGGTAAAAAAAAAAAGTTTATTTTGGATAACTTGTTTCCCATATATATGCGTATGTCACAGTTCTGATGTGCAGAGCATCTTGTGCTCTGTTATGTTCTGCCATGCTCTGCTGAAGTGCCGGTACTTGCCTGTTCCGTCGCACAGAGTGTTTTGTATGTTTAGATGCTCTGCTGATTGTCTTCAGCTCCTGTGGATGGGTTGTTTCTCAGCTCTGGGTCCTACGCTGGTGCTGGGAGGGGCGTACTCAGATGCTCCTCGTTCTGGGTGATTGCTCTGCTTCATTAGGGAGCATGCTCCCCCGAAACGTCGCCAGTTGTATTCCCTGGTTCCGCAGTAAGTGCTTTTGGCTCCGATTTATGTAGAGTTATCAAATATTGGCTTCTGGACCCTGGACTGTAGTTAACTTTACTATCCCTACCCCCCTGACTTTGTTGTTACCTCCTGGCTTCTGACCTCAGACCTTCTCCTAACTATTCAATAAAATTAGCTCTGGCACACTATAGTGATCAATAAGGTAAGAAAAAACTCTTTGGAATGCTGAAAATTCTTTATTTGTGCAAAAGGATGAATAGTCCGATGTTTCGACCTTATTTTTAGGTCTTAATCAAGGACACAGTTATCTAAGATCATAGAGGGTTACAAAATCATATAAACACGTAATTAGTACAAAGTATAACATGACAGTACAATATATCATAGTACAATAGGTCAAATGGCCATGATGCACATACAAAAATTTTCTTTCTCAAAGCCATAGTGAATACATTTATACAGAGGAAAGCAAATTTCCATAAGGCCCATCAGCATTCCAAAGAGTTTTTTCTTACCTTATTGATCACTATAGTGTGCCAGAGCTAATTTTATTGAATTGACTCTTATTTTTTTATTTTTTCTGAGCACCTACTGTATACACAGTGAGCCAGACATATTCTATTACAATCTTCTCCTAACTATGTCTCCTCCTGCTCCCTGTATCTTGTACATTCTCTCCTGGTATCCTGACCCTTGGCATGTATCTTGATTTTGTCTCTGCCTGCTCCCTGTATCCGGTTGTGTCCTCCTGGTTCCTGATCCTGTGGATGGGTTGTTTCTCAGCACTGGGTCCGTTGCTGGTCCTGAGAGGAGCTTCCCAGAGGCTCCTCATTCCTGATTCATTAGGGAGCATGCTTGCCTGGAACGTCACCAGTCGTATTTCCTGCTTCCACAGTAAGTGCTCTTGGCTCCCGTTTGTATACAGTTATCTGATCTTTGCTTCTTGACTCTGGACTGTAGTTGACTCTGCTCTGTCCGCCCCCCTGACTTTGTGATTACCTTCTGGCTTCTGACCTTGGGCCTTCTCCTGACCATGCTTTCTCCTGCTCCCTGTATCCTATATGTAATCTCCTGGAATCATGACGTTTGGCCTGTATCTTGATCTCGTCTCTGCCTGCTCCGTGTCCTTTCGTGTCCTCCTGATTCCTGATCCCGGCTTGTTTGTTTGACTACCTCTCCGTTCACACCGCACACAAGTAGTATCTTGCGCCACCTAGTGACTAGCATCACACTACGCCGCAAAGTGTTGAGCATCACAGGGTAGCTACAGAACAATGAATAAATCAACCATGTATTGCACCTTATTTATTGTCCCACAATGTAAATGTGTAGAGGGAAAAAATATATGAGATTTTAAGATCCTATAAAGTAAAATAATGGATGACTAATCAGTCACGTTAAGTGCACAGCAACAGTAATAGATTAAAAGAATAGATTGTCAGCCCCTGGGACAACAATACAACTTAGCAGCTGAATATTGTGCAGACGTCTACTCTACAATTATTCCATGTAGAGAGAAAATTGCTACTTTTTATCCGAGCACCATTGTCCAAACTGGTTGTTACTTCATTAGAATTGCATTACGTTTACACAGGATCTATCATCATATTATTACATGTTGCCCTGGAAGATGTCGGAGAAAGAGCAGCAATCAACAAAGAGGAACTAATAGTCATTTAGGAAAACATGCAACAGTAAGGAGCTTACCAGAAAACTCTATGTGAACCCAGCACAGACAATGCAGTACAAAACCATTCATGCTGTCACACAGATCAATACACTCAACGTATAGGCGTAGACTAAAGTTCATAATGAAGAGAGTTGGTATAATCAATACACCAGGACAAAGATCTCTGCAAATCATAGTGTGTCACATATTAGAGGATCAATACCAAAAATATTTTTTTAAAAAAAAAGCCTCACTGTAATTTTTGGAAAGCAAAAATCAACAAGTGGAAATAAACAAATTGGAAACATAACTATAAACCGGAAATTGGTATCCCAAGGGGTACTTTGCACGCTGCGACATCGCTAGCCGATGCTAGCGATGCAGAGCGCGATAGTCCCCGCCCCCGTCGCACATGTGATATCTTGTGATAGCTGCCGTAGCAAATATTATCGCTACGGCAGCTTCACACGGACTTACCAGCGACGTCACACGGCAGGCCGCCAATAGAAGCGGAGGGGCGGAGATGAACGGGACGTAAACATCCCGCCCACCTCCTTCCTTCTGCATAGCCGGCGGCCGCAGAACTGCACACACAGTGATGTGTGCTGCCGCAGGAACGAGGAACAACATTGTATCTCCTATTGGTGCAACATTATGAAAATGAACGACGTGACACAGATCACCGATTTTTGACTGTTTCATGCTCGTTCATCTTCTCTCCTAGGCTTTACACGTTGCGACATCGTTACCGGAGCAGGATGTGTTTTACTTTCGATTTGACCCCGACAATATCGCAGGTGCGATGTCGCAACGTGCAAAGTGCCCCTTAAAGGGAATCTGTCACCACTTTAACCTTTACAAACTGTTAATGTGGGCATACAGGTTATAGAATGCTGAAAATATCCATACCTTTATGTCTCATATCAAAAGGTCTTGTTATCATCTTGTATGACTTTATGTAAATGAGCTCTTCTAGGCTATGGGGCAGATGCTGCCTGGAAGATAACTCCGCCTCCAGAGATTATTTTAAATAAAAGGGGCGCTACCAGTGTGATGTGTGACGGCCGGTCTCATTGCAGAGCTGTGTGTGATTATACCTGACACTTCTGCAGGTTCCTCTCAGCTTCAGCCTCCAGCTTGCAGGCAGACAGTCTTGCAACAGAGTACAGGGATATGCAAAACATGTGTTTGCAAGAAGTAAAATTTCCTTTCTCCTGTTCTGTCAGTTACTTGTGTCACACTGGTAATGCCCCTTCTAATTAACATAATCTCTGGAGGCTTCAGGCGCCACAGGGTACTGCACCTCAATGAGGGTGTAGTACTTCCCTTCCCGGGTACAGGGAAGGTCAGTGCCGGTTTCCACTCACACAAACAGAGTCAGAGTGGGTTGCCCTCCCCAATGGGGACCAGGCCAAGGTCGGATAACAGTAGGGGGTCACTACAGCGGTGGGTTTACAGGACGCCACCGCACCAGGGGCTCCCCGATCCACTTGAACCAGGGACTCAGAGTCAGGGAGAAGTAATCACCAGGGGTAGTCAGGAACACACAGTGGGAAGGGCAGGTTGACCTAGTGAAAGTAGTGAACCAGCCGGTGGCAGCGACTGGGGGAAACAGCTCAGAGCACACAACACAACTACCACAAAGAGAGAACAGCTTCAGACACAGAGGAGAGCGGACGTGCAATGAGCAGCTCTGTGCGCCAGGGTGGTCAACACAGTCCCTGGGGAGAAGCAGGCGGCTGCTTCCACAGGATAGGCGCTGTCAGGGTACAGAACCCTAGGGCAGGCATACTTCACGTTGTCTACCAATTCTGAAAGGGTTGCGGGGAACGGCTAAAACAGTCACCGGACCCATCCCACTGAGCCTGCAGCAAATAGCATATAGGATCCTGGGTTTGAGGACCGGCCCCACAACAGAACCGCACTATCAGCATACAGAATTGGACAATTTACTGACAATGGGTTTCCCAAATGCTTCACGCCACGGAGATCTGATACTTAGCGCATAAAAAGGAGGAAAGGGCTCACAAGGTTGACACACTCCGGACTTGACCTTTCACGGATCCGGGATCGGCTGGAGACTGGTACTCTGGGGCAGCGCCTGAACTACTTGTGACATTTGTCACTTTTTCTTCCTTGCATGGAGTGTTTATTTGGATTTTTGTATTATTTTATTTGAAACACCAAACGTGGAATAAAATCTGGAAATTTACCTGGCTGAACTCCATTTTCCTCAGTGCTGGACAATTCATCTGGTTTTTCTCCATTACAACATGACACATTATTACGGATGGCGGCCAGGATTGAGGCTATAATACTAGGAATGGACCAGGTTTGGGACTTTGTTAAAGGAAGGGGCCCGGGATGGGGGACATAATACCAGAAAGGGGCGAGGATGGGAACATTATTACAGGGAGAAACTTAGGATGGGGGACATTAAAGCAGAAAGGGGGCAAAGATGGAGGAACATTACACCAGAAAGGGGACTGAATGGAGTCATTATTACAGGAAGGAGCTCAGCATGGGGGACATTACAGCTGAAAGTAGGCCAAAACGGCGGACATTATACCAGGAAAGGGCCAGGATGAAAGACTAATTACGAGAAGGGGTCAGGATGGGGGACATTATGAAACGAAGAGGTCCAAAATGTTGGACATTATTACTGGAAGAGGCACAAAACGGGTAACATTCATACTGGAAGGGGCACAGGATATTGGTCATTATTACTGGAAGGAGGCAAGAATGGTAGATTATTACTGAAAGTGGCATAGGGTGGGAGACATAATTACCCAAGGGGATCCTGGATAGAGGACATTATTCCAGAAAGATGGGTGACATTAGTACAGCATGGGGGACATTATACCAGAAAAGGGCAAGGATGGGGACATTATTACTGGACAGTGCTAAAGATGGGGGGCATTAAAGCAGGAAGGGGGCCAACATGCATGGAGGACATTACACCAGGAAGGGGCCAGGATAAAGACCTTATTACAGGAAGGGGTCGGGATTGGGGACATTATGTAAGGAAGGGGCCCAGGATGTTGGACATTATCACTGGAAGAGGCACAGAATGGGAAACATTGATACTGGAAGGGGAAAAGGATATTGGTCATTATTACTGCAAGGAGGCAAGAATGGCGTAGATTATTACTGAAAGTGGCATAGGGTGGGAGACGTGATTACCCAAGGGGGTTTTCAATAAAGACATTATTATAGCAAGATGGGTGACATTAGTACAGTATGGGGGACATTATACCAGAAAGGGGCAAGGATGGGGACATTATTACAGGATGGCGATAAAGATGGAAATAAAGCAGGAAGGGGGCCAATATGCATGGAGGACATTACACCAGGAAGGGGCCAGGATGAAGACATTATAACAGGAAGGAGTCAGGATGGGGAACATTATATAAGGAAGGGGCCCAGGATGTTGGACATTATTACTGGAAGAGGCCCAAAATGGAAAACATACTTACTGGAAGGGGCACAGGATGTTGGACATTATTACTGCTAGGAGGCAAGAATAGAGGACATTATAACTGGAAGTGGCATAATGGTGGGGGACATGACTACCCAAAGGGGTCCTGAATAGAGGACACTATTCCAGCAAGATGGGGGACAATAGTACAGGATGGGGGACATTATTAGATTATGTGAACAAAGGCAACATGTATTTCTTTCTAGGATTTAGAATGCTGCAATGGCCCCTACATCTGACCAACCTACAGGTGGGGGACCATGTCCAAAATTTGCACGGGGACCCATCGGACTCTAGTTACACCTCTACCTTTCAAATTATGTTTTTTCTGCCCCATCATTTCAGAGTAAAACATACACGGCTGTAATAACGCAGCAAGACTATGCCTAATGCTTCCTATAGTTTGTGCAGCATGAAACAATAGTCATTGCCTTTAAACGTGTTTTCTCACTTTTTCCTTGAGTATCGAATATATAAATAGGTTACTAGATAGAAATATTGCATTTGCATATATTTATACGCTTACAATGAAATTAACATTCCATTTAAAATTGACCTTTATATCAAACTGATTGATAAGTTGTATTTTCGTTCAACACTTATTGTATGAAATGCTGTGTATTCCTCGATGGCGGCATTCTACATTACCTTTGCTAAAAGAAAAAAGTGCAGAGGCGGACTACCATTAAGCTCTAATCCTTTGTTTTTCCCTTTGAACTAGTTCCTTTCTTTTTATCTGGAAATTCGCCAACAAACCTCACACAGTAAACATGGCATTTTTTCACTATAAAAGAAAAGTGATTGACTTTGATAGGTTTTGACCCCTTTTCCAAGACTGAAAAAAAAAAATACTTTTTCCCATCTGGCTCCCTGGGGATAAGAATCCTGTATGTGTCTCTAAAGCTTTTGCTGGCAAAGAAAGTGAAAAGCACCAAGTATTTCCCAGAGGTCAGTCCTCCTTGAAGAAATAAAAGAGTATTTCTTCCCCCAGGGTTTATCGAGATGATATTTATCGTTTAAGGCCACGTTCACACGTTCAGTTTTACATCAGTATTCGTAAGCCAAGGCCAGGAGTGGATCAATCAGAGGAAAAGTATAATTTCCCTGTTGTGCGTTTCTGTTGTTTCCCCATACACATATTGTCTGTCCTGTGTGTTGAGTGCTGCGTGTATGAGTGTCCGTTCTCACTTGTCTGTGTCGTTTTGTGGGGTTTTGTCTTTGTGTTTACAGTCTGCCCCAAGGGTGTGGGAGAGAGGAAGTGAGATCAGGGCTCGGACAAGAGTTAGGGTCACACTGGGGGCTCAGACCTGGTTACCATCAAACCTATCTCTGAGATAAAGGACAGCACAGGGACTGTAGTCTGAGGGCCAGCCTAGAGGCATCTGTCCCATTATTAAATACCACCTGACACCCCGTGACATTTGTATTAAAAATAATAAATAGATATCTTGCAATTTCCACACAGGCCACTGGGGATATTTTAGGCTCACACTTCCTGTACTTTACAAAAAAATGTTTCAGATATCTCTTTATCATCACAGACAGGATCATAATGATAAGCAATACCTCTATATACAGTAGATAAATGTAATGGCACTTGGTCTATGGATTTCTAGACTTGCACAGACAGGCTTTGCACATACCACTCTGCTCAGTAGGATTCAGGAGGACCTTGGCCTTTACCCTTTAATCCATGTACATGGATTTGGACATACACAAGGGTCATTGGGTAATGTCCGAGGAGTGGCTGCCTGCTGGTGAAGTAGGGTAGAAAAGAATAGTCAGGTAAAAACTAAAGAGGGATGAGGCTGCACAGAATCAAACAAAAGAGACAAGATGAGTGGGAATGGCTACATCAATACCAGGTGGTCAAGTTCAGAATCATGAGATAGTCATGTAGTTTGAGACTTGGTCAAAGGTCAGGAACTAGTAAGAATATACAGAAAGCAGGGGTTAACCAAACAACAGAACAGTCAATATTTATGCATAACAAAGAAGAAGGTGGGAGTTTAAGTAGGGTGTGGTGCTGCCACATAGGCCAAAGCAGGGAGCCAATTACTCCTGCTGGACAGCACACGTGTCGATTCATCCAGACTTTTTAGAGTTCCCAGTCACACTGTTATGCCTTGTTGAAAAAATTACCCATTTTTCTTTTACATTATATCAGTGTTAGGTTGGGGGTTGGGATACTATTCATTTATGGAGAAGTCGGTGCATGCAGTATAACGAGTAACATGTCATTTCTGTCTCATCATAGAGGTAAAGCTCCATATCTTTATGCCAGATTCACAAACTTTTGCTCGCCTCTTGCATGAGAATTTTAATGGTCAACTTCACAAATCTAAATACATGCATATATTCATATATTCCTAATTGTGCATGCTAATGCTCCCACATTCTCCACACGAGATCGAGAATTAGCGACTATTGAATCAGCAGATTCATTAAAAGCATATCTGGAGAAGATGGGAATAATTATGCAAATTCCCATGCAAATTAGTTCACCTGTTTACGCCTTGGAGAGACATGGTAGAACTTGATACAAAATGGAAAGTTCTGCATTGCTACTTTTCAGATTTCCCCTTATTGAAATAATGAGATAACAAAGCAAGATTTTGCAACCAAATTACAGGGCGTGACCGCGTCCATTTTGAGTGCTTCAGTTGGATGTGGCCAGAATGTGGGATTAGGCGACTCATGAGTAGAGATGAGCGAACCCGTGGAAGTTAGGTTTGGTGCGTGCAGCTGAACCGCACCTCCATGGGTTCGGACTTGGCCCAAACCACAATGGAAGTCACTGATTGGCAGTGCAGGCCTCCGCCCATATGCAGCCAGCCATAAACAGATCACTTCTGGGGTAGGGTGGCCCGAGATTTCCATTTTTGGGGGGGTTGTGTGACGCCCTGGACACCCAGGGGTCACAGGTCATTACACTCACCACATACACCCCCACCCCAGTAAGGTATCACCAGTCAACCAAAAGACCTGTTTGCCTCCCTCAGGTGGGCGGAATCAGGTGGAAAGACACGCCCACCGAGGAGTCTGCTGGCCTGAGGCAGGAAAACACAAAGAGTAGAGTTTAGAGAGTGAAGTGAGGAGAGAGGAGCTCAGTTCTGTGTGGGGCCTGGGTTGGAGCCTAGGACCCCAGATCAGTCAAGCAGCCAGACGGTAGTGGCCGCCTGCAGGAGACCGGGAATATGACCAGCGGAACCGTAAGGGACCGGGACAGGGTAGTGGCCCACCGGAACCGAACCGGGGAGCAAACTGGATACCGGAGCACCAGGCAGGGTACTCAGACCCCGACTAGGCTATAAGCCACCACCATAGTCAAATTAACTGATTGCGGTCTGGACCTCAGGTGTTCATTCCCACCTAAGTCCCGATTGAAGGCAACAGCCCAACCCATCCGGATAGTAGCCACAGGCCAGAGATCCAAGGGCCAGCGTCTTCGGGCAACCGGACTCCTATGACACATACACGCTGGGGAGCGGGCTACCAGTGCCCAGGCACAGTAGCCAAAATCACATAAAGGTGCAGGAGAAAGGTGGACATTACCAACCTATGTGGAGAAACTGCAGCCGGCCGTGGACCCCGTTCGTCACCCCGTTTGGTTTACCAGTGACTGTGTGGTTTAATTGTGAGTACACCAGTACCATCAGACACCGCACCGCAACCCTGCCCCTGCACCCCGGCCTTCACCACCGGGCCCCGGGACCAACATCCCCTACCCACGGAGGGGTCAACACCTAGCTGCGCTGCTACACCGCTCCCGGGAATCCCCATATCTTTACTGCAGCGGTGGTGTCCACCATCACCACAACCCGTGGGTGGCGTCACGAACTTACCCAAAAACAACCACCCCTCACAACCCCTGCGTGCACCGCCACTACTCCCTTCCAGAGTGACGTGACCCCCGGGTCCGGAGGCGCTCAAGCCACCGACACACGCGAGCCTGGACCCGAGCGGCTCGGCGGTAGCAGCCGAGGCCGCGGGGCGGTACAGTTGCATGCTACATTTAATAACACTGTTGTTAACCCAAGTGTGAGCCATTCAAACACTGTAAGCGGCTCGCACTGGGCAAGAGCACAGAGCATACTTGAGCACACTGATGTTCGCACGAGTGGAGTTCATATGTAAAGTGCCCGAAATCTTTTTGTTTTTTTAAAAAAAAAAGACTGTGTTTGGCCAAAAAACTAACACTGAAACTTGGGTTCGCTCATCTCTACTCATGAGACAACCCCTTTTCAGGTTTTTCTTGCCAATAGGGTGTGTCACCACAAAGTCTGCTTGGACAATGTGGGTAGGTGGGACACACCCCATAGACAAAAAGAAATGTTAACTTGCATTTGCCAATTTCTTCACACATCTCAGGACAGGACAGATAACAGAGAAAAGACACAAAAACACAGTTTGAAGAAAATGCGATCCAGCAGTGATATTTCATGGGGAATTTAATATTTTTGCATATATATATATATATATATATATATATATATATATATATATATATATATATATATATATATAACATACATACATACGCAGAAATATTAAATTCCCCATGAAATATCACTGCTGGATCTGTGTTTTTGTGTCTTTTCTCTGTGTCTTTGTGTCTTTTCTGAATGGCTAAATTATGCAGAAATGTAAGTCGAAAGAAATAAAAAAAAAAAAAATAATAAAATATAATATATATATATATATATATATATATATATATATATATATATATATATATATATATATATATTATTTTTTTATTTTATTTTTATTTCTTTCGACTTACATTTCTGCATAATTTATCCGTTCACAATTTTTTTTTAATAATATACAGTTAATTATATTTTAGAGACTCATTAAAAAACTAAAAAGATTACTTGAGCCTTGTGCTCTATTAACTGACACACCAGCCAAAATAAGTTAATGCCGACTTGAGCTGACGCTCTTCAATTCTCAGCATAAATTGTCACATCGTATTAATGTTCGTAAACACTTATGTCTGTCATATTCAAATTTTGTACTTTCAGCAAATGTCAAAATGTCATTAGAAAGTTACCGCCAAGATTGTAAGTCAAAAATATCACCAACTTAAATATGCGCAGATGAATATGCAAAAGAAAGAAGAAAAAAAAATCTATGTGAAAAGAATGCGCCATTTAATCTGTCAAACTATAATGTTGTCCTATAAGACGGCGTCTAATTGCCTCCTAAATAAGCAAAGTGTCACAGCATCAACAACCCACCTGTCACTGCCTCAAGTCCCAGCAAATGGAAGATCTTCTGTCGGAAACGCTTGTATTTAATTGATTTTATGTCATTATTATTTGACTGTAGCAAAGAGTGTGATGAACTAAAATGTTACTTAAATAATTAAAAAAAAACAGAGTGGGATCCCCTCTATTTTTGATTAACAGGCAAGGTAAAGTACACTGCTGGAGGTTGCAGCCCGTAGCGGTTCGTTTTGCTATTAAAAATAATAGGGGGGACCGCACGTCATTTTTTAAAATTGTTTACTTTTACGCTAATACAGCTGATTGACTGCAACCAATCACAGATTTCGGCACAGAGGGTGGGCGTGTATAGCAGTTTGAATGCAACTTCTCAGAGACGCTGGCACAGAGGGTGGGCGGGGGAAGCAGGGAATATTCATGTAGTTTAATGAGGAGGCCAGAATAGAGTCTGACTGCTGTCTTATCCTCAGGGAAGCACGGTATGTATAATTGTCCTGCTCTTACCCCCATTTTTTCTTTTTTCAGCCATTTAACAGCACAAAAGTTCAGGTCCCGATTGACTTGTATGGGGTTCATTGTCCAGGGTCAAGTTTAAAGTCAAGTCCAGTTCCCAAGCCAAACTTTTAAAAAAAAATCAGGCACAACCTGGCAAACTCGAACATCCACAGGTCCACTCATCATTAGAGATCAGCTGTTCCATCAAGGCTCAGTTCGCCGGCAGCAAACGAGCCTAGCTCCACAGGGCTCGAACTTGACCCAAACCCCGGATCAAGTCACTGATTGCCAGTTTGAGTCTCTGCCAACATACAGCCAGCCATAAGCATAATACTTCCAAGGGAGGGTGCGCCGGCTTTTTCAAACTTTTTTTGTTGTACACTATGTTCGAGCATGCTGTTTTTCCCCCCAGTGTGCACCATTCAAACACTGCAAGCAGCTCACACTGGGCTGAGCACCAGGCGTACCTGATCACACAGTGTTCCTCACACGAGTTTTGTTCGCACATACAGCATCCAATCCACGAATCCGAACCTTGATTTTAAAATTAGGTGTTCGGTTTGAAAACCGAACCTCAGGTTCAGTCATCTCTACTCATCACCCCTTTGGCTTTTTATCTATTTTGTTACACTACAACCTGTTTTTAAATATTTTTGTAATTCAATTTGTATGTGATGCATCAGCACTAAATAGTCTAAGTTGGGGAAGTGAGAAAAATATGGGCAAAAATTAAATGTATGAAATAAAATAAATAAAAATTGCCATGTGCATATTTATTCACCCCTGTTGCTATGAAGCACTAAAAATTTCTGGGTTAAGCAATTACCTTCATAACTCACATGCTTAGTGAATGGAAGTTCCTCTGTGTGCAATCTAAGTATCCCGGGGTCTGTCAGTATATACACAGCTTTTCTAAAAGGCCACCCGAGGCTACAACACCAAGAAGCAAAAGGCACCACTAACCCATCAACAGATCTCCCAATACCACCATGGAGACCAAGGAGATCTCCAAACAACACCATGAAGAACAAGGAGATCTCCAAACAACAACATAAAGGCCAAGGAGATCTCCAAAGAACACCATGAAGACCAAGAAGATCTCCAAACAATACCATAAAGACCAAGGAGCTCTCCAAACGGCACCATAAAGACCAAGGAGATCTCCAGACAACACCATGAAGACCAAGGAGATCTCCAAACAACACCATGAAGTCCAAGGGGATCTCCAAACAACACCATGAACACAAAGCAGATCTCCAAATAGGTCAGAGAAAAAAGTTGTTGAAAAGTACAATTCAGGGTTGGGTTCTAAAAAACCTTGATCTCTGATGATCTCAATTATCATCAAATGGAAAGAACATTGTACCACAAGAAACCTGACAAGAGAGGGCCACCCACCAAAACTCTCAGCCTGGGCCAGGAGGGCATTAATCAGAAAGGCATTCAAGAGGCCAAAGTTAACCCTGAAGAAGCAGCAGAGTTCCCAAGCAAAGACTGGAGCATCTGTCCATATGACCACAATAAACCATACACACCACAGAGCGAGCCTTTAAGGAAGAGTGGCCAGAAAGAAAACCTTTACTTACAGTCAAAAAAATAAATTTTGGAGACTCCCCAAGTATATGGAGGAAGGTGAGATGAGACCAAAATGGAACTTTCTGCCCTTCAAGATAAAAGCTATGTCTGGCACCAAACCAACACAGCTGATCATCCGAAGAACACTATCGCCACAGTGAAACATAGTGGCAGCATCATGGTGTGAGAAGATTTTCGGCAGCATGGACAGGGAAAATGATCTGAGTTGAAGGGAGAATGGATGGTGCAAAATTGAGGGATGTTCTTCAGGTTCACCTTCCAAGAAGACAATAACCCAAAGCATACTGCTAAAGCTACACGAGAGTGGTTTAAGGAGAAACATGTAAATGTGCCTAGTCAAAGCCCAGACCTTAATTTAACTGAGAATCTGTGGTCAGACTTGGCGATTGATGTTCACCAGTGGAAAACATCTAACTTGAAAAAGCTGGAGCTGTTTTGCCTTGAGGAATGGGCAAATATTCCAGTGGCAAGGTGTGGAAAGCTGATAGAGATTTTTGAAAGCGTCTTGCTGCTGTAATTGCCGCAAAAGAAGGCTCTGCAAAGTGCTGACTTTAGGGGCGTGAATAAGTATGCACACTGAAGTTTTCAGTTATTTTGCCCTTTGCCATGTTTTTAAATGAACTGATGAAAACTCTAAAAAACCCCCAGAGAATTGACAAGTAGTGATGAGCGAGTACTAAAAAGCTCGGGTGCTCGAAGCTCGGGCCGAGCCTCCCAAGATACTCGTGTACTCGGCCCGAGCAACGAGCCCAATGTTATCCTATGGGAGACCCGAGTATTTTTGTGAAATGACCACCGGCAGCATGTAGAAACCCTAAAAATGGCACAAAAGTCTCAGAAGAGTGCTCAAATGACATGGCAACAGCATGGGGAAGACCCCTTGAAGCATTTATCACTCAAAAGTCACAGCTGTGAACAATTTTGTCCGCGTTTTACGCCATTTTTACGGACTCACCAGAAAACCTTCCAAAATGACACCAAAATGAATTTTCATGGCGGAAATGTTAAGGGCACATACCCAATAGTGAGATAGAGCTAATGTATGTTACTTTTTGAGATCAATACATGAAAGATTTTACGTAAAACATTGTGTGGCACTCCGATGTCCCTGAGAAGAGACGTACATAAAGGCCTCTGAGTCTAATGTGCCCATTTAGAGGAACTGAGTCTTTGTAGTATTTTCCTTTGCCAGGGCAGTCCAAAATTGTGAGGTTCACCAATGCCCCTGCATACAGACGTGCATGATGGCCTGTAAACCTGAAGTGCCCATTGTAAGGAAGTGGGTCTATTGTAGTATAGCCCTTAGGCAGGGCAGCCAAAAATTGGGAGGCTCCACATTGTCCCTGGATAGAGACGTGCATGATGGCCTGTAAACCTGAAGTGCCCATTGTAAGGAAGTGGGTCTATTGTAGTATAGCCCTTAGGCAGGGCAGCCAAAAATTGGGAGGCTCCACGTTGTCCCTGGATAGAGACGTGCATGAGGGCCTCAAAACATTAAGTGTCCATTGTCAGGAAGTGGGTGTATTATAGTATAGCCCTTTGGCAGGGCAGCCAAAAATTGGGAGGCTCCACGTTGTCCCTGGATAGAGACGTGCATGAGGGCCTCAAAACATTAAGTGTCCATTGTCAGGAAGTGGGTGTATTATAGTATAGCCCTTTGGCAGGGCAGCCAAAAATTGGGAGGCTCCACGTTGTCCCTGGATAGAGACGTGCATGAGGGCCTCAAAACATTAAGTGTCCATTGTCAGGAAGTGGGTGTATTATAGTATAGCCCTTTGGCAGGGCAGCCAAAAATTGGGAGGCTCCACGTTGTCCCTGGATAGAGACGTGCATGAGGGCCTCAAAACATTAAGTGTCCATTGTCAGGAAGTGGGTGTATTATAGTATAGCCCTTTGGCAGGGCAGCCAAAAATTGGGAGGCTCCACGTTGTCCCTGGATAGAGACGTGCATGAGGGCCTTAAAACATTAAGTGTCCATTGTCAGGAAGTGGGTGTATTATAGTATAGCCCTTTGGCAGGGCAGCCAAAAATTGGGAGGCTCCACGTTGTCCCTGGATAGAGACGTGCATGAGGGCCTCAAAACATTAAGTGTCCATTGTCAGGAAGTGGGTGTATTATAGTATAGCCCTTTGGCAGGGCAGCCAAAAATTGGGAGGCTCCACGTTGTCCCTGGATAGAGACGTGCATGAGGGCCTCAAAACATTAAGTGTCCATTGTCAGGAAGTGGGTGTATTATAGTATAGCCCTTTGGCAGGGCAGCCAAAAATTGGGAGGCTCCACGTTGTCCCTGGATAGAGACGTGCATGAGGGCCTCAAAACATTAAGTGTCCATTGTCAGGAAGTGGGTGTATTATAGTATAGTCCTTTGGCAGGGCAGCCAAAAATTGGGAGGCTCCACGTTGTCCCTGGATAGAGACGTGCATGAGGGCCTCAAAACATTGTTCCCATGCAAAGGAGCGGGTCTCCTGTCGTTGTAATGTCCATTCTGCAAAGAATGGGCGAAAAAATTTACCACTGGGGGTATACCTGAAACAAAGGCCTAACTCTTGTAACGGTCATCATGGTGGCGCATGAGGAGAAGGAGGAGCAGTCCAGCGATTATCCAAAGTCCAGAAGTGTGTACCCATGGGTGACTGGAGGTACATGGCAAATTCCCGTTACAAACTTTAAATTCCGCTCTCATTTGCTGGTGGTGTGGTGAAGTCTGGCCCAATCCAACCCTTGTTCATCTTGATCAGAGTCAGCCTATCAGCATTTTCAGTTGACAGGCGGGTGCGTTTATCTGTAATGATTCCACCTGCGGCACTAAAAACACGCTCTGACAAAACGCTAGCGGCAGGGCAGGCCAGGACTTCCAAGGCGTAGAGAGCCAATTCATGCCACGTGTCTGTCCACCTTGGATACCCAATAATTGTAAGGCACAGAGGAATGTCGGAGTACAGTTGTTCGATCTGCAAGGTACTCCTTGAGCATCTGGGCAAACTTAGGATTTCTTGTGGCACTACCCCGCACCTCAGGGGCTGTGGTACGTGAGGGGCTGAGAAAACTGTCCCACATCTTAAAGACTGTTCCCCTACCTCTGGCGGATTGGACTTGTGCCTCTCTCGGCTGTACGCCTTGGTTGTCCACTGATTCCTGACCTATGCCGCTAGCGTTTTGTGAGGGGAATGCTTTGCCTACTTCCGTGACTATGGCCTTCCGGAACTACTGCATTTTGGTTGACCTCTCCGCCTCGGGAATAAGAGACATAAAGTTCTCCTTGTAGCGTGGGTCTAACAGTGTTACCAACCAGTAATGATTGTCGGCCAAGATGTTCTTAACGCGAGGGTCACGAGACAGGCAGCTTACCATAAAGTCAGCCATGTGCGCCAGACTCTTAACAGCCAGGACTTCAGTAGCCTGACCAACACGTTGACTGAACATGCTGTCCTCCTCCTCCTCCTCCTCCTCCTCCTCCTCATCTACCCTGTCCTCTGGCCAGCCACGCTGAACCGAGGATATGACTGGTGTGCATGTCATATCCTCAATTTGGCCGGAGATTTGCTCCATGTCTTCATCCTCCTCCTCGTCATAGTCCTCCACTGCACGTTGTGATGAGACGAGGCTGGGCTGTGTGTTATCACCCACACCCACTACTGTTTCTTGCTGCAACTCATCGCGCTCCGCCTGCAATGCATCATGTTTGGTTTTGAGCAGAGACCGTTTTAGAAGGCAGAGTAGCGGTATGGTGACGCTAATAATGGCGTCATCACCACTCACCATCTTGGTGGAGTCCTCAAAGTTTTGGAGGATGGTACATAGGTCGGACATCCATCTCCACTCCTCAGGTGTTATGTGTGGAGTTTGACCTATTTCCCGACGGTTTAGGTGATGCAGGTACTCAACAACTGCCCTCTTCTGCTCACATATCCTGACCAACATGTGCAGAGTTGAATTCCAACGCGTGGGGACATCACACACCAGTCTGTGAGCCGGAAGATGCAAACTGCACTGAAAGCCGGCAAGGCCGGCTGAAGCAGTAGGTGACTTTCGAAAATGTGCAGACAGGCGGCGAACTTTTACCAGCAGATCAGACAGCTCTGGGTATGACTTTAGAAACCGCTGAACCACGAGGTTGAGCACATGGGCCACGCATGGAACATGTGTCAGCTGGCCTCGCCTCAAAGCCGCCACCAGGTTCCGGCCATTGTCACACACGACCTTTCCTGGCTTTAGGTTCAGAGTTGTGAGCCAGTGATCTGCCTGCTGTTTCAGAGCTGTCCACAGCTCTTCTGCATTGTGGGGTTTGTCACCTATGCAGATTAGCTTCAGCACAGCCTGTTGCCGCTTCGCCGAGGCAGTGCTGCAGTGCTTCCAGCTTGGGACTGGTGTGGAGGGTACAGTGGATGAGGATGCGCAGGAGGAGGAGGAGGCTGAAGAGCATGACATTCCGGAGCTGTAGAGTGTGGGTGAAACACTGACTGAGGTAGGGCCTGCAAACCTTGGTGTGGGAAGGACGTGTTCCGTCCCTCGCTCAGACTGGGTCCCAGCTTCCACAATATTAACCCAGTGTGCCGCCAACGAGATGTAGCGGCCTTGCCCACAAGCACTTGTCCACGTGTCTGTGGTTAGGTGGACTTTGGGTGAAACAGCGTTGTTCAGGGCACGTGTGATGTTTTGTGACACGTGGTTATGCAACGCGGGGACGGCACACCGGGAGAAATAGTGGCGGCTGGGGACCGAGTAACGTGGGACAGCTGCCGCCATCAGGTCGCGGAATGCTTCTGTCTCCACCAGCCTAAAAGGCAACATTTCCAGCGCAAGCAGTCGCAAAATGTTAGCATTTAGAACTGTGGCATGTGGGGTGTTGGCAGTGTATTTGCGCCTGCGTTCAAAGGTTTGCTGAATGGATAACTGAACGCTGCGCTGGGACAAGGACGTGCTTGATGATGGTGTTATTTCTGCATAGGCAACTGCAGGTGCAGGACCGGAGGAGGCTTGTTCGCAGGCAGCATGGACAGGGGATTGGCTCGCATGCACAACCAGCGAAGACGTAGCAGTGACATTAGCAAGCACTGCTCCTCGACTCTGTTGTACTTCCCACAAAGTCGGGTGCTTGGCTGACATGTGCCTGATCATGCTGGTGGTGGTCAGGCTGCTAGTTTTGGTACCCCTGCTGATGCTGGCACGGCAGGTGTTGCAAATGGCCTTTTTAGAATCATCTGGATCCAACTTAAAAAACTGCCAGACTCGGGAAGACCTAACATTTGTACAGGCACCTTGTGTCGTGTTGTTGTTCCGGGGAACGGTTGCCTGACTTCTGCCTGGAGCCACCACCCTGCTTCTTACTGCCTGTTGGGATGCTACGCCTCCCTCCCCCTGTGCACTGCTGTCCTCGCTCTGCATATCCTCCTGCCAGGTTGGGTCAGTTACTGGATCATCCACCATGTCGTCTTCCTCTTCCGCACCCTGCTCCTCCTCCTGACTTCCTGACAATTGTGTCTCATCATCGTCCACCCCTTGTTGAGACACGTTGCCAACTTCGTGAGAACGTGGCTGCTCAAATATTTGGCCATCTGTACATACGATCTCCTCATGACTCACTTCAACATGAGCTGGCGAGAGGCCAGAATGTGCGAATGGAAACGTGAACAGCTCTTCCGAGTTCGTCCAAGTGTGGGATCATTAATGTCCGAGGACGTGTACTCAGCCTTGTGGTAGGAAGGAGGATCAGGTTCTGAAATGTGCGGTGCAGTATCACGGCTACTGACACTTGACCGTGTGGAAGACAGAGTGTTTGTGGTGGTGCCAATCTGACTGGAAGCATTATCCGCTATCCAACTAACAACCTGTTGACACTGGTCTTGGTTCAAGAGCGGTGTACTGCTGCAGTCCCCAAGAATTTGGGACAGGACGTGCGAGCGACTAGATGTGGCCCTTTGTTGTGGCAAAATTAGAGCTTGCCCACGACCTCGGCCTCTGCCTGCACCACCATCACGTCCACTTCCTTGTTCCTTGCTAACGCCCTTCCGCATTTTGCAATGCTGTGCTGATGTGTATTCACTAGACTTGTGCGTTATATATTAGTTTGGGAAAAACACACACAAGTGCACCTGTACGCTGCCACCGACAGGCACACACGTGCGGTTTTTAAATGCAAGCACGGACGCACTAAGAAGTAGAACCTAACAGGTTTTTAGGAGCGACAATTGCTGAGAAGTCAGACACTATCTGGACTGTTTTACACTGTGTACACCAGCCCCAGATATGATGAAGGCTGGTATACGGTCACCACTAGGAATGGCTATATATACCCTGCCTGCCTGCCTGCCTGCCTGCCTGCCTGTATACTGCTACAATAGTCCTGACAAGGACTCTTTTGGTCACTAGCCTGTATTCCAACCTGGCTATACCCTGCCTGTATACAGCAACAATAGTCCTGAGAAGGACTCTGCTACTGTACTCCGACCTGGCTATACCCTGCCTGCCTGTATACAACTAGAATAGTCCTGATAAGGACTTTTGGTCACACTGTTTGCAGCCCTGCTACGGAAATAGCTATAAAGGGCCGCAAACCTTTCCCTGAAGCAGCGACCCTCTCCCTGCACTGACTGTCTGGATAGCTGTGAGCAGAGCACAGCGCGCCCGCCGGTATAAAGGCTCGGTCACGCTGTGCAGGCCAGCCAATCACTGCAATTCCACAACTAACAGGGCTGTGGCATTGCAGTGGTCTGCCAGCCAATCCCTGCATGAGGGCTGGCTCTCAAAAGAGCGCCAACATGCAGGGATGAAGACCACGAGTACAGCACGAGTATCGCGAGATTACTCGGTCCCCGCCGAGTAGACCGAGTACAGTGATACTCGTGCGAGTACCGAGTAGTAACAAGCATGCTCGCTTATCACTATTGACAAGTTCTGAGGTGCAAAACACAAAAAATGCCAAGGGGGGTGAATACTTTTGCATGTTGATAGATAGATAGATAGATAGATAGATAGGGGATAGATAGATAGATAGATATAAGATAGATAGAGGGATAGATAGATAGATAGAGGGAGAGATATATATGGGATAGATAGAGGGATAAATAGATAGATAGAGGGATAGATAGATATGGGATAAATAGATAGATAGAGGGAGAGATAGATAGATAAATAGATAGATAAATAGATAGATAGATAGAGGGATAGATAGATAGATAGATATATAGATATGGGATAAATAGAAAAATAGATAGATAGATAGATAGATAGATAGATAGGGGATAAATAGATAGATAGATAGAGGGAGAGAAAAAACACCAAAAATAGAAGAACAGAATCCGTACCACATTTATGTTCACAGTATATTATAGATATAAGGTCAATGATATATAACCAAAACGTGGGGATATTGGATCAATGGGACCATTCGGATTAAATACTGAACCAAAGAAGAGAAACCGAACAATATGGTCACTTCATATATCTTTATTAATGTAAAATTACACACAATTAAATAAAATAAATATTAAAAGACACAAAGCTGTGAACTGGAAAAACGGCGTCAAAACCTGCATATCATGTGATAACAATATTAATTAATCATAATTTCTCAGACAAGTACAATAGGACACAGGGTAGTATATGGGAATTCAGAGGCTATATGTGCGTAATAAATAATAATTAAAATGTAGAAAATTATATATATATATATATATATATATATATATATATATATATATATATATATATATACACACATACATACATACACATATATACATATACACATATATACACATACACAAGTATTGAATAAAGTGTCAAGTGCTAGGGGGTTATAGCAGCAATAATATCACAATGAAACCATCATCAGCAAAATTTGCAAAATATTTACAGTTTATACTCAGAAACGTTACAGCTGCTGACACCCTATAAACATATTGTGCATGAATTCCACAAAATACTAAGCCAATGGCCTAAAAAAGCAGGTGAGATATAGGAGGAGGAGGGCGGCTCAGATAGTAATGGCCAGAGGAGAAAAAAAAAAAAAAAAAAAAGAGGTATACTTAAGTCTGTATAACATTAAGCAAGTGTCAGAATCGGCACAGTGAAAGTCAATAGGAATATTAAGCACTGATATAAAGCACTAATATAATTACCAATGGCCACGGAGCACAACCACCTCCTGTTATGCGACGCCTGCCCCGACGCGCGCACGTTTCGTAGCGACTTCCCCTTGAGGAAGTCGCTACGAAACGTGCGCGCGTCGGGGCAGGCGTCGCATAACAGGAGGTGGTTGTGCTCCGTGGCCATTGGTAATTATATTAGTGCTTTATATCAGTGCTTAATATTCCTATTGACTTTCACTGTGCCGATTCTGACACTTGCTTAATGTTATACAGACTTAAGTATACCTCTTTTTTTTTTTTCTCCTCTGGCCATTACTATCTGAGCTGCCCTCCTCCTCCTATATCTCACCTGCTTTTTTAGGCCATTGGCTTAGTATTTTGTGGAATTCATGCACAATATGTTTATAGGGTGTCAGCAGCTGTAACGTTTCTGAGTATAAACTGTAAATATTTTGCAAATTTTGCTGATGATGGTTTCATTGTGATATTATTGCTGCTATAACCCCCTAGCACTTGACACTTTATTCAATACTTGTGTATGTGTATATATGTGTATATGTATATATGTGTATGTATGTATGTGTGTATATATATATCTATATATATATATAATTTTCTACGTTTTAATTATTATTTATTACGCACATATAGCCTCTGAATTCCCATATACTACCCTGTGTCCTATTGTACTTGTCTGAGAAATTATGATTAATTAATATTGTTATCACATGATATGCAGGTTTTGACGCCGTTTTTCCAGTTCACAGCTTTGTGTCTTTTAATATTTATTTTATTTAATTGTGTGTAATTTTACATTAATAAAGATATATGAAGTGACCATATTGTTCGGTTTCTCTTCTTTGGTTCAAGATAGAGGGAGAGATAGATAGAGGGAGAGATAGAGTACATAGCATTAATGATTATGGTTTAATAAACATTACATTTGTTTTGAATGTAGGTTCCAACTTGTTCCTTTTAGGTTTTGTTTACCTATATTCTTAGTAACAGCAAAAATGAAAAAATAAAATGATATTAAAATAGAATTTTTTTTATATATTTTGGATACATTATATTTGAATACAATCACTGTTTTTATGTATAAAAAAACCCCTTATTTCTTGCATGAGAATTGCAAAAAAAAAAAAGATTTTCGCATGTGCAAATTTCCTTTTCACACACCACTATGAATGAGAAGAGCTTTACCGTATGCAAAAATTACTATAAATTACACCATCCCAGCATCTGAATCCGCTAAGAAAAATAAAGACTGCTTTTAAGATACTCAAACCGTATTATTACCTGTGAAGGTTTCTCCCAACAATGTAGTCTTAGAGCCATCATTACAAAGAAGGTGATTCAGAGAGAACTAAGCAGACAAATATTTGGATTTGTAAATACACTTTTGAAATTACATTTTTTACATTTACATTCATTTGTTTTGATAAGAAAATAATATTAATACCGTATTTTCCGACGTATAAAACAACCCCCAATTTTTCCAGTTAAAATATAGAATTTGAGATATACTCGCCATATAAGACTACCCCTCTGTATGTGGTACCCATAATACAACAACCAATCAATTATGGCAAGTGATGAACGGCACCTTACCGGCGACTGGCTAGTTGTTGTACACAAATCCTGTTTGGATTGGTCAGCTCTCTTCCTGTCTGCTCAGCCCTCCCTGTCTCAAAGACTATCAGAGCAGTAGCGCATCCCTTTGGCCCGCCATTGTATCCTTCCTATTACCTCCTTCTCTGCCTCTCAGATCTTGCACATGCACGCCTGCGCCGCTTCACTACAGTCCTCAGGAGCGAGATCTGAGAGGCAGAGAAGGAGGTAATAGGATACAATGGCGGGCCAAAGGGATGCGCTACTGCTCTGATAGTCTTAAAGACAGGGAGGGCTTATAAATTACCGTATTTTTTGTTTTACAAGACGCACTGGATTATAAGACGCACCCCAAATTTGGAAGAAAAAAAAAAGTAAAAAAATAAAACATGAGGTCCGTATTATAATCCGGTGGTGTCTTACCAGGAAGGGGGAGCGGCAGCGGAGCGGGGATCACAGGAGGAAAAGACGGTACTGGAGTATGGCAATGCTGCCAGTGGTACAGAGGGGGGCCCAGATACTCACTGCGGGTGCTGCTCTGTGCCGGCGCTGCTCTGTGCAGGCAGTGAGTAACAGCCATTTTGAAGATGTTGGCGGTGAAGGCTTCTTCAAATAATGGCGGCCAGAGTCGGCACATGCACAGATGAGAGCTTCAGCTGAGAGCTCCATCTGAGCAAGCGTCGACTCCAGGCGCCATTATTTTTTTTAGATTTTCATGCAGAATATGAAGTTGCCTTCAGAATACAGAATGGAACCCAATGTTTTGGCTCATCTGAGCCTTTATCAAGGTCTATCAAGAAAAAGACCAGATCGGAACACAGCTACTCTATGGGACAGATAAAGTTCCAAGAGGGTTTGGCGAGTATAATATTTCTTTAAATAAATGTTTATTATGTTCTTGGGTCTGACAAGATTTTCAAGCACAATAATGTACATTCACATACATGAAAATCAAAATTCATGGCCAAATTGAAGCAAAATATCCCATTCGAATTTTGCCAGTTTTCCTCATCCATAACACGTGGTCAGCTTATTTCAATGCCAATTTTCAACTTCTCAGATGAGTATTTGTAAAAATGTCCCTTGTATTTCACATAGGGCTAAGATTTGGAAAAACTATTTTCATACATGTCATAATCAGTGGCATGTACTAGAATAGATAGTTCAAAATGGCTGCCCTTTTAAGAAAACTTTACAAAGATAATTTTTTAAGAAGAGTTTGCAATTTTTTTTATGTAATACAAGTGAGTTAGGAAAAATAGATTGACATTTGTTTTCTTAAGGATGACCAATCTCATTCATGTCCTAAATATATAGTGCTGTACTTAAGAGAAGCCTCATTACCTGATTCAGATTAAGAATTTGAGCCGTGCTGTTTCTAAAAATAAATGAAACACATATACTAGAAACTGATTAATGGTTGTGACTGGCTTAGATATACTGTTTCAAAATACACAGTTAAGGAACTATGAGTTATCAGAGAGCAGAACCTTAAAAAGGGCATTTGTCTCTGGAGGACCCATTCCAAATGACATTGATTACCTGAACATTAAATAAAATTGCAATAAGCATAACGTAAACCTTAAAGTGGTTTTCCCATCTTAGAAAATTTCTACCTAATCCAAAAGGGACAGTAATAATGGCTTACGGTACCACTAATTTCTGAGGGTCATCAACAAGTTCTCATTTGTCCTTTTGAGATCTTCTAATCAGATGACAGCTGTGAACAGCTCAATGGGCAAGAAGAGTTTTCACATTAGTAAGATCCACCATCTCCTATCTCAGTAATTTGAAAGTCTTTACTGAAAACAGATTTTTTTTTCTCACCATTGAGAATTTTGTTAATGACTGATTAATTCTGGCAGAGATAGAAGTGTACTATTGATCAATTGTACATGTGTACCATTGATTTATGAGATAAAAATTAAAACAATGGGTACACTTCAAGTTATATTTGTCATGCTGCCAGGTATGACAAGAGTGGCACGTCCGTTCAGACCTACAGATGTGACGCGTGACAAAATATACAACAAACAATACAAGTAAGGGGGAACACCGGGGCCACAATAACAATGGTGGGCCCTAGCTATATTGAGGGGGGTAAAAGGGACACCTCCTGCACTAACCTGCAGCTGACCCTACTCTCCTAGCCAGGCACTATACAGTCTCCTCATCTGTCGCCGAACAGGAATCTGAGACCCTAAGAATACCCTGTAGTGGCCTTGGCTAGTGCGTTGACAGGTGGGAGACGCTAGCCCCACCGCTGCACTAATATGACACAGGAGAAGGTAAGACATACAGCAACAAAAAAGGATAAAGTCTGACTTGAGGAACAAGCCTTCACAGGACCTTCAACCAAGGCCGCCAGAGAACAAATGGATTTGTATCTTCAGCAAGGAATGCTGGGTAACACCTCTACTTATACCTAAAGGGGTGTGGCTACAAAGTAGCTGCAGCTGAAACACTCTGGTAGGATTGTTGGATAACAAAAAATGAGATTAACTCATAATGCACCGAAGGATATGAAACCATGTTTAAATGTTGATTCCCAGATGGAAATGAGAAATTCCAACCCTGAATCAGTCACTAGTCTCCAAAAATAGAGATGAGCGTGACAATATTATAGTAATATTCACATTTTAAAGCTATTCACCTATCTATCCCACCCTCCATCCATCCAGCCATCTATCATCCCTTCATGCATTCAACCATCCATCCCTCCTCCCATCTGTCTACCCCTCCATCCATCTCTCTATCCCTCCATCCATTCAACCATTGACCCATCTATCTATCCCTCTCTCTAGCCATACTTCCAGCTATCTATGTATCCATCCCCCCATCCATTCAACTATCCATCCCTCCCTCCATCTATCTATCTACCGTGTTTTTCCAAAAATAAGACACTGTTATATTTAATTGGGCCCTGAAAAAAAGCGCTAGGACTTATTTTTGGGTAGGTCTTATTTTTTTGGAAACACGGGTGGGGGCAGGTTTACACCCTCAAAAAAAAACAGATTCCACTTCCCAGCAGAATCATACCAGACCCGGGACATCTGATGTGAGTGTGATCTAATGTGCGTACGTGTGTGATCTGATGTGTGTGGGTGTGTGTTCCCCTGCAGGTCCTCCCATTCGGGATCTGGTGAGTATGCTTGGGCGTCTTCTGTCTTCTCTGTTTTGGGAATGTCTGCGTTCTACAATGAAGTGTCCTGCAGTATTCTTTAACTTTTTAGCTGATGGACACTTCATTATTGAAAATTGACTATCGCTTATTGTTGGGGTAGCGCTTATATTTAAGCCTTACGCTGAAAATACTGAAAATTCCTGCTAGGGTTTATTTTTGGGGGAGGTCTTATTTTTGAAAAAAACAAAGTATCTATCCCTACATCCGTTCAACCACACATGCTTCAATCTATCTATCCCTCTATCTATCTATCCCTCTATCTATCTATCCCTTTATCTATCCATCCCTCTATCTATCTGTCTGTCTATCTATCTATCCCTCTATCTATCCCTCTATCTATCTATCTATCTATCTATCCCTCTATCTATATATCCCTCTATCTATCCCTCTATCTATCTATCCCTCTATCTATCCCTCTATCTATCCCTCTATCTATCCCTCTATCTATCCCTCTATCTATCTATCCCTCTATCTATCTATCTATCTATCCCTCTATCTATCTATCCCTCTATCTATCCCTCTATTTATCTATCTATCCCTCTATCTATCTATCTATCTATCCCTCTATCCCTCTATCTATCTATCTATCTATCTATCTATCTATCTATCTATCTATCTATCCCTCTATCTATCCCTCTATCTATCCCTCTATCTATCTATCTATCCCTCTATCTATCTATCTATCCCTCTATCTATCTATCCCTCTATCTATCTATGCCTCTATCTATCCATCCCTCCATCTATTCAATCATCCATCTCTCCATCCATCTGTCTACTGTATTCATCCATTCAACCAGCCATCCATCTATCCATGTATATCTCGTTGTGATCAGTCACTGTAAGGTCCCATTTCTAGAAACCCAACTGATCCTTAGAATGATGTGATCCCAACTCTTACAACTGTGCAGGGGAACTTCAGTACATCCTACTAAGGCTATGTGCGCACTAGGACGTTTTTGCACTACTCAAAAACGCTGCGTTTTTTGGCCGCAAAAAACGCACAAAAACGCAGCGGTAAAAACGCATATGTTTTTACCGCATTTTGGTGCATTTTTGTCTGCGTTTTGCAGCATTTTTGATCTCTGCGTTTTGCTGCATTTTTCCAATGCATTGCATGGGTGAAAAACGCAGTAAAACGCAGGAAAGAATTGACATGTCCAATTTTTTTTTTAGCTTACAAAACGCAACTAAAAAAAAAAAAAAAATTGTGTGCGGAAAACAAAAATGAAAAGTTATAGACTTTGCTGGGAAAGTAAAGTCATGCAGTTTGGAGCCCAAAAATGCAGAAAAATGCACCGAAAAATGCGCAAAAAATGCTCAGTGCGCACATAGCCTTAGGCGGGCTTTGCACGCTGCGACATCGGTAACAATGTGTTACCGATGCTGCAGCGATAGTCCCGCCCCCGTCGCACGTGCAATATCTAGTGAAAGCTGCCGTAGCGATTATTATCGCTACGGCAGTTTCACACGCACATACCTGCCGTGCGACATCCCTCTGGCCGGCGACCCGCCTCCTTCCTAAGGGGGCGGGTCGTGCGGCGTCACAGCGACGTCACACGGCAGGCGGCCAATTGAAGTGGAGGGGCGGAGATGAGCAGGATGTAAACATCCCGCCCACCTCCGTCCTTCTCATTGCAGCCGGCGGCAGGTAAGGTGAAGTTCCTCGCTCCTGCGGCTTTACACACAGCGATGTGTGCTGCCGCAGGAGCAAGGAACAACATCGTACCTGTCGCTGCACCGGCATTATGGAAATGTCGGAGGCTGCAGCGATGATACGATAACGACGCTTTTGCGCTCGTTCATCGTATCAAAAAGGATTTGCACGTTGCGATATCGACTGCGACGCCGGATGTGCGTCACTTTCGATTTGACCCCATCGACATCGCACGTGCAATGTCGCAACTTGCAAAGCCGCCCTTAAAGTAAATTAGCTAACTGCAGTTTTTTTCAATCATGTGGCCGGGAGAACCATTGTTCAAGGCAAAAAAATAGTGAATCAAAGCTGCAGATCCTCCGGATCAGTGAGTGTCCTAACGATATAGCGGGCTTTACACGCAACGACATTGCTAACGAGATGTCGTTGGGGTCACGGAATTCATGATGCACATCTGGCCTCGTTAGCAACGTCATTGCGTGTGACACAGCAGGAACGACCAGTAACGATCAAAAACACTCACCATATTGTTGATCGTGTTCCAGTCATTCCTATCCCGATTATCGTTGCTGTTGCAGGTAAGATGTTGTTTGTCGTTCCTGCGGCAGCACACATCGCTATGTGTGACACCGCAGGAACAAGGAACAACATCGTACCTGCGGCTGAACGCAATGAGGAAGGAAGGAGGTGGGCGGGATGTTCGTCCGATCATCTCCGCCCCTCAGCTTCTATTGGGCGGCTGCTTAGTGACGCCGCTGTGACGCCGCACAAACTGACCCCTTAGAAAGGAGACGGTTCGCCGGCCATAGCGACGTCGCTAGGCAGGTAAGTATGTGTGACGGGTATAAGCGATGTTGTGCGCCATGGGCAGCAATTTGCCCGTGACGCACAACAGACGGGGACGGGTACGCTTGCTAGCGATATCACAGTGTGTAAAGCCCACTTATGTCGTTACTTAATAATAAAGGAAAACCCCTTTAGCATAAACCTGTAACATCATTCTAATGACCTTAGAGGGTAAGTTTGTATAACACCAAGTAGACATTTTTTTGAATACCATTTTGTATATTTTTGATGATCATGAAAGAGTCAACCTTTTAAAGCTTCAGGTGTATGTGACAAAACAGGTTTCTCTTCCATTTAAAATCCAAGGCAATCCAATTTTCGATTCCGGCACACAATTTTGATCTTTCAGATAAAAGACTAAAAGCGCCAACAAAACTGCGAACATCCATTGAAGCCTGGTGATAAACTAGATAAAACAGAGACCAGTGTAAATCCCATTCATTCTGTGATAGTGAGCATGAATGGAATCGAATATACAAGGTAAAAACACTCGAGCCACCACAATGAGCCGCGCTGGACACAGCTTCAGGGAAAGCGTGTATTAAGTCCTTGAAACTGAAAAGGTAAAATGACAACCATTGGCAGCCATGTAATGTTTAAGTCCTAACAATGAAGATGGCTGAATAGAGGATGAATACCGGGCACATTTAAAGTTGCAACATAAAAGTGTTTTAAAAGAAAAGAAAACACACAAATAAAAAAAAAACATATTCACTATACTGTACAAAGCGAAGGGTTGACAGGTCGGAGAAAGAAATTTCTAAATAGGAGAATGATATTTTCATTTAATTCTTTTCATACTTCAAAAATTGACCAGATATTTTTTCTTTATGTTTTATATTTATGTGTTTTAGAGATTTTACCTAAGTAATCAAAGACTCTTTTTCTAAGAGTAAAAAAAAAATCATTACTTGCCATTGAAGATTTCTTTTCTCTTTTTCAATTTAAATCTGATGACAATTAAATCAGTCTGGGAGGGGTTAATTTTTTTTTTACACTACGCTCTACTAGGCCTTACTCATATTGGTGCTTCTACGACTGGCTCTTCTAAGGCTGGTTTCACATCAGTGTTTTTTTGCCGGTCGGCAAAAAAACGCAAAATGCATCTTACTGGATCCGTTGTCTGCTCAATGCAAGGTCAATAGCCTTGCGGCAATATGCGTTTGCGTGCGGTAGTGTCAGGATCCGGTGAGTTGCAGTTGTTTACCTTTTATCAAAAACGAAACTTGTAACTTGCTGTGTCTTCTGTCACCATGCGGAGCCCAATACACGTCACTGATGAGAGTCACACCCCACATGACATGGGGCCTGGTGAATGGAAGACCCAGTCAGAAGAAAGAAAGAAGAAAAAATATAGCAGAGCTGTGGCGCCCTGTGCCTATTTGCCACAGATAATAACTATATGTGTATTTTCATCTGTATATCAAGTATTGTTAGCTTTAGTAAGATTTGGCTTTCTCTGCTGTTTACTGAAAAACACACATTTGCCTACTCTCCCTTACGGGGCTGTTCACTTGACAAAAATGCAAATGTGACGCCCTGGGCAAGCCAGGGGTCACAGGTCATGACACCACCACACCCTACACCCCAGATAGGTACATCAAAGCTACACAAAAATCCTTGTGGCCTTCCTCCAGGGGCTGATGTCCACACCAGGGGGTGGGCCAGGCGGTTGGTTCCGCCCACCGAGGAGTTCACAGCCCTGGAAGTGGGAAAACCAGGCAGCTACAGTTCAAAGTGAGAGGAAGGAGAAGGAGGACAGTGATAGTAGTGACAGAAAAGGTGACAGTTGAAAGCCTGAAGTTGGTCCGGGTGTGTGCCCCGGACTGAGAACAGCAAGGTTAGCAGACGGCGGTGACCGTCTGCAGGAGAGGCTGCTTGGAGGTTGCCGAAAGGACCGTGGACGGGTGGTGGCCCGGCGGTACCGGAGCGGTATACGAAGAGAAGCCAGCACCATTGGCAGGGGCCTTTCGGATCCCGGCAAGGCTAGGAGTCGCCGTGAATTTGCCAAATCCATCAGTGAAGGGGACCTCTGGGTCTCCCAGCAACCAAGTCCCGATTGAAGGCAACAGTCCAACTGTTAGAGAGAGACACCGCCACCACCAAGGCACCAGTTTCTCAGGGCCAGTGCCTGCGGGCAAAGAGGGGCTCCTCCGGCACATATCCAAGCCGGGGAGCGGGTTACCGGTGGGAACCCATCGCTACCAACATAGACTTAGATGCAGGAAAAGGGACCGTCACCGTCAACTACTGGGGAAAAGCAACAGAAGCCGTCCGTGGGAACCGTCTTTCCAGCCGTGTGTTTTACCGAGAACTGTGTCCCCGTCTCAGGCTGAGTGAGTACCACAGTGCCGTGAGGCACAGCGCTGCCCCCGCGTCCCTGCACCCCACCAAGCCCTGCACCGGCCCCGCCATCCCTCATCCCCCAACTCATCACTGGGCCCCGGGACGACCACCCCCTACCCACGGAGGGGAGAACCAACAACTTTGCTGCTCCCTGTCATCGCTCCCGGGATCCCCATACAGAGCAGCGGTGGTGTCCATACAATCACCACAACCGTGGGTGGCGTCACGGACAATAAACAATCCCAAAAACCAATCCCCTTTCACTCACGGGCGAGGAGCGCCGCTCGAGTCCCCGGGATCCGGCCCATCACTCGAGCCACCGAGCAGCAGCAGGCTGCAGCAGCAGCGGCAGCCGGACCCGAGCAGTGGGAGAGCGCAGCGTCCCCTCCTCCGCCCGCGACACAAGCTTGAGTGTGAGCCCTAGAATGAGATAGGGGAGGAGCGTCTGAGGTAAATTCAGTCAGAGTGAGTTGCAACCAGGGTGAGCATGTGAAAGGAGTGTAATATGGAGACAGTCCTGTCCTGAGGTGACTGTTGAAACCTCTGCGGGGCCAGCTACACATTGGCAGGGTATCAGTCCCTAGGCTACCAAGACTTCTAAGGACAATGGCAAACTGAGAAACTGCTATTAGCCTTTTCATAAGCAGCAGTGAATTCTCTGGGATCACAGTGACATGATTGAGTCTGTAAACTTCTAGAAGAAATATTGAGTTTTCCTTCAGAATTCAAGTCGCTTGCTTGCCAGAAGGGAATACAAATCCAGAGTGTTCTTGTCTTCAAAATCCCAGAACTTCAAGACACCTATTCCCAGGTAGGGACGTAGCAGCAGGAGGAATACACTACCACCACACAGCAGAGAAGTCAAACTCTCATTAGGGAAGATCCACCATCCTTGTAATGGCTGTGAAAAAATGTTCTGGAATGTTCTGCAGGGCTCCAGTAAAAGGTAAAAGCTCCTTGTCCTGTCTCTGGCTGAATTATTCTCTGCTTCACCATCCCTACCTCAACATCTCCAGGGACCAGCCTTAGTTGGGGGGTGGGGGGGGCGAGGAGACAACCCTCTGGCACTGCACATCACCACGTAACTCCTGGGGACCTCCAGCAGTGCCCGGTCATACCAAAGCCGAACATCCCAACTGACGTCACAAACGCTTTCTTTATTTATTTTATTTTTCTTTCCTCCTTTTTAATATTATTTTGTAAGCCCCCATTTCAAAAGTTAGTCCTTCGCACACTGTGCCACCCCCGGTAGACCGCATCAGAGGTCTACCGGGAGCAGCACAAAGCCAATCTGAGGCCTGGCGGTAGTGGGAAAGGTGAGGGAAACCCAAGGAGAAGGGGGTTTAACATTTTTTTAACTATTAGAAGGATAGAAGAAACAATATAGAAGAGCCAATCTGAGGACTGGCGGTAGTGGGAAAGGTGAAGGGAAACCGATATAGAAGTGAGTTTAATGCTTTTTAAGCTTTCCCTACTCCTCTATATTTAGCTGGCCACCATTTTTCTTGGTTTGTCCCAAAACATATTGCAAAAACTTCAGTTTTGCTTCAAATTGATTTGCTCATCATTGCCATTCAATTCAGAAGATGCATGTTAAAGGGGTGGTTCACTACTCTTCAATAGTGATCACATTTCTGTAATACTAATAGGGAAGGCTGTTTCTACATACTTTGAACAGCCAATTCTACCTGTGAGCAGCACTATTTCGGTCCACATCTGCCCATCATTTGACCTGTGAGCAACCGCTTATCCCCATAAGGTGACCCCCAGGCTCCATAACCTCTGGGATCCGGTGATGTCAAGTGCCAGCCCCATCACCATTGCCAGCCCCAATCTTCCTGAGTGACTGGGCTGTGGGCGCAGTTTCACCACTCGTTACAGCCCAGCATCACAGCCCAGCACTGCTCTTACTTGTGGCACTCTGCAGTGAAGGAGAGCACACACGACGTGCTGCGCTGTGACATGGGGCTGTGATGAGAGGTGAAATGCCACACACAGCCCAGTCACTCAGGAAGACTGGGGTCATCTCTGTGATGTAAGGTCAACTGGAAGTTGACTTGACATCACTGGATCCCAAAGGTCACAGAGCCTGTGGGTCACCTAATAGGGATAAACGGTTGCTCACAAAAAGAATTGGCTGATCAAGGTATTTCGAAAAAGCTTTCCCTGTCAATTTTACAGGGATGTGGTCACTACTGCAGAGTAGTGAACCACCCCTTTAATTGTTTATAAAGTGGAAATAAACAGAAGATTCAGTTGGCTAAACATTATCTCATCCAACACCTAATCCTCCTTTCTCAATTAAAAATATGCCAGCTTGACGTAACTGAATATGAATGATTTCTCAATATGGAGGACTCATATAAGAAAAAAGTTTCAGGCGGCCCTCAAAAATAGATGGTGCTCAGGTCTATGGAAGGCATCCACAATTCAAACAAAGAAAAAGACGGACACTCTTTGTATTCTTTTTTAAGTCAAATCCTTTATTCGTTCAATTCCATGCTTGAGCAGGTGTCACAGTTACGTGTTTACGCTTGAGCACAAGCCTCTCTCAAACACAAACGTTTGTGGTCAAGCCGAAACGCGTAACTGTGACACCTGCCCATGCATGGAATTGAATGAATAAAGGATTTGATTTAAAAATAATACAAGGACTGGCGCCCTTTTTCTTCATTTCAATATGGAGAAAAGGGGATCTTTCCCACAGAAATAAAGAGTTGAGTATTTAGAATTCCAACAAGCCTCATGCTTACACCCAACATCTGTCATCAGGTAGAGTTAGGTGCTGTCATGATCCAGGACGGCTTTTCCCTGCTGTGGTTATATCCATCTCTGGCCTGGACATGTCAGGGGTTAACGTCCCCTACCTTGTTCTGGATCCCAGGATGCTATATCTTGCCTCTCTACCTATGGGTCAGTGCCAGTGATATCTCTGCCTTGCAGCGTGTATACTGGCTCTGATGAGTATTCCTGATCTGTTCTGCCTCCCTGCTACTGTGTCCTGACTTTGACCTTCCCCCGTTCGTCTGCCTGTCCCGGTCCCTGAATTCCCTCTTCTGTCTGCTGTTTGTGTTTGCCTCTGCATACCTGATCTCTCGGCTTCCGACTCGGTTAGGTTTTCTGGCGTGATTTTGATCCTCCCTTTGCAGTGACTTACCTTTTGTGGCTAGACCCTGACTGTTTGACTACTCTATTGCCCCCTGGTGGTTCGCCTATTAACTGCCTGTTGAAGTTACTCTGCTGTACTTCAGCTGACTGTATGTTACACTGTGACTTTTTTTCTCCTTCACTACTCTGCTGCCACCTAGTGGGGAATACGCTGTGCTACATCTTACAAGCCCTTTGTACAGCGTGACACATGCTCTATACGAATGTTGGATTGATCCAAGTGGTTGGTGGGTGCCAATGTGTCAAACCCACAGTACGCACATGACGCCAATGTCTCCTTTGATATATTGGTAGATAACAACCCAGCAGAAATATATCAAGGCAACGATTGTGACAAAAATCAAAAAAGAAGTTGAATGAGCCGGAAGTTAATTGAGCTCATTTTCATCATCTAGTTTCCAATTCGAATGTATTTGTGAAGAGGAAGCTTAGCAAACTCAAAATTAAAAAACAAACAAACATATATTCTCAGTTTTTATAGGTGCAAAATGAAAATATCATGTTTTTACTATGCAGGAATCCAGCTTTGGTTCATCAGCCATGGCTCATATTAGTATGCAGAAGACCAGGCGCCACTCCTTTGAAGCGGCAAGTAATGCAGTGCATAGTGCTCTGAAGTGGACACCATGAAGCTGCCAAATTAGTGCAGCTGGATATGATGGTGTACAAGTGGTTTACAGCAATGCACTTCCAAGGAAATTCTGTGCCAGATCCATGATAATCAAGGAAAACCTTTCTAAACAAGGATGGAAATGAGTGTGTAATGGCTGTCTATGCAGCTTCATCCTCGTAATGAAGGAGGGCTTGTTACTGAATACAATGCGCAGTCTATCTGGAGCCAATGTGCAGAACAAACAACTGTTCTCTTTTGATGTCAATTAGGTGGAATCATTGTATAATGAAAAGTTTTGGGGCCTTCTAATAAACTTTGTGCAGTAAGTCATCATCATGTTGTATGTCAGCTCGTCTTTGGTGAATGGTAACACTCCGCAGTGTACGCGAGCTGCCGGCTTGTAGAGCAATGTGCTCCAATACATGAGCACAGATTGCTGTTTATTAAAGCTATGTAACCACAGAAGGAGGTAATGCTACATGCTCTCCACCGGTCTGTTTAACTTCTTTTTGATAATGATATTACATACATGTGATAGCTACAGTTATTCACTGCCTCGGTGGTTTCGCCGGTATGGCATGAGACAGCTGAGGACAGCAGTTGGCTTCAGCTTTCACATGGATGCATAGGACATGAACAGAGGCCAGCAGGGACATGAAAACAGACCAGCACAGGCATGAACATACACCACTAGGGACATGAGCAAAGACCAGCAGGGACATGAACACAGACCAGCAAGGACTTGATCAGAGATCAGCAGAGACATGAAGAGAAACCAGCATGGACATGAACACAGACCAGCAAGGACTTGATCAGAGATCAGCAGAGACATGAAGAGAAACCAGCATGGACATGAACACAGATCAGCACGGGCATGGACATACACCACTAGTGACACGAGCAAAGACCTACAGGAACATGTAGAGAGACCAGCAGGGACATGACCAGAGACATGAACAGAGACCAGCAGATGCATGAACAGAGACCAGTAGGGTCATGATCAAAGACCAGCAGAGACATGACCAGAGACCAGCAGAGACATGACTAAAGACCAGCAGAGACATGACCAAAGACCAGCAGAGACATGACTAAAGACCAACAGAGACATGACTAAGGACCAGCAGAGACATGACTAAAGACCAGCAGAGACATGACCAGAGCAGAGACCAGCAGCAACATGACCAGAGACCAGCAGGGACATGAACACAGGCCAGCAGGGACATGATCAGAGATCAGCAGAGACATGAAGAGAAACCAGCATGGACATGAACACAGACCAGCACGGGCATGGACATACACCACTAGTGACACGAGCAAAGACCTACAGGGACATGAAGAGAGACATGAACAGAGGCCAGCAGATGCATGAACAGAGACCAGTAGGGTCATGATCACAGACCAGAGACATGACCAAAAACCAGCAGAGACATGACCAGAGACCAGCAGAGACATGACCAGAGACCAGCAGAGACATGACCAGAGACCAGCAGAGACATGACCAGAGACCAGCAGAGACATGACCAAAGACCAGCAGAGACATGACTAAAGACCAGCAGAGACATGACTAAAGACCAGCAGAGACATGACCAGAGCAGAGACTAGCAGCAACATGACCAGAGACCAGCAGGGACATGAGCAGAGACCAGCAGAGACATGACCAAAGACCAGCAGAGACATGACCAAAGACCAGCAGGGACATAACTAGAGACCATCAGGGACATGACCAGAGACCATCAGAGACATGACCAGAGACCCCCAGAGACATAACCAGAGACCAGCAGGAACATGAGCAGAGACAAGCAGGGGCATGAACAGGGGAGTGGAGGGACGGGGGTGGTGGTTTAAGAGAAGTGGGTGGGAGGAAAGGAGGGGAAGGGAACAGTTCGATATAATAGGAAAGGGAAGGGATGGAGAAAAGGATAGGAAAAAAAAACTATATACAATTTGAATTTCTAATTTTGAGCTATCCGATCCTCAGATCAATATCAGACATAACCCCACAATTTTGCACTAACCCATCAGTCCACAGAAAACACATACATGTGAATGAGCCCATTCACTATTAAGCTATCTGTAAAACACACTTGCAGGCAAAAAATGGAATCGAACCTAATGGCCGCTTTACACGTTGCGATATCAGTACCGATATTGCTAGCTTGCGTACCCGCCCCCATCAGTTGTGCGACACAGGCAAATCGCTGCCTGTGGCGCACAACATCGCTCAGTCCCGTCACACTACTTATCTGCCTACTGACATCGCTGTGACCGGCAAATCGCCTCCTTTCTAAGGGGGCAGTTAGTTTGGCATCACAGCAACGTCACTAAGTGGCCGCTCAATAGAAGCGGAGGGGCGGAGATGAGCGGGACGTAACATCCCTCCCACCTCCTTCCTTCCTCATTGCCGGTGTGACGCAGGTAAGGTGAGGTTCCTCGTTCCTGGGGTGTCACACATAGCGATGTGTGCTGCTGCAGGAGCGACAAACTACATCGTACACGCAGCAGCAGTGATAATCGAGAATAGGGGGGCATGTCACTAATGAGCGATTTTGAATGTTTTTGCAACGATTCAAAATCGCTCATAGGTGTCACACGCAACGACATCGCTAAAGCGGCCGGATGTGCGTCACAAATTCCGTGACCCCAACGAGATCGCTTGAACGATGACGCAGCATGTAAAGCGGCCTTTTGTTGGCTTTGTAGACCATCAATCTTAGGGAAAAACTTACCCAACCAATTATATATTTGGTGTAAATTAGCACTCTCACTTTCAACCTTAAAAGTAAAGTTTCAAGCATGATCATATTTTTGCCAATCCTTTCTCTTAGTGTCTGAACTTTGACAAAAAAAATAAAAACAGGAATAACAACTTTGGTAAATGTGGGCCAATGGTTTTCTCACTTTGGTATTGTCACGATTTCTCTGTGCAGAGCATCTTGCCTTTGGAGACACTGCTGCAATTTCCTGTGTTACTAGGCTAGCAGTGTGTTTGACAGTACAGGATTCCATATTGGTGCTGATTACTCAGGTGTCCCACCTGTTACGATTCCTCTTTGCAGAATATCTTGCCTTTGGAGATGCTCTGCTGCACTTTCCTGTGTTACGGAGCTAGCAGTGTGTTTGACAGTACAGGATTCCATATTGGTGCTGATTACTCAGGTGTTCCTCCTTACTGGTAATTGCTCAGGCTTCTTTACTGAACATTCTCATTCAGAACATCGCCAGTTGTATTTTCTGGTTCTGCAGTTGTGCTGTTGGTTTGTGTCTCTGCTAGTGTTCTGATCTTTGCTTTCTGACCCCAGACTGTTATTGGACTCCTCTCTTCTCGCTCCCTGTTCTTGTCATTACCTCGTGGCTTCTGACCTCAGACCATTACCTGACCACGTCTCTGTCTGCTCCCTGAATCTAATACGTACTCTCCTGGAATTCTGACTCTCGGCCTGTGACTTGACTACGCTTCTGCATACTCCCTGTGTCCTGACCTGTCCTCCTGTTACCTGACCCCAGCTTGTCTGACTACTCGTTCGTCTATACTATCTGTAAGTAATGACTAGCATCACAGGTATCCAGCCCATCTCTACATTACACAGATTATTGTTAATCACTAGGAACAACCTGTGATCGGCTTATTGTCCAGAAGACCCTTGATATATTCTAAGATCTTTAACCAACTCCTCCATTAAAATGTTCTTTTCTTATGTGTTATATTATACAGATACATTTGTATATTGTATACATCTTTTATACTTTGTATTTATTTTGTTCTCTTTTCATCACAAAGGTTCTGGATATTGTGTGTAATGTAAAATGAAGCCGATTGAACTTTTGCTCTTCCACTTTGACAAACGGAGTAGAGTATCTCACTGTCATTGGTAATCTCGTCTGCCCTTTCTATTGTCCTAGAAATCTCTGAGCCTATAATATTAGTTGAAATGGTATCATGCTAGGGGCCAAAGAACTGTATTAGTCACTGCCAGTTAAGATATGTTGCAGAACAGTAAAAGTTTTATTTTTCATGGTGACCTTCAGTATTTGGCATTGGAGGACGTAAAGCTCCACCGTCGTCTTCTCTAGGCCGGAATATCTACAGAAAACACATTTCATCTTTTGCTTGCACGATTGGCTGCCGCGCTTCCTGTTTAACCTTTGTGTCATGAAATCATTTGTGAGCTGTAAATTCAATTGGTTTTATTCAAATGGTTGAAACAAATCAGCTTCATAAAGTGAAGTCAATGGAAAACATGTGCGGGTATAATGCAATAGCGTTCCTTTGTTTGTTGTAAGGTGGTCAAAGACAAGTGCACGACTGCATAAAATCCTTAATGTATTTCCACTTATCACGTCAGAAGTACCAATTATTCACGCGCCCAGCTTTGCATCTAGATAATTAGCAATGGAAACTGTTACCGGTACAGAAGGATCTGGTGGTTGATTCCATGATCCTTGTCCTAGAAAAGTAGTAATAGTTTCCCGATGTGTGATTCATTGGCCAAGAAGATATCAACATCTAAAATTAAAGGGGTTGCCCACTACTTTAACACTGATGATGTATCCTTAGGATAGGACATCAATGTCTGATAAGACGGAGTCTGACACCCAACATTTGGCACTCCGATCAATCAGCTGTTTTCAATGCCGGCAGGTTGATGGAAATGCTCATTTCTGAAGCTGGTCAGTCCTCTGATAGTGGCCACGGCCAGGTACTGCACATCTGCCTCCCATCAAATCAATAGGAAGCGGAAGTGCAGTACCCCATCATGGCCACTATCTGTAGAGGGGGCAGCTCCGGAATTGAACATTTCCGGCTGCCTACTGCCACCGCTGGGACCATAAAACACTCATTGGTGGTGGTACCATAGTTGATCAGATGTTGATGTTCTATCCTAAAGATAGGCTATCAATGTAAAAGTAGTAAATAACCCAGATTCCCTGCAGGTCTCTGTACTTTCTGCTTGTTTCAGAAGGGAATGTGACTGCTAAGGCCAATGAGATTATACAATATTGACCCCTTGGATCATGCTACAAACCTGTGATTGGCTGCACCAATCTAATAATTACTTCCTGTCCAAACAGGAAGTAGGGAGGCTAACAGTGGACCACAGCTGCATTGGAGCCACTGGTCAGGAACTACATTGGTCATACTTCCATCTAAACAGAACAGAATCTTTCTACCGGCAAGATCTAGCTGGCCACAATAGTGATACGTTTGTCACTGTTGTTGCAAGAACAGTGTTCAATAGGGTTATTGTAGCCTTCAATATTACTGGTCCAACTTTAGGATTGTGTAGACCAGCAATGTTAGAAGCTGGTGGTGCCCAACTACTCTGTGTGAAAGCTGCTGAGTGCAGCATGTCCCTTCATTGTTTAGAAGGGACAGCTCCATACACCTTGTAGTGGTTGTGCCTGGTACTGCAGGACAACCATTTTCGCTTGAATGGCACTGAGTAGTGATGCGCAAGATGTTTGAGTGGAATAAATTTCTACTCAAATCTTACAAAAATCCACATTGCCCATAATGAAAATTTTTAGCAACTCACTTCCACTGGCTTACATTTTCTGAACTGTATAGGGCCAACAAAGGGTTAAAAATGTTTATAAAAAAAATAAATAAATATCTGTATACTCATCACTCTGGTCCCTCCAGTCCTTACTGTCATCTGTCCAATCCACATCACATTTTCTGGTCTCCACTGCTCATGCTAAACTCCACTGAATTCCTGGTTCACTACGAGATGTCTAAGGTGGTTCTGCGCATGTGCATAGATGGTCAGTAAACTCGTGAAGAACGCGTTTCGTATGTGGGTCCTTATTCATTGTACATTATTATACAATGAATAAGGACCCGCGTCCGAAAAACTTTGTTGTTTATAGGCTACCATCCATGGATTTTCTATAGGTTTTTATGTCTTGATGTTATAAAAAAATATTACATTTTTGGAAAATAAAGGATGAGTTTTTAAGAAGTCACCGATTTTTGGATATTTACCTATTCCCCGTAGTGCCAGATATAGCCATAATAAAATGTATGGTGCTGTGCCTAAAGAAACAATAGATATTGACGTAGCACATGCTGGAGCACTGGGACGCCGAAACTGGAGTTGACCCCTGTGATTCAATATTGATGTCCTAAAAATTGGCTGTTACTGTGGTGCCCCTGAGGCTTCAGTCGCCACAAGGTACTGCACCTCACTTAAAGAGAACCTGCCACCAGTTTTATGGCCTATAAGCTGTGGCCACCACCAGTGGACTCTTATATACAGCATTCTAACATGCTGTATATAAGAGCACAGGCCGCGCTGTAGAACATATAAAACAATTTATAATACTCACCTAGAAGGTCGCTCCGGTGCTGTTTGGCCAGATGGGTGTCTCTGTTCTCCGGGACCGGTGCCTCCTCTTTCGGCCATCTTGGTCCTCCATCTTCTGAAGCTTGTGCGCATGACGCATCTATGTCATACACACAGGCCGGTATTGAGGTCTTGCGCAGGCGCACTGCAATACTTTGATCTGCCCTGAGTAGGGCAGATCAAAGTGCGCCTGTGCAGGACCTCAGTGTCGGAGATTGTGTATGACGTGGACGTGTCATGCATGCCGGCTTGCATGCCAAGATGGCCAAAAGAGGAGGTGGCGGTCCCGAAGAACAGCTCCACCCATCTGGCCAAACAGCACCGGAGCGACCTTCTAGGTAAGTATTATAAACTGTTTTTTATGTTCTACAGCGCGGCCTGTGCTCTTATATACAGCATGTTAGAATGCTGTATATAACAGCCCACTGTTGGTGGCTGCAGCTTATAGGCCATAAAACTGGTGACAGGTTCCCTTTAAGGTGCGGTACTCATCCTGGATCCAGAGGAGGTCGGTACTTGTTCCACAACACATCAAATCATCCACACAACCAGGTTGGCATCCCCACTAGGGATCCACTAGGGTTGGGTCTTAAGGCAGTCACCAAATATGGGGGGCTGCTACCCACTAGTGACAGGGAACCGGGGTAGGAACATCCATCTGGGGGAATTAGAAGCAACATAACAGTAAGGAGTTCTCCAGCAGGAGAGGAAGAGAGAAGTCGGGTTTTACCAGTTTGAACCGCCACAATTCCCAGAGCACAGTACTAGATAGGATCCAAATCCGTGAACCAAGTCCGGCCCCACCACGGACCCGCGGCACCCGCATATGGGACGGGAGCAAACAATTTTTGAAGAACCGGGGTCCAAAAGAAGCTTGAGGCCATGGAGATCCACCTCTAGAGGCACAAGGAGAAAGGGCCCACCGTCCACTGTACTGGTTCTGACCTCTAATGGACCCAGGATTGCCTGGGCCCATCATGGCGGTGACCAACATCTCCCTGGTAAACCAGGACTGTGAGTAAAAGAAACCTTGAATCCACAGAGACTGTGGCCACCATTACTACTCCCCTCATCATCCTCCCCGGGGCCTGCTCCACCTGTGGAGAGCAGAAACATCTTAGCTGCTACGACCATCAGCCCTGGATGACAGCGATAGCAGTGGCGGTTATTCCCTGGCCGCGTACTGCAGGTGGCTTCACGAAATCAACCTCCACCATCATCTCCCCCCCCACCATCTTTTTTGTACACCTCGTGCCACGAAGACGGGCAAAAGGGCTACCAGTGACATCCTCCTGACCCGACATCACTGGCCCGCTGACAAGTACTACAACCCCTTGCCCTGTGGGTGCTACATTACCACCAATGTCAAGAATTCTCATCTATAGTAGGTCTCTTTAGTCCAATTTTGTCTTGACTTTTGTAAGATGTAATGTCAACTGAATCTTCAATCTTCCACAAGCAGAACATTAAAAGGCAAAGCAAAGATCAAATGCAACACTCCCTTAAAGGGGTTTTCCCATGAACAAAGTTCATTTTAAATTTAAATTTTAATCAATAGATCTTGGAATAATTCTTTGACATTTCCATGGTTTTACGTGCATTGGATGAAAAATTAGCTTACTGGGTATAGTCGCCATTGTCGTGTACTTGGGCATTTTTGGGTGCTTAAATCGGTTTTCTCACAAATAAAGTTCATTTAATTAAAGATCTTGGAATTTTAATAATTTTCAAAATTTGATGTGATTAGAAAAAAATGTTCCTGTGCTGAGATAATGTTATACAGTATATGTGTCCCTGCTGTGTACTGTGTAATGGCCGTGTCTGACCGTACAGGGACATGGTCTGATCATACAACATCTCCTGGGCTGGGGAGGACATGAAAGAGAGTATACAGACAGGACAGCACGGTAGGACAAATTATTCTTTCTTTGAGGTAAAACATTTCCTTGCCTATTTTTAAAAAATATTTTACCTCAAAGAAATAATTTGGCAAGGAAATGTTATACCTCACAAAATGAATAAGCTGTGATTCCGTGCTGTACTGTCTGTATACTTTATTACCTCCTCCCCAGCCCAGGAGATGTGGTATGCTCAGACCATGTCCCTGTACGGGTCAGACACATCCATTACACAGTACACAGCAGGGGCACATATATAAGATTATCTCAACACAGGAACATTTTTTTAAAACACATCCCATTATGGAAATTATTATTATTCCAAGATCTTTTAATTAAAATTAACTTTATTCATAGGAAAACTCATTTAAGGCTCCAAAAATGCCCAAGTACACGACAATGGCGACTATGCCCACTAAGCTAATTTTTCGCCCAGTGCAGAAAAAAAACATGTGCATGTCAAGAATGATTTTTACATACATCTCATAACAAATACAATAAATAGATTTTTCCTATTAAAAAAAAAACCCTCTTTAATATCTACCATTTTCCAACATTTTTAATTCTATGGAGAAATTATAGAAACAAGTGCATCAAAGTTGACACATTATCCCAGGAGAACATGTGCATCGGCTCGCCAACCAGTTTGTTAATGAAACAGAACTACTTTTATCGTCAAGATCTTAGCTCTGAAGTTTCTGATGCAATTACTGTGCCATCACAACAGAGAGACAGATGTTTTACAGGTTAATTATTCCATGTATCAACAAGAATAGCAGATTAATACTTCTTTTTTTTGTGTAGGCAAAGAACAAACACACTGAAGAAAGTTACAACGCCACCAGATAAAAGCTCCATCCTGTAAATTAAAATCTTCACATGACTGATGTATTCATAGATGTTTAAAAATCAAAGGTTTCGCCAGAATCGGGGAACAGAAAAAGTTGTTAAAACTGAAAATAACTTCAAAAACTTACTGTCATGGTAATTAGTTCTGTGCTAATAAATACATATTTGGAGACGGTAAATATTAGAAAGATCGATCTTAAGGCCTAAGACAGACGGCATGAAAATCGGAGCGAGTGGAATGTGATAAAACATTGCATTCCCCTCGGACCAATATTTGCCTATGTGCCAGCACCCATGAGCAATTATTTTCTCAGCCCTAACCGGACCGAGAAAACAGTTGCAGCACGCTGCGAGTGTAATGCAATCCTTGTTTCTCTCGCACCCATTCAAGTCTATGGGGCGAGAGAAAAATCGCACTGCACTCGCCGTACACCTGTGTACAGCGAGTGCAGGGCGAAAATGGCAATACCCAGCAACAGAGGAGAGAGGGAGATAAATCCCTCCCTCCCCTCCTCAGCGCCGGCCCTCCCCTCCTCAGCGCCAGCCTCTCTCAGTGCTGGTCGACCCCTTCTCAGTGCTGGCCCACCCCTCCTCAGCGCTGGCCCTCCCCTTCTCAGCACCGGCCTTCCCCTCCTCAGTGCTGGCCCGCCCCTCCGCAGCACTGGCTAACCCCTCCTCAACACTGGCCCGCCCCTCCTCAGCGCTGGCCCGCCCACCGCATCTGTGGTCCAATCGCCTGATCGGACCTCAGTTGCAATGACACTCGCATGACACTCGGCTCCCACTGTGCTGCCAGCGTGAGCTGAGTGTCGTGCGAGGATCGCAGTAGTCCCCATGTGGCCCTGGCCTAATAGTAAGGAATTTTATCCCCATAACATTAGACAAGGAAACTATTAAATAAGGGCTGTGATGTTTCACATGATTCACACACTGTATAATGGGGTCACTCACTTGCTGGTCTTTGAGGTAGCGCAGGAATTCACTTCCATTTAAAAAGTCCAGCAGTTTATTCAAAACACAGCACAAACCGCACCTCAAACATAACATGAGCCTCTTCCGGCTTTACAGGTAAAATAAACAAACATGGTTTTCAAGTCCATTTAACTGTGGGCTCACACCCAGTGATCACATTGACCTCAGTCAGGATTAATCCACAGATTTCTGGATCATATGGTCCGCACTGGAGGTATGGCAGCCTCCACACACTGGCTCCTGTTAGTGTATACATCTTGTCACACTGCACTAGGAAAATGCTGAAGTTACCAGCAATGTAACTTCAGAGTGCAGTTAGCAGGCCAACCAGCAGAGGGTAGCAGCGTAGTCAACACACCGAGTCAGCAGCAGGAGGTCAATATCGGTCAACAAAGGAATAAGCAAAGAAAAGTCAGGTGGTATGCCAGGGGTCAGAGCCGGAATTTGATGTATGAAGCAGGAGGAAAAGAAAAGCCGAAGTCACAAACAAATCAAAGTCAGAAGCCGGACAGACAGGTAAATGACTGGGGAAGAGGTACACGGGACGGGACTGAAACAGATAAACGAGATAGGGCAAACATACAGACTGGGACAGGGCGTCAGGCACGAAAAACAAACGAACGGAGAAGGGGAACATGGGTCAGGACAAGGTAGTGGGGAGGCAGGACAGATCGGGTGTTCACAAGAGCCAGGAACGAGCGCTGCAGAGGAAAACTATTACTGGCATCGGACTAGTGGTGTGGCGCCAGGATATGGTACTCTGCAACCCAGAATGAGGCTGCAAGAAGTTAACTCCTTCATGCCCTGAACCCTGCACACAAGACAGCGCTGGCTCAGCAGCGGCTAGGCCAGGCCTGAATTATAAACACACCTCTATCAGAGGCTCCTTCTTGCAGCCCCAGCACTTTCCAGACTGGCTGCAGTCTCTCCTCAGTCTTCATATGTCAAACACAGTCTGACTCTATTTTACATGGCATGTGACCTGTCAGCCACATGTCAAACACACTCATGTGTTATGATTCAGGGACCAGGGAGGATCAAATAAAGCGAAATCCCAAAAGGTAACAGAGTGGCTGGAAACTGAATGGACTGCTGACCTAATCCTGACACACAACTAATGTGGGCATCACACGATACGATTTATCCGGCGATCGCACGAGCGATCGTACCCGCCCCCGTCATTTGTGCGTCACAGGCAATTAGTTGCCCGTGGCGCACAAAGTCGTTAAACTGCTGTCACACATACTTACCTGCTGAGTGACGTCGCTGTGGGTGGCGAACATCCACTTCCTGAAGGGGGTGGGACGTTCGGCGTCACAGCGACGTCACACAGCGACCGGCCAATATAAGCGGAGGGGCGGAGATGAGCGGGATGTAAACATCCCGCCCACCTCCTTCCTTCCGCATAGCCGGCGGGAGCCGCGGGACGCAGGTAAACTGTGTTCATCGTTCCCGGGGTGTCACATGGAGCGATGTGTGCTGCCCTGGGTACGATGAACAACCGGCGCAAAGAAAAATAAACGACTTTTTAAAAATGAGCGACGTGTCAACGATCCACGATTTACGAACGTTCTGCATCACTCGTAGGTGTCACATGGGACGACGTCGTAAACGATGCCGGATGTGCATCACGAAAACCGTGACCCCGATGACATATCACACGATAGATCGTCTCGTGTGACGCCCGCATAACAGTAGCCGTGGGGCGTGTCTACGATGACCTGGACGCCTCGACAAAGCCGGAGAACTAAATAATCTCACAGATAGAAATATAAGAAAGCTAATCTGCCTCGGAGTAGTCCCCAAAGATAGATAGATAGCCCCCTACATGTAAAGGCTATGGTGATCTAGAAAAACACAATACAAAGCGAGAAAGGACAGATTTCAGCAAAGGTGTGGCCCAAACTATCTTTATAGAAAAGGACAGGAAAGAGCAACTGTCTCCAGCCGTAAACACCCTAATAAATACCAGCACTACTGATATGGAAAAATCCTGAGGTTACTAAACCTGTCCCGTACTGTACAAGCACTCAGATGTTACTGGGATCCAAAAACACTAATACAGATGAGGGACTGAATAATACCAAGCATGAAAAAATACAAATCCTGCAGAGTCATGGAGCTAAGTATACAGACACCCCCAGCAGGAAATGATCCATTACACCGCAACGCCACACAGACAAATTAGGAATCATGCATAGTGTCAAAGCAGAACAACAACAAAAAGTGGTAAACAAATAACAGAGATACAAAACCACTTATCTGAGGGAAGTTATGGAAGTGAGCAGTGCTGGTTGCAGAATGTCCTGGACACACAGGAGTAATTGACCACCGGCAAGTAACAAGAGAAAACTACTAAGTTAAATAGCCCATTCAGACCCTGATTGCCAGTCCTCTGCAGGTGTGTCGCTTCCATTCCACACATCAACTGCACTGCCAGCACTGACCAAAAGAGGGAGCTCCGAACTGGAAAACGTATTCACAACACCCATGGGTGTGGTATGTGGGTGACCAGACTCACCCATCTCTCCAGCCACCTGTGATCCTAACTCTGTGAATACTACAGCAAAATGTGGCACTAAAAGTACCAGCACTCCTGAGGATCACACCACTTATGTGGTACATACCTGCCTTTCATAATGTAGCCGGTCGCCTTCTCACAGAGCATATAGTGTAATGTACTGTATATAATGTAAACGTAAAAAAACCCTTGTTTTTGGTACTGACACTAAATGGATTCTGTAGTACCATCCAATGACTGTCATGTTTCCTGCAAGCATTCCATCAATTAGAATAGGGCGCGTATATATCAGGCTTTGGACATGATTCCTAAAAGCCAGAGTTGGCAATCTAGAAAAAAAGTTTTAAATAGATGCAAAACAAGTAAGAAAGATCCACTGAACTGTTTGGCCACACCAAGGGTGCACCGATCGCCTGTGCTTTATCTGAACTGTTATTTTGTCCTGACACTCTATAATAAAATTCAGGGAAAGTTACAGGTGAACACATCTGTCCACCTCTTGGGACGTCATGTGAGCCCTGCATCCAATCAGTGCCAGCTTCTGTCTCTCCACTTTCAGACAAAACGAGGTAATCAACAGGAAGTGACACTGTGACTGTCACTCACTTCCTGTTTATTGCTCCTGTGTCCAAAGTTGGCAGAAGGTGGTGCTAAATAGACATGGGGCTTGCTTGATGTCATAACGTCACGTGAGCCCCGAAACTTCAAGCCGCAGCATCACTGGAACCGCGCCAGTACGGGAGTCGAGTATTGGCTCTTTATTGGCTCTTATATTTTACCTGGGGAAAACATGGTGAATCAGTAGTCCTAATAGTGGACAACCCCTTTAATGTCATTGGATCCATATTCCTTTGTAACTTTTATCAAAGTATTTTCATCTTCACCATACTGTACCAATTACACATCGCATAATGATTTTTCTACTGAGAGAAAAACGTGATTTGTACTAAACTGAACTCACCGATTCCAAATATGAGCTCCAAATTTGCCTAACATGTCTAGATGTTGTTATACAGGCAAAGCCTATTCTACTGTGCATGGATTCTTTCACATGCTCCCACAGACTTGTACATGCTACCAAACACAGCTTGCTGCAATCTTTTTCTCATGCTGATTCAGATTGGCCAATTCATGGGAGCCCATCAGCCATGACAAGGTATACCTATATGATGGGACCCTAAACAAATATGCCTCTCCTGGACTAAAAATTGTAGACATTTAGCTTTAGAGAGGCATATTTGGTTTGGGTCCAATCAAAGATGTATACCTTATCGTGGATGATTGGCCAATTCATGGGATCCCATCAGCCATGATATGGCGCACCTCTGTGATGACAACCTAACCAAATATGCCTCTCCCGGGCTTAAAATTGTAGACATCTAGCTCTAGAGATTCATATTTTGTTTGGGTCCCAACAAAAGGTATGCCTTGTCGTGGATGATTGACCAATTCATGGGAGCCCATCAGCCATGACAAGGTGTACCTCTATGATGGGAACCTAACCAATTATGCCTCTCCCAGCATAAAAATCGTTGACACTTAACTCTAGAAATGCTTATTTGGTTTGGGTTCTTTCAAATGGGTACGCCTTGTCGTGGCTGATTAGCCAATTCATTGGAGCCCATCAGCCATGACAAGGCAAACCTCTATGATGGGAACCTAACCAAATATGCCTCTCCCGGGCTAAATATTATAGACATTTAGCTATAGAGAGTCATATTTGGTTTGGGTTCCATCAAAGAGGTACGCCTTGTTGTGGTTGGTTGGACAAATCATGGAAGCCCATCAGCCATGACAAGGCGTACCTCTATGATGGGAACCTAACCAAAGATGCCTCTCCCAGGCTAAAAATTATAGACATTTAGCTCTAGAGAGGCATATATGGTATGCCTTGTCATGGCTGATGGGCTCCCATGAATTCTCCAATCTATGCACTTCATTTTTAAACAATTTCCTTAGCAGTGATGCCGTTTTAATGTCATATATGTAATGTTTGCATATCATATAATTTACAGCGTTCAGCTGTATTTTATTGTTTAGAACACAAAAAGGTTGACAGAGCTACTACAGTCCGACGACTGGTTAAAAAGGTTCTCAGAGAATTGTTATACATAAATAATACACATTTTAAACCTTTTTGTCTTTCCTGCAATTTCACGGCTCTATTTATCATCCCAACTAATTCTGGATTTTGGAGGGAACTTCCCCACTAAGTTACATTGTGTATTTAAATAAAAGCCTATATTTTGCTTTTTTTTCCCTTTCTGTCTTCAAACTCCCTGCTATGACCTAACAATAATGTATACAAATTAGTACAAAACAGTACAATGGAATTCTGATTTAGAAAACCCATTTTGCAAATGCTCTTTTTTTTTTGAGGATTAGCTACAGAAAGCATTTCTGACATTGGAGGACACGGCATGTTCATACATTATACAGTGGAACCTCGGTTTACGAGTAACTTGGTGTGCGAGTATTTCGCTATACGAGCAAAGCTTACTGTACATTTTTAACTCTGTTTACGAGCAATGCTTTGCTGTACGAGCAAATACTGACCGCACACACTTCCGGTTCCGTACTTTCACCGCGCTCAGACCGGCTCTTGCAGTCCGCACAAACACACACAAACACATACACATATTATGCTCAACTACCCTCCGTTCCGGTAGCCATCACATCCGATGCAGGAGCTGCTGCTGTCAGTGCTTCTCAAAGGCAGCGCGCTGGCCAATCAGAGGCAATCTAAATCAGCCACTGATATGGTATTAAATTATGTAAGACCTATTATACAGCAAAATACTTAAAATATAACTTTTATTAAATATATCCTTAAAAGGAAGCAAGAGTCATCTTGCCTCTATTAAAATGCATCAGATGGGCGCCAGATAACAGCTCTATAGTCGCCTGTCCCTTGTGGGTCCGCAGGGACCAGTATATCCTGTCTGATGGCACCTCAATAGAAAATAAATGGCAATGATGTATTATAGCAAATCATGACTGAATCAGTACGATCTCAACAGACTCAGACAAAAATAGATAGTGCTTAGGGATATCCCCTTCAATTCTGGGTTATTATCTCTTTACAGGCACAATATAAATAATCAGGAATGGTCTCACCCATTATGATGTGCTCATTTTCTATATAGCAGTTGCTCTATAGGCATCTCCACGATTCCTTTTATAATGGATCCGGGATCCCATGAACTGAGCCCACTGCCTGTTCAAATTCTCCTCCTCCCTAGGCAGGGGCTCAGTTCATGGGATCCCGGATCTTGTAAACCAAAGTTCCACTGTAAAAACAAATAATTAATTTCAATATGAATGATGTAATGCATTACTTCTCCAGTAGGGGCACTGTAGATAAATTAAACATTTGCTTGTGGATCTTAGCATTGAAGTCTTTGAGAGTGACAAAATGTAAACGACTGCACTAATAAAGGGTGCTTTACACGATGCGACATCGCTAACGATATATCGTCGGGTCACAACGTTAGTGACGCACATCCAGCACCGTTAGCGACATCGCAGCGTGTGACACCAATGAGCAACGATCAACGATCGCAAAAACGTCAAAAATCCTTGCTCGTTGACACGTCGCTCATTTCCTTCATATCGTTGCTGCTGCAGGTACGATGTTGTTCGTCGTTCCTGCAGCAGCACACATCGCTACTTGTGACACCGCAGCAACGACGAACATCTCCTTACCTGCGTCCACCGGCAGTGAGGAAGGAAGGAGGTGGGCGGCATGTTTAGGCCGCTCATCTCCGCCCCTTCTCTGCTATTGGACGGTTGCCGTGTGACGCCGAGCGAACCGCCCCCTTAGAAAGGAGGCGGATCGCCGGCTAGAGCGACGTCGCAGGGCAGGTAAGTAGTGTGACGGGTGTAAGCGATGTTGTGCGCCACGGGCAGCGATATTCCCGTGTCGCACAACCGACGGGGACAGGTACGCTCGCTAGCGATATTGGTACCGATATCACAGCGTGTAAAGTACCCTTAACTGTCCACTGAAGCTGATGGTACTTTCTATGGGCAAATGGGGTTTGTTTATGGGGTGCTCTTTTTTTCGAGGTGTGGCCCCCACCCATTAAACAATAAATAATTCAGAACGGAATTTTTTTTACTAATAAAATAAAAAAATTCATATTTTATTAGGAATCTGTCTATTGTCCTGATGCTTTGAAGAAAAGCGAAATGTGATCCTGAAATAAAACCTAGTGGAAATTTCCATGCGGTGTTTTACTATACAGAGTCCTCTAGTGCAGACTTTCCCTTGGGGATCCGTGTGATTGACTAATGCGATTTACAAAACACTTGCCTCTGCTAATTGCATCATAAAGGTTAATGTTGTTTTAAAGAGAAAATGACCTTAAAATAGAATTGGTAATGCTCTTTATACATATAGTAAAAGTTTCAATTAATATTTTCTGTGGTCACATGTAACAATGCTTGTATTATATACTCCGTGACATTTGTGAATTGATTGAAAAGGTCAAATACTAAAATGTGATGTATGTTGATATATTTATTTCCCATAACCTCAACAGCAGTTTCTTGAGTCGAGCCAAACTCTGCAATTTTGACGGGACCAGCCAACAATCTAATCTGTATGGGAAAAGAACGATGGGGCATATGGGATTTTAACATGCCTGATCCTTTTATTTTAAGGAAACGCACCTTCGGATTGTCTGGCAATGGCTTTTTCTGCTATTCCCACTAAGAATAGATGCAATTTTGACTTAGCAAAAGCTGATATCTAATGACACCTATCTACATATGACAGTAGACCCTTAAAGAGAACCATTCAGCACAGTTTTCTAATGTAAAGTGAAGGTATGGCTGTAATGATGACACTAATGATTAAATTGATATCTTTGGTGAAGAAATCCACCTTGCTTATTTAATTAGCATTTGAAGTTTTCTGCTAATTAGATTTGGGTGCACAGGGGATGGACTGTGCACGGTCTCTTCTCCTCCCTGTCTATGATTCCCTGGGTCCTCCATTGCCTCTGGTCTGGACTGTGCATTTGGTCTTCTCCTCCCTGTCTGTAAATCTCCGGCACCGCTGGCTCCGGTCTGTCAATGACTGACCTCCCCTGTTTGAAACCTTGGTAGTGACCTGCCAACACCAGACCAGAGGCAATGGAGGAGCTAGAGAATCACAGACAGGGAGGAGAAGAGATAGTGCACAGTCAAGATCGGAGGCAGTGGAGAAGCTGGAGAATCACAGATAGAAAGAAGAGACAGTGCACAGTCCTGACCGGAGTCAGTGGAGGAGCAGGGGAATCACAGATAGGAAGGAGAAGAGACAGTACACAGTCTAGACCAGATGCAGCGGAGAAGCCGGAGAATCACAGATATAAAGGAAAAGAGACACTGCACAGTCCAGATCGGAGTCAGTGGAGGAGCAGGGGAATCACAGACAGGGAGGAGAAGAGATAGTGCACAGTACGGCCCCTGTGCACCCAAATCTAATTTGCAGAAAGCTTCAAATGGTGATTAAAAAAGAACATCATAACAGATTACTCCACCAAAGGCATCAATATAATTAGTATTGTAGCACTATTGTAGCTATGCATTTACCTTACACTACACATCATGTTGACAGGTTCTCTCTAAAGAGGTGATCTCATAAACCAGATAGTTGATAAGCATAATATATGTATGATCACTGAGACCCCCCCAATCAGCAGAAGTGGAACCCCAAAGTCTCCTCTATACCATTATTAAACTATCTCTTATAAGGGCAATAATCTCATTCAGCAATCATGAATGCTAATTGTGCAGTTAAAGAGAGTTTATGGGCTGGCATTTTCTATGTAATCTGAAAACAACAGCACTGTAACACAGACTTCAGTATCTGTCACTTGTCAAGCTGTGTGCTGTTGTTTCCTTATAATGAAGGCTTTATCATTAGAAGATTATCACTGCTTGGACTACAGATCTTGTGGGCAGTTATCTGACCATGCCCCCTCATTTAACCCTCTGTCACATACAATATCGGTTCTAACGAGTTCACATACAATGTGACTGTCAGGCGCAGGCTAGAAAAATACCTATAATATCTAATGTTTGCAATTTCAGTGCTCTAAAAGTGATCAGTGACCTTCATAGGGATGTAATAAAAGAGACTACACATAATCAGGTGCAAAAAAACCCCATTTACTTAACATAAAACTAACTCTGAAATACAAACATTTCAAAACTCCCGCCAAATAGTCCCCAGTTTGACTCTGTCATAAAAACTCTACAAAGAAAATTTATGGAAACAAACTTAATTTTAAAGGTATCTTAAGTACTATTAAACACATATTCAATCAGAATTAGATCCTGAAGTTTCCCCAGAAAAATTACACTTGCAGAGCATGTGATGAATAAAAACATAAAATACCAACCTTATTTGAGTGTGACGTGTTCACATACAATGAGCCTGAGAGATTAGCGCAGTTATATCTGCCCTCCTGAAGCTCTGCAATCCAACTATGGTATGAGGTTTCACAGAGCTGCTAAAGACAGGAGACTACCTGGAGGGAGGGGATTTCCTCACAATCTGGTGAGGAAGGAGAAATGAAAGTAAAAGAGATGTGCCTGTCAGGCCTATTGTATGTGACGGAGGGTTAATAAGCAGTTCACTGTCAATACACAATGTATACATAGGGCTGTGATGTGGGCGGGGTTAGCTTTCTGAGATCTGCTACATCTAAGAACTCTGATAGTGTCACAACAGCTGCCCACAGTAAACTTTCTGTTGAGTGCCCATACTTTCGAAGGCACAACCAGGGAAGACAGGGGTGATTTGTGTCACGGGAATGTGAACCCCCCTCGAATGGTACAGGCACAAGAGGGGAGTATACATTTTTTTATATTACTGGGGCCCAATAAGGGAAATGATAAGGGGTTGTACAAGTAGTGGACAACTCCTTTAGGAAAAATTTGAATGTATTCAAAATGGTCATAATCCAGATAGGAGCAGCACTTCTCCTGAGGACCTGACGTTTGTTAAATAAAAGGAACTTTAATTGGCAAACGGTGCCTGTAATTAGTTATATCTTCACATATTTTTTTAATTTTATTTATATTTTACAATAAATAACCAGTCAATCCAAATGTTCATGTTATTACAGTGCTTTTCCATCTGCAATACAGTTGTCGGTTGTTAAACAGGAGTTTTAGCCTCATTTCCAATACAAGTACCTCTCATAGCAATATTACTAGAATTCTCCACCAACATTGGAACGAGGAAACATCTGTGGATAGGTTTTCTATTATTTCATTCAGTATAAAGCTGTTTAATCGCTACCTAAACTAAGAGAAAAAAAAGCCTGCGAGTTTTGCTTCAATTGACTTATAGATAAAGCCTTTGAGTTCTTTCACCCGTATTATGGAGAGAATCTATGAGCCCTGCTCACCTCGCCCACTTACAGAGAAAGCCTGTGAGCCCTGCTCCCCTCCCCCACTTACAGAAAAAGCCTGTGAGCTCTGCTCCCCTCCCCCACTTACAGAAAAAGCCTGTGAGCTCTGCTCCCCTCCCCCAATTACAGAGAAAGCCTGTGAGCCCTGCTTCTCTTGCCCACTTACAGAGAATGCCTTTGAGCCCTTATTCTACTGTCCACCTACAGGGAAAGATTGTGAGTCATGCTTCTCTTGTCCACTTACATGGAAAGCCTGTGACTTCTGCTTCTCCGGTCCACTTACAGAGAAAGCCTGTGAGTCCTGCTTCTCCTGTCCACTTACAGGGAAAGACTGAGTCCTACTTTTCCTGCCCACTTACAGAGAAAGCCTGTGAGTCCTGCTTCTCCTGCCCACTTATAGAGAAAGCCTGTGAGTCCTGCTTCTCCTGCCCACTTATAGAGAAAGCCTGTGAGTCCTACTTTTCCTGTCTACTTACGGAGAAAGCCTGTGAGTTCTCCTTCTCCTGTCTACTTACACAGTCAGAAAACCTGTGAGTCCTTCTTCTTCTTTCCACTTACAGAGAAAGCCTGTGAGTCCTGTTTCTCCTGCCCACTTAGAGAGAAAGCCTGTGAGTCCTGTTTCTCCTGCCCACTTAGAGAGAAAGCCTGTGAGTCCTGCTTTTCCTGCCCATTTACAGGAAAAGACTGAGTCCTGCTTCTCCCACACCCAATTAGAGAGAAAGCCTGTGAGTCCTGCTCCTCTACACACTCATAGAGAAAGCCTGCGAGTCCTGCTCCTCTACCCACTCATGGAGAAAACCCGAGAGTCCTGCTTCCCATCCCATTTATGGCACCCCTGAGGCTTCAGTCGCCACAGGGTATTGCATCTGACTTAAGGTGCAATACTCATCCTGGGTACTTTAACACTAAACAGAGGTCACCAAGCACTTCAGGTCATGGGGATCCACACTAAGAAACGCAAGAAGAAAGGGCCCACAGACTACCGCACAAGTTCTGACCTTTGACTTACCCGGGATCATCTGGAGCCCATTGCAGCGGAGACCGGTGCCTCCGGGCAGCCCACGAACTGTGAGTAAAGACCTGGAACCGCAACTGCTGTGTGAGTCCTTCATTGCCGGTGCCCCGTGCTTCGGCACCAATGGCCACTACTACTTCTATCATCCTCCCTGGGGCCTAGCTTCACCTGCGGGAAGCTGAACTATCCTGGCTGCAACACCATCCACCCCAGAGGACAGAGACCGCAGCTGCGGCTATCCCTGGACGTGTACCGCAGGTGGTGTCACGAGACAACCACTACTCCCAACATCCCCATCCCATCCATTCTTTTTTGTGGACATCTCGAGGTCACGAAACCGGGCAGGGACACCTGTGACATCCCCTGACCCTCTACCGGCCCTGTGATGAGTATTCCCCAGGCTCCTTGGGTGCTCCACATTCATAGAGAAAGCCTATGAATACTGCACCTCTACCCACTCATAGAGAAAGCCTGTGAGTCCTGCTCCTCTACCGACGCCTGGGAGTCTTTCCTCCCACTAGTAAATCACTGGCTTCAGTAAAGAGACACTTCAGTGATTGGCTGAAGAAGCATTTTTGACTATTTGTGGACTATCGAGAATGGACCAGGATGTAGTGACTGGAGGGGACGAGATAACCATTGGAATGGGAGTAGAGTGGGATCACTGAGAGTGAATAAAATTTATTTTACTATTTTAAAAAGTGTTTTGCACTTTTATTTTTTGGCCTTTTTTGGACAGCGCTATGTTAACATAATAATAATAAAATCTGATAATACTCGCCCTCCTTGGGTCCTGCTCCAGGTCCCCCGTCTCTCAAATATTGGCTTCATTGTTGACATAACTTTGCCACTAATGATGAGCGAGTATCTAAATACTCGGATTCGCGATACTCGTAACGAGTAGTGTGCAATGCAAGTCAATGGGGAAAAACTTGCAAAGTAACGAGTAACCCGAATGGCGTACTATTCCTGAGAGTAGCGAATAGTACGGCAATTACTCATTACATTGCAAATATTCCCCATTGACTTGCATTGCACACACTATTCGGAATGAATACGCGAGTATTAGACAGTACTCGGTACGAATCCGAGTATTTCGAAACTCGCTCATCATTATTTGGCACACATCACTCTCCAGCCAATCAGTAAGTTGTCCGCATTAGCAGAGCTGTTGCAGTCAATGATTGGCTGCAGCGGTGCTGTGTGCTATTACTGCTGCAAACAGTATACAAAGATCGGAGCAACAGTGAAAAGCCAGTGCTGGACCCAGGTAGGGGGAAAACTATCTGACTTTAACACAGCTCAAATGAGGCCAAAAACGAAAAATGCTCTGGGGTTAGTACATTCTTTTAGCTGGAAGACCCCTTTAAGCTTTATTCATATAGATATAAAATCAGAAACAAGGGCATACATATGTCGAGAAGAGTGATATATTTCAGATTTTGCCGTCTCTACTGGAAGTCAGTGTTCGGGGTCCATACACAAACCAAAAGGTATCCAGTACGGACCCCAAACTTTACCGTCCGGGTTCGCCCATCACTACTCTCCAGCACATGGCACGAGTCTCCTCTCCCTGATCGGAGATCTCTTTTATATTCAGCGCCTTCCCTTCCATCCATCATCTGTTCTGTATACTGAAGAGGTTTTTATTTTCTAGTTGATTATGTGTTCAGGAGATGTGAGCAGTCAAAATATTACATCTCGAAAGGTGGAGGACAAGCAGATTTATCCTTCCAGTCTATTGCACTCCGCAATGTTTCCATGGAAACACTAAAAGCTAAAAATTAGGAAAAATAACTATTACTGTACAAAAAAAAGTATAATTTAGTAACAGTCATTTTTTTTATAAGCAGGAAATTCTCCTGAGGCCTAATAATATCATTTTGTGAGTTACAGTAAACTGGTACAGACAATTCAAGGAAAATTGCTACATCGCGGCTTTCCTCCAGTCATCCAAGAGTCATAATACATGGAGGCTTCCCACCGGGCTTTTTGGTGTTACTATACATGTGATGCCAGAAAAGTACTCCGACGGAAAAAGCTGCCATTTAATGCTACATTACAGTTTAAAATACCAGGGGTTAATATTACCCTAATATTAGAGGGAAAACAAAGCCTGGAGCATGGAGAGAATGTTGTAGCTTTCAGGGACTTGCCCTATTGTACACAATGGTCTTTTGTATTGTATAAATCAATGGGAATGTAGAATATACTTAACCATGACCATGTTCAAAGAAATGAAAGAAAACAATATAATTATTTTATTTCTAAGCATACAATTACTAAGATGCTGAACTGCAAAATAAAAGTATAAAAAACTAAAATAAATAACAATCATAACACAATAATAAATACCAGTATGTAGCAAAGAAAAAATATGCACATTTATGGGAATTAATGAATGATTGTCAACAAAAGCAATCGCTCTACATTTCTCTCTTTAGCCATATAATAATAAAAATAATAATAAAAATAATAATAATAATAATAATAATAATAATAATAATAATAAATAATAACATCAGCTAAAATGCAATAATAAACATTATAACACTACTAATAATCATATTGGAAATAATAATAATAATGGAATTAAAATAAATAATAGTAGTAGTAATACTACTACTACTACTACTACTACTACTACTACTACTACTACTACTACTACTACTAATAATAATAATAATAATAATAATAACAACAATAGCCATACATGATTATCATCATCATCATCATCGTGGAAATACAATAATAATAATCATAACAATAATACTTAAAATAATACTAATATTAGAAATATTATGATTAATAATAATAATAATAATAATAATACCAATAATAGCTATATAAATACATTATTATTATTAATACATAATTTTAGAATAATATTTGTAAAATACAATATTAATAATATAATTGGAGTGTTAATAGTAATAATAATAATAATTATAATAATATCTGTAAAATACAATATTCATAATATTATAATTGGAGTGTTAATAATAATAATAATAATAATAATAATAATAATAATAATAATAACAATATTATTATTATTGTTATTATTATTATTAACACTCCAATTATATTATTAATATTGTATTTTACAGATATTATTATTATTATTATTATTATTATTATTGCTATTACTATTTTTATTACTATTGCTATTATTATTATTAATAGTAACAATAGCAATAATAATAATAAAAATTGTAATAGCAATAATAATAATAGTAATAATAATAGTAATAATAATAATAATATCTGTAAAATACAATATAATAATAATAAGAATAATAATAATAATAATAATAATAATAGAAATGTAATAATAATAATGTAAAACACAATAATAAAATGAGTAGAATAATAATAATAATAAATTATTATTATTGTTGTTATTATTATTAATATTAATTAATATTCACAACAGACAGGAGCTTCAAATGGAAACTCACTGGTTGAAAAAAAAATAAATAAATAAAAACCATTCTATGATATGGAGAATGTGGATACCCTGGCTAAAATTGATTGTGTCCTTCAAGCGGACCAGTGACCTACAACAATGCTAATTACCGTACTTGGATATATAGGTAATCTGCAGCTATAAAGCATAAACATCATGTTTGGCAGTGTAACTGGAACAGTGACTACAGGTAGAAAATGAAGTTATATTCTCCTTGTAGATGTTAACTTCCAGTCATCGGAGGAGGGGGATTGGAGGGAGCGCTTCATCGCTCACTAAAAAGTGTCATGGCTGTTTTTACTCCCTGACACATTAATTGACCCCCTGCTCTGCGCACACACACTGACCACATATTGCACAGAGCAAGCTGTCAATCAAAGTTGTGGTGAGTGATTAGAGTATGCCGATGACTGGAAGTGAGAGGCTGCAGAGAGAATAAAAGTTCAGGTGACAGGTTCCCTTTAAAAGGGTTGTCCCACAATCACACTTATTAAAGGGAACCTGTCAGGTCCAATATGCACCCAGAACCACAAGCAGATCTGGGTGCATATTGCTAATTCCTGTTTAACTGTCCCTGTATCTAGTAGCATAGATAACAAGATCTTTAGAAAAATTATTTCTAAAGATCATTATTGACATGCTAATGAGGACAGGAACTAGTCGCAAGGGTGTTATTTCCCTTGGCTAGTCTGCCCCCATAGCATCTTAGCATGCCAATGTGGGTGAGATAACATGCTAATGAATGCGCAGCATCACCTCTCTGCTGCCACCGCTGGTTTTCGGCTCATGATCAGAAGTCTCTGGACTTTCAGTCATGTGCACTACACCAGTGTGAAGCCGGGACGTGTACACCCGTACTTCATAGTGCGAACAGGGCATCCTAACATGCTAAGGGGGCCAACAAGCCAATTGAAATAACGCCCTTGTGACTAGTCCCTGCTCTCATTAGCATATCATAAACGATCTTTAGAAATACTTCTAAAGATCTCTTTATCTATGCTACTAGACACAGGGACGGTTAGGCAGGAATTAGCAGTATATACCCAGAACTGCTCATGGTTCTGGTTGCATATTGCACCTGACAGGTTCCCTTTAAGGCCAGTTTCACACATCCAGCATTTCGTCGGATGCCGGATCCGGCACGCATGCAGTACAGTACATTCATTTACAGTGGAAGCGCGACACCATGCGGACAAATACGGTTGCGCATGAAGCACACAACCGCATGGTGTCACGCTTCCACTGTAAATGAATGTACTGTACTGCATGCGTGCCGGATCCGTCATCCGACGAAATGCTGGATGTGTGAAACGGGCCTAACTATCCACATAGTAGTTATAAAGTTTTAGATCCCTGTGAGTCCCCACCATTCACAAGAGTGGGAGTCCCAAGTGCCCTATTTAAATGGAGTGGTGGTGGAGCACACACACTGGCATACCAGTGAAAGTCTTTAAGACATAGATGAGAAAATTATGTTCACATTCCCTGCCGCTGAAATGGGTGACTCAGGACCCTTGTAATATGTGTTGGTCCCAGCAATGGTGAATAGAGATGTTGTTAGGGCCAGGTGGACGGGCAGACCCAGGAGGTGGATCCACTGGGCCGAACTCCTTGATGATGGTAAGGGGTCCGGTAGCTGGAGCACTACAGGTAGCAGGGCAGTCCGTGCACAAGAGTATAATGGAGAAGTCCCTGGGACCACGGAGTCACTGATGGTAGTCCGGGTGACGGAGCTCAGGTTCGGAAGCCGAGATGATGTCAGGCGGAGTCCGGAACCGTTGGAGCGAGATGACGGGTCACCACAGGGATCCGAGATGGTATGGACTGTCAGGATGGCAGATAAGCAGCGTTCGGGGTGCGGGATGCGGCAGGACCGGATGGCGAGGCAGGAACGGCTCTAGAAGAGAGATACGTAAGTATGGCAGAGAGACACAAGGAGACCTGACTCCTAGCTTGGGAAACACGAAGATCAGGCCCTGCCCACTTGGACATTAAACCCCTTTATACCCTGTACCTGTGTGCTTCATTTCCTGTCAATGGACGCTGGCCCTTTAAGAAAGGGTCAATGACCGCGCGCGCGCCCTAATGCGCATGCGCGCGGCCCGGGTGCCAGAAGCCAGAGCAGGAAGCTGAGAGGAGGAAGCAGCAGAGCCGGGCTGGGGCTGAGACGCCGACGGGCGCCGGGAGCGGGGACCAGGACGCCTGGGAAGCGCCGGCAATGGATGCTGGAGCGCGGGGAGCGGAAGAGACCGGACTGAGGAACCGGGGAGCGAGGCAGGGGAGCCGGGGAGCGTGACAGGTGAGCCGGGGAGCAGCGCAGGGGACCCGGGGAGCGTGACAGTACCCCCCCCCCACGCCCCCCTCCCCGCAACCGGGACAGTAAGGCACGGATCAGCAGAGTACCCACATTCTCCCGGGGCTCCCAGGACCTATCCTCAGGACCATACCCTGCCCAGTCCACCAGGAAGAACTGTCGACCCCGTACGGTCTTCATGGCCATGATATCCCTTACCGCATAGATGTCGTCATCGGCTATAGGAGGAGGAGCCGAACTGGCAGCAGAGGAGAAGGGACCAAGGACAACCGGCTTGAGCAGGGAGACGTGGAAGGAGTTGGGTATCCTCATCGTGGCCGGGAGCTGGAGCTTGTAGGAGACCTCATTGATTTTGCTGAGGACTTTAAACGGCCCGATGTAGCGAGGACCCAGCTTGTAGGATGGTATCTTCAATCGGACGTACTTGGAAGCAAGCCAGACTAGATCACCAGGAGAGAAACACGGAGGGTCCAGACGTCTCTTGTCTGCATGTCTCTTCATCCGCAGGGTAGCACGCCCAAGGGACGCCTTGACAGAGTCCCAAATGGTTGCAAAGTCACGGGCTACAGCATCAGCAGCAGGGACATCCGAAGAAGGAGATACAGGCAATGGAACGGAGGGCTGAAGTCCGTAAACGACATGAAAGGGAGAGCTGGAGGAGGACTCACTGACGTGGTGGTTATGGGAGAACTCAGCCCAAGGAAAAAGCGTGGACCAGTCGTCGTGATGGGCGTTGACGTAGTGTCGTAAGAAGGAGGTCAAGATTTGATTGACCCTTTCCACTTGGCCATTAGACTGAGGATGGTAGGCAGAAGAAAAGTCCAGAGTCACTCCCAGATGTTTGCAGAGAGCCCTCCAGAAGCGGGAGGTGAACTGAGTTCCTCTGTCGGACACGATGTGTGATGGAAAGCCATGCAAGCGGAAGATGTGATGTATATAGGCGTCCGCGAGTTCCTGAGCAGAGGGCAGTCCAGCCATAGGGACGAAATGAGTCCACCACGACCCATATGACTGTGTGTCCGGAGGACAATGGCAAGTCCGTAATAAAGTCCATTGCAATGTGTTGCCACGGAACTGAGGGTATAGGCAGAGGCAGAAGACGGCCATATGGCAGGTGTTTGGGCGTCTTGTTCCTGGCACAAGAGGAGCAGGCAGAGACAAAAGCAGCGACGTCCATGCGAAGGGATGGCCACCAGTAATGACGTACAATCGCACTCCATGTTCTCTTTTGACCAGCATGACCGGCTGTTTTCGAGGCATGGCCCCAGTGTAACACTTGTTGCCTATCAGTCTCAGAGACAAAGGTCTTCCCGGGCGGTATCTGGGCCAGGGTGACTGGAGCCACCGGAATGATTTTACTAGGACAAATGATGGGTTGGGATGTCTCCTCCTCCTGCTCCATGGGCATGAAAGACCTGGACAAGGCATCAGCGCGTACATTCTTGTCCGCGGGTCGGAAATGGAGCTGGAAATCGAACCTGGCAAAGAACAAGGACCACCTGGCTTGCCGTGGGTTCAGTCGCTGAGCGGACCGCAGGTATTCCAGGTTCTTGTGGTCCGTGCAAATGATTACGGGGTACACTGCTCCTTCCAGAAGGTAGCGCCATTCCTCCAGAGCCAGTTTTACTGCCAATAGCTCTCGGTCACCGATGGTGTAGTTGCGTTCAGGTGCTGAGAAACTCTTGGAGAAGAAACCGCAAGTCACCATCTTCCCGGAGGAGGACTTCTGCATGAGCACTGCTCCGGCTCCCGAGGAGGAGGCATCCACCTCCAAGGTGAACTGGCGGTTTAACTCCGGACGATGGAGCACAGGAGAGGAGGCAAATGCCCGCTTCAGAGAGCCAAACGCGGCGTCGGCCGCAGGTGACCAGTCCTTTGGATTAGCCTCCTTCTTGGTCAAGGCGGAGAGAGGAGCGGTCAGAGCAGAGAAGTGAGGGATGAACTGGCGGTAGTAGTTGGCGAATCCCAGAAAGCGTTGGATTGCCTTCAGTCCAGAAGGAGGAGGCCAGTTGAGAATGGAGGAGACCTTCTTTGGATCCATCTGCAGTCCGGTATCGGAGATGATGTAACCCAGGAAGGGGAGAGAAGACTGCTCAAAGACACACTTCTCGTACTTGGCGTACAGACGATTCTCTCTCAGTCTTTGTAGAACCAGCTGCACGTTCTCTCTGTGGGTCTGGAGATCCGGAGAGAAGACAAGGATATCATCCAGATACACCACCACACAGACGTAAAGAAGGTCCCGGAAAACGTCGTTCACCAATTCTTGAAAGACTGCTGGTGCGTTACACAGACCGAAGGGCATCACGCAGTATTCATAGTGCCCATCGCGAGTATTGAACGCGGTCTTCCATTCGTCCCCAGAGCGGATGCGGACCAGGTTGTAGGCACCCCGAAGGTCCAATTTGGTGAACACACGAGCTCCTCTAAGCCGGTCAAACAATTCGGGGATGAGCGGCAGAGGGTACTTGTTTTTCACGGTGATTTGGTTCAATCCCCGGTAGTCTATACATGGGCGTAAGTCGCCCTCTTTCTTCTTCACGAAGAAGAAGCCTGCTCCAGCAGGAGAGGAGGATCTCCGAATGAATCCCCTTGCCAGGCTCTCTGTGATGTAAGTAGACATGGCCCTTGTTTCGGCTGGAGACAATGGATATATCCGTCCTCGAGGTGGTGTTGTTCCCGGGAGCAGGTCGATGGCACAATCGTACGGACGATGTGGCGGAAGTACCTCAGATTCCTTTTTATCAAAGACGTCCGCGAAGGACCAATAGGCCGAGGGCAGTCCTGGTAGGTTCTCTGGAACCGGAGGTCGTCGGATGGGTTGTATGGTCTTCAGACAGTTCTCATGGCACGAAGAGCCCCATCGGGTGATTTCACCAGTGCCCCAGCTGACTAATGGTTCGTGTGTCCGTAACCAGGGAAGTCCCAGCAGGATTTGATGGGACATGTGTGGGAGGACGTAGAGAGCGATGTTCTCGGTGTGCAGGGCACCGATACGCAGTTCGACCGGCCTGGTGATCCAGGAGATGGTGTCAGATAGGGGTCTCCCATCCACAGAGGCAATCACGAGGGGTTTGTCAAGTGGAGTAACAGGCACCTGGTACTTGTCCACCGTGGCCTGCTGGATGAAATTGCCTGCTGCCCCGGAATCGAGGTACGCCTCAGCCGTGAACCGCGTCTCTCCCGTTGTCACTTGCACAGTCCACGTGACCGGGTCTGAGAGAGTCCCAGCACCTAGGGTGGCCTCTCCTACCAACCCTAGGCTTTGGAGTTTCCCGGCCTCTCTGGACAGGAGCGTAGCAGGTGTGTGCCCTCTCCGCAGTAGAAGCAGAGGCCCTTGGCGAGCCGCTCTGCTCGACGTTGTTCAGACTGCCGCACACGGTCGATCTGCATGGGCTCGTGGACGGAGACACCAGATGCCATTGACTGTAGTACGGCGGGCTTCTGCGGAGGAGAGGAATGCCGTACCGGACGTCTCTCACGGGACACCTCTTTGGATCGCTCCTGAAAGCGAATGTCCACTCGAGTCGCTAGGGTAATCAGGGCATCCAGGGTGGACGGTACGTCACGACCAGCCAGCTCATCTTTATTTCGACCCGAGAGTCCTTCCCAGAAGGCGGCGGTTAGGGCCTCGTTGTTCCAGCCGAGTTCCGAAGCCAAGGTGCGAAAACGGATTGCGTATTGACCCACTGTCAGAGTCCCCTGACGTAACCGGAGAAGAGATGAAGCAGACGCGGAGGCGCGTCCGGGCTCGTCAAAGGTGCCACGAAATGCCTGCAGGAACTCCTGGATGTTCGTGGTCACAGGATCCTCCTTTTCCCACAAGGGGTTCATCCACGCCAGTGCCTCACCCTCTAGATGGGACATGATGAAGGCGACCTTGGCTTGGTCGGAGGCAAACAAATGCGGCAGCTGCGTGAAATGGAGGGAGCATTGGTTTATGAAACCCCTGCAGGTCTTGGGATCTCCGGCGTACCGGGGTGGTGAGGTCAAACGAAGTCTGGAAGCATCCGAAGAGGCTGCCACGGGGGCTGGAGCCGTGGATTGGCTAGTGGAAGCCCGAGACGCTGAAGATGTAATTGACGCTTGTAGCGTGTTCAGGCGGGCGTCCACCGAAGTCATGAAGTTCAGCATGCGGGTCTGGGTCTCACGCTGGCGTTGGAGTTCCTCCTGCAAGGCCGCTAGTGCTTCAGCGGGATCCATGGCCTGATCTTACTGTTAGGGCCAGGTGGACGGGCAGACCCAGGAGGTGGATCCACTGGGCCGATCTCCTTGATGATGGTAAGGGGTCCGGTAGCTGGAGCACTACAGGTAGCAGGGCAGTCCGTGCACAAGAGTATAATGGAGAAGTCCCTGGGACCACGGAGTCACTGATGGTAGTCCGGGTGACGGAGCTCAGGTTCGGAAGCCGAGATGATGTCAGGCGGAGTCCGGAACCGTTGGAGCGAGATGACGGGTCACCACAGGGATCCGAGATGGTACGGACTGTCAGGATGGCAGATAAGCAGCGTTCGGGGTGCGGGATGCGGCAGGACCGGATGGCGAGGCAGGATCGGCTCTAGAAGAGAGATACGTAAGTATGGCAGAGAGACACAAGGAGACCTGACTCCTAGCTTGGGAAACACGAAGATCAGGCCCCGCCCACTTGGACATTAAACCCCTTTATACCCTGTACCTGTGTGCTTCATTTCCTGTCAATGGACGCTGGCCCTTTAAGAAAGGGTCAATGACCGCGCGCGCGCCCTAATGCGCATGCGCGTGGCCCGGGTGCCAGAAGCCAGAGCAGGAAGCTGAGAGGAGGAAGCAGCAGAGCCGGGCTGGGGCTGAGACGCCGACGGGCGCCGGGAGCGGGGACCAGGACGCCTGGGAAGCGCCGGCAATGGATGCTGGAGCGCGGGGAGCGGTGGAGACCGGACTGAGGAACCGGGGAGCGAGGCAGGGGAGCCGGGGAGCGTGACAGGTGAGCCGGGGAGCAGCGCAGGGGACCCGGGGAGCGTGACAGATGTGTGGACCTGTGTAAATTAAGTTTGGTGGGGTCAGCCCAACTTTAAATAAAGTTTGGTTTGGGACCTGGACTTGACCTGAAGCCCATTGGAAGTCCATGATTGGGCAGTTGCGGTCAGCCATAAACAGATCACTTCTGGAGGCGGATGGGCGGAAATCACGAACAAGGATCCTGTTCATTGTCATTTTGTCCTGATGAAGAAGGTATTTCTCTGAAATGTGCTGACTTTACAATAAATCATAAACAATGATCTGTAACACCATGTCTGGTTCAAAACTTGCCGAATGTCAGGATTACTTCGAACTTTGTTCAGACAGCAGAGTCAGACACTTCACATGACACTTTTTTTGAGTTGCACAGACAGGCTCAGGCTTTGACCACCTGTGCTCTTGTTAGTAATCGGGCTTGCAGGAGATAATTTCTGCTAGCCTGTGGATTACTGCTTGAGTTACATGTTGCGGGAGACCTATCACATTCGCCTCCACCCTTTTTAAGATGGTGGAGCCTGGTCTTCCATTTCGATAATAGCTTTATGTGATCCCGGTCCTTGTGATTTTATATCCTGTTGCTCTGATCTTCTGTGTGCTGTTTGGTGTGTTGTGGAAATAATCTTCCCTGATTATTTCCTCCTTCCTTTAGTTTCCTCCTGATCACATATTGTCTATACTTCGGTGAGTGATTGCTGTGAGTTTGAGTTTTGGTTTTCCCCTATCTGTTTACTTGTGTGGGATTAATCTCTCCTGTCCCGACCCTCTCCTCGGTGGAGGGAGGTGGCCACTAGACCAGGGTTGTTCAGGAGTTAGGGCAAGGAAGGCAGCCCAAACATCGTCACCTTCAGACGTATCTTTTGGATTAGGGTAAGCCAGGGTTCCCCTAGTCTGAGGGACAGTTTAGGCTCCCTTGATCCTAGTGATCACGTCACACCCTGTGACAGAATCCTGTCCATTATCATTATGGCAGCGCGGTTTAACCCTGTTCTCTCCACATCCATCTCCAATATCCTACCTCGTGGGTCTGCATAAGCTGTTTATGCTTTTATAGTAGTTGTAACTGTCACAAATACATCAGGTGAGGCTTTCCACCTTACTAAACATCCCATTTTCTTCGATAAGACCCTATTTGCGTCTCTTTGTTTCTCCAGTTTATTAGCTTTTCATTAATTGTCGCCTGTATACTCGATAGATGATATATTGTTGGATCTGTGAGGGGTCTTCTCATCCTTCATTTAAAGGTGTAGTTCACTAGTTATTACTCATAGGCACATCATTATTATGTTGAGAAATAAGGTTTCTCTCAAATATCTTGTGTTGCCAATAGTGCCTGTTATCGGTGCTATTGCAGTTTGCTCACCCTTTTCGCGTGACCCCCGGGGCTCCATGACCTCTGATGTCCGGTGATGTCAGGTCAACTTCCTGTTGACCTGACATCATCGCGGCTGGCCCCAATCTTCCTCAGCACAGCCCAGCATCTCCCTGCTCCCTCCTTCACTGCAGAGCACAGCAAGCAGGAGCGATGAAACACCGCCCACAGCCCAGTCAATCAGGAAGACAGGGGCCAACCGCGGTGATGTCAGGTCAACAGGAAGTTGACCTGACATCACCGGACATCAGAGGTCATGGAGCCCAGGGGTCAAGTGAAGGGGGTGAATGGACCGCAATAGCGCCGCTCACAGGCACTATTGTCAACACAAGGTATTTGAGAGAAGCCTTGTTTCTCAACATAATATCAATGTGCCTATAACTAGTGAACCACTCCTTTAAAGTCTGACAAAGATAAATAATGAGTTTGGAGCTTTCTTTGTATCGTTACTAACGTTAGTACCATGAACATGGGCAACCAGCTGCTCCCTTCAACACCTCCCAACCGTGGTCTTTCAAATGGGTGAAACCAAAGGAGTCCCTCGATCTGGTGATCAGAGGTGGAATATTCCTTTAACGCCGGTGTCACACTTACGAGTGCCTCGTGTGTATCTCGCATGAGTCTCGCGTTGCATCACCCTTCACGGACTCATAAGGCTGCTTTACACGCTGCAATATCGTTACCGATATCGCTAGCGTGCATACCCGCCCCCATCGTTTGTGCGTCACGGGCAAATCGCTGCCCGTGGCGCACAAAATCGCGCGGACCCGTCACACTACTTACCTGCCTAGCGACATCGCTGTGACCGGTGAACCGCCTCCTTTCTAAGGGGGCGGTTCGTTCGGCGTCACAGCAACGTCACTTAGCGGTCACCCAATCAAAGCGGAGGGGCGGAGATGAGCGGGACGAACATCCTGCCCACCTTCTTCCTTCCTCATTGCGGGCGGCCGCAGGTAAGGTGAGGTTCCGCATTCCTGCGGTGTCACACATAGCGATGTGCTGCAGGAACGACAAACAACATCGTACCTGCAGCAGCAACGATAATTGGGAACAGGGGGCCATGTCACCGATTTTGCACGTTTTTGCGACGATTCAAAATTGCTCATAGGTGTCACACGCAACGACATCGCTAACGCGGCCAGATGTGCGTCACAAATTCCGTGACCCCAACGACATTGCTTTAGCGATGTCGTAGCGTGTAAAACGGCCTTTACTCTCCTCACAGGAGCGTGTCGGTTGCATGCATCTCTATACAACCGAGCCGCTCCTGTGAGGATAGTATGAGTCCATGCCGGGTGATGCAACGTGAGACTAGCGCGAGATACACGTGACGAACTCGCAAGTGTGACACCGGCCTAAGGAACAATAGTCCAAAAAGTAATCCTAGTGAAGCCTCTGGAGAGACTGAGCCTTTTGTAGAGAGTTGTAGAAAGTAGAATTTCACCACATTCAACAGAAGAAATGATGATATTCTATGGTAGACAGAAGCAAGCATGATGATAATAAAGAAGACGTGCGGCAAGGTCTTGGGGTTATTTTTCGCACCGTCACATGGCCAGTAATGAATGAAGGGTCAGTGCTATAATAGAAGATGTGTTCGCTTTATGTATATATTAAGTAGTCTGCACTGTATCAGAGAGGAATAAGTCAAGAGGTTACGTCTGCAAGAAGACACATGTAAAGGACGGATTACGGGTCACTGAGTTCCTCGCTCTCGCACTCATTAGTTTTTGGATAGAAAGTCAGATGGACGCTACCTGTAGATGATAACAGGCAAAGCGTGGATTAATTACAGCCCATCTTGTACAATGGCATCCATTTTTTTTATATCAATGCCATATATGAGATGAGCAGAGCATAGTTCATTATCATTGCCTTTTTACATCCATCTAATGATAAGAGAACTGCATTTTCCTGATTAATCTGCTTAAGCATACTCTCCGAAATGAAAATGAATAGATGTAATCATGGCTGTAACCCTGCCCGACGTTATGTAATAACCCCCTTATTCACACACAAGGTCGGACCGTCTCTGCTCACATTTCATGAATACTTTTTTTAAGTACAGATGTTGCAGAGTTGATTATGACACTTAAAGATTATGTACGTATTCACATTAGTTTTTTATTGTTCATTTGATTCCTAAATACAAAATTAAATCACTTTATAAATAGTCTTCATTAAAAAAATATCTACATTAAATTCTACCATTTTGCTTCTTCTGAGAGTTTGTAAATCCTTTGCTTCATAAAAAGATATACTAATCTATTTCAGTTCGGTTCTAACTTCCTTTGCTCCTACACCCCCTTCCCTCAGTGTTAGAAATAGCAGCAGTCCCACACCCCCTTCTCTCAGTGTTAGAAATAGCTGCAGTCCCACACCCCTTTCCCTCAGTGTTAGAAATAGCAGCAGTCCCACACCCCCTTCTCTCAGTGTTAAAAATAGCAGCAGTCCCACACCCCCTTCCCTCAGTGTTAGAAATAGCAGCAGTCCCACACCTCCTTCCCTCAGTGTTAGAAATAGCAGCAGTCCCACACCCCTTCTCTCAGTGTTAGAAATAGCAGCAGTCCCACACCCCTTCTCTCAGTGTTAGAAATAGCAGCAGTCCCACATCCCCTTCTCTCAGTGTTAGAAATAGCAGCAGTCCCACACCTCCTTCTCTCAGTGTTACAAATAGCAGCAGTCCCACACCCCTTCTCTCAGTGTTAGAAATAGCAGCAGTCCCACACCCCCTTCTCTCAGTGTTAGAAATAGCAGCAATCACACACCCCCTTCTCTCAGTGTTAGAAATAGCAGCAGTCCCACACCCCCTTCTCTCAGTGTTAGAAATAGCAGCAATCACACACCCCCTTCTCTCAGTGTTAGAAATAGCAGCAGTCCCACACCCCCTTCTCTCAGTGTTACTGTGGCGCCCCAGGACCTGGTCGCCACAACAGCATTGCCCTCCCAAAAGGGTTAATGCTGAGCCTGGAGGTAATTGGGAGATCTATTGGCCAGTAAGTTAACACTCAACACAGTTCTCCCTCCGGCCAGCAGGGGGAGCTCTGAACCTGGAACTTCAGGGAGCATTCCTTAAGTCTGGCTGGAAGGAGGAAGTGGTAGTTAGTCTGGAGACAGGAGTGAAAGAGTGCAGACGCAGAGTAGTGCTGCCTTGTAAACTGGGGCCTAGAGCTGGGATAGCTTGGCCCAGTGAAGCAAGGGGAGCAGAGAGGCACAGCAGGGACTCGGACATCGGAGTCTGTAGTTGCCAGGGCATAAAATCCATCCCTGGTAGCTGAATCCGGAGGGCAGGAGAGCTGTAAGCCCCCTGTTCCAGAAGCAATCTGAAGGTACAGCTGCATCCCAAGGGCCCGGTGTAGACTCCAGCAGAGAAGCACCAGAGAGGGCCTGCGCAGTCTACCACACAGAAAAGGGGACGAACAACAAGTCCCAGCAGCAAGAGGGCAATTGCAAACCCAAAGTGCAGTGTCCTAACACAGCAGAGAAAGATTAAGGAGTAGGCCTCATACTCAACTGGCCAAAGATCACCCCAGGCACTTCCAGGCCGGCCGGATCATCTTTACCATCTGTGACGGTCTCCCTGGACTAAGTTTCTGCCGAGTAAAAGAGGAGAAGGTAAAGAGACTACTGTTTGTGCCTGTTTCTTTCATTGCTGGTCGGCCCTGCACCGTGTTAGTCACGCAGCACCATAGACTTCCACAAACACCAACCGTGCCCCGGGCATTGCTCCACCTGTGGGGAGCAGTACTACCATTGCTGCCATAACATCATCCCGGAGGCCTCACACAGCAGCGGCGGCTTAGTAGCCGCATACCACAGGTGGCGTCACGAACACAAACTTTAATTCAAGCCACATATTCAACTGACACCCACCAGGGCCACGGAGCCGGGCCCAGCCACCACTGACTACCACCGGACTAGTCCGGTCCGGCACCGGGTGTCCCATAGCCCTGGGGTGGGCGAGTCAACTTTGGCGTCACGAACAGGATTTCGTGCCCGGTCACACCGGGTACTGTGCGCCTGAAGAACTGTGTAAAAGACTGTGTACTGGTTGTAAATTGCCGCCGCCATTAGCCGCGCCGAGCGCAGGAAGAAGGGGGGCGTGCCTGACAAAGAGCGCGAAGGGAGCGCGCCATCAGAGCAGAGCGCTGTTAACCCCGCGCGACCCGGAAGAAAATTTGAAAAGTGAACGGAGCCTGGTAAGGTTCACTAAGGGGGAGGAAGATGTCCGACTCCGAGGGAGAGCAGGTGGCTGCCATCGCCCAGGGCGCCGCAGCACCGGCCGAAGTAGTCCCAGTCGCCGTCGCCCCAGCCCCCACTGTAGCGCCGGTAATGCCGATCACCATGCCGTACATACCAGGAGCAGAATGGCTGCCGCAGTACTCCGGGGAGTCCCATACCTTGAGTGACTTCAGAGAAAGCCTGCACAGCTTGTTCCGGGTGTATCCTCTGACTGAGAGCCAGAAGGTGGGCATAGTAATGGGACAGCTAGCCGGCGCAGCCCAGCGTGAAGCGAAGTCCTGGCCTGATACAGATAAAGGGACAGCAGCCCAGATACTGGCCAAGCTAAAGAGTACTTTTGACACCCGCACCGCAGCAGAGATAAAGATGAGATTCTTTGGGTGCAAGCAACGGGCCACGGACAGCATAAGGGACTATGCCTTAAACTTGCAGGAGGCCCTGAAAGCAGTTAAACAGGTGGACCCAGAGAGTGTACGTGAAGAAGACAAACTCCTAACTGAGCAGTTCATAGAGGGGCTCCTGTCAGATGCCCACAGGACCCAGCTGCGTATCCTGGTCCTGCAGAACCCTGCTCTGGACTTTGCCAAGTTTAAGGACCAGGCCATCAGGGTACTGAGAGAATCTACACCGAATGACCCAGTACCCCTCCGGCCTCTTGCTATCACGTACCCCGGGGTGGTGCCTGCAACACGAGCCACTGCAGGGGCTGAGGCGCAGTCCCTGGATAAGGATCCCACTGCAGAGCTCAGACAGCAGTTCCAGGAGCTGACCAAGACTGTGGCTGCCCTTGCCAAGACCGTGCAGTCTCTACAAATGACCCCCTCGCCTGCAAAAATCGAGTTGGCCTCCAGCCCAGAAGACGTCCCATGGATGCGACAGAGGAGGATTCCGCCGACCCGAGGCAGAGACACAGACCGGTATGATTCAACAGGACAACCGATCTGCCGCCACTGCAACCAGGCGGGCCACATTGCACGACGCTGTCCTTTAAACGGGCCGAGCCTGGGGCCAGGAGCCAACCCCCAGGTGTGAGGAAGCCCGGCTCAAACCCCAGCCGCAGCAAGTATGTGGGAGGACGCCCGGTCCTTCCCATTGTGCTGGATGGGATCCCTTTGAATGCCATCCTGGATACGGGGTCCCAGGTAACAACCATCCCCCACAAACTGTACAAAAGATATTGGGCTGATTCAGACATTGACCATGGCCCAGATGATGATTTAACGATTGTGGCCAGTAATGGTCAGCCCTTACCTCAAATTGGGTACAAAGAAGTAACCATTAAAGTGGGGCGGGTGGAATTGCCATGTCAGGGGATGATAATTGTAGATATAGATCGCAAAGAATCTGACCCACTGCTAACCCTTGGTACAAATGTGATAGAAAATTGTATTGCCGAAGTGATAATTTTGTTGCAACAGGCGTCTGAAACTGCCAGCTCCGGGCAGCAGCGTGTCCTACAGAGGGAGATCAGAGCCCTGATGAGGAGGCAGCAAGAAGAGCTAGCCGGAGGAGAAATTGGCAGTGTGAGGGTAAGTGACCCCCTTCCCATTGTAATACCCCCAAGAAGTGAAATGTTGATATGGTGTCGGGCAGCAATAGGCCTCAAGGGTCAGGATTACCATGCCTTGGTAGAACCTGTGTATTCAGACAGTAGGCCTGGAGTCCTGATAGCCAGAGGGGTAGCGGACGTCCGCAAGGGGAGAGTGCCCGTCCGTGTCCTGAATTGTGGGGAGGAGGAGGCCAAATTGCCCCGGTACGCCACTGTAGCAAAACTGTACACTGTCAGTAACAATACCATTAAAGCAGTGGAACCCTTGATCCCGTCCGACCAGGCGGAAGACAATGGCTCCAAGGGGCAGCCGGAAGACTGGTGCCAAAAATTACATGTAGGCACCGACTCCACCCCCTCGCACCAAAAGCATGGGGTTTACCGGGTGGTACAGGAGTACGAGCGGGTCTTCAGCAAACACCCCCTAGATTTTGGGCAGGTGAAAGGGGTTAAACATCAAATCCCCACGGGTGATCATCATCCCATTAAAGAGAGATACCGCCCTGTACCCCCCGCACAGTATCAGTGTGCCAAGGAAATGTTACGGGAAATGAAGGAGGCTGGGGTTATCAGAGATAGTTGTAGCCCCTGGGCAGCTCCACTAGTGCTCGTAAAGAAAAAAGATGGTACAATGAGAATGTGTGTAGATTACAGGCAAATTAACCGCATTACACATAAAGATGCTTATCCACTGCCCAGAATAGAGGAGTCACTAACAGCCTTAAAGTCAGCTAACTATTTCTCCACCTTGGATCTCACCAGTGGGTATTGGCAGGTTCCCGTGGCAGAGGCGGACAAGGAGAAGACTGCATTCACGACACCAATGGGCCTCTGTGAGTTCAATTGTATGCCATTCGGGCTCTGCAACGCCCCAGGGACATTCCAAAGGTTGATGGAGTGCTGCTTGGGCCACCACAACTTTGAAACCGTGCTGTTGTACCTGGATGACGTAATAGTCTACTCCAAGACTTATGAGGACCACCTGAAGCACTTAGCAGAAGTGTTTGAATCCTTGTCGAAATATGGCCTGAAGATCAAGCCGTCCAAATGTCACCTCTTGAAGCCAAAGGTACAGTACCTGGGTCATGTGGTCAGCGCAGAAGGTGTGGCACCTGATCCGGAGAAAGTCACTGTAATTAAGGACTGGCCAAGACCCACCACAGTGAAGGAGGTGCGGCAGTTCCTTGGACTGGTGGGCTACTACCGAAGGTTCATTGATGGTTTCACCAAGATAGCAGCGCCCCTTCAAGATCTCCTGGTGGGCCAGCCAAAGCAGGCTAAGAAGCAGAGCCCTCCATTTGAATGGAGCAGCCAACTGGAAACATCCTTTGTCCGGCTGAAAGGGGCTCTCACGGGAGAAGAAATTCTGGCCTACCCTGACTACAGCCAACCGTTTGTACTGTATACAGACGCCAGCAACGTGGGACTGGGAGCAGTTCTGTCCCAGGTACAGGGAGGCAGAGAGAGGGTGATAGCGTACGCCAGTAGGAAGCTTCGGCCCACAGAAAGGAATCCAGAAAACTACAGTTCCTTCAAGCTGGAGTTCCTCGCTATTGTTTGGGCAGTGACTGAACGCTTCAAGCACTATCTGGCATCGGCCAAGTTCACCATCTTCACGGACAACAATCCGTTGACACACCTGGCAACAGCCAAGTTAGGTGCGATGGAACAGCGATGGATGGCCCGGCTGTCTAACTTTGACTTTACCATCAAGTATCGGGCTGGCAAGAAGAATAACAATGCTGATGCGCTGTCCAGAATGCCTCACTTGCCCGAGTCTGGAGAAGACATGGATGAACTCGAAGAGATAGAGTTACCGGCTTTCCATCACCAAGGTGTGTCCCAGTGTGAGCATGCTGTGGGAGTGAAGCGCTCAAGCCAGCACGGGGTCTCGGTCAACCCCTTACTCCACCATAATTGGGAAGAAACACAGAACGGTGACCCGGCCGTGCGATTGGTCAAAGAGAAGCTAGAGCAAGCTGAGACCCATCTTGGCCCAGATGCTCCAGAGGAAGCCCAGCAGCTGTGGAAGGAGAGGGGACGACTGTTCACCTACCAAGGCAAGCTCTGCAAGAGATATGTCAACTATCGAACAAATGAACTTGTCTGGCAGATAGTGGTTCCGCAGAGAGATGCTCCAATGGTCCTAGCAGCGTATCATGATAACGCAGGACACTTCGGGTGGAAGAAGTTGGAGGCCCTACTCCGTGATCGGTTCTATTGGGTGCACATGAGAAAGATGATCGAGAAGTGGTGCCGAGACTGTGGCCCGTGTAACCTGAGGCGGAAAGACGATGCCAGCCAAAGGTCTCCCTTGCAGCCAATTGTCACAAAGCAGCCCCTGGAGTTGGTGGCCCTGGACCACGTGAAGTTAACACCAAGCCGGTCAGGCTATGTGTACGCCCTCACCATTGTGGACCATTACTCTCGTTTCCTGGTAGTAGTGCCTGTGAAGGACCAGACAGCCAGGACAGCAGCTAGAGCGTTCCAGGCATCCTTTTGCCGACCTCACGGCTATCCGGAAAGGGTACTGACTGATCAGGGTCCTGCATTCGAGGCTGAAGTGTTCCAAGAGTTCTGTAACATGTACGGTTGTAAGAAAATCCGAACCACACCGTACCACCCCCAAACCAATGGACTGTGCGAGAAAATGAACCATGTGGTTATTGATATGCTGAAGACCCTACCGCTGGAGGAAAGGAACCAATGGCCAGAAAAGTTGCCAGATCTGGTAGACCTGTACAACCACATCCCAGTGAATTCGACCAACTGCAGCCCCGCTTACCTGATGCGAGCCAGACCAGGCAAGTTGCCTGTAGACTTTGAGATGGGGACTGTGTCGCCTGAGGCGGTTCAAGAAATAGAGGATTGGGATACAGAACGGCAGCAGCGGTACCGTAAGGTCCAGGAGTGCGTAGAGAGGAGCCTGTCTCAAGCAAGAACGAGACAAGAACAGCATTACAATCAAACAGCCCCAGCAACTCCCTTAGCACCTGGAGAACAAGTCCTCAAGAAGAAGCGGAAGGCGCATAAATTGGATGATCAGTGGGAAAGCGAGCCCTACACCATTATCCCCTCCAACTTTGACAATAGTAAGGTATGCCTCATAAGCAAAGATGAAGGCAAGACCTATCAAGCAATTTCCCGAGACCGCCTGAAAGCGTGCCCTGAACGGTGCAGAATCCAAAGAGAAATGGAAGGAGTACAAGGAAGTCCCCAAAGTCAAGAGAAAGAAGGGGAGATGATTCAAACCATCCTTGGAAAGTTCCCCAAAACTTGGACCCGAATAAACAATGCCATAGTGGTACCAGTTTTGACGTTTCCGCAGTTGGTCGAGCCAGAAACGGAAAAGGTTCCGGATCCACCTAAAGAATCGTCCGCTCCAGCACGAGATGACACGCCAGCAGTGGAACAGGAGGATCAACCCCCTGTCAGTGGTGAACCTGTCATACCCTTGGCGACTCTTAGATCACAAAGGCAACCATCACGCTTACCTATGGGGGTTAGGCCCACCTGTAGTGCTGAGATAGAAGACGCACCACGTAGTCAGGGGCAAACACCAGAGCTACGTAGGTCCCAGCGCAGCACTCGGGGACAACCCCCTCTAAGGTATAGGGAGTCAACTGTATAAGGGAAAGAGTACTTATTAGAATGTAAATAGTTATGCAAAATGTCTGTCATGTTGTGTACAAAATGTTTTCTTTTTCTTTGATTGCGAAAATGGACAATTGGGCCACTGGACTATGGGTGGCCAACACCTAAATTGTTCATAGTTAGCACCAGTGTGCTCAACACCCCTGAAGAAAAACCCGTCCGGCGTGCATAAAGTGGGGTCATCAATGCTCTGACGCACGCCCAGAGCCTGCGTTGGGGGTTTGAACGCGGCGGGTCCCCCATGGAGCAGTGTAATGGACACCCGGCAGGGAGCCACACTGGACTCTTATAGTAATGTTTAAGGTTGTAACGTTAAAGTATTTGCGCCTCCCATAATGGGATGAAATGTTCTAAGATGTCATGTTTGTTTCTACAGTCCGGGAGTACTGAATTTAACTAAGGGGGAGTGTGGCGCCCCAGGACCTGGTCGCCACAACAGCATTGCCCTCCCAAAAGGGTTAATGCTGAGCCTGGAGGTAATTGGGAGATCTATTGGCCAGTAAGTTAACACTCAACACAGTTCTCCCTCCGGCCAGCAGGGGGAGCTCTGAACCTGGAACTTCAGGGAGCATTCCTTAAGTCTGGCTGGAAGGAGGAAGTGGTAGTTAGTCTGGAGACAGGAGTGAAAGAGTGCAGACGCAGAGTAGTGCTGCCTTGTAAACTGGGGCCTAGAGCTGGGATAGCTTGGCCCAGTGAAGCAAGGGGAGCAGAGAGGCACAGCAGGGACTCGGACATCGGAGTCTGTAGTTGCCAGGGCATAAAATCCATCCCTGGTAGCTGAATCCGGAGGGCAGGAGAGCTGTAAGCCCCCTGTCCCAGAAGCAATCTGAAGGTACAGCTGCATCCCAAGGGCCCGGTGTAGACTCCAGCAGAGAAGCACCAGAGAGGGCCTGCGCAGTCTACCACACAGAAAAGGGGACGAACAACAAGTCCCAGCAGCAAGAGGGCAATTGCAAACCCAAAGTGCAGTGTCCTAACACAGCAGAGAAAGATTAAGGAGTAGGCCTCATACTCAACTGGCCAAAGATCACCCCAGGCACTTCCAGGCCGGCCGGATCATCTTTACCATCTGTGACGGTCTCCCTGGACTAAGTTTCTGCCGAGTAAAAGAGGAGAAGGTAAAGAGACTACTGTTTGTGCCTGTTTCTTTCATTGCTGGTCGGCCCTGCACCGTGTTAGTCACGCAGCACCATAGACTTCCACAAACACCAACCGTGCCCCGGGCATTGCTCCACCTGTGGGGAGCAGTACTACCATTGCTGCCATAACATCATCCCGGAGGCCTCACACAGCAGCGGCGGCTTAGTAGCCGCATACCACAGGTGGCGTCACGAACACAAACTTTAATTCAAGCCACATATTCAACTGACACCCACCAGGGCCACGGAGCCGGGCCCAGCCACCACTGACTACCACCGGACTAGTCCGGTCCGGCACCGGGTGTCCCATAGCCCTGGGGTGGGCGAGTCATTACAAATAGTAGCAGTCCCACACCCCCTTCCCTCAGTGTTAGAAATAGCAGCAGTCACACACCTCCTTCCCTCAGAGTTAGAAATAGCAGCAGTCCCGCACCTCCTTCCCTCAGTGTTAGAAATAGCAGCAGTCCCACACCCCCTTCTCTCAGTGCTAGAAATAGCAGCAATCACACACCCCCTTCTCTCAGTGCTAGAAATAGCAGCAATCACACACCCCCTTCTCTCAGTGTTAGAAATAGCAGCAATCACACACCCCCTTCTCTCAGTGTTAGAAATAGCAGCAGTCCCACACCCTCTTCTCTCAGTGTTACAAATAGTAGCAGTCCCACACCCCATTCCCTCAGTGTTAGAAATAGCAGCAGTCACACACCTCCTTCCCTCAGAGTTAGAAATAGCAGCAGTCCCACACCCCCTTCTCTCAGTGCTAGAAATAGCAGCAGTCCCACACCCCCTTCTATCAGTGTTAGAAATAGCAGCAGTCCCACACCCCCTTCTCTCCATGTTAGATATAGCAGCAGTCCCACACCCCCTTCCCTCAGTGTTAGAAATAGCAGCAGTCCCACACCCCCTTCTTTTACTGTTAGAAATAGCTGCAGTCCCACACCCCTTTCCCTCAGTGTTAGAAATAGCAGCAGTCCCACACCCCCTTCTCTCAGTGTTAGAAATAGCAGCAGTCCCACACCTCCTTCCCTCAGTGTTAGAAATAGCAGCAGTCCCACACCCCCTTCTCTCAGTGTTACAAATAGCAGCAGTCCTGCACCCCCTTCTATCAGTGTTAGAAATAGCAGCAGTCCCACAGCCCCTTCTCTCGATGTTAGATATAGCAGCAGTCCCACATCCCCTTCTCTCAGTGTTAGAAACAGCAGCAATCCCACACCCCCTTCTCTCAGTGTTACAAATAGCAGCAGTCCCACACGCCCTTCTCTCAGTGTTACAAATAGCAGCAGTCCCACACCCCCTTCTCTATGTTACAAATAGCAGTAGTCACATACACCCTTCTCTCAATATTAGAAATAGCAGTAGTCCCACATCCGCTTCTCTCAGTGTTAGAAATAGCAGCAGTCCCACATCCCCTTCTCTCAGTGTTAGAAATAGCAGCATTGATAGAGTTGTACAAATATCTCCACACTGTGCAAAGGGGAGAAAGTATCTACAGTATCAGGGAGGGCACAAAAAACACAGGTTACAAATAAGGAGGAGATAATGTGAAGAGAAATAAGTACAATATTGAATTTGTCATAAGGCATGAAACTGACAGCAGCACCCTAGTAGATACTGAGCTCACATCCAGCCTATATTGCTGGGAGGGACACTCGCACAAGAGAAAAATGTGAAACAGGTCAGGTTACAAATTGCATAACAGGTGTCTAAAACTGAATTCAGAAAAAAATATCATAGACTTAAACTTAGGGCAATTTTAACAACTAAAAGGTTGCCAATAACGTATGTTAAAATTAATTTTTCCATAGATATCCACATAGCCTTAATCTTAATTAATTATTTTTCTTTTTTTTTTTGTTTTGCAGCTTTGGATGACTTTAGTGCAGAAGGTGCTCGGATTGTGTCCATGATGAGCGAAGACGCCGCCGAAGCAGTAGGACGTTCAGCACCGCGGACAGCAGCATATGCAGCTTCCACCTCACTGACCGCTGGGATTTCTGCTGATCGGATAAAGGCTTCCAGCTCCAGCCGCCTCCCCAGACATTATAGTTTTTTTTTGTTTTGTTTTTTTCTAATGAATGCACATTTGTTATAATTGCTGTAAATCATCAGCTGTCGATGTTTCATGTTTATCCTATAATCTACAAAGAGGTTTAATGCCGGACATTTATCCCACGGAGCACATTAATATTCACCTTGTCGATCCATTTCATTTCAATAGATTTGATTTTTAGGATTAGATTACACTTTTTTTTTTTTAATCAACCGTTGGCCATTAACAAACAGAGGAAATGTCACTTTCCGCAAATTATAAAAAAATGGGTGTAAGTACAAGGTGCCCTGACTATAGCTCTTGAGGGTGCTTTACACGCTGCAACATCGCTAGTGATGTCACGAGCAATAGCACCCACCCCCGTCGTTCCTGCGATATGTGGTGATCGCTGCCGTAGCGAAAAATATCGCTACGGCAGCATCACACGCACATACCCGCTTAGCGACGTCACTGGAGACACCAAATAATCCCTCCTTTAAGGGGGCGGGTCGTTTGGCGTCACTAAGTGGCCGCCCAATAGCAGAGGAGGGGCGGAGATGAGCGGCTGGAACATGCCGCCCACTTCCTTCCTTCCTCATTGCCGGTGGACGCAGGTAAGGAGATGTTCGTCGTTCCTGCGGTGTCACACATAGCGATGTGTGATGCCGCAGGAGCGATGAACAACCAGCGGCATGCACCACCAACGATATTATGAAAAGGAGCCACGTGTCAACGATCAACGATTTTTGACGTTTTTGCGATTGTTGATCGTTGCTCCTTGATGTCCCACACTGCGATATCGCTAACGACGCCGGATGTGCGTCACTAACACTGTGACCCCGACGATATATCGTTAGCGATGTCGCAGCGTGTAAAGCACCCTTTAGGCTATGAAATATCTGCATCTCTTGGCAGGAAAAACACAGGGCAAAACCACACTTTTTTGCCACGTTTTTGATGGGGTTTTTTGCCACTTTTTTCTGTTTTTGCCGATTTTTGCTGATTTTTTTGCATGCTTTTTGCTTTTATTGCTTTCAATGGTGAAAAAAAGCAGGCAAGAATGCTGAAAGAATTGACCTGCTGCTGATTATTTTCTGCAACATATTGCAAGGAAAAAAAACTCAACGTGTGCACAACACTTCAGGTTTCTCATGGACTTTGCTGGAATAAGGATTTGCTCACAGATTTGTCAAAACACTGCACTAAAAAAGGCATTAAAAAAATACGCAAGGTGTGCACACACCCCTATCTGGTCCTGCACATCATCACTGAAGAGGGCAGCACTGGCCCTGATGGTCTGAAGTTTTAGAGATTTTGCAAATTTAAAATTTAGGGAAATTTAAAGGAGTATTGCCAAGTTTTTTTAAAGGGGTTTTCTAACGAACAAAGTTGATTTTTATCAATAGATCTTGGAATAATAATAATTTCCACAATTGGATGTGTTTAAAGAAAATATTCCTGTGCTGAGATAATCTTATATATGTGTCCCTGCTGTGTACTGTGTAATGGCCGTGTCTGACCGTACAGGGACATGGTCTGATCATTCCACATCTCCTGGGCAGGGGAGGAACTAACATATATTACAGCATGGGATTGTAAATAATTGTAAAACATTTTTAAAAAACAGGCAGTGAAATGTTTTACGTCACAGCAAGAATCAGCTGTCATCCAATTCTGTGCTTTCTGTATACTCGCCTTTGCATGCTTCTCTGCCCAGGAGATGCCTATGAACTACAAGTCTGTGGGTTGACGCCCGAGTCTCCCAGTTAGCAGGCAGAGTTCTAGAATCTGTAGTCTCCATAGATCCTGACACCGCCATGACAGTTGGTGCTGCCCGAAAAAACTATGACTCCTGTTTGATTAGCTGACACGATGCGAGTGTCATGCTCTAAGGATGACATCTCGCTAGCCTGGCTTATCAAGAGAATGGGCAGTAGGTAGTAGGAGGGTTACAGAGCAAGTACTGAGCTGGCTGCTAGACTAGAGGGTCTTGTGAATTGATTTGCTCATCTCTGGTGGACATATCTATACTTTACCAGGCGCTATCCTAACTACAGTAAGACCTACTATTCCTACCTTGTGAAAGTTCTGCCCACAAGCTATCGGAAACGTAACCTATATAGTTTCTAGACCCCAATACAAAATCTTTCTCTTTGTTCTGAACTTTCCTCTGTCTCCTTAAGGGGTTGTTCAGATTTGGAGCACAAGTCTGTAGACAATTCCATTGGCAGACACAGGGAGAAAAGGACCCTGCAAGAACAAAAAATGTGTCCTTTGCAGCCCAAAAGCTCCTCACAATGCACAATTCCACCTGCTTTTGAGGTGGTAATGGGCCCCTTACCTCTTGGGCACCAATGATCTGTCCGTTCCTAAACGGCAGGCTTGTGAATCCTCATAGCTGTGCACACTGTCAGGATTCTCCAGTGCTAGTGCTGGAAGCAACTGATCATGTGACCACAAGTATGTGATTTGCATATTTTCAACCACGACGAATATGTGTGGCCTAACTCAATTTACTCGTGTTGAGCAAGGCCACAGATGTCTAGTCAATATGTGACCGCATGTATGCAAATCACTCACCGACTCCTGGCCCGGCATTGGGGAATCCTGATTGCGCACATGTTGCGCATTGTGATGATTCACATCGAGTGACTGCTGATTTGTGCCCTAAGTCCGGACAACCCCTTTAAATGTGACTTTTTCCAGTCCCTTCAGCATCCAGGACCTATGACAAATTATTTATTTTGGTTTTTGCATTACTATGGATCAATGGAATTTGATTCCTGATTTTGCTTTACGGTCCAATAAATTCTGAATGTAGATGGGAGGAAGATTAATAAGAGTTTTGCTGAATACAAATCATAAGGAATCTTTTGAGGGATATTGTATATTGTGAATTCCCCCCATTGCTGTATCCATACAATGAGGATGATTACATGCCGGGAATGCTCTATACCTTCAATCCTACAGGTTACATTATTGATTTATTTCGATTCTGTAATTTCTAATCAATGGCAATAATTTAACATCCACAACGGTTACTTATCCTCGGAGAATACAATGTATAATTTTACATTTTCTATACAATAACCGCTGCGCTTACAAAGGATAGAGGCTCCAGGAAAAATATCCAACAGTGATGATTATGAAACAGTGGCCATATATATAAATATATGTTACCGCGAGACATAGGCCCAGATTCGTCATTGCTTTAGCGCCTTTATCCAGTGTAAATATAACAGTGGCTTTTATGTTTCTACGTTAGTCATTGTTTAATTTGAGCCTTTACTTGATTTTTTCCAATTCATCATTTGCGACTTTTTAAAATGTCGTACCTTTTTTTTTGCTCTCCAACTGGAGAACAAAATCTGCCTACATTTGAAGACTAACATGTAACATTTTAAAGGGTTACATGACTTTTTACTTTAAAAAGGTGCAAAAAAAGTAAAATAAATAAAAATGAGCATCTGTAATTATGCACAAAGTTTATCAACTCGGGTGCAAATTTGACAATGAATAATACAAGACGAAAAACGAAAAATCTCTTAAAGAAATATAAATGATGAAGATAAAAATGAGCATCTGTAATTATGTACAAAATGTATCAACTCGGGTGCAAATTTGACAATGAATAATACAAGACGACAGACAAAAAGTCTTTTAATCAAACATAAATGATGAAGAGGAGCCATAGTGTGGATATAGCAAAGCTGAGATTGTCATCGTCACGGGAATGACACGAAAACCAGGAGTATGAATGCCAAGACTGGCCCTCAGACTAGGGATGCTATGCTGTCCCTCAACCCAGAGGTATGCCTGATGGTGGAGAGGTCTGGACCGCCAACGCAGCCCTGATTCTTGTGTATCTCAGGTGTAATACTCCCTCTCCCTCACATCAGGGGAGGGCCAAGATAGGAGAAATAAACCCCACAAAAACCAACAGATAGGGGAAAACCAAAGCTCAAACTCACTGCATGCACACATAGGGGAGAAAACAATAAATGTTAAGGGAGAAACAAAGTATAGGGAGGACATTAACAAGCAACAAGGATATTTCCACCCCACACCAAATAGCATACAACAGTTTACCAATAACTGGATTACCATACAGAAGGACCGGTATTGCTGGAGCAAAGCTAGAGCTATAATCGGCATTGAGACTCCATTTTTTATATGACTGAGGTGTCTGATAGGACATCAGCAACCTGTGACCCCAGCAGCAGTTCAACAGCCAGCAGGAATTAACTCCTGCTATACCAATGACCAGTACGTACTAACCAGCCGACGGCCGAGAAGAAGCATCAGGTTGCCTGCCAGACTCTGCAATGTGAAATTAAGAGAAAGAAAGTGCAAAATAGTGTCTTACCAGAATAGTAAAATAAAATTATGTTATTGTACACTCACCTAGTGTGGTTGTGAAAGTCACAACCAACACTAAAAGCACACAGATAATGGCGGCTGCTGCAGCCCCACGTGTAGATATCTTCAATGCTGGAGAGTAGAAAGGGTTAACACCATGCTGTCGCCAAAGGTTGATAAATAAAAGTAGCTGATTTAATGAAAGATTATTTTATTCCATAGGTCTACATGTTTCGAGGTGTGGACCTCTTCTTCGGGACCACAAAAAGCAGCAATATCAACAATACAATGTATTGTTGATGTATTATTGATGGTGCTGCTTTTTGTGGTCCTGAAGAAGAGGTCCTCACCTCGAAACGTGTAGACTTATGGAATAAAATAATCTTTCATTAAATCGGCAATTCTTATTTGTCATCCTTTGGCGACATCGCGTTGTTAACCCCTTGTGCTCTCCAGCATTGAAGACTCTGCAATGTGAACAGAGTCTGAAGTCGCCATGACACCTGGTGAGTGAGGAGCAGAACACCGCATGACAGTCACAGAGCAGAGTTGTTTCCTTTTCACAATGCAAAAAACACTGAAAGGTTTTGCTCAGGGGATGATTTGATAAAGTAATTACACAGGTGAACACAAAAAAATCATCAGCAATGGTAATATGTCTGTTTTATGGAGTTTGATGTGCTGCTGATACCAAAAATCTGCTTAGTTTTGCTCTATCACATAAAGTTTCTGAGATGGAAGTATTTTTGTTATTACGTTGTTTCCGCATTATCAATGTATGCTGGCCCCCTCGTGTGATATTCTCAAGTTGTTCAAATGGTCTTCATGACTTATAATGTACTAGATCAGAGCTGGAAATAAACAAAATCTTCATGACACCATATGACTCATATTGGTGAATGGGTGCCTGATTAAGGCCATTCAAACGCAGGCACATACTCCATGATAAACATAGAAACAGGAGAAACAGGAGTATCAAGGTGCACATTAAATTCTATATGAACAAAAAAGGGGAGGGGTTGTCCAAAACTGATTGTCCAATAGTGTATACATATATATATATTTGTGTGTGACTCCATCGTACTATGGGATGTAATTATATTCTGTACATTTGAATGGCATTATTGTTATTCACCTTGACCGCCACTCTCCTCATTGTATGTTTGTTTTTTATTTGGTTTTATGTGTGATTCACACAATCCCTCCCCTTTTTAGATCAGAGCTGGTCAGGAGCAGGGATAGGAAGGTGGCCCAGACATCATCACCATCAGACATATCTCTGGTAAACTTATGTAAGAGAGAATATCCAGGTCACTGATCCACATCAAATATAGAGGAAGATAATAAGTCCTTCAATATCGGCTGAGAAATATTGCTCTGTGGTGCCGCTGATGCAGTCAGAGTTATGACATATAAGTAGCAAAGAAAAAATCAAAACATCAGGCACTCACCAGAGCTTGCTTGTGCAGGTTTATGATTTATTAATCATTCGGGCTTACATGTGCATAAGGGCTGGTGGGGAGGGAGAGGACGCTAAGCACATCCAACGACGACGGCCGTTTCGCACCCGTCTGGTGCTTCAGCTGGTCTCTGAGACCAGCTGAAGCACCAGACGAGTGCAAAATGGCCATCATCGTTGGACGTGCTTAGCGTCCTCTCCTTCCCCACCAGCCCTTATGCACATGTAAGCCCGAATGATTGAATAAACCATAAACCTGCACAAGCAAGCTCTGGTGAGTGCCTGATGTTTTTTTTTTTTCTCTTTGCTACTTATAAGACATATCTCTGGGATCAGGGACAGCTAGAGCCCCCCTAGCCTGAGGAGTGGACCAGCTTAGGAGCCCTGGTCCCGTTATCATCTGCCACCCTGTGGCAAAAAGACATATAAAGATGCTTCTTTGAAAAAGTCAGTGCTCTCCTGAAGCATCTTCTGCCACAAAAAAAACAATTCTGTGTATACAAAGATACCATGTGGTTTTTTTACGGGTTTTTTACTATGTTTTTTTTTTCATTGCAGATTTGTTATGAAACCTGAAGGGGAATCCTGATGCCAGCAAAGTGAAGGAGAATCCTGAAGTCTCGGGCACTCATTGAGTACGATTGGTGCACATAAATTTGCTTTCAGTGATTTTGCTGCAGATTTCACTAATGTGGAAAAAAATCTGCACCAAAAACGCATGTCAAAAACGTGCCAAAAAACATATAAAGTGTGGCAAAAAGCCACATATTTTACGCTGTGTTTTCCCTGCTAAGAGATGCAGAAATAGTGCAGAAATATTTGCTCCAAATACTTAACTTGTGCACAAAAACTAACGGGTACTTTGCACACTACGACATCGCAAGCCGATGATAGCGATGCCGAGCACGATAGTCCCCGCCCCCGTCGCAGATGCGATATCTTGTGATAGCTGCCGTAGTGAACATTATCGCTACGGCAGCTTCACATGCACTCACCTGCCCTGCGACGTCGCTCTGGCCGGCGACCCGCCTCCTTCCTAAGGGGGCGGGTCGTGCGGCGTCACAGCGATGTTGCATGGCCGCCCGGCAGGCGGCCAATAGAAGCGGAGGGGCAGAGATGAGCGGGACATAAACATCCCGCCCACCTCCTTCCTTCCTCATTGCAGGCGGGACGCAGGTAAGGAGATGTTCCTCGCTCCTGCGGCTTCATACACAGCGATGTGTGCTTACGCAGGAACGAGGAACAACATCGTAACATCGGTCCTTCCGAAATTATGGAAATGACCGACACTACACCGATCATACGATTTCGACGCTTTTGCGCTCGTTAATCGTAGTAAAAAGGATTCACATACTCTGATGTCGATGTGCGTCACTTTCGATTTGACCCCACCAACATCGCACCTGCGATGTCATAGTGTGCAAAGTGCCCCTAAGGGTTCATGCACTCGGACACAGGTCATAGACACTTTCTCAACTGTAAATATTACAAAATGAACGGGAATAAATATGACAACTATGCCATTACGGGTAGATTTTAAGTTCCCCCTTGGTATTTGCTTTGTCTGATTTGATATCAGCTGCAAATTTTTCATATTTAAAAAAACATTGAAGAAACACCAAAATCATTTAACAATCTCAATTTTTCGATGTGAACGTTAATGCATTGTTTAACATTCAAGAGCTGGAGAAACTCACCAAATAGTATATTGAAGTCATTATGTTCCAACTTTAATATTAGCAGGGAGCTCGGGGGTCTCGCGGGTCATATGCACTTAATAAACAATTATCTTTCTGGTCAGATTAGCACTGATACAGCTCCGAAACAAGAGCGACGGGAAATGTTGCATTAATATTAAACAGTTAAGACTCGGCACTGACTGATACAATGTTTCTTCCTATAAACTCTATGTTGCCATTATTTCTATCCAATTTATCAAAGTGCAGCATGATGTTCGATAAATTCGTCAAATTTTTAGATTTTACATTTTGTCTGTAGAATTTTTTCTCCAAAATGTGTACAAAAATGTCTGCGGCAAAATGTTTTGCTTTTTTTATACCTAAAAATTTCATACATTTTCTCATGCACCAACTCATAACATACGAAATCCTAGAACATCTCTCCCCAATCTCTCTAGTAATTGTGAGTAGAGATGAACAGACCCATGGATGTTCGGGTCCACAGGTTCAGCCATAGTTTAGTTAAAAATTTGGTTCGGAACCCGAACTTGACTCTAAAGGCCTTTTTACACGCTGCGATATCGTTACCGATATCGCTAGCGAGCGTACCCGCCCCCATCGGTTGTGCGACACGGGCAAATTGTTGCCCGTGGCGCACAACATCGCTCAGACCCGTCACATGGGCTTACCTGCCTAATGACGTCGCTGTGACGGGTGAACCACCTTCTTTCTAAGGGGGCTTTTCGTTCGGCGTCACAGTGACGTCACTAAGCGGCCGCCCAATAGAAGCGGAGGGGTGGAGATGAGCGGGACATAACATCCCGCCCACCTCCTTCCTTCCTCATTGCTGGCGGCCGCCGGTAAGGTGAGGTTCCTCGTTCCTGCAGTGTCACACATAGCGATGTGTGCTGCCGCAGGAACAACAAACTACATCATACACGCAGCAGCAACGATAATTGGGAATAGGGGGCATGTCACCGATTAGCAATTTTGAACGTTTTTGCGACGATTCAAAATCGCTCATAGGTGTCACACGCAACGACATCGCTAACGCGGCCGGATGTGTGTCACAAATTCTTTGACCCCGACGACATCGCTTGAGCGATGTCGTAGCGTGTAAAGCGGCCTTATCTTGACCCCGGATAGCATATAAGTGTCACACATGAAGTAGAAGTCTATATGCACCATGTGACACACACATTCAGAGCAATGGGCAACTGATGTGCTAAAAAAACACCACAAACAAAGGGGACATCGGGACACCTTAACAATGTTGGGCCCTACAGCTAGGGAGAGGGGTTAGGGGACTCCTCCTGAACTCACCTCAAGATATGACATCCCAATACGGGGTGTTTCAACCCGTCACTGAGCCAGATACCTAATCCCTCACTAGCCCTGCAAACACCCTGACTAGTGAGATGGCCGGTTGGGGACACTAGTCACACTGCTGCACTAATAAACATGCAAGGAAAGGAAAGACAGACAAGGGGATAAGCAGAAGGATCTAAACACCAAAATCAACGACTGCAGACAGACTCCAAAGTAGAATTAGGATGGGCACATGACTATTCCTCAGCAGTTCCTTCCACCAGGATGGCGAGAATAGAATTAATTCTATCAACAGCAAGGACTGCTGGGAAAACACCACTATTTAAACCTAAAGGGGCGTGCACTCAAAGCTGCTACAGTTGACATGCACTGTTATGAGCTGCTGGCAACCAAACTGACATTAACTAATAAAGCACCAAAATAAAAGAAACTTCATTCAAATGAGAAGTCTAGATGGAAACGAGAGGTTCCAGTTTAAAACCTGTCACTAGTCTTTAAGAAGCAGGGAGATGACCGTGACAATAAGTCAATGGAAACCAAAACTTTGGTGCTGTAAAATGGCTGCAGTAAGGGCTAAGGGGATGCAAAAGGAATCAAAATAGGGGTAAGAGCAAGACAATTGCACTCCAAACAAATGTGGATAGGGAATAAATTAAAAAAAAAAAAAAACAACAAACAAAGTGGGGTGCCTTCTATTTGTGATACCCAGCCAAGGTAAAGCAGACAGCTGGGGGCAGGTATTATCAGGCTGGGAAAGTCCATGACTTTTTGGCCCTTCCCAACCTAAAAATAGCTGCCCCAGAATTCTGGTGCTTTTCCCAGCTCTGCCTGATTGCCCTGGTGTGGTGGCAATCGGGGTAATACTTTTGTGGTTGATGCCAACTGTACCCACTTATTGGACTCATTTAGCATTAAGCAACAATAAGTGCTATATAATGGGAGCAGTTGGCAACCATAAATGTAAATTAAACCCTCATATGCCATCCATAATTTTCAGTGCCTTTAGTCCTCCGTTGGCACCTGGCTCTGTGGGCACCTGCTACCTCTGAACCCCGTGGTGATACACAACGAATGAAGCAGTGAGAGATGCGTCTTGGAACAACATTATCCATTGACACAAACAGAAATATGTCCAGAAATCAGATAGGCGCCAGCAGTTTTTTTTGCAGAGCTCCTGGCATATATCCACGTCTGATGGATGAGCAGTAAACTATGCCAGACTAATCACTCTTCTATTATTCGCAGACCATTATATACTATTCTGCCAGCTCTACAAATACCTCTCCACCGAGGATCGTCTCATATGTCTTGGAGCAAAATCACAACAATCTAATCCCCTCCGAAGCACATATGTGACACTCACAGCGATCCATCCGACGTAAAGTGCATATACACTACACGATTGTCATTTAGGGCTAATACATAGGACGTGTGCTGTCCGATATTGCACATAGACAGCACACTGAGCCATGTTATTCAATTGGGTTATTTTGATGACAATTTCTCTCTCAGTCTGACTATGAGTGAGAGAAAAATCACAACAGCCACTCTCTTCTCCAGAGTCTGCGATGAGACTTGCCCATTCAGGTCTATGGGTGCGTAAAGAAAAATTAGATCCCACATTTGTGGGCATTTGATCTTTACAGATACATTGCTATTATTAAAAAGGTGGTCCACCACTCAGTATTCGTGGCCACATCGTTGTAAAGCTCATAAAGAAGGCTTTTCTCAAATACTTTGTGTAGTCTGATCGGCGCTATTATGGTCCACTCATCCCCATCACGTGACCCTGGGGCTCCGTGACTTCTGACATCCAGTGATGTCGCGTTAACTTCCAGTTGACCCGGCACCACTGAGGTGGGACCCAGACTTTGTGAGTGATTGGGCTGTGGGCGAAGTTTCTCTGCACATTACAGCCCAGCATCGCGCCTGCTTGCAGGGTGCTCTGCAGTAAAGGAGAGAGCGTGCGAGATGCTGGGCTGTCATGTGCGCTAGAGAAAGGGGGAAGTGGTGACCTCTGACAGCAACCTGCAGCTCACCCTGACTGCCCTCACCTGTCACTGAGCAGGAATACCTCACCCTAAGCAAAAGGTTTTGGAAAGGTGTTTCCTGTCCAGCAACACATCCAGAGATGGTTTGATTAAAATTTCATTTTATTTTAGAAAAAACATAAAACTAACACGGAGCCCACCTCCTTGCACCGTCCTGGACAGAGGAACCAATGCAGCAGATTAAAGCCAGGAAAAAACTATAAACCGCACCCAAACCACCTCAGGGTGAGATTTATAAAGGAAGTCAAAGCCTGGCAACTGAGAGGAAAAACTGACAGTTTCCCATATAGTCTGCAGCTGCAGAAACAGGGAACTGTCAGATAACAACACGTGCTGTCAATCTCTGGGATTTTCTAACACAACACTCACTGCCACTGGATTGTCAGCCATCTGTGACACCTCCATGACACATCTGTGACACCCATGTTTACGTGGGTTTTCTCTGGTTTCCTCCCACAATACAAAGACTGATAGGGAACTGAGATTGTGAGCTCTAATGGGGACAGTGATAACAATTTCTGTAAAGTGCTGTGTGATTTTTACTTCTGTAAGTTTGTTCTCCACTTCTAGGACACACATATAACCACAAGACTGGTCCTCGTTATGCAGCACAGTATGCAATGGGGCACGTTGTGTGTGGCGCCCCTGACCTGGTCAGGCACCACTGAGTACTGCACCCATGCTGGGGACAGTACAATACAGGTAATCCAGAAGGCTGACTGGGGTGTGGAACACAGGCGCATAGTGATCAGGTCTCACACATGTACCCATGAGAGGACCCCTGGGGATCCCAGGAGGGGGAAAAGCCTTGACCTTCACTGGAATAGTGGAGGGGGCCAAAAGCCTCCATCTCCTCTCAAGGGGTGTGGTAAGAGAGTCTGGTTGCTAGGTGGCGTAGGCAAGAACAGGAGAGGAGGGGCAGTGAGTCAGTGAGAGCAGAACTCCAGAGGGCTCAGTGAGGAGCAGACCTGTGGGGCTGTTGCTGTCTAACAGCGCCCGCGCAGTGGCTACTGACGGGGGAGAACGGTCAACTAGGAGTGCTACCCGAAATCCATCTTCAGCTAGAGAGAGAGCAACGGAGTGGGAAGTAAGGAGACTGCTAGAGAGTACCAGGCCCAAACGGGCGGCAGATCCCGAAGCGAAGATAGATCCAGCTTTCTTCTGCTAAACCTGCCGGTGTGGGGCTCTCAAAGCCCACACCACAACACCACAAAAGCCGCAGCCACGTAACCGCAGTGAGGGCCCATAGGTCACAGGAGGCAAGCAGCTGGAGTGGCCTGGTCCGGGGAACAAGCAAACGGCAAACAAAAGGGGGAGAGAGGCTGCAGCATCTTCCCTGGGTGACCCCCATAGGGACTCAAAGTCGGGGTCACCCCAAACCACCAAGGGCTAAGGAAGGCGAGTCAGTAGTCACCCTCATAAAGTCAGCCTGAAGGATACCTGGTTCCCATCTGGTTCATCCCAGCTACGCCCGGGCTACTCACCCTGCCATCAAATGTGAGTAAAGCCCTTGAAAGACAGTTCTGCCTGTGTGAGTCATTCTGCGACTTGTGGTACTACAAACCTACACCGGGCCCTGGGGCTTGCCTCACTCTCAGGAGGCTATTCCAACTAACTGCACACACCATCAGCCCCAGGCGACCCTCAACCTGCAGTGGCGGTCCCTACTGACCGCAATACTGAGAGTGGCGTCACGATCAAAACCGAAGATTCCCTACCTGTGACCAGCACCAGCTACGTGGAGTCCCTGAAGGTATGCACCGATACAACACCTGTGGGGCTTCACATTGTGCACTGGAGGACGGGTAATTTCTGAAACCCGACTATTCTTTCTAGATTTGACAAAAGGTTTTGTGACACGCTCATCCATGATACGAGGCGGCTGCCTGACTGCCCTGCTAATGGATTACAAACTGCCGCTGCTTCGCTTTCTATTTGCTGGGAAAGATTCGGATTGTAGTTATGATGGGAAGACTTGGACTTGTAGCTTTTTAAAGGGAACCTGTCAGGTGCATTCTGCTCCCAGATCCATGAGCAGTTCTGGGTGTATATTACTAATCCCTGCCTAACCGTCCCTGTATACACTAGCATAGATAACGAGATCTTTAGAAAAAGTATTTCTAAAGATCTTTATGATATGCTATTGAGGCTAGGGACTAGTCACAAGGGCGTGACCTCCCCTGGCTAGTCTACCCCCTTAGAATGTATGTACGCCCCTGTGGTGTATATTGTGAGGGTCTGAAACAGCTAATGTATATTATGAGGTTCTATAGTAGCTGAGTTGTCTATTAAAAGGTTCTGCTGCATATAATGTTTAGATCATGATGTTCTGCAACAGTTGACACTTGTATTATGATGTTCTGCAGCAGCTGAGGTATATTATAATGTTCTGTAGCAGCTGAGGTATATTATAATGTTCTGTAGCAGCTGAGGTATATTATAATGTTCTGCAGCAGCTGAGGTATATTATAATGTTCTTCAGCAGCTGATTTTTGTATTATGCTGTTCTGCAGCAGCTGTGTATTTTCATATTCTGCAGCATCTGAGGTGTATTATTATGTTCTGCAACAGCTAAGATTTGCATTTTGATATTCTGCAGAAGCTGAGGTATGTATTATGATTTTCTACAAAAGCTCAAGTGTATTAAGAGGTTCTGCAGCAGCTGACATTTGTATTATGATGTTCTGCAGCAGCTGAGGTGTGTATTATAAAAGAGGTCTTCTACAGATAATATTTGGATCATGATGTTCTGCAGCAGCTGAGATGTGTTCTCCAACGATGTTCTGTAGCAGCTGTGGTATAATATAATGTTCTACAGCAGCTGACATATATTATGATGTTTTGCAGTAGCTAATTTTTGTGTTATGCGGTTCTGCAGCTGTTGAGGTATATATTGTCCTATTGTGCAGTAGCTGAAGTATATTAGGATGTTCTGCAGTTACTTAGGTTTGTATTATGATGTTCTGCAGCAGCTGAGGTTTGTATTTTGATGTTCTGCAGCAGCTGAGGTGTGTATTATGATGTTCTTCAGCAGCTGAGGTGTGTATTGTGATGTTCTGCAGCAGCTGAGGTGTGTATTATGATGTTCTGCAGCAGCTGAGTTGTGTATTTTCCTATTCTGCAGCAGCTGAGGTGTGTATTATGATGTTCTGCAGCAGCTGAGATGTGTATTATGATGTTCTGCAGCAGCTGAGGTGTGTATTATGATGTTCTGCAGCAGCTGAGGTGTGTATTTTAATATTCTGCAGCAGCTGAGGTATATTATGATGTTCTGCAGCCACTTAGGTTTGTATTTTGATGTTCTGCAGCAGCTGAGATGTGTATTGTGATGTTCTGCAGCAGCTGAGGTGTGTATTATGATGTTCTGCAGCAGCTGAGTTGTGTATTTTCCTATTCTGCAGCAGCTGAGGTGTGTATTATGAGGTTCTGCAGCAGCTGAGGTGTGTATTATGAGGTTCTGCAGCAGCTGAGGTGTGTATTTTGATGTTCTGCAGCAGCTGAGGTGTGTATTGTGATGTTCTACAGAAGCTTAATTGTATTATGATGTTCTGCAGCAGTTGACATTTATATTATGATGTTCTGCAGTAGCTCAGGTGTGTAGTATGATGTTCAACAGAAGAATTATGAGGTTCTGCAGCAGTTGAGGTACTGGAATATATAATAACTGCTCTACAACCTCTGTGTAAGGGAGAACTACATTTCAGAAAAGCAGGGAGTCATAGAACCGGATCTGGGCCACTGTTTGCACAAACCGCATTTGGGTGTACGTTACTGATCCCCTCGGAAGTGTACTGTTCCCATTTACGTCCCACCCCATGTTAATATTCACCTGCCGCAGTTTCCTTCTCGCGTTCCGGACAGTTTATGTCTTCACTTTACCCAGAATGGAGCTAGGAGGCTGTGAAATGGAAAATGCAATGATCCTTACCACCAGTTGTCATATGTTTCGCCAGAATACTGATGTCCTACACACAGATATAGATGTCCATAAAAACGCGGGAGCCCAAATGTATAAATCTTAGAAGTGAGAAGTCACAAGCGTTACACTCTAAAAGTAAGGAGCGTTAGATGTGAAGCGTCATGGGTGTGTGCGTCCTGCAGCAACCGTGGAAATGAGCGGAGCCGGCACCGGAGTCTCTCCTTGTTAGTCCTAATAGGAGCACAACCACGCAGTTATTACAGGCAGACAACGACGCTCCGCCACTACCTACTTGTATTCAGCACTGGAAATTATCTTTCCGTAGAGAAGCATCCAAAGGAGTGTGCTGACAAAGGAATCAAAAAATAGGTCTGACTACTGCGTAGTGCGGCAGTGTACACACAAACCCAAAGGATAAGTTATTAGACGTCCATGGAAGAGGAGCTCTTTATGGAGGACCCAGTATCTAGGTATTGTCCATTGATTTCAATGAGAAGGGTGTAATACTTTACTTCTCCAGTGGAGGTGCTGCAGGGAAGCTGAACTCATATTGCTACCAGTGTTATGCTCGCCGGGCAAACAGAGATGTTAGTGAACCCAATGGGCGGCAACACACAGAAAACCCAGGGGGGCTTGACTACAGACCTGAGCTAAAGGGGGTGTTTCACACAGCGATATCGCTGGTGAAAGCACCCGCCCCCGACGTTTGTGCGTCACGGGCAAATCGCTGCCCGTGGCGCACAATATCGTTAGGAGCCGTCACACGTACTTACCTGCCTAGCGACGTCACTGTGGCCGGCGAACGGCCTCCTTTCTAAAGGGGCGGTTCGCGCGGCGTCACAGCGGCATCACTAAGCGGCCACCCAATAGAAGCAGAGGGGCGGAGATGAGCGGGACGTAACATCCCACCCACCTCCTTCCTTCCGCATTGCCGGCGGACGCAGGTAAGCTGTAGTTCGTCGTTCCCGGGGTGTCACACGTAGCGATGTGTGCTGCCTCGGGAACGACGAACAACCTGCGTCCTCAAGAATCAACGATTTTATGAAAATGAATGACATGTCAATGATGGACGATTTGGTGAGTATTTTCCATCGTTAACGGTCGTTCGTGCGTGTCACACGCAACGACGTCGCTAACGATGCCGGATATGCATCACGGAATCCGTGACCCCGGCAATATATCGTTAGATACGTCGTTGCGTGCAACGGGGCCTTTAGTCTTCTCCAGAGCCCCTAATGGTGAGGGTGTAATGCTGCAGGTATGAGTCCGGGTACCACTCAGTAAGACTGGTGGTGGATAGGCTGGCCCCAAGAGTACAGGAGTGACAGTCTCTGGCAATAGGTTGCAGCAGCAGCAAGTGTCGAAAATCCGTCTTGGATGGATGGACAGATGGATGATACAACAGCAGGGGTATCCGGTGTGGATACTTATAAAGACAGGTATCATGTATCAGTTCGCCGGCATGGATACTTATGACTCGCCCACCCCAGGGCTATGGGCCACCCGGTGCCGGGCCAGACTAGTCCGGGGGTCGTCAGTGGTGGCGGGGCCCGACTCCGTGGCCCTGGTGGGTGTCAATTAAATATGGCTGGTGACTTGGGGTGAATAAAGTTTGTGTTCGTGACGCCACCTGTGGTATGCGGCTATTAAGCCGCCGCTGCTGTATGAGGCCTCCGGGGTGATGGAATGGCAGCTGGTATGGTACTGCTCCCCACAGGTGGAGCGGTACCCCGGGGCACAGTTGGTGCTCATGAGAGTCTATGGTGTAATGGAAGTCTATGCAGGCGACAATACCTGAGACAACACTGGAGGGTGCAATTCCAAGATCTTTACTCACACTTCCTGGTAGGTGCACACTGGTGCCTTCGGACGGCTGGAACCCACTGTCAGGGACCTCCGCCGTTTCTGGGTGATTTCTGGAATGAAAGCCGGTACCATTCTCTCTAAAGTGTCTCTGTCTTCAGCTGTCTCCTTAAGCCTAGCTCTTTTAGGATGAACCTGCTTGGCCTCCACTACAGCCTCCAGGCTGGGAGCTCGCCTGTCGGTTACTTACCCCCTTTCTAGAGGTTCTGCTGTGGGCTGTGGCCCGGGGAGTTTACAACTTTCCCTGGGCCTCGGTTTTCACTGTTGGAGATGATTTTGCACTCCTTCTGTTTCTAGGGACCGTCCCCTGTTGCAGCTTGATCCCTCCACCGATGTTCCTGTGGAACAGGCCACCACAGCTCAAAAGCTATCCGTGGCCCTGGAATCCCTTCTCTTCCTCTGCTTGGTGTCACCTGGACCCTCTGAGTCTCAGGGTCTTCACCAGGAAGCGTCACTTTCGTTTCTTAGCTCCTGTCTGACTAGAGCTTTTCTTGTGCTTCTCCTTCTCGTCTGCCTCATGCAGACCTCCTCCTCCTTCCCCTCCCTCTCCTCAACTCTTCACTTCAACTAACTACACTTGACCTTCCTTTCTCTGACTGCACTCTGGTGGCTCCTCCCACCTCCCCAGTTGCTAAGCTGTACCCTATAGGAGCAGGGATGGGTCTTACGGCCCCTCCCAGCATGCAGCATGGGAGGGTTGCTGCCACTATCCCTGGTCCCAGTGTGTACCTAACAATGGGTGTTGTGTAGATTTGCCTGGGGACCGGCGTTCACTCCTTTCCTTACCCAGAATGGGACATCACACCGCTGGATGGGGTGCAATGTCCTGTGGCGACGGAAGCCTCAGGGGCGCCACACTTACGGCAGCATGGGACGATACTACAAGGTAAGGGGAATTTCGGTAGGCAGCTGGGGTAGCGGCTTGTAGCAGCAGGTAATGCAAACTGGTATCAGTAAATAGAACTAACGGGATCAGCGGCAGCAGCACAGTGCTAGGGCACCTGAGAACTAGCAACGTATTAGACTTGCTGCCCAGGCACCACTCATAGGGCAGAGGTGCCTTAAGTACCTACGGCCTCCCAGCTGGCCCTTAAAGAAAGGGGCATGGCGTGTTCCCTATGGACAGAGGCCTCGAACCTGTCAGGTGTACAGATGCTATGTGAGGTTGCAGCATGAGATGGGACCACCGCTGCAGGAGGCCTCGACAAGTGAGGGAACTGACATCCTCACTGGGGGACGGGAGCAGGAGTGCGAGGACGCCGACACAGCTTATCATTAGGAGTCGTAAGGGGAGGAGACCATCTAAAAAGGAGTCATCACTTATACATGGCATGGGTGTCAACTTGTTGATCATGTCATATGAAGTTTTCCACAAAACTCGCCAACTGTCAGGCTGGCGTTGGGCTCTGTTCACATTGCAGAGTCTGACACTCTATCCAATGGTTTCTCTGCTGTTTCTGATCAACTCAGGCAGACTCGAGCATCAACCTGCTGTCTGCTGTCATTCATAGACAGACTAGCACCTCTGATAGCCTGCTCATTAGGGTTCTTTGATCACATGTTGTACGGAAGCCAATCACTTCTGCTTCTCTCATTTTTAGGCTGGAGGAAATCTTATAGTTTATGCTGTGTTGGTCTGCAAGTTGTGGTGCCCCAGACTAGCTGGAGAAAGTGTCGCTTGGTGTTGTTCTGCAGTTTACCCATCGTCTTGTTGCTTGCACTCTGCTCTTGTTTTACCAATAATCTTTTATACCTCTGTGTGTGCCTGCTGTGTGACAGAGTTTTGGCTTCACCTGTTTTTTTTTTTTATTTCTGAGGGTTAAATCACACCCCTTACCTGGCCGCCCATGGGGGGGGGGGGAGTATAAGGTCTGGACTGGTTAGGAGCAGAGCCAGGAAGGAGACTCAGACATCCCCACCACTAGAAGTATCTATGAGAATAGGAGTAGCACATGGCCCCATTTTCTGAATGTCAGCTTAGGGGCGCTGGTTTCCCACTATCCTGATCTCGTGACAGATCAGTTGGGATCTGACCACTGAGACCCGCACTGATCGTCACAACAGGTAACTTTTATCCCTTTTAGTATCAGTATTCATTGGTATAGGTAGCTTTCCTGCTGGATTCATCTCTTCCCCTTTTGTACCCAGCATTAGCTCTCCTTCCACCCAGCTGCTGATTATCAGTATTCCCTTGGCACTTAAATACTCCCTTCTTCCCTGGACTGGTACTGGTAAATTTTTCAGCTCCTTCAAGTCTAGTTTGCAAGCAGGTGGCTTGTACTCCTCTGTGGTATTGTTGCTGAAAACTTTGCTGAACTTCTACCTGAGTCATCTATGATAAGTAGTTCATGCATTTCCCCAGTGTGTCCTCTTTGTGTCTTCTATAGTTGTTTAGTGGGGTTGATAAAGAGTTCATCCCATCCGTTCCTTGTTTAGGGCCCAGCACTAGGTATATCTAGGGTCAGGTATCTGGCTCGGCGCATAGGTTCGGAACCTATCTAGGGTGCTGAGAGACCCCAGGGACCAGCAGAAGGTTCAGTCAGGGGTCTCCCTTTTCTTCCCTCTCCTTAGACATAGGGTTTCCCTTCCCTTTTGCCGTGCACTTGGTACTTCCCCGTACCTAGCGCGGCAGTTCTATGGAGCACTTGTGCTGTAAAAAACTGCAGGAAAATCCTCAGCTTTATGGCATAGTTAAGCCACAAATTTCACCCATTGCAGAATAAGCATAATACAGTGGAACCTTGGTTAACGAGAACAATCCGTTCTGGGCCTGTGCTTGTTAACCAAGTTACTCGTCTAGCAAAGCAAGATTTCCCATAGGAAATCATTGCAATGCAGACAATTCATTCCACAACTTGTTAAATGTCCCATCCTGGTCCCCTATTGTGCCATTCCACACACGTACAAACACGCACAAATACACATGCACCCACATATATTATTCTCACCTTACCTTCCGTTCCATCGCCGGCCTCATGATTCTTGTAGTTCGCTGGTACAGGTTGTGTATCTGGTAACCATCACGACTGATGCCGGACCTTCCACTCCCAGTGCGCTGACGTCAAAAGGCAGGAGCCGCTTGCCTCTGGCCAATATTGGCCAGCAAGCTGCCTTTGAGTAGCGGCTGACAGCAGAAGTTTCTCCCTCGTCACGATGGTTACCAGATACACATCCTGTAGCGGCAAAATACAAGAACCGGGAGGCCGGCGATGGAACGGAAGGTATGGTGAGCATAATATGTGCGTGTGCATGTGTGTTTGTGTGTGTTTGTGCAGAATGTAAGAGCGCGGTGCATGTACGGAACCGGAAGTGTGTGCGGTGAGTATTTTGCTCATATGGCAAAGCTTGTTCGTAAACGGAGTTACAAATTTACAGCAAGCTTTGCTCGTTAAGCGGAATATTCAATAACTGGGTTACTCGTTAACAGAGGTTCCACTATATTCCTTAAAATGTGATAGAGAGTGCTGAAAATTCACAGATGAAAACAAAACATTTTTTACGATACTCTGTCTGGAGATGTTTATGCTTTATGTGCCTATATGTATTCACCCAGTGGCCATTGTGTGAATTACACCCTGTTGCGGATTTTGCTGGTATGTCACAATATTTTTTTGAATTTTTATAGTAAAGAAGTTGACCCCTTTACAAAAATTTGTAGACACATCTGTAAGAGAATAAAATATTGCTCAGATATAGCCTGCAGCGCTCATGATTTACAAGCCTTGCAGCGCACATGTGGCCGCTATTACAAATCCACAGGTAGATCTTTATGGAATATTTTAGGGGACCTGTCTTGGATTTTGTTTCATGCTACAAAGGCATCATTGTTTAATGGAATACCCCATAATTTGAGCATTAAAATGCATAGACTTCCCCAAAGACTCTATTTTCCATGGTACGAGAACATGCACGGATTTGGCGCAATGAATAGTATATTGTCATTTATTACAGGGACTTGCGGCTCATCCCTCCTTAAGTAGCAGATAATCTGCAGTAGATGAAGTTGATTGAAGGAAATACAAAGTGTGGATTTCTTACCAGCTATTGACTCTCCGCGCAGCTGTCAATCAATCTGAGGATCAATAACAAACATGGCAGGGCTCATCTGATATTTCATTACAAACCAATCCTGTTCTCCTCTCTCATTATACTTTCATGGTTGGGCTTATTGATTTGGAAAAGTTGAAATACTAGAAGCGCTTCCAGCTTGTCCTCTGCATCTCCTTCTTTAACTTCTATTTTCACCTGAACCAGATCATTTCCCTCCTCTAAAAATTTGCTGTTTCCCTCTGAAGTCAAAGGCTCATCAATAAATCCAAGCAGCAGGAGGTCGTGGGCTACAATTACCATCGGGTTCATCCTTATCTTTATGTGAATTTCCTTAAATGGGTATTTAAAAAAAATATTATATTTTGGGGTAATACCTCAATATCTACATAACTTACAAATACATTGTTACTTACTATGTACAGTCAACATCCCCTTCTTCGTCACAGCATTGAGTAAAGTGGGAAATCCGACATCCAACGCCCAACGTGTGATGGCTGGTTTAGACGAGGAAATTATATTAGGTCATTCCCTCAGCCTGGAGAAAAGAAGGTTCAATCTCTAGAACAGAGAAGTCTCCCTCCACCTTGAGAAAGATAAGTTCAATCTCTAGAATAGAGAAGTCTCCTTCCGCCTGCAGAAAGAAGGGTACAATCTCCAGAACAGAGAAGTCTTCCTTCGCCTGGAGAAAGATAAATTCAATCTCTAGAACAGAGAAGTCTTCCTCAGCCTGAAGAAAGGAAGGTTCAATCTCCAGAACAGAGAAGTCTCCATCAGCTGATAGAGATTGAAAGTTTCATTCTAGAACAGGGAAGTCTCTCTTTGCCTGGAAAAAGAAAGGTCCAATCTCCAGGACAGAGAAGTCTTCTTTTGCCTGGAGAAAGAAAGAAAGATAGATTCAATCTCTAGAACAGAGAAGACTCCCTCTGCCTGTAGAAAGGAAGGTTTAATCTCCAGAACAGAGAAGTCTCCCTCTGCCTGTAGAAAGGAAGGTTCAATCTCCAGAACACAGAAGTCTCCCTCTGCCTGTAGAAAGGAAGGTTCAATCTCCAGAACACAGAAGTCTCCCTCTGCCTGTAGAAAGGAAGGTTCAATCTCCAGAACAGAGAAGTCTCCCTCTGCCTGCAGAAACAAAGGTTCAATCTCCAGAACACAGAAGTCTCCCTCCGTCTGGAGAAAGGAAGGTTCAATCTCTAGAACAGAGAAGTCTCCCTCTGTCTGGAGAAAGGATGGTGCAATCTCTAGAAGAGAGAAGTCTCCCTCCGCCTGGAGAAAGGAAGGTTTAATCCTGTCACGGTCGTCTCCCTGTTCTTGGAGACTAGTGACAACTTTTAAACTGAATCTCTATCTGGTTATCTACATTTGAATGTGGTTTTATTTCTGTTTGCACTGAAATGTCAGTTTTGCTGTTAGCAGCTTTTCCAGCAGTCTATAGCTGAGTGATTCAGCTGCAGTAGCTTTGTACTCACACAGGTTTAAATAGAGATGTTACCCACCAATCACTGCTGAAGATACAAGCTGATTTGTATACTGGGCCGCTTGGTGGAAAGAGCTGACTTGAAGCATCACCCAGACCCACGATGAACTGCAAGTGACTTATGCGGGCATCACACAAGACGATATGTCATGCGATATGTCATTGGGGTCAAGATTTTCGTGACGCACATCCGGTATCGTTTGTGACGTCGTCCCGTGTGACACCTATGAGCGTCTGTAAACGATCGCAAATCGGTTACGTATCGCGAATCATTTACACGTCGCTCATTTTTAAAAAATCGTTTATTCTACTTTGTGCCGGTTGTTCATCGTAGCCGGGGTAGCACACACCGCTCCGTGTGACACCCCGGGAATGATGAACACAGCTTACCTGCGTCCCGCGGCTCCCGCCGGCTATGCGGAAGGAAGGAGGTGGGCAGGATGTTTACGACCCGCTCATCTCCGCCCCTCCGCTTCTATTGACCGGCCGCTGTGTGACGTCGCTGTAATGCCGAACGTCCCTCTCCCTTCAGGAAGTGGACGTTCGCCGCCCACAGCGAGGTCATCCGGGAGGTAAGTACGTGTGACGAGGGTTTAATGACTTTGTGCGCTACGGGAATCTAATTGCCCGTGATGCACAAATGACGGGAGCGGGTTAGATCGCTCGTGCAATCGCACGATAGATCGTACCGTGTGACACCCGCATTAGTCTGAGGGCAGGCTCCCCAACAACTGTATGGGTTTGTCAGCTTACACCAATGGGAACTCCTCCCTAGTTAGAACAACAGGGGACAGGGTCTTAGAGGGTCTCTCCCTAAGACGTCGATCCACTCTGATAACGAGGGCCATGGTGGCCTCTAGTAACTCCGGGAAGGAGTATTGCTCTAGAGAGTCCCTAAGCCTACCCGACAACCCCAAACAGAAATTACTCCTAAGCGCTGGGTCATTCCACTGGGTGTTTGTGGCCCACCTCCAGAACTCCGAGCAACACTCCTTTACTGGCCGCGCCGCTTGCTGAGGCTTTGGAGTTTAGCTTCCGCGAGCGTGACGCTGTCATGGTCTCCATGCACCAAGGCCAAAGCCATAAAAAATTAGTCTACTGATTGAAATGCCTGGGATTTGGTAGGCAGAGAGAGAAGGTCCAGGACTGGGGATCTCCCCGCAACAGAGAGACAACAATCCCCTTTTCGATGAACTGATGAAAAACTTTTTCTTTTAGTCTGGGTCACACTTAGAGTTGGATGTACAGTTCAATGTATATAAGCTGAATGGGGGGGGGGGAATTCATCTGAAGGTGCCACGCAGGCCACCAGCCATTGTGCCCTCATTCTTGGTGGAAAAGATCCCTCCGGAGAATGGTTTCTGGCCACTGAATTAAATGGGGGGGGGGTAGAAATAACAAGGCTTCTCCTTTCTGCTACTTTGTGCCCCAAAATATTTCAGATTATTTGGGAGATTTTTTGGGACTGTGTTTGAATACCGGTTTGGGAGAAATTGATGCTTAATGAGCCATTTGCTTCATGTTGCTTTTTTTTTGTTTTACAGGCTTTTTTATCGTACAGTACGTGCCAAGGTACAGTCATTATCTCTGCTGGCACACGAGGATTGTAATTACTGTCACTCTAATTATGATATTATATTATATTACAGTAAACCATAAAAGCCGCGTACTGGAGCATATTTTTAAGCCATATTTTTGCCTAAGCATGTTGGATATGCCCTAATGCTGCCTTGGGGGGGGGGGATTGAAAATATTGGAATATCCAGTAACCATGGAACTGGCGAGACTCTTCACATTGTGTGTAGCGGGATTCCGGAAGCTTCCGTAACATTCATTAGTTTCGCGGCCACCAATCACAGCCCGGGAAATAGAGCCCAATGCAACATAAAAATAGTCCATATGCTTAAGCCCAAAAAGCTGCTCTATAAGCAAGTTCTTAGCTGTTGAAGATCGATGAACAGTTGCCCTCCTGTAACGATATCCGCGATGATTCCTATTCTTGGATGCTGAGATCAGGAGCATAAAAAGTATCATGAATCAATAATAGAGGTGAAAATAAGAAACTTTGTAATATACTTTATTAGAGAAATCTGCTTCTTTCTCCTCCTGGGCTGATCTTTTATCCTTAAAAATCTAAATTCACAGGTAAAATGTGTCTTCAGTGAATATTTTTTAATTTCTGAGATATGAGATGACAGATGGTGCTTATAAAGGTTTTATGGAGAAAGTCTGTCAGCCTCTAGCCCCTCCTCCTGCATAGAACATTATAGGCACCAACTGTCATCTCCTATCCCAGTAATGGGAAAATCTGTCTTCACTGAATGCAGATTTTACTTGTGAAATAAAGACTATAAAATCCGTCCTGGTCGAGAAAGAAGCAGATGCCTCTGATCACAAATATTACAAAGTTGCTTATTTTTTATCATACTATTGATTTATGGAAAAAAATAAAAATATGACATTTACTCCTTAAAGCACAGTTGTTCTATAAAGGAAAAACTGTCTAGAATTAAAGATGAGCAAATCGATTAAATGGGAATTAAAATTTTACATTTTTAGGGTTTCGCTGAAACCATCAAACTAAAGTAATAAATTGCCATTCAATTGTATAAAAGCCGAGGCAGGGAATGCAGCGGCCATTGTGTGTGGAATATGGATAGTGATAGGACATTACATCTCACAGCTTAGAGATAGAGATAGAGAAAGAAGCCATAACAAACACAAAAGAAACTGTACAGACAGCGTATAAAAGCACCGCAGTAGAGAACATTTGAGATCACTTTGACATTAAAAAAATGACATTCAATTTTCATGAGTAATCTAATATGCCCACCACTATTTTCCACAGAGCAGAAGATTGCCTTAGCCAGAAAAGACTGACACTCCATAGCATCTTGCAGATATTACATCACATGGTATAGTGCAGCCAATCAAGAGGAACTATCATAGCCTTGCATAAAAGCCGAGGCAGGGAATGCAGCAGCAGCAAAAAAAAAAAAAAATTGCGTAAATTTGCATTAAAAAATTTGAAAGGGGCTCAATATACAGTACAGACCAAAAGTTTGGACACACCTTCTCATCTCTAGAACAACTATTAAGAGGAGACTTTGTGCAGCAGGCCTTCATGGTAAAATAGCTGCTAGGAAACCACTGCTAAGGACAGGCAACAAGCAGAAGAGACTTGTTTGGGTTAAAGAACACAAGGGATGGACATTAGACAAGTGGAAATCTGTGCTTTGGTCTGATGAGTCCAAATTTAAGATCTTTGGATCCAACCACCATGTCTTTGTAGAAAAGGTGAACGGATGGACTCTACATGGCTGGTTCCCACCGTGAAGCATGGAGGAGGAGGTGTGATGGTGTGGGGGTGCTTTGCTGGTGACACTGTTGGGGATTTATTCAAAATTGAAGGCATAGAGAACCAGCATGGCTATCACAGCATCTTGCGGCGGCATGATATTCCATCCGGTTTGAGTTTAGTTGGACCATCATTTATTTTTCAACAGCACATTGACCCCAAACACACCTCCAGGCTGTGTAAGGGCTATTTGACTAAGAAGGAGAGTGATGGGGTGCTACGCCAGATGACCTGGTCTCCACACTCACCAGACCTGAACCCAATCGAGATGGTTTGGGATGAGCTGAACCGCAGAGGGAAGGCAAGAGGGCCAACAAGTGCTAAGCATCTCTGGGAACTCCTTCAAGACTGTTGGAAAACCATTTCCAGTGCCTACCTCTTGAAGCTCATCAAGAGAATGCCAAGAGTGCGCAAAGCAGTAATCAAAGCAAAAGGTGGCTACTTTGAAGAACCTAGAATATAAGACATATTTTCAGTTGTTTCACACTTGTTTAAGTATTTCATTCCACATGTGTTAATTCATAGTGTTGATGCCTTCAATGTGAATCTACAATTATTAGAGTCATGAAAATAAAGAAAACTCTTTGAATGATAAAGCGTATCCAAACTTTTGGTCTGTACTGTAGCTGCTCAAGGCCTAAGAGCGTCCTATACAACTCACGTTAATTAGAGGCTTTGCAATAGTTTAAATTCACATGGGATTACAATTTGGGGAAAAAATGAAGGTCTGGTGATTATGACATTCAAAACAAATTGAATTTCTCTACCAGGAACTGTATGATACTTGTTTTTTGTAATTTTCCTTTAACTGTTTTTGACTAGTTGGTTCATTTTCATTAGCATTCTCTCGGGACTACACCATGTTCCAAATTATTATGCAAATTGGATTTAAGTGTCCTAGTGATTAATAATGAAACTCATTGATGGTTTTGTGTCTCCGGGTTCTTTGGGTCACTGAGATCAATCTCATATACCTGTGATAATTAGTTTCCAGGTGAGCCCAATAAAAGGAAAACCGGATGTTCCACAATATTAAGCAGGCCACAGTTTTCAAGTAACATGGGAAAAAAAAGGATCTCTGCTGCCGAAAAGCATCAAATAGTGCAATGCCTTGGACAAGGGATGAAAGCATTAGATATTTCACGAAAACTTAAGCGTGATCATCGTACTGTGAAGAGATTTGTGCCTGATTCTGAGCACATACGTGTTCATGCAGATAAAGGCAGAATGAGGAAGGTTTCTGCCAGGCAAGTCCATCGGATTAAGAGAGCAGCTGCTAAAAAGCCATTACAAACCAGCAAACAGATATTTAAAGCTGCTGGTGACTCTGGAGTCCCTCGAACCTTAAGATGTAGGATCCTTCAAAGGCTTGCTGTGGTGCAGAAACCTACTATTTGGCCACCCCTAACCAGTGCTCACAAGCAGAAACGGTAGCAGTGGGTCCAGATATACATGAAGACTAATTTTCAAACAGTCTTGTTTTCTGATGAGTGTCGAGCAACCCTGGCTGGTCCAGATGGATGGAGTAGTGGATGGTTAATGGATGGCCTCCATGTCCCAACAAGGCTGCAACATCAGCAAGGAGGTGGAGGGGTCATGTTTTGGGCCAAAATCATGGGGAGATATCTGGTAAACCCCTTTAGGGTTCCTGAAGGTGTGAAAATGACCTCTGCTAAGTATATAGAGTTTCTGACTGACAACTTTCTTCCATGGTACAGAAAGCAGAAACGTGCCTTCATAAGAAAAATCATCTCCATGCATGACAATGCACCATCTCATGCTGTAAAGAATACCTCTGTGTCATTGGCTGCTTTGGGCATAAAAGGAGAGAAACTCATCTTCCCCTGACCTCAACCCTATAGACAACCTTTGGAGTATCATCAAGCAAAAGATCTATGAGGGTGGGAGGCAGTTCACATCAAAACAGCAGCTCTGGGAGGCTATTCTGACATCATGGAAAGAAATTCAAGCAGAAACTCTCCAAAAACTCACAAGTTCAATGGATGCAAGAATTGTCAAAGAAGGGTTGCTATGTTAACATGTAACTTGGCCTGTTAGGATGTTTTGGATTTAAATAGCTTTTTATTTCAGTGAATGGGACCTCCTAATGCTGCAAATTCCACAAATGAGCATTTTCAGTTCTTTAAAACATATAAAATGTTTAGAAACTCTACTGTGCCTAATAATTTGGAACAGCGCATTTTGAGGTTTTTTTTTAATTTTGAAGATTATACTGTTATCATTGGGAGGTTTCTTCAATAAAATGTGATGTATACTCTAACGGGAGATGACTTTTATTAGAATGCCTGTCATCTGCACCGACCATTTAGGAAAATCAGAGAAAAATATCATTTGCGTAATAATTTGGAACATGGTGTATAGGTGCTGGAGCTTTCTTTTCCTCACTTGCCAGCATCCATTGCTCCTGCTAGTATCCAATGATATCAAGGTGAAATCTCCCCTCCCCAGTATTGCTTGCATGTACTTGCATGTCACTGACGGATGCAGACAAACAATGGCACCTGTGAAAGAACAGTATATAGGCCCTTTTCAATAGTTTTGGAAGTAGAAATGGGCCCCTTGACCTCTTGGGCCCCCTGTGCAGCTAGACAGGTTACACTAATCATTTTTAAATGAAGGGACATCAAGTCTCCCACTAAAAACTGAGCACATATATAGATTCCTTGGACCTGATGAAGCTGGTGTACTCACTATGAAAATGCAGGTCAGAATGACTATGTAATTCTCTTTAAAAGCTACTAAAGATGTAGCTGGGCTAAAAAATGACTCCTTTTAGTATCAAGACCATACAGCCATTTTGACATGGATTTTCACAGTAAGTACACCAGTCACATCAGATCTAAAATATTTACTCAATAATGAAGAGTTTGTATTGAGAAATCTGGTGACCGATCCTCTTTAAAGGCATTATTAAATAGATCTATTGGACCTGATGAAGCTGGTGTACTCACTAAGAAAATGCAGGTCAGAACGACTATGTAATTCTCTTTAAAAGCTACTAAAGATCTAGCTGGGCTGATAAATTACTCCTTTTAGTATCAAGACCATACAGCCATTTTGACATGGATTTTCACAGTAAGTACACCAGTCACATCAGATCTAAAATATTTACTCAATAATGAATAGTTTGTATTGAGAAATCTGGTGACCGATCCTCTTTAAAGGCAATATTAAATAGATCTATTGGACCTGATGAAGCTGGTGTACTCACTATGAACATTAATGTCAGAATGACTATAATTCTTTTTAACAGTTACTAAAGATCTGGCTGGGCTAATTAAATAATCATCTTAGCGTCAGGATCATACAGCCATTTTGACATGGATTTTAACAGTAAGTACACTAGTCTCATCAAAAAAAAAAATATTCAATAATGAATAGAGTTTGTATTGGGAAATCCAGCGACAGATCGGCTTTAAAGGGATTTTCCGGTCAGAGGATATCAATCCCCCATTTCGGAATTGTCATTATAAATAAGCCCTTGCACCTTGTTTCCACCCCCCCTCTCATTGTAGATTGTAAGCTCTCACGAGCAGGGTTGTCTCTTTTTTTTTCCTTACGCTTATCATTGTATTTTCTATAACTGTCATTTGTTTGTATAAGACCTCTTGAATTGTAAAGTGCTGCGGAATATGTTGGTGCTATAGAAATAAAGATTTATTATTATTATTATTATTATTATTAATAATAATAATATTAAAAATAATAATAATATCAATGAACTATCCCTATGAGCTATTTACTGCTTCGGTGGCAGCTAGAATAAATGGAAGTGAGCAGCAGAGCGCAGCCTCATTCTGTGTGTAGCTGCTGCTGAGTACAGCAGGACACATCTTATTTTATTCAGCAAAGAAGTGGTCAAGTCATCAATATTCTCTGACTGATCACTTTTAGGAATTTATTTAATTTATTTATTTTTTATTTTATTTTTTTTTTTATTTATTTATTTTTTTAAATGTAACTTAAATGCATGTATTTGGGTCTAAAAATCATTTTTGCATTTGGGTTTCATTACAAATGTGGCACCATTTGGCTTTCATAAGCTCTTTGCATCACTGCACATTCAACTTTGATGTCGTCTGTGGTCAAAAAATTAGCTGAGAAGCTCAGAAAAAAAAGACATAGTTGCAAACTGGTAGAATGAGCTCACTGACAGATTCTCAGAAAACTCCTTCTGTAGACACAAAGTGGCTATAGAAGGCAAATGGTGCCAAATTTGTAATGAAAACTGCAAAAAATATTATTTTTAGCCCCAAATACATGCTTATAAGGAAAATAAAAATTCTCACCAAAAGTAGACGACATTTAATCAATTCAAACAATGGAGGGAAAACAGATTTTTCCTACATTCTTTGACCTCTACAACAGGATTGCAGGAGTTCTAGACATACATGACATTCTGGAGCCTAAAAAAAAATGTATTTTTTATCTAGATGCTCAATAGATAAAGTATTACATCACATTGATATTCCAAGGCTTTGTTCACACGCTGCTTTTTTTTTCCTGTAGGCAAAACCTGCTAAAGAAGCCGCTTACAAAAGCGGGTTTTGCTGCATTTTTGTTGCTGCAGATTATATTCGTCATTTGTCTACAGTACATGTTTAATAAAGTTAGTTTCATTCAGCAAATAAGCAACAAAAATGTAATAAAAAAAAAACCCAGAAAAAACGCAGGTTGTTTTTGGCAGCGTTTAGGCACTTTATTATTGCTCTCTATGGTGGAAAAAAAGTTGCAAAACTGCAGATAGAATGGACATGCTACAGTTTCCAAAACAGCAACAGTTTTCCAAAACAATATAAAATCTCAGCTTTTCATTTGCATTAAAAATTGCATTAAAAAAAAAAACTTCTGCAAAAATGCAATGTGTGACTATAGCCTTAAAAGTGATTGGGGCTCAGGTGCATATGTGGGCGCAGCCTACGTGTCACGGTCGTCTCTCTATTTTTGGAGACTAGTGGCGAATTCAGGATTGGGATCCCTCATTCCCATCTGGGATTCAACATTTAAACATGGCTTCATTTCTTTCAGTACATCAGGAGTTAATGTCAGTTTTGTTGTCCAGCAATTCCTAGTTGAGTGTTTCAGCTGCAGCTGCTTTGTTTGTATACCCCATCAGGTTTAAATAGTGGTGTTACCCAGCAATCCTGGCTGAAGATACTAACTCATTGTTCTCTGGCTGCCTTGGAGGAAGGTTCTGCTGTGCAGATTTCCACAAACTCATTGTTCTCTGGCTGCCTTGGAAAAAGGTTCTGCTGTGGAAGTTTCCACAAACTCATTGTTCTCTTGCTGCCTTGGAAAAAGGTTCTGCTGTGGAAGTTTCCACAAACTCATTGTTCTCTGGCTGCCTTGGAGGAAGGTTCTGCTGTGGAGGTTTCTACAAACTCATTGTTCCCTGGCTACCTTGGAGGAAGGTTCTGCTGTGGAGGTTTCCACAAACTCATTGTTCTCTGGCTGCCTTGGAAAAAGGTTCTGCTGTGGAAGTTTCCACAAACTCATTGTTCTCTGGCTGCCTTGGAGGAAGGTTCTGCTGTGGAGGTTTCCACAAACTCATTGTTCTCTGGCCTCCTTGGAGGAAGGTTCTGCTGTGGAGGTTTCCTGCTTTCAGGTTTTTTCCTTTTGTTGCTTTCCCCCGATTGTCTCATCTTTTCTTGTATCTTGTTAGTGCAGCAGTGTGTCTAGTGAACCTTACCTGCCCCTCACTAGCCAGGGCATCTATAGGGTGTTCTCAGGGTCTCAGGTTCCTGCTCGGCGACAGTTGTGGAGACTGTATAGGGACTGACGAGGAGAGTAGGGACAGCTGTAGGTGAGGATATAAGGTGTCCCACCATCCCCTCTCACTTGTTCCAGGGCCTGCCGCTGTTAGTGTCCCCCGGTGTCCCCTTTGTTAGTTAATCATAGAATGGTAGAGTTGGAAGAGACCTCAAGGGCCATCGAGTTCAACCCCCTGCAAGTGCAGGTTTTCCTAAATCCCCCCAGTTTTGTTTTGCCGTGTGTCAGATTCACGTAGGTCTGAACGCCCCCGCATCTATTGTCACACCCGGCGAGCGCAACACTACAGGCAAAAAAGTCATTAGTTTTCAATAAAAAAAACCCCCTAAAAATAACAAAAAAAAATCTAAAAAAAAAATTCTCTTTCCATCCCTTTTAGTGAGACAGATATCTGAATTTTGACTTTTAAAAGCTTTTTTTGGTGATGATTTCTAATACACAATGTAATAATTGGTGGTCCGCTTCCATGGTCTCGCCCCGTTGCGTGGGGGCATACTGAACCCAGTCTAACAGCATCGCTCCCAGTCCGGTGGAAACATTTAGTGCAATTATTTTGAGGCTCCAGTTAAGGCTCCGGTTGACAGACTAATTAGACAGCACCGGTGATCGCACAGTTCAGCCTCTTGTATACACAACAGGTAAAATACAGCGGCGCAGTATTGATCAGGCGGCTGCAGCATACAAGTGTAATTTTCCCTCGCCGGGAGCTTCGCTCCTTTTATTGTGAGCAGAATTCATGGATCACAAGACCCGTGTTCATGTGAATAAAATAGATAGCGGCCGGGATTGTTGCTTTACTGAGCAATATATCTTGTGATGGCAAATCCATGAGTTATTTACAGAAAGCGCTGAATTCATTTTATAACCTGTAAAATTATAAGCGCCCATCAATGATACATTGTGACGGGTTACAGGGCTGAATTAACCCCCGCCAGTCCTACTGGATACATTCCTTGGCTCCGATGGTTACAATTGTAGCCAATACATTTACTCATAAGGGGAAGGCATCAGTTGAAAATGACACAATAAATATATGACATGGATTTGGGGATTTTTTTTATATTTTGTATTATATATGTTATATTATTATTATTATTATTATTATTATTATTATTATTTAGATTTAAAAAAAAAATCTTGAAAAACAACAAAATAAATTTATGACGTGGACTTGGGGCATTTTTTATATATATATATATATATATATATATATATATATATATATATATATATATATATATATATTTTATATTACATTATTTTTTTATTATTTACATTTAAAAAAAATCTTGAAAATCAACAACATAAGTATATTTTATGGATTTTGGGGCATTTTTATAAATTTTGTATTCACTTTTTTTATTATTATTATTTGCATTTAAAAAAATCTTGAAAAACAACATCATAAATTTATGGCATGGACTTGGGGCATTTTTTTTATATATTTTATATTACATTATTTTTTTTATTATTTACATTTAAAAAAATCTTGAAAATCAACAACATAAGTATATTTTATGGATTTTGGGGCATTTTTATAAATTTTGTATTCACTTTTTTTATTATTATTATTTGCATTTAAAAAAATCTTGAAAACCAGCATCATAATTACATGATGTGGACTTGGGGGCATTTTTTTTTTTAGATATTTTATGTTACATTTTTATTTTTATATTAATATTTACATTTAAAAAAAAATCTTGAAAAGCAACAACATAAACAACATAAGTATATTTTATGGATTTTGGGGCAGTTTTATATATTTTGTATTCGCTTTTCTTTTTAATTATTATTATTTACATTAAAAAAAATTCTTGAAAAGCAACGACAAATATATGGGGGGCTTTTTTTATATTTTTCATTATATTTTTATTTTTTTATTATTATTTACATTTTAAAAAAAATCTTGAAGATCAGCAATATAAGTATATTTTATATCTTCTATATCTATAATAAGTCTGTGTAATGTATGGAGGCAGTATCTTCTATAGCTATAATAAGTCTTTGTAGTGTATGGAGGCAGTCTGTTGTATAGATAACTCTGTTGTGTATACATAAGCAGTCTATTATATATTATTATATAATAGGTCTGTGTAGTATACAGAGGCAGTCTGTTGTATATTAATAACTGGACCCTGTATTATAGATAAGCAGACCACGTTGTATCCTGACCCTACAGATTTTCATTCCAACATCTGTACCGAGTCGCATTACGTATTGATGCTTCTCAATGTGTTGGGGGGGTTTGGTAGAGGAGGGGGGTCTTTCATATAATACAGTAATTTTGCTCTTCCATAAGGTCATGAGTGTTTAGATTCAGTGAATTTAATTAATTGAGTTAATTACTCGAGCAATCTTCCAACCAAGACCAAAGCTATGAAGACATGTCTGTATATAGGGAGCGAGCTGCAGCAACTGCATCACTAAAACCACCTCCACCTGTGAGGCAGAAGTCACAAATACTATATCCACTAGAACTACAAATTATATATATATTACAACGGATGGAGACGAGTTCACTTACACTAGATTCTGGACTCAATATGTTTCTTCATCATGGCTTATTAATAGTGATAAGCGGGCACTACCATGCTCGGATGCTCTGTACTCGTAACTAGTGATGAGCGGGCACTACCATGCTCGGGTGCTCTGTACTCGTAACTAGTGATGAGCGGGCACTACCATGCTCGGGTGCTCTGTACTCGTAACTAGTAATGAGCGGGCACTACCATGCTCGGGTGCTCTGTACTCGTAACTAGTGATGAGCGGGCACTACCATGCTCGGGTGCTCAGTACTGGTAACTAGTGATGAGCAGGCACTACCATGCTCGGGTGCTCTGTACTCGTAACTAGTGATGAGCAGGCACTACCATGCTCGGGAGCTCAGTACTCGTAACTAGTGATGAGCGGACACTACCATGCTCGGGTGCTCTGTACTCGTAACTAGTGATGAGCGAGCACTACCATGCTCGGGTGCTCTGTACTCGTAACTAGTGATGAGCGAGCACTACCATGCTCGGGGGCTCAGTACTCGTAACTAGTGATGAGCGGGCACTACCATGCTCGGGGGCTCAGTACTCGTAACTAGTGATGAGCGGGCACTACCATGCTCGGGTGCTCAGTACTCGTAACTAGTGATGAGCGAGCACTACCATGCTCGGGTGCTCTGAACTCGTAACTAGTGATGAGCGGGCACTACCATGCTCGGGTGCTCAGTACTCATAACTAGTGATGAGCGAGCACTACTATGCTCTGGTGCTCAGTACTCGTAACTAGTGATGAGCGAGCACTACTATGCTTGGGTGCTCAGTACTGGAAACTAGTGATGAGCGAGCACTACCATGCTTGGGTGCTCAGTACCTGTAACTAGTGATGAGCGAGCACTACCATGCTCGGGTGCTCAGTACTCGTAACTAGTAATGAGCGAGCACTACCATGCTCGGGTGCTCAGTACTCGTAACTAGTGATGAGCGAGCACTACTATGCTCTGGTGCTCTGTACTCGTAACTAGTGATGAGCGGGCACTACCATGCTCTGGTGCTCAGTACTCGTAACTAGTGATGAGCGAGCACTACCATGCTCAGGTGCTCAGTACTAGCAACTAGTGATGAGCGGACACTACCATGCTCGGGTGCTCAGTACTCGTAACTAGTGATGAGCGGGCACTACCATGCTCGGGTGCTCAGTACTCGTAACTAGTGATGAGCGGGCACTACCATGCTCGGGTGCTCAGTACTCGTAACTAGTGATGAGCGGGCACTACCATGCTCGGGTGCTCTGTACTCGTAACTAGTGATGAGCGGGCACTACCATGCTCGGGTGCTCTGTACTCGTAACTAGTGATGAGCGGGCACTACCATGCTCGGGTGCTCTGTACTCGTAACTAGTGATGAGCGGGCACTACCATGCTCGGGTGCTCAGTACTCGTAACTAGTGATGAGCGAGCACTACTATGCTTGGGTGCTCAGTACTCGTAACTAGTGATGAGCGAGCACTACCATGCTCGGGTGCTCAGTACTGGTAACCAGTGATTACCAGGCACTACCATGCTCGGGTGCTCAGTACCTGTAACTAGTGATGAGCGGGCACTACCATGCTCGGGTGCTCAGTACTCGTAACTAGTGATGAGCGGGCACTACCATGCTCGGGTGCTCAGTACTCGTAACTAGTGATGAGCGAGCACTACCATACTCAGGTGCTCTGTACTCGTAACTAGTGATGAGCGAGCACTACCATGCTCAGGTGCTCAGTACTAGCAACTAGTGATGAGCGGACACTACCATGCTCGGGTGCTCAGTACTTGTAACTAGTGATGAGCGGGCACTACCATGCTGAGGTGCTCAGTACTCGTAACTAGTGATGAGTGGGCACTACCATGCTCGGGTGCTCAGTACTCGTAACTAGTGATGAGCGGGCACTACCATGCTCGGGTGCTCAGTACTCGTAACTAGTGATGAGCGGGCACTACCATGCTCGGGTGCTCTGTACTCGTAACTAGTGATGAGCGTGCACTACCATACTCGGGTGCTCAGTACCTGTAACTAGTGATGAGCGGGCACTACCATGCTCGGGTGCTCAGTACTCGTAACTAGTGATGAGCGAGCACTACCATGCTCGGGTGCTCAGTACTCGTAACTAGTGATGAGCGGGCACTACTATGCTTGGGTGCTCAGTATTTGTAACTAGTGATGAGCGGACACTACCATGCTCGGGTGCTCAGTACTCGTAACTAGTGATGAGCGGACACTACCATGCTCGGGTGCTCAGTACTCGTAACTAGTGATGAGCGGACACTACCATGCTCGGGTGCTCTGTACTTGTAACTAGTGATGAGCAGACACTACCATGCTCGGGTGCTCAGTACTCGTAACTAGTGATGAGCGAGCACTACCATGCTCGGGTGCTCAGTACTCGTAACCAGTGATGAGCGGGCACTACCATGCTCGGGTGCTCAGTACTTGTAACTAGTGATGAGCAGACACTACCATGCTCGGGTGCTCAGTACTCGTAACCAGTGATGAGCGGGCACTACCATGCTCGGGTGCTCAGTACTTGTAACTAGTGATGAGTGAGCACTACCATGCTCGGGTGCTGAGTACTCATAACTAGTGATGAGTGGGCACTACCATGCTCGGGTGCTCTGTACTTTTAACTAGTGATGAGTGAGCACTACCATGCTCGGGTGCTCAGTACTCGTAACTAGTGATGAGCGGGCACTACCATGCTCGGGTGCTCTGTACTCGTAACTAGTGATGAGCGGACACTACCATGCTCGGGTGCTCAGTACTCGTAACTAGTGATGAGCGGACACTACCATGCTCGGGTGCTCTGTACTCGTAACTAGTGATGAGCGGGCACTACCATGCTCGGGTGCTCTGTACTCGTAACTAGTGATGAGCGGACACTACCATGCTCGGGTGCTCAGTACTCGTAACTAGTGATGAGCGGGCACTACCATGCTCGGGTGCTCTGTACTCGTAACTAGTGATGAGCGGACACTACCATGCTCGGGTGCTCAGTACTCGTAACTAGTGATGAGCGGGCACTACCATGCTCGGGTGCTCTGTACTTGTAACTAGTGATGAGCGGGCACTACCATGCTCGGGTGCTCAGTACTCGTAACTAGTGATGAGCGGGCACTACCATGCTCGGGTGCTCAGTACTCGTAACTAGTGATGAGCGGGCACTACCATGCTCGGGTGCTCTGTACTTGTAACTAGTGATGAGCGGGCACTACCATGCTCGGGTGCTCAGTACTCGTAACTAGTGATGAGCGGACACTACCATGCTCGGGTGCTCAGTACTCGTAACTAGTGATGAGCGGGCACTACCATGCTCGGGTGCTCAGTACTCGTAACTAGTGATGAGCGGGCACTACCATGCTCGGGTGCTCAGTACTCGTAACTAGTGATGAGCGGGCACTACCATGCTCGGGTGCTCTGTACTCGTAACTAGTGATGAGCGGACACTACCATGCTCGGGTGCTCAGTACTCGTAACTAGTGATGAGCGGGCACTACCATGCTCGGGTGCTCAGTACTCGTAACTAGTGATGAGCGGGCACTACCATGCTCGGGTGCTCTGTACTTGTAACTAGTGATGAGCGGGCACTACCATGCTCGGGTGCTCAGTACTCGTAACTAGTGATGAGCGGGCACTACCATGCTCGGGTGCTCAGTACTCGTAACTAGTGATGAGCGGGCACTACCATGCTCGGGTGCTCTGTACTTGTAACTAGTGATGAACGGGCACTATCATGCTCGGGTGCTCAGTACTCGTAACTAGTGATGAGCGGGCACTACCATGCTCGGGTGCTCTGTACTTGTAACTAGTGATGAGCAGTAGTGATGAGCGAGTACTAAAAAGCTCGGGTGCTCGAGGCTCGGGCCGAGCATCCCAAGATACTCGTGTACTCGGCCCGAGCACCGAGCCCAATGTTATCCTATGGGAGACCCGAGTATTTTTGTGAAATGACCACCGGCAGCATGTAGAAACCATAAAACTGTAAATTAAAAAAAAAACGTGCGTGTGTGTGTAAGCGTGCATATATATATATACACGCGGAGTGGAGTGCGGGAGGGGCCGTAGCCGAGCGGGGAAGTGTCGGGCTAAAGGCACGGTCATTCTGTGAGGGCCGACCAATCACTGCAATTCCACAAGTAACAGGGCTGTTGCATTGCGGTCTGCCAGCCAATCCCTGCATGAGGGCTGGCTCTCAAAATAGCGCCAACATGAAGACCACGAGTACAGCACGAGTATCGCGAAATTACTCGGTACCCGCCGAGTAGCCCGAGTACAGTGATACTCGTGCGAGTACCGAGTAGTGACAAGCATACTCGCTCAACACTAATGAGCAGACACTACCATGCTCGGGTGCTCAGTACTTGTAACTAGTGATGAGCGGGCACTACCATGCTCGGGTGCTCTGTACTCGTAACTAGTGATGAGCGGACACTACCATGCTCGGGTGCTCAGTACTCGTAACTAGTGATGAGCGGACACTACCATGCTCGGGTGCTCTGTACTTGTAACTAGTGATGAGCAGACACTACCATGCTCGGGTGCTCAGTACTCGTAACTAGTGATGAGCGAGCACTACCATGCTCGGGTGCTCAGTACTCGTAACCAGTGATGAGCGGGCACTACCATGCTCGGGTGCTCAGTACTTGTAACTAGTGATGAGCGAGCACTACCATGCTCGGGTGCTCAGTACTCATAACCAGTGATGAGCGGGCACTACCATGCTCGGGTGCTCAGTACTTGTAACTAGTGATGAGCGAGCACTACCATGCTCGGGTGCTCAGTACTCGTAACCAGTGATGAGCGGGCACTACCATGCTCGGGTGCTCAGTACTCGTAACTAGTGATGAGCGGACACTACCATGCTCGGGTGCTCAGTACTCATAACTAGTGATGAGCGGGCACTACCATGCTCGGGTGCTCAGTACTCGTAACTAGTGATGAGCGGGCACTACCATGCTCAGGTGCTCAGTACTCGGAACTAGTGATGAGCGGGCACTACCATGCTCGGGTGCTCAGTACTGGTAACTAGTGATGAGCAGGCACTACCATGCTCGGGTGCTCTGTACTCGTAACTAGTGATGAGCAGGCACTACCATGCTCGGGTGCTCAGTACTCGTAACTAGTGATGAGCGGACACTACCATGCTCGGGTGCTCTGTACTCGTAACTAGTGATGAGCGAGCACTACCATGCTCGGGTGCTCAGTACTCGTAACTAGTGATGAGCGAGCACTACCATGCTCGGGGGCTCAGTACTCGTAACTAGTGATGAGCGGGCACTACCATGCTCGGGGGCTCAGTACTCGTAACTAGTGATGAGCGGGCACTACCATGCTCGGGTGCTCAGTACTCGTAACTAGTGATGAGCGAGCACTACCATGCTCGGGTGCTCTGAACTCGTAACTAGTGATGAGCGGGCACTACCATGCTCGGGTGCTCAGTACTCATAACTAGTGATGAGCGAGCACTACTATGCTCTGGTGCTCAGTACTCGTAACTAGTGATGAGCGAGCACTACTATGCTTGGGTGCTCAGTACTGGAAACTAGTGATGAGCGAGCACTACCATGCTTGGGTGCTCAGTACCTGTAACTAGTGATGAGCGAGCACTACCATGCTCGGGTGCTCAGTACTCGTAACTAGTAATGAGCGAGCACTACCATGCTCGGGTGCTCAGTACTCGTAACTAGTGATGAGCGAGCACTACTATGCTCTGGTGCTCTGTACTCGTAACTAGTGATGAGCGGGCACTACCATGCTCTGGTGCTCAGTACTCGTAACTAGTGATGAGCGAGCACTACCATGCTCAGGTGCTCAGTACTAGCAACTAGTGATGAGCGGACACTACCATGCTCGGGTGCTCAGTACTAGTAACTAGTGATGAGTGGGCACTACCATGCTCGGGTGCTCAGTACTCGTAACTAGTGATGAGCAGGCACTACCATGCTCGGGTGCTCAGTACTCGTAACTAGTGATGAGCAGGCACTACCATGCTCGGGTGCTCAGTACTCGTAACTAGTGATGAGCGGGCACTACCATGCTCGGGTGCTCTGTACTCGTAACTAGTGATGAGCGGGCACTACCATGCTCGGGTGCTCTGTACTCGTAACTAGTGATGAGCGGGCACTACCATGCTCGGGTGCTCTGTACTCGTAACTAGTGATGAGCGGGCACTACCATGCTCGGGTGCTCAGTACTCGTAACTAGTGATGAGCGAGCACTACTATGCTCGGGTGCTCAGTACTGGTAACCAGTGATTACCAGGCACTACCATGCTCGGGTGCTCAGTACCTGTAACTAGTGATGAGCGGGCACTACTATGCTCGGGTGCTCAGTACTCGTAACTAGTGATGAGCGGGCACTACCATGCTCGGGTGCTCAGTACTCGTAACTAGTGATGAGCGAGCACTACCATGCTCGGGTGCTCAGTACTGGTAACCAGTGATTACCAGGCACTACCATGCTCGGGTGCTCAGTACCTGTAACTAGTGATGAGCGGGCACTACCATGCTCGGGTGCTCAGTACACGTAACTAGTGATGAGCGGGCACTACCATGCTCGGGTGCTCAGTACTCGTAACTAGTAATGAGCGGGCACTACCATGCTCGGGTGCTCAGTACTCGTAACTAGTGATGAGCGGGCACTACCATGCTCGGGTGCTCAGTACTCGTAACTAGTGATGAGCGGGCACTACCATGCTCGGGTGCTCAGTACTCGTAACTAGTGATGAGCGGGCACTACCATGCTCGGGTGCTCAGTACTCGTAACTAGTGATGAGCGAGCACTACCATACTCAGGTGCTCTGTACTCGTAACTAGTGATGAGCGGGCACTACCATGCTCAGGTGCTCAGTACTAGCAACTAGTGATGAGCGGGCACTACCATGCTCGGGTGCTCAGTACTCGTAACTAGTGATGAGCGGGCACTACCATGCTCGGGTGCTCAGTACTCGTAACTAGTGATGAGTGAGCACTACCATACTCAGGTGCTCTGTACTCGTAACTAGTGATGAGCGGGCACTACCATGCTCAGGTGCTCAGTACTAGCAACTAGTGATGAGCGGGCACTACCATGCTCGGGTGCTCAGTACTCGTAACTAGTGATGAGCGGGCACTACCATGCTCGGGTGCTCAGTACTCGTAACTAGTGATGAGCGGGCACTACCATGCTCGGGTGCTCAGTACTCGTAACTAGTGATGAGCGAGCACTACCATGCTCGGGTGCTCTGAACTCGTAACTAGTGATGAGCGGGCACTACCATGCTCGGGTGCTCAGTACTCATAACTAGTGATGAGCGAGCACTACTATGCTCTGGTGCTCAGTACTCGTAACTAGTGATGAGCGAGCACTACTATGCTTGGGTGCTCAGTACTGGAAACTAGTGATGAGCGAGCACTACCATGCTTGGGTGCTCAGTACCTGTAACTAGTGATGAGCGAGCACTACCATGCTCGGGTGCTCAGTACTCGTAACTAGTAATGAGCGAGCACTACCATGCTCGGGTGCTCAGTACTCGTAACTAGTGATGAGCGAGCACTACTATGCTCTGGTGCTCTGTACTCGTAACTAGTGATGAGCGGGCACTACCATGCTCTGGTGCTCAGTACTCGTAACTAGTGATGAGCGAGCACTACCATGCTCAGGTGCTCAGTACTAGCAACTAGTGATGAGCGGACACTACCATGCTCGGGTGCTCAGTACTCGTAACTAGTGATGAGCGGGCACTACCATGCTCGGGTGCTCAGTACTCGTAACTAGTGATGAGCGGGCACTACCATGCTCGGGTGCTCAGTACTCGTAACTAGTGATGAGCGGGCACTACCATGCTCGGGTGCTCTGTACTCGTAACTAGTGATGAGCGGGCACTACCATGCTCGGGTGCTCTGTACTCGTAACTAGTGATGAGCGGGCACTACCATGCTCGGGTGCTCTGTACTCGTAACTAGTGATGAGCGGGCACTACCATGCTCGGGTGCTCAGTACTCGTAACTAGTGATGAGCGAGCACTACTATGCTTGGGTGCTCAGTACTCGTAACTAGTGATGAGCGAGCACTACCATGCTCGGGTGCTCAGTACTGGTAACCAGTGATTACCAGGCACTACCATGCTCGGGTGCTCAGTACCTGTAACTAGTGATGAGCGGGCACTACCATGCTCGGGTGCTCAGTACTCGTAACTAGTGATGAGCGGGCACTACCATGCTCGGGTGCTCAGTACTCGTAACTAGTGATGAGCGAGCACTACCATACTCAGGTGCTCTGTACTCGTAACTAGTGATGAGCGAGCACTACCATGCTCAGGTGCTCAGTACTAGCAACTAGTGATGAGCGGACACTACCATGCTCGGGTGCTCAGTACTTGTAACTAGTGATGAGCGGGCACTACCATGCTGAGGTGCTCAGTACTCGTAACTAGTGATGAGTGGGCACTACCATGCTCGGGTGCTCAGTACTCGTAACTAGTGATGAGCGGGCACTACCATGCTCGGGTGCTCAGTACTCGTAACTAGTGATGAGCGGGCACTACCATGCTCGGGTGCTCTGTACTCGTAACTAGTGATGAGCGTGCACTACCATACTCGGGTGCTCAGTACCTGTAACTAGTGATGAGCGGGCACTACCATGCTCGGGTGCTCAGTACTCGTAACTAGTGATGAGCGAGCACTACCATGCTCGGGTGCTCAGTACTCGTAACTAGTGATGAGCGGGCACTACTATGCTTGGGTGCTCAGTATTTGTAACTAGTGATGAGCGGACACTACCATGCTCGGGTGCTCAGTACTCGTAACTAGTGATGAGCGGACACTACCATGCTCGGGTGCTCAGTACTCGTAACTAGTGATGAGCGGACACTACCATGCTCGGGTGCTCTGTACTTGTAACTAGTGATGAGCAGACACTACCATGCTCGGGTGCTCAGTACTCGTAACTAGTGATGAGCGAGCACTACCATGCTCGGGTGCTCAGTACTCGTAACCAGTGATGAGCGGGCACTACCATGCTCGGGTGCTCAGTACTTGTAACTAGTGATGAGCAGACACTACCATGCTCGGGTGCTCAGTACTCGTAACCAGTGATGAGCGGGCACTACCATGCTCGGGTGCTCAGTACTTGTAACTAGTGATGAGTGAGCACTACCATGCTCGGGTGCTGAGTACTCATAACTAGTGATGAGTGGGCACTACCATGCTCGGGTGCTCTGTACTTTTAACTAGTGATGAGTGAGCACTACCATGCTCGGGTGCTCAGTACTCGTAACTAGTGATGAGCGGGCACTACCATGCTCGGGTGCTCTGTACTCGTAACTAGTGATGAGCGGACACTACCATGCTCGGGTGCTCAGTACTCGTAACTAGTGATGAGCGGACACTACCATGCTCGGGTGCTCTGTACTCGTAACTAGTGATGAGCGGGCACTACCATGCTCGGGTGCTCTGTACTCGTAACTAGTGATGAGCGGACACTACCATGCTCGGGTGCTCAGTACTCGTAACTAGTGATGAGCGGGCACTACCATGCTCGGGTGCTCTGTACTCGTAACTAGTGATGAGCGGACACTACCATGCTCGGGTGCTCAGTACTCGTAACTAGTGATGAGCGGGCACTACCATGCTCGGGTGCTCTGTACTTGTAACTAGTGATGAGCGGGCACTACCATGCTCGGGTGCTCAGTACTCGTAACTAGTGATGAGCGGGCACTACCATGCTCGGGTGCTCTGTACTCGTAACTAGTGATGAGCGGACACTACCATGCTCGGGTGCTCAGTACTCGTAACTAGTGATGAGCGGGCACTACCATGCTCGGGTGCTCAGTACTCGTAACTAGTGATGAGCGGGCACTACCATGCTCGGGTGCTCTGTACTTGTAACTAGTGATGAGCGGGCACTACCATGCTCGGGTGCTCAGTACTCGTAACTAGTGATGAGCGGGCACTACCATGCTCGGGTGCTCAGTACTCGTAACTAGTGATGAGCGGGCACTACCATGCTCGGGTGCTCTGTACTTGTAACTAGTGATGAGCGGGCACTACCATGCTCGGGTGCTCAGTACTCGTAACTAGTGATGAGCGGACACTACCATGCTCGGGTGCTCAGTACTCGTAACTAGTGATGAGCGGGCACTACCATGCTCGGGTGCTCAGTACTCGTAACTAGTGATGAGCGGGCACTACCATGCTCGGGTGCTCAGTACTCGTAACTAGTGATGAGCGGGCACTACCATGCTCGGGTGCTCTGTACTCGTAACTAGTGATGAGCGGACACTACCATGCTCGGGTGCTCAGTACTCGTAACTAGTGATGAGCGGGCACTACCATGCTCGGGTGCTCAGTACTCGTAACTAGTGATGAGCGGGCACTACCATGCTCGGGTGCTCTGTACTTGTAACTAGTGATGAGCGGGCACTACCATGCTCGGGTGCTCAGTACTCGTAACTAGTGATGAGCGGGCACTACCATGCTCGGGTGCTCAGTACTCGTAACTAGTGATGAGCGGGCACTACCATGCTCGGGTGCTCTGTACTTGTAACTAGTGATGAACGGGCACTATCATGCTCGGGTGCTCAGTACTCGTAACTAGTGATGAGCGGGCACTACCATGCTCGGGTGCTCTGTACTTGTAACTAGTGATGAGCAGTAGTGATGAGCGAGTACTAAAAAGCTCGGGTGCTCGAGGCTCGGGCCGAGCATCCCAAGATACTCGTGTACTCGGCCCGAGCACCGAGCCCAATGTTATCCTATGGGAGACCCGAGTATTTTTGTGAAATGACCACCGGCAGCATGTAGAAACCATAAAACTGTAAATTAAAAAAAAAACGTGCGTGTGTGTGTAAGCGTGCATATATATATATACACGCGGAGTGGAGTGCGGGAGGGGCCGTAGCCGAGCGGGGAAGTGTCGGGCTAAAGGCACGGTCATTCTGTGAGGGCCGACCAATCACTGCAATTCCACAAGTAACAGGGCTGTTGCATTGCGGTCTGCCAGCCAATCCCTGCATGAGGGCTGGCTCTCAAAATAGCGCCAACATGAAGACCACGAGTACAGCACGAGTATCGCGAAATTACTCGGTACCCGCCGAGTAGCCCGAGTACAGTGATACTCGTGCGAGTACCGAGTAGTGACAAGCATACTCGCTCAACACTAATGAGCAGACACTACCATGCTCGGGTGCTCAGTACTTGTAACTAGTGATGAGCGGGCACTACCATGCTCGGGTGCTCTGTACTCGTAACTAGTGATGAGCGGACACTACCATGCTCGGGTGCTCAGTACTCGTAACTAGTGATGAGCGGACACTACCATGCTCGGGTGCTCTGTACTTGTAACTAGTGATGAGCAGACACTACCATGCTCGGGTGCTCAGTACTCGTAACTAGTGATGAGCGAGCACTACCATGCTCGGGTGCTCAGTACTCGTAAGCAGTGATGAGCGGGCACTACCATGCTCGGGTGCTCAGTACTTGTAACTAGTGATGAGCGAGCACTACCATGCTCGGGTGCTCAGTACTCATAACCAGTGATGAGCGGGCACTACCATGCTCGGGTGCTCAGTACTTGTAACTAGTGATGAGCGAGCACTACCATGCTCGGGTGCTCAGTACTCGTAACCAGTGATGAGCGGGCACTACCATGCTCGGGTGCTCAGTACTCGTAACTAGTGATGAGCGGACACTACCATGCTCGGGTGCTCAGTACTCATAACTAGTGATGAGCGGGCACTACCATGCTCGGGTGCTCAGTACTCGTAACTAGTGATGAGCGGGCACTACCATGCTCAGGTGCTCAGTACTCGGAACTAGTGATGAGCGGGCACTACCATGCTCGGGTGCTCAGTACTGGTAACTAGTGATGAGCAGGCACTACCATGCTCGGGTGCTCTGTACTCGTAACTAGTGATGAGCAGGCACTACCATGCTCGGGTGCTCAGTACTCGTAACTAGTGATGAGCGGACACTACCATGCTCGGGTGCTCTGTACTCGTAACTAGTGATGAGCGAGCACTACCATGCTCGGGTGCTCAGTACTCGTAACTAGTGATGAGCGAGCACTACCATGCTCGGGGGCTCAGTACTCGTAACTAGTGATGAGCGGGCACTACCATGCTCGGGGGCTCAGTACTCGTAACTAGTGATGAGCGGGCACTACCATGCTCGGGTGCTCAGTACTCGTAACTAGTGATGAGCGAGCACTACCATGCTCGGGTGCTCTGAACTCGTAACTAGTGATGAGCGGGCACTACCATGCTCGGGTGCTCAGTACTCATAACTAGTGATGAGCGAGCACTACTATGCTCTGGTGCTCAGTACTCGTAACTAGTGATGAGCGAGCACTACTATGCTTGGGTGCTCAGTACTGGAAACTAGTGATGAGCGAGTACTACCATGCTTGGGTGCTCAGTACCTGTAACTAGTGATGAGCGAGCACTACCATGCTCGGGTGCTCAGTACTCGTAACTAGTAATGAGCGAGCACTACCATGCTCGGGTGCTCAGTACTCGTAACTAGTGATGAGCGGGCACTACCATGCTCAGGTGCTCAGTACTCGTAACTAGTGATGAGCAGGCACTACTATGCTCTGGTGCTCTGTACTCGTAACTAGTGATGAGCGGGCACTACCATGCTCTGGTGCTCAGTACTCGTAACTAGTGATGAGCGAGCACTACCATGCTCAGGTGCTCAGTACTAGCAACTAGTGATGAGCGGACACTACCATGCTCGGGTGCTCAGTACTCGTAACTAGTGATGAGCGGGCACTACCATGCTCGGGTGCTCAGTACTCGTAACTAGTGATGAGCAGGCACTACCATGCTCGGGTGCTCAGTACTCGTAACTAGTGATGAGCAGGCACTACCATGCTCGGGTGCTCAGTACTCGTAACTAGTGATGAGCGGGCACTACCATGCTCGGGTGCTCTGTACTCGTAACTAGTGATGAGCGGGCACTACCATGCTCGGGTGCTCTGTACTCGTAACTAGTGATGAGCGGGCACTACCATGCTCGGGTGCTCTGTACTCGTAACTAGTGATGAGCGGGCACTACCATGCTCGGGTGCTCAGTACTCGTAACTAGTGATGAGCGAGCACTACTATGCTCGGGTGCTCAGTACTGGTAACCAGTGATTACCAGGCACTACCATGCTCGGGTGCTCAGTACCTGTAACTAGTGATGAGCGGGCACTACTATGCTCGGGTGCTCAGTACTCGTAACTAGTGATGAGCGGGCACTACCATGCTCGGGTGCTCAGTACTCGTAACTAGTGATGAGCGAGCACTACCATGCTCGGGTGCTCAGTACTGGTAACCAGTGATTACCAGGCACTACCATGCTCGGGTGCTCAGTACCTGTAACTAGTGATGAGCGGGCACTACCATGCTCGGGTGCTCAGTACTCGTAACTAGTGATGAGCGGGCACTACCATGCTCGGGTGCTCAGTACTCGTAACTAGTAATGAGCGGGCACTACCATGCTCGGGTGCTCAGTACTCGTAACTAGTGATGAGCGGGCACTACCATGCTCGGGTGCTCAGTACTCGTAACTAGTGATGAGCGGGCACTACCATGCTCGGGTGCTCAGTACTCGTAACTAGTGATGAGCGGGCACTACCATGCTCGGGTGCTCAGTACTCGTAACTAGTGATGAGCGAGCACTACCATACTCAGGTGCTCTGTACTCGTAACTAGTGATGAGCGGGCACTACCATGCTCAGGTGCTCAGTACTCGTAACTAGTGATGAGCGGGCACTACCATGCTCGGGTGCTCAGTACTCGTAACTAGTGATGAGCGGGCACTACCATGCTCGGGTGCTCAGTACTCGTAACTAGTGATGAGCGGGCACTACCATGCTCGGGTGCTCAGTACTCGTAACTAGTGATGAGCGAGCACTACCATACTCAGGTGCTCTGTACTCGTAACTAGTGATGAGCGGGCACTACCATGCTCAGGTGCTCAGTACTAGCAACTAGTGATGAGCGGGCACTACCATGCTCGGGTGCTCAGTACTCGTAACTAGTGATGAGCGGGCACTACCATGCTCGGGTGCTCAGTACTCGTAACTAGTGATGAGCGAGCATGCTTGTCACTACTCGGTACTCGCACGAGTATCACTGTACTCGGTCTACTCGGCGGGGACCGAGTAATCTCGCGATACTCGTGCTTTACTCGTGGTCTTCATTTCTGCATGTTGGCGCTCTTTTGAGAGCCAGCCCTCATGCAGGGATTGGCTGGCAGACCACTGCAATGCCACAGCCCTGTTAGTTGTGGAATTGCAGTGATTGGCCGGCCTGCACAGCGTCACCGAGCCTTTATATCGGCCGGCGCGCTGTGCTCTGCTCACAGCTATTCTGACAGTGAGTGTAGGGAGAGTGTCGCTGATTCAGGGAAAGCTTTGCGGCCCTTTATAGCTTTTTCAGTTGCAGGGCTGCAAACAGTGTGACCAAAAGTCCTTCTCAGGACTATTCTAGTTGTATACAGGCAGGCAGGGTATAGCCAGGTCGGAGTACAGTAGCAGAGTCCTTCTCAGGACTATTGTTGCTATATACAGGCAGGGTATAGCCAGGTCTGAATACAGGCTAGTGACCAAAAGAGTCCTTGTCAGGACTATTGTAGCAGTATACAGGCAGGCAGGCAGGGTAGTGGTGACCGTATACCAGCCTTCATATCTGGGGCTGGTGTACACAGTGTAAAACAGTCCAGATAGTGTCTGACTTGTCTGTACTGTAATTGTCGCTCCCCAAAAAAACCTGTTAGTAGGTTATTATTGCGTCCGTGCTTGGTTTTTAAAACCGCACGTGTGTGCCTGTCGGTGGCAGCGTACAGGTGCACTGGTGTGCGTTTACCAAACTATTATATAACGCACAAGTGTAGTGTATAATACACGTCAGTCAGCAGTGGCTGATAGTGTCAGAGTTCTTAATTTTTGCTCCTAAAACCTGTGTTAGGTTATTATTGCGTCCGTGCTTGGTTTTTAAAACCGCACGTGTGTGCCTGTTGGTGGCAGCGTACAGGTGCACTGGTGTGCGTTTACCAAACTATTATATAACGCACAAGTGTAGTGTATAATACACGTCAGTCAGCAGTGGCTGATAGTGTCAGAGTTCTTAATTTTTGCTCCTAAAACCTGTGTTAGGTTATTATTGCGTCCGTGCTTGGTTTTTAAAACCGCACGTGTGTGCCTGTTGGTGGCAGCGTACAGGTGCACTGGTGTGCGTTTACCAAACTATTATATAACGCACAAGTGTAGTGTATAATACACGTCAGTCAGCAGTGGCTGATAGTGTCAGAGTTCTTAATTTTTGCTCCTAAAACCTGTGTTAGGTTATTATTGCGTCCGTGCTTGGTTTTTAAAACCGCACGTGTGTGCCTGTCGGTGGCAGCGTACAGGTGCACTTGTGTGCAATTTCCAGAAACTTTGATATAACGCACAAGTAGTGAATATACACGTCAGCAGTGCACAGCATTGCAAAATGCGCAAGGGCATTGGCAAGGAACAAGGAAGTGGACGTGATGGTGGTGCAGGCAGAGGCCGAGGTCGTGGGCAAGCTCTAATTTCGCCACAACAAAGGGCCACATCTAGTCGCTCGCACGTCCTGTCCCAAATTCTTGGGGACCGCAGCAGTACACCGCTCTTGAACCAAGACCAGTGTCAACAGGTTGTTAGTTGGATAGCGGATAATGCTTCCAGTCAGATTGGCACCACCACAAACACTCTGTCTTCCACACGGTCAAGTGTCAGTAGCCGTGATACTGCACCGCACATTTCTGAACCTGATCCTCCTTCCTACCACCAGGCTGAGTACACGTCCTCCTCGGACATTAATGATCCCACACTTGGACACTCGGAAGAGCTGTTCACGTTTCCATTCACACATTCTGGCCTCTCGCCAGCTCATATTGAAGTGGGTCATGAGGAGATCGTCTGTACAGATGGCCAAATATTTGAGCAGCCACGTTCTCACGAAGTTGGCAACGTGTCTCAACAAGTGGTGGACGATGATGAGACACAATTGTCAGCAAGTCAGGAGGAGGAGCAGGGTGCGGAAGAGGAAGACGACGTGGTGGATGATCCAGTAACTGACCCAACCTGGCAGGAGGATATGCAGAGCGAGGACAGCAGTGCACAGGGGGAGGGAGGCGTAGCATCACAACAGGCAGTAAGAAGCAGGGTGGTGGCCCCAGGCAGAAGTCAGGCAACCGTTCCCCGGAACAACACGACGACACAAGGTGCCTGTCCAAATGTTAGGTCTTCACGAGTCTGGCAGTTTTTTAAGTTGGATCCAGATGATTCAAAAAAGGCCATTTGCAACACCTGCCGTGCCAGCATCAGCAGGGGTACCAAAACTAGCAGCCTGACCACCACCAGCATGATCAGGCACATGTCAGCCAAGCACCCGACTTTGTGGGAAGTACAACAGAGTCGAGGAGCAGTGCTTGCTGATGTCACTGCTACGTCTTCGCTGGTTGTGCATGCGAGCCAATCCTCTGTCCATGCTGCCTGCGAACAAGCCTCCTCCACTCCTGCACCTACAGTTGCCTACGCAGAAAGAACACCATCATCAAGCACGTCCTTGTCCCAGCGCAGCGTTCAGTTATCCATTCAGCAAACCTTTGAATGCAGGCGCAAATACACTGCCAACACCCCACATGCCACAGTTCTAAATGCTAACATTTCGCGACTGCTTGCGCTGGAAATGTTGCCTTTTAGGCTGGTGGAGACAGAAGCATTCCGTGACCTGATGGCGGCAGCTGTCCCACGTTACTCGGTCCCCAGCCGCCACTATTTCTCCCGGTGTGCCGTCCCCGCGTTGCATAACCACGTGTCACAAAACATCACACGTGCCCTGAACAACGCTGTTTCACCCAAGGTCCACCTAACCACAGACACGTGGACAAGTGCTTGTGGGCAAGGCCGCTACATCTCGTTGACGGCACACTGGGTTAATATTGTGGAAGCTGGGACCCAGTCTGAGCGAGGGACGCAACACGTCCTTCCCACACCAAGGTTTGCAGGCCCTACCTCAGTCAGTGTTTCACCCACACTCTACAGCTCCGGAATGTCATGCTCTTCAGCCTCCTCCTCCTCCTGCGCATCCTCATCCACTGTACCCTCCACACCAGTCACAAGCTGGAAGCACTGCAGCACTGCCTCGGCGAAGCGGCAACAGGCTGTGCTGAAGCTAATCTGCATAGGTGACAAACCCCACAATGCAGAAGAGCTGTGGACAGCTCTGAAACAGCAGGCAGATCACTGGCTCACACCTCTGAACCTAAAGCCAGGAAAGGTCGTTTGTGACAATGGCCGGAACCTGGTGGCGGCTTTGAGGCGAGGCCAGCTGACACATGTTCCATGCGTGGCCCATGTGCTCAACCTCGTGGTTCAGCGGTTTATAAAGTCATACCCAGAGCTGTCTGATCTGCTGGTAAAAGTTCGCCGCCTGTCTGCACATTTTCGAAAGTCACCTACTGCTTCAGCCGGCCTTGCCGGCTTTCAGCGCCGTTTGCATCTTCCGGCTCACAGACTGGTGTGTGATGTCCCCACGCGTTGGAATTCAACTCTGCACATGTTGGTCAGGATATGTGAGCAGAAGAGGGCAGTTGTTGAGTACCTGCATCACCTAAGCCGTCGGGAAATGGGTCAAACTCCACACATAACACCTGAGGAGTGGAGATGGATGTCAGACCTATGTACCATCCTCCAAAACTTTGAGGACTCCACCAAGATGGTGAGTGGTGATGACGCCATTATTAGCGTCACCATACCGCTACTCTGCCTTCTAAAACGGTCCCTGCTGAAAAACAAACATGATGCATTGCAGGCGGAGCGCGATGAGTTGCAGCAAGAAACAGTAGTGGGTGTGGGTGATAACACACAGCCCAGCCTCGTCTCATCACAACGTGCAGTGGAGGACTATGACGAGGAGGAGGATGAAGACATGGAGCAACTCTCCGGCCAAATTGAGGATATGACATGCACACCAGTCATATCCTCGATTCAGCGTGGCTGGCCAGAGGACAGGGTAGATGAGGAGGAGGAGGAGGAGGAGGAGGAGGAGGAGGACAGCATGTTCAGTCATCTTGTTGGTCAGGCTACTGAAGTCCTGGCTGTTAAGAGTCTGGCGCACATGGCTGACTTTATGGTAAGCTGCCTGTCTCGTGACCCTCGCGTTAAGAACATCTTGGCCGACAATCATTACTGGTTGGTAACACTGTTAGACCCACGCTACAAGGAGAACTTTTTGTCTCTTATTCCCGTGGAGGAGAGGTCAACCAAAATGCAGCAGTTTCGGAAGGCCATACTCACGGAAGTAGGCAAAGCATTCCCCTCACAAAACGCTAGCGGCATAGGTCAGGAATCAGTGGACAACCGAGGCGTACAGCCGAGAGAGGCACAAGTCCAATCCGCCAGAGGTAGGGGAACAGTCTTTAAGATGTGGGACAGTTTTCTCAGCCCCTCACGTACCACAGCCCCTGAGGTGCGGGGTAGTGCCACAAGAAATCCTAAGTTTGCCCAGATGCTGAAGGAGTACCTTGCAGATCGAACAACTGTACTCCGACATTCCTCTGTGCCTTACAATTATTGGGTATCCAAGCTGGACACGTGGCATGAATTGGCTCTCTACGCCTTGGAAGTCCTGGCCTGCCCTGCTGCTAGCGTTTTGTCAGAGCGTGTTTTTAGTGCCGCAGGTGGAATCATTACAGATAAACGCACCCGCCTGTCAACTGAAAATGCTGACAGGCTGACTCTGATAAAGATGAACAAGGGTTGGATTGGGCCAGACTTCACCACACCACCAGCAAATGAGAGCGGAATTTAAAGTTTGCCATGTACCTCCACTCACCCATGGGTACACTTCTCGACTTTGGATAATCGCTGGACTGCTCCTCCTTCTCCTCATGCGCCATCATGATGACCGTTACAATACTTAGGCCTTTGTTTCAGGTATACCCCCAGTGGTAAATTTTTTCGCCCATTCTTTGCAGAATGGACATTACAACGACAGGAGACCCGCTCCTTTGCAATGGGAACAATGTTTTGAGGCCCTCATGCACGTCTCTACCCAGGGACAACGTGTAGCCTCCCAATTTTTGGCTGCCCTGCCTAAGGGCTATACTGAAATACACCCACTTCCTTAAAATGGACACTTAATGTTTTGAGGCCCTCATGCACGTCTCTACCCAGGGACAACGTGCAGCCTCCCAATTTTTGGCTGCCCTGCCTAAGGGCTATACTATAATACACCCACTTCCTTAAAATGGACACTTAATGTTTTGAGGCCCTCATGCACGTCTCTACCCAGGGACAATGTGGAGCCTCCCAATTTTTGGCTGCCCTGGCAAAGGGCTATACTGAAATAGACCCACTTCCTTACAATGGGCACTTCAGGTTTAAAGGCCATCATGCACGTCTCTATCCAGGGACAATGTGGAGCCTCCCAATTTTTGGCTGCCCTGCCTAAGGGCTATACTGAAATACACCCACTTCCTTAAAATGGACACTTAATGTTTTGAGGCCCTCATGCACGTCTCTACCCAGGGACAATGTGGAGCCTCCCAATTTTTGGCTGCCCTGGCAAAGGGCTATACTGAAATAGACCCACTTCGTTACAATGGGCACTTCAGGTTTAAAGGCCATCATGCACGTCTCTACCCAGGGACAATGTGGAGCCTCCCAATTTTTGGCTGCCCTGCCTAAGGGCTATACTATAATACACCCACTTCCTGACAATGGACACTTAATGTTTTGAGGCCCTCATGCACGTCTCTACCCAGGGACAATGTGGAGCCTCCCAATTTTTGGCTGCCCTGGCAAAGGGCTATACTGAAATAGACCCACTTCCTTACAATGGGCACTTCAGGTTTAAAGGCCATCATGCACGTCTCTACCCAGGGACAATGTGGAGCCTCCCAATTTTTGGCTGCCCTGCCTAAGGGCTATACTATAATACACCCACTTCCTGACAATGGACACTTAATGTTTTGAGGCCCTCATGCACGTCTGTATGCAGGGGCATTGGTGAACCTCACAATTTAGGACTGCCCTGGCAAAGGAAAATACTACAAAGACTCACTTCCTCAAAATGGGCACATTAGACTCAAGAGGCCTTCATGTACGTCTCTTCTCAGGGACATCGGAGTGCCACACAATGTTTTCACGTAAAATCTTTCATGTATTGATCTCAAAAAGTAACATACACCAGCTCTATCTCACTATTGGGTATGTGCCCTTAACATTTCCGCCATGAAAAATCATTTTGGGGTCATTTTGGAAGGTTTTCTGGTGAGTCCGTAAAAATGGCGTAAAACGCGGACAAAATTGTTCACAGCTGTGACTTTTGAGTGATAAATGCTTCAAGGGGTCTTCCCCATGCTGTTGCCATGTCATTTGAGCACTCTTCTGAGACTTTTGTGACATTTTTAGGGTTTCTCCATGCTGCCGGGAGGTCATTTCACAAAAATACTCGGGTCTCCCATAGGATAACATTGGGCTCGTTGCTCGGGCCGAGTACACGAGTATCTTGGGAGGCTCGGCCCGAGCTTCGAGCACCCGAGCTTTTTAGTACTCGCTCATCACTACTCGTAACTAGTGATGAGCGGACACTACCATGCTCGGGTGCTCAGTACTCGTAACTAGTGATGAGTGGGCACTACCATGCTCGGGTGCTCAGTACTCGTAACTAGTGATGAGCGGGCACTACCATGCTCGGGTGCTCAGTACTCGTAACTAGTGATGAGCGGGCACTACCATGCTCGGGTGCTCTGTACTCGTAACTAGTGATGAGCGAGCACTACCATACTCGGGTGCTCAGTACCTGTAACTAGTGATGAGCGGGCACTACCATGCTCGGGTGCTCAGTACTCGTAACTAGTGATGAGCGAGCACTACCATGCTCGGGTGCTCAGTACTCGTAACTAGTGATGAGCGGGCACTACCATGCTCGGGTGCTCAGTACTCGTAACTAGTGATGAGCGGACACTACCATGCTCGGGTGCTCAGTACTCGTAACTAGTGATGAGCGGACACTACCATGCTCGGGTGCTCAGTACTCGTAACTAGTGATGAGCGGGCACTACCATGCTCGGGTGCTCTGTACTCGTAACTAGTGATGAGCGGACACTACCATGCTCGGGTGCTCAGTACTCGTAAATAGTGATGAGCGGGCACTACCATGCTCGGGTGCTCAGTACTCGTAACTAGTGATGAGCGGACACTACCATGCTCAGGTGCTCAGTACTCGTAACTAGTGATGAGCGAGCACTACCATGCTCGGGTGCTCAGTACTCGTAACTAGTGATGAGCGGACACTACCATGCTCAGGTGCTCTGTACTTGTAACTAGTGATGAGCAGACACTACCATGCTCGGGTGCTCAGTACTCGTAACTAGTGATGAGCGGACACTACCATGCTCAGGTGCTCTGTACTCGTAGCTAGTGATGAGCGAGCACTACCATGCTCGGGTGCTCTGTACTTGTAACTAGTGATGAGCAGACACTACCATGCTCGGGTGCTCAGTACTCGTAACTAGTGATGAGCGAGCACTACCATGCTCGGGTGCTCAGTACTCGTAACCAGTGATGAGCGGGCACTACCATGCTCGGGTGCTCAGTACTTGTAACTAGTGATGAGCGAGCACTACCATGCTCGGGTGCTCAGTACTCGTAACCAGTGATGAGCGGGCACTACCATGCTCGGGTGCTCTGTACTTGTAACTAGTGATGAGCAGACACTACCATGCTCGGGTGCTCAGTACTCGTAACTAGTGATGAGCGGACACTACCATGCTCAGGTGCTCTGTACTCGTAGCTAGTGATGAGCGAGCACTACCATGCTCGGGTGCTCTGTACTTGTAACTAGTGATGAGCAGACACTACCATGCTCGGGTGCTCAGTACTCGTAACTAGTGATGAGCGAGCACTACCATGCTCGGGTGCTCAGTACTCGTAACCAGTGATGAGCGGGCACTACCATGCTCGGGTGCTCAGTACTTGTAACTAGTGATGAGCGAGCACTACCATGCTCGGGTGCTCAGTACTCGTAACCAGTGATGAGCGGGCACTACCATGCTCGGGTGCTCAGTACTCGTAACTAGTGATGAGCGGTCACTACCATGCTCGGGTGCTCAGTACTCGGAACTAGTGATGAGCGGGCACTACCATGCTCGGGTGCTCAGTACTCGTAACTAGTGATGAGCGGACACTACCATGCTCGGGTGCTCAGTACTCGGAACTAGTGATGAGCGGGCACTACCATGCTCGGGTGCTCAGTACTTGTAACTAGTGATGAGTGAGCACTACCATGCTCGGGTGCTCTGTACTTTTAACTAGTGATGAGTGAGCACTACCATGCTCGGGTGCTCAGTACTCATAACTAGTGATGAGTGGGCACTACCATGCTCGGGTGCTCTGTACTTTTAACTAGTGATGAGTGAGCACTACCATGCTCGGGTGCTCAGTACTCGTAACTAGTGATGAGCGGGCACTACCATGCTCGGGTGCTCTGTACTCGTAACTAGTGATGAGCGGACACTACCATGCTCGGGTGCTCAGTACTCGTAACTAGTGATGAGCGAGCACTACCATGCTCGGGTGCTCTGTACTCGTAACTAGTGATGAGCGGGCACTACCATGCTCGGGTGCTCAGTACTCGTAACTAGTGATGAGCGGGCACTACCATGCTCGGGTGCTCTGTACTTGTAACTAGTGATGAGCAGACACTACCATGCTCGGGTGCTCAGTACTCGTAACCAGTGATGAGCGGGCACTACCATGCTCGGGTGCTCAGTACTTGTAACTAGTGATGAGCGGACACTACCATGCTCGGGTGCTCAGTACTTGTAACTAGTGATGAGTGAGCACTACCATGCTCGGGTGCTGAGTACTCGTAACTAGTGATGAGTGGGCACTACCATGCTCGGGTGCTCTGTACTTTTAACTAGTGATGAGTGAGCACTACCATGCTCGGGTGCTGAGTACTCGTAACTAGTGATGAGCGGGCACTACCATGCTCGGGTGCTCAGTACTCGTAACTAGTGATGAGCGGGCACTACCATGCTCGGGTGCTCTGTACTGGTAACTAGTGATGAGCGGGCACTACCATGCTCGGGTGCTCAGTACTCGTAACTAGTGATGAGTGGGCACTACCATGCTCGGGTGCTCAGTACTTGTAACTAGTGTAACTAGTGATGAGTGAGCACTACCATGCTCGGGTGCTGAGTACTCGTAACTAGTGATGAGTGGGCACTACCATGCTCGGGTGCTCAGTACTTGTAACTAGTGATGAGTGAGCACTACCATGCTCGGGTGCTGAGTACTCGTAACTAGTGATGAGTGGGCACTACCATGCTCGGGTGCTCTGTACTCGTAACTAGTGATGAGCGGGCACTACCATGCTCGGGTGCTCAGTACTTGTAACTAGTGATGAGTGAGCACTACCATGCTCGGGTGCTCTGTACTTGTAACTAGTGATGAGTGAGCACTACCATGCTCGGGTGCTGAGTACTCGTAACTAGTGATGAGTGGGCACTACCATGCTCGGGTGCTCAGTACTTGTAACTAGTGATGAGTGAGCACTACCATGCTCGGGTGCTGAGTACTCGTAACTAGTGATGAGTGGGCACTACCATGCTCGGGTGCTCAGTACTTGTAACTAGTGATGAGTGAGCACTACCATGCTCGGGTGCTCAGTACTCGTAACTAGTGATGAGCGGGCACTACCATGCTCGGGTGCTCAGTACTTGTAACTAGTGATGAGTGAGCACTACCATGCTCGGGTGCTGAGTACTCGTAACTAGTGATGAGTGGGCACTACCATGCTCGGGTGCTCAGTACTTGTAACTAGTGATGAGTGAGCACTACCATGCTCGGGTGCTGAGTACTCGTAACTAGTGATGAGCGGGCACTACCATGCTCGGGTGCTGAGTACTCGTAACTAGTGATGAGTGGGCACTACCATGCTCGGGTGCTCAGTACTTGTAACTAGTGATGAGTGAGCACTACCATGCTCGGGTGCTGAGTACTCGTAACTAGTGATGAGTGAGCACTACCATGCTCAGGTGCTCAGTACTCGTAACTAGTGATGAGCACGCACTACCATGCTCGGGTGCTCAGTACCCGTAACTAGTGATGAGCGAGCACTACCATGCTCGGGTGCTCAGTACCCGTAACTAGTGATGAGCGAGCACTACCATGCTCGGGTGCTCAGTACTCGTAACTAGTGATGAGCGAGCACTACCATGCTCAGGTGCTCAGTACTCGTAACTAGTGATGAGCGAGCACTACCATGCTCGGGTGCTCGGTACTTGTAACTAGTGGTGAGCGGGCACTACCATGCTCGGGTGCTCTGTACTTGTAACTAGTGATGAGCGGGCACTACCATGCTCGGGTGCTCGGTACTTGTAACTAGTGGTGAGCGGGCACTACCATGCTCGGGTGCTCTGTACTTGTAACTAGTGATGAGCGGGCACTACCATGCTCGGGTGCTCAGTACTCGTAACTAGTGATGAGCGAGCACTACTGATGCTGTAGAAAAATGCAGCGGACTCACTGACTGCTCAGCTCTGCTACATACAGGGCTATGTGGCATAATGCAGTGAGGCTTTGTAGTAGGTGAGGCAGCACTGAGCGCACTTCTACATTAATCCATGGAATCTTGGAAAACTTATGATAGTGGAAGAATAAGAAGCTTTAACCTCCCTCTAGTGGCTAATATCAGCACTGCACACTCCATTAAGTAAGTGATACTGAACACAACTGTTGTGTGTGTAAGTCCATAGAGAAGCAGATACTTAGGAAGGATCCATAAAGATTGAGATTAATCAGTTTTACACTATATAAGATGCAAAAGGTAAAAAAAAAAAAAAAAAGAATCCTCTCTCCTCCTGCACCAGTCTGGGTTTTGTATTGTTTATGATTATTGTACTTGTCCATATTATGTATACCCCTTTCACATGTAAAGTGCCATGGAATAAATGACACTATAATAAAAAAAAAAAAAAATTTAGAAAAATAAATAAAAAAAAAATAATAATAATAAAAAAAATATTAATAATAATAATTTATAGTACAAACAATATGGATGTAGCAGAGCTGATATTGTTATTTGTATTTAGATCATTGGAAATATATTTGTATGCATTTATGACTATTACTCTATGACATGACTTTCCAACTGCCACAAGACCATGACTCCCTCCAGTATAGCCTGACATCTGCAGTTTGAAAGAAAAAAAAAAAAAGGAGGAAACACTGGCACCATTCAGCGAGCTAACCGCTTTATCCTCCTATTCCAGGGTTATATACGCATTATATGGCAATAAATTCCATTGCATACTGGCCTCGGTGCTCATTCCAATAGACCACAATTCACAATATCTGGATGGACTTGTGGAAGCGTCAGTTGTAAAGGAGCGAAACGGCCGTCGTTTCACGGATTGTGTGTTCCTACCTCCCTCACGCCTTTCCCTCTGACCTGATGGTTGAATAAACAGCTTTTTTTTACCGGTGTGCCTTCCGTCTGACATCCGCAGTTTGCTGGGAGTTGTAGTTTTTCAATAACTGACGTCGTATGTTTGAGGCTGTAATTCTACACGTAGGGATGGCAACATTATAACACTAAGAGTAGTCATTTTGATTAATTCACATTCAATAAACCTCTAAAAAAAAAAAAATTGGCACCGGATACAAAATTAATAATTTCTTATCCCGTTAAAATTAGAAGCTTCCGATGTAATTGGAAAACTTTACTTCCCTATTAAATTGCATGACAAGTTTTGACTTTTGCTTCAGTGAAGTCCCCGGAGACTCACAAAGCGGAATCCTTTTATTACTAAACAACATGAACGAGCTGCTACTATTAAAAAAGCCATTTTCATTTTATGACCATGCAGCACAAAAATTACCATGTAACATGCTGAGGAGGACTCCTGCATTTCCCCCGTCACTGATTTACGACTATTCTCCTAAAAAAAAAAACCCCTATTCAAAATCCTCCATCGTAAAAGCTTCATACAATTCATGGGATCAAACGGGATACTGAATAAATTGTCCTGGAGCTTCTATCCTCAGAAGCAGTGCCAGTCTTGTCCAGCTCCAGTACCAGACTAAGCCTAAAGACAAAGGGTGGCGCTATTTATGTAAAAAGAAGCATCCTTTTTTCAATATCCTTTTATAAGTGTATTTTTGAAGTCCAAGGATCAGTGTCAATGGACAAAAGTGAGGTTCTTCTCATCACGACCAATGCATATTTTCTATTAAAACTCCAAGTAACAGCTCATGGGACGACATACTGTTGCCCAACTCATTGGGGGTACCCCCTAATCATGGTACTATTATGGGTGCATCCTAAACATTGCAGAACTTATTTATAGTGCATGCACCATAGATATGGAGGTTGGCCTTCATTGTGAAGGCTCCCTGGTCATGGTCATACATGCTTATTACGGGAGCACCATGCTTATGGTAGAACATCTTGCCCCCTGATTATGGTATTATTTACCCATTGTGGGTGCAACTTGGTCATGGTAATACTCAAATCGTTGATGCAACCTGGTCATGGTACTACTCTTAGTTGGTGCAACCTGGTCATGGTGCTCCTCATAGTTGGTGCAACCTGGTCATGGTGCTCCTCATAGTTGGTTCAACCTGGTCATGATGCTCCTCATAGTTGGTGCAACCTGGTCATGGTGCTCCTCATAGTTGGTGCAACCTGGTCATGATGCTCCTCATAGTTGGTGCAACCTGGTCATGGTGCTCCTCATAGAAGGTGCAACCTGGTCATGGTGCTCCTCATAGAAGGTGCAACCTGGTCATGGTGCTCCTCATAGAAGGTGCAACCTGGTCCTGGTGCTCCTCATAGAAGGTGCAACCTGGTCCTGGTGCTCCTCATAGAAGGTGCAACCTGGTCATGGTGCTCCTCATAGTTAGTTCAACCTGGTCATGATGCTCCTCATAGTTGGTGCAACCTGGTCATGGTGCTTCTCATAGTTGGTGCAACCTGGTCATGGTGCTCCTCATAGTTGGTGCAACCTGGTCATGGTGCTCCTCATAGTTGGTGCAACCTGGTCATGGTGCTCCTCATAGAAGGTGCAACCTGGTCATGGTGCTCCTCATAGAAGGTGCAACCTGGTCATGGTGCTCCTCATAGAAGGTGCAACCTGGTCATGGTGCTCCTCATAGAAGGTGCAACCTGGTCATGGTGCTCCTCATAGAAGGTGCAACCTGGTCATGGTGCTCCTCATAGAAGGTGCAACCTGGTCATGGTGCTCCTCATAGAAGGTGCAACCTGGTCCTGGTGCTCCTCATAGAAGGTGCAACCTGGTCATGGTGCTCCTCATAGTTGGTGCAACCTAGTCATGGTACTACTCTTAGTTGGTACAAACTGGTCATGGTGCTCCTCATCATTGATGCAACCTGGTCATGGTGCTCCGCATAGTTGGTGTAACCTGGTCATGGTGCTCCTCATAGTTGGTGCAACCTGGTCCTGGTGCTCCTCATAGTTGGTGCAACCTGGTCATGGTGCTCCTCATAGTTGGTGCAACCTGGTCATGGTGCTCTTCATCGTTGGTGCCTCTTTATTTACATGTGCACCCTGGTTTTAGTGCTAATCATTCATTGTGGGTGCACCCTGGGCATGGATTCTACTTTTTTTGTTGTGGGTGGACCATGGTTATGGTACTACACATTTTATTGCCCCCATGCTATGGTACTTTATCATTTATTGTACGTGACACCTGGTCATGGTAGTTCTCCTTCAATGTCGGTGACCCCCAGGTCATGCTACTATTAATTTATTGTGCGTGATGCCTGGCCATGGTGGTACTCCTTCATTGTAGGTGACCCTTGGTCCTGGCTCAATTTATTATAGGTGCCCTCTGATCGTGGTAAACCTCGTAGATTGTTAATATCCCCAGATCTTGGTACTATACCTTTATTGTAGGTGCCCCCTGATCATAGTACAACTCATCTGCTGTTTAATTGTACCACCTGTTGTCAATTTGCTGCGTAACAATGTGACTGAAAGACTATTTTATATTTTTTAATGCTTGTTGTTGAAACATGTAAGGTCTCGGCTATTGACTGTGGTGGTCTCTTACCGTGTATTATAATATGCCTCAATACATGTGACATTTTATGGACAATTGAAGAAGATTCATACTTTTTTATAGTTGGCATTTCGTGATGCAGCTCCTAACCAGAGCTCCTCCCTGAGAAGCCTCAACAATCCCGTGATGAGTACCAGGACTGGGTAAGCTGACTCTTCCATCCCCAATTTCCCAATTTCAAACTCATCTACTGTAGGTGCCTTTTTGTGGCGGTAAAATTGGAAGATTATTAATACCCCCAGGTCATGGTGCTATACCTTTATTGTAGGTGCCCCCTGATCATAGTACAACCATCTACTGTAGGGGCCCTATGATCATAGTACCACTCATCTACTATAGGTGCCCTATGATCATAGTACCACTCATCTACTATAGGTGCCCTATGATCATAGTACCACTCATCTACTATAGCTGCCCTATGATCATAGTACCACTCATCTACTGTAGGTGTCCTATGATCATAGTACCACTCATCTACTGTAGGTGTCCTATGATCATAGTACCACTCATCTGCTATAGGTGTCCTATGATCATAGTACCACTCATCTACTGTAGGTGTCCTATGATCATAGTACCACTCATCTACTGTAGATGTCCTATGATCATAGTACCACTCATCTACTATAGGTGTCCTATGATCATAGTACCACTCATCTACTATAGGTGTCCTATGATCATAGTACCACTCATCTACTATAGGTGTCCTATGATCATAGTACCACTCATCTACTATAGGTGCCCTATGATCATAGTAGCACTCATCTACTATAGGTGCCCTATGATCATAGTACCACTCATCTACTGTAGGAGCCTTTTCGTCATGGTTGTACTCATCTACTGTTGGGGCACCTTGATCATAGTACTTCCCATCTACTGGAGGTGGCCTTTCATCATGATACTACTCATCTACTTGAGGTGCCCTTTGGGCATGGTACTACTCATCTACTGTAAGTGCCCCCTTATCATAGTACTACTCATCTATTGTAGGTGCCCCCTGATCATAATACTACTCATCTACTATAGTTGTCCTTTGGTCATGGTACTACTAGTCTACCGTAGGTGGCCCTTGATCATAGTACTACTCATCTATTGTAGGTGCCCCCTTATCATAATACTATTCATCTAATATAGTTGTCCTTTGGTCATGGCACTACTCATCTACCGTAGGTGGCCCTTGATCATAGTACTACTCATCTACTGGAGGTGACCTTTGCCCATGGTACTACTCATCTACTGTAGATGTAACCTGGTCATGCATGATACTACTCATCTACTGGAGGTGCCCTTTGGTCATGGTACTACTCATGTACTGTAGATGTAACCTGGTCTTGCATGATACTACTCATCTACTGGAGGTGCCCTTTGGTCATGGTACTACTCATCTACTGTAGATGTAACCTGGTCATGCATGATACTACTCATCTACTGGAGGTGCCCTTTGGTCATGGTACTACTCATGTACTGTAGATGTAACCTGGTCATGCATGATACTACTCATCTACTGGAGGTGCCCTTTGGTCATGGTACTACTCATCTACTGTAGATGTAACCTGGTCATGCATGATACTACTCATCTACTGGAGGTGCCCTTTGGTCATGGTACTACTCATGTACTGTAGATGTAACCTGGTCATGCATGATGCTACTCATTTACTGGAGGTGCCCTTTGGTCATGGTACTACTCATGTACTGTAGATGTAACCTGGTCTTGCATGATACTACTCATCTACTGGAGGTGCCCTTTGGTCATGGTACTACTCATCTACTGTAGATGTAACCTGGTCATGCATGATACTACTCATTTACTGGAGGTGCCCTTTGGTCATGGTACTACTCATCTACTGTAGATGTAACCTGGTCATGCATGATACTACTCATCTACTGGAGGTGCCCTTTGGTCATGGTACTACTCATGTACTGTAGATGTAACCTGGTCATGCATGATGCTACTCATTTACTGGAGGTGCCCTTTGGTCATGGTACTACTCATGTACTGTAGATGTAACCTGGTCTTGCATGATACTACTCATCTACTGGAGGTGCCCTTTGGTCATGGTACTACTCATCTACTGTAGATGTAACCTGGTCATGCATGATACTACTCATTTACTGGAGGTGCCCTTTGGTCATGGTACTACTCATCTACTGTAGATGTTAGCTGGTCATGCATGATACTACTCATTTACTGGAGGTGCCCTTTGGTCATGGTACTACTCATCTACTGTAGATGTAACCTGGTCATGCATGATACTACTCATCTACTGGAGGTGCCCTTTGGTCATGGTACTACTCATGTACTGTAGATGTAACCTGGTCTTGCATGATACTACTCATCTACTGGAGGTGCCCTTTGGTCATGGTACTACTCATCTACTGTAGATGTAACCTGGTCATGCATGATACTACTCATTTACTGGAGGTGCCCTTTGGTCATGGTACTACTCATGTACTGTAGATGTAACCTGGTCTTGCATGATACTACTCATCTACTGGAGGTGCCCTTTGGTCATGGTACTACTCATGTACTGTAGATGTAACCTGGTCATGCATGATACTACTCATTTACTGGAGGTGCCCTTTGGTCATGGTACTACTCATGTACTGTAGATGTAACCTGGTCTTGCATGATACTACTCATCTACTGGAGGTGCCCTTTGGTCATGGTACTACTCATGTACTGTAGATGTAACCTGGTCATGCATGATACTACTCATTTACTGGAGGTGCCCTTTGGTCATGGTACTACTCATGTACTGTAGATGTAACCTGGTCTTGCATGATACTACTCATCTACTGGAGGTGCCCTTTGGTCATGGTACTACTCATGTACTGTAGATGTAACCTGGTCATGCATGATACTACTCATCTACTGGAGGTGCCCTTTGGTCATGGTACTACTCATGTACTGTAGATGTAACCTGGTCTTGCATGATACTACTCATCTACTGGAGGTGCCCTTTGGTCATGGTACTACTCATGTACTGTAGATGTAACCTGGTCTTGCATGATACTACTCATTTACTGGAGGTGCCCTTTGGTCATGGTACTACTCATCTACTGTAGATGTAACCTGGTCATGCATGATACTACTCATCTACTGGAGGTGCCCTTTGGTCATGGTACTACTCATGTACTGTAGATGTAACCTGGTCTTGCATGATACTACTCATCTACTGGAGGTGCCCTTTGGTCATGGTACTACTCATGTACTGTAGATGTAACCTGGTCTTGCATGATACTACTCATCTACTGGAGGTGCCCTTTGGTCATGGTACTACTCATCTACTGTAGATGTAACCTGGTCATGCATGATACTACTCATTTACTGGAGGTGCCCTTTGGTCATGGTACTACTCATGTACTGTAGATGTAACCTGGTCTTGCATGATACTACTCATCTACTGGAGGTGCCCTTTGGTCATGGTACTACTCATGTACTGTAGATGTAACCTGGTCTTGCATGATACTACTCATCTACTGGAGGTGCCCTTTGGTCATGGTACTACTCATGTACTGTAGATGTAACCTGGTCTTGCATGATACTACTCATCTACTGGAGGTGCCCTTTGGTCATGGTACTACTCATGTACTGTAGATGTAACCTGGTCATGCATGATACTACTCATCTACTGGAGGTGCCCTTTGGTCATGGTACTACTCATCTACTGTAGATGTAACCTGGTCTTGCATGATACTACTCATCTACTGGAGGTGCCCTTTGGTCATGGTACTACTCATGTACTGTAGATGTAACCTGGTCATGCATGATACTACTCATCTACTGGAGGTGCCCTTTGGTCATGGTACTACTCATGTACTGTAGATGTAACCTGGTCATGCATGATACTACTCATTTACTGGAGGTGCCCTTTGGTCATGGTACTACTCATCTACTGTAGATGTAACCTGGTCATGCATGATACTACTCATCTACTGGAGGTGCCCTTTGGTCATGGTACAGTGCACTGAAGAAGGTGACCACCATATACAGTAGATGCATTGTGCACCGATCCTTCCTACCTAACACTTCTTGCTGTCAATGAATCTAAGATGTCCTTTTCTAATTATCTAATATAATGTCAGTCTTGGTAATATAATGCATATTTTAGGTCATTATTAAAACTCTCTCAAACTTTGAGATCTTTAAAAAAATATTGTTCATCTCTCCTGGGGATCCTTCTGTTGGACCATGGAAGGTCCTGTTGGGTGGATTGACCCAGTCTTTAATATGGAACGTAGATGTGGTCAGATACAATGTAACACGTCTGCAGATGGAGACAATCGATAGAATGAATCCTTGGAGTCTGATGTCCTGAATTAGCCGGGCAGAACGGATGATCTGTAGCATCATGGGGCTGTGATGTAGTGTCTGGGTGTTTCCTTGTGGATCTCAGGTGGAACATGAAAAGGTTTTTCCATTTGAGGTATAGTACCTCTACTTATACCCTATGTATACGGATCAGGCATGGATCGTACAAGGTGCATCACTCCATATCTCACATCTGCCTGAGTCAAGACTATTACACACATTCCTATTCCAAAAGCCCTGACTATGGAGGAATGCCGAGGCCAGCCAATAGAGGCAGGACACCGACGTAAAGCGATAGCAATGGATGGAAAGTTATCATTGCAACATATACAGATGTAGCAGAGCTGAACATGTCACTGACCTGTCTCCTATACCTTATATTACCTGCAGAGGTGTGGAAAGCCACAGAAACTACAAACTATCACCTTTGTTGAACCAAATGACAAACTCAGCTCTGCTACATCTTATATAGATGATACACACACACACACACACACACACAGTATATATATATATTATTAAGGAGGACACTGACTCATTACCATGATTATACAGTTTATCGTATAACTCTTGACTAAGGTTAAACACAATTACACCGTTATTTAAAGCGACGGCTCATGTAATTATTCAGCGCCTCTTACACCTAATTAGCCGCATCAGGCTTAGATGACTCATTAACGATGATCATCTTGCAATTGACCAAATCACAACCATACTTCCAATATCATCATCATAAAAAAGGAAATAGTAACTATCCTTGTTTCCTCCGGATTCTCCGGTTTCCTCCCACATTCTAAAGACATTCTGATGGGGAATATAGATTGTTAGCCCCAATGGGGACAGAATGATCACATATTTCCTCCCACTCTCCAAATACATACTATAGGGAATGTAGATAGTGAGCCCCAATGGGGATAGGGATGATCACGTATTTCCTCCCACACTCCAAAGACATACTTATAGGGAATGTAGATTGTGAGCCCCAATGGGGACAGAGATGATCATGTATTTCCTCCCACACTCCAAATACATATTTATGGGGAATGTAGATTGTGAGCCCCAATGGGGACAGAGATGATCATGTATTTCCTCCCACACTCCAAAGACATATTTATAGGGAATGTAGATTTTGAGCCCCAACGGGTACAGAGATGATCATGTATTTCTCCCACACTCTAGAGACATATTTATAGGGAATATAGATTGTGAGCCCCAATGGGGACAGAGATGATCATGTCCATTGCAAGAAGCAAAACTTTGCCCCAATGATCTACAATGCTTCCAGCCATAAAGTCCTCTATAGGGTTTACTCTATTATTCTTGGTCAATGGCATTTTGGAGACACCTGTTAACCCATTCATGGTACTAGTTCCACAGTGATATTCCATTTCAGATAATATCCCCCCCAAATCCAATGAGATGGCCCCATCTGCTAGTTTCCTCCAGTTTCCTATCCTTGTTTCCTTCGGATTCTCCAGTTTTCTCTTACATTCTAAAGACATTCTGATAGGGAGTGTAGATTGTGAGCCCCAATGGGGACAGAGATGATCACGTATTTCCTCCCACACTCCAAATACATACTTATAGGGAAAGTAGATTTTGAGCCCCAATGGGGACAGAGATGATCTCGTAATGAGTAAAATAAACAAATAAATGAACTATCCCTTTAAGGAAACAACTACACAGTCCATTATTACAAGGAGCAAAACTTTGCCCCAATCATCTATAATGCTTCTAGCCATAAAGACCTACATAGGGTTTACCCTATCATTCTTGGTCAATGGCATTTTGGAGACACTTGTTAACCCATTCATGATACTGATTCCTCAGTGAAATTCCATACCAGATAATATCACCCCGCAAATCCAATGGGATGACCCCCTCCTGCTTGTTTCTTCCACTTTCCTATCCTTGTTTCCTCCGGATTCTCCAGATTTCTCCTACATTCTAAAGACATTCCAATAGGGAGTGTAGATTGTGAGCTCCAATGGGGTCAGTTGATCACCTATATCCTCCCACACTCCAAATACATATTTCTAGGGAGTGTAGATTGTGAGCCCCAATGGGAACAGAGATGATCATGTAATTGACGAGTAAAATGAATAAATAAATGAATGAATGAATGAATGAACTATCCCTTTAAGGAAACAACTACACAGCCCATTGCAAGAAGCAAAACTTTGCCCCAATCATCTATAATGCTTCCAGCCATAAAGTCCTATATAGGGTTTACCCTATCATTCTTAGTCAATTGCATTTTGGAGACACCTGTTAACCAATTCATGATACTGATTCCTCAGTGAAATTCCATACCAGATAATATCCCCCCCAAATCCAATGAGATGACCCCCCCCCCACCCCTTGCTAGTTTCTTCCAGTTTCCTATCCTTGTTTCCATCAGATTCTCTGTTTTTCTCCCATATTCTAAAGACATTCCAATAGGGAATGTAGATTGTGAGCTCCAATGGGGACAGAGTTGATCATGTATTTCCTCCCACACTCCAAATACATACTTATAGGGAATGTAGATTGTGAGCCCCAATGGGGAAAGAGATGATCACATATTTCCTCCCACACTCCAAAGACATACTTATAGAGAATGTAGATTGTGAGCCCCAATGGGGACAGAGTTGATCATGTATTTCCTCCCACACTCCAAATACATTCTTATAGGGAATGTAGATTGTGAGCTTCAATGGGGACAGAGTTGATCATGTATTTCCTCCCACACTCCAAATACATACTTATAGGGAATGTAGATTGTGAGCCCCAATGGGGAAAGAGATGATCACATATTTCCTCCCACACTCCAAAGACATACTTATAGAGAATGTAGATTGTGAGCCCCAATGGGGACAGAGATGATCTCGTAATGAGTAAAATAAACAAATAAATGAACTATCCCTTTAAGGAAACAACTACACAGTCCATTATTACAAGAAGCAAAACTTTGCCCGAATCATCTATAATGCTTCCAGCCATAAAGTCCTATATAGGGTTTACCCTATCATTCTTGGTCAATGGCATTTTGGAGACACCTGTTAACCCATTCATGATACTAGTTCCTCATATCTCATTCCAGCTAATATCCCCCCAAATCCAATGGGATGACCACTCCTGCCAGTTTCCTATCCTTGTTTCCTCCAGATTCTCCAGATTTCTCTTACATTCTAAAGACATTCCAATAGGGAATGTAGATTGTGAGCCCCAATGGGGACAGAAATAATCACGTAATGAGTGAGTAAAATAAATAAATAAATAAATAAATGAACTATCCCTTTAATGAAACAACTACACATTCCATTATTACAAGAAGCAAAACTTTGCCCCAATCATCTATAATGCTTCCAGCCATATGTAGGGTTTACCTTATTCTTGGTCAATGGCATTTTCAAGACACCTGTTAACCCATTCATGATACTGATTCCTCAGTGAAATTCCATACCAGATAATATTCCCCCCAAATCCAATGGGATCCCACCCACCCCACCCCCTGCTAGTTTCTTCCAGTTTCCTACCCTTGTTTCCTCCAGATTCTCTGGTTTTCTCCCACATTCTAAAGACATTCCAATAGGGAATGTAGATTGTGAGCTCCAATGGGGACAGAGATGATCACGTATTTCCTCCCACACTCCAAATACATACTGATAGGCAATGCAGATTGTCGGCCCCAATGGGGACAGAGATGATCACGTATTTCATCCCACACTCCAAAGACATACTTATAAGGAATGCAGATTGTGAGCTCCAATGGGGACAGAGATGATAACGTATTTCATCCCACACTCCAAAGACATACTTATAAGGAATGCAGATTGTGAGCCCCAATGGGGACAGAGATGATCTCGTAATGAGTAAAATAAATAAGTAAATGAACTATTCCTTTAAAGGAAACAACTACACATTCCATTATTACAAGAAGCAAAACTTTGCCCCAATCATGTATAATGCTTCCAGCCATAAAGTCCTGTATAGGGTTTACCCAATCATTCTTGGTCAATGGCATTTTGGAGACACCTGTTAACCCATTCATGATACTAGTTCCTCAGTGATATTCCATACCAGATAATATCCCCCCCCAAATCCAATGCCTCTGCTGCTCAGTACTCTGCAGCCAGTTGCATCCTTCTCAGCATGAACTTCCAATGCCTGCATGACAGCCCAGCCTGAATCATTGCACAGCAAGAACATCAGCCTCCAATAAGTCTCCTCACACAAAAAACCCATGCCTTACCTGGCCTGCCATAGGATTCCTGTGTGTCAGTTATTGCCTCTGTGTATCATTCCACTATTAGGTAAAGTCAGTTCTCTGTGATCTCCAGCCAAAAGGGAAAGGAGTTTTGTGTGATTTGTCCTGAGTGTCCAGCATTCCACAGTGCCTAGTGATGTATGTCCAGGTCTCCGGCAGCTGCAGGCTCCCTGTGCCCATGCCACCCTCTCTGGATATTGGAGGATAGGTGATGCACCTTTTCTGGTTGGTGGCTTGTGTATAACAATTTTTCATCCAATGCTTTCCCTTTTCTGTGCAGCTGGGCGCCTCTCACTGGCTGTGTCCTTCTTGTGAGCTGTCTCTCTCCTCCCTCCTCCCCTACCTCATTCTTTCTTTTTTTTTTTTTTTTTTTTTCCTATTCCCTTCTTATAGTCCCCAAATCCGCTCTCTCTCTGCTTTTCCTCATTACTTTTCTCACTGGCTGGAAGTGAATTTCTCCTTTTTCATACCTCCCTCTCCTGGTATGTTTGTGTTTTTCCCATCCCTTTCGCTCCGTCATCCTCTAAGTCTATACCTGTTTTCCTGACTCACAGCAGCGCATCGCCTCGTTCTTCCGTGCGAACGACAGCCCTTATTATTATATACCGTACCTGAGAAAAACGGATTATATAGGAAGCGAGCGCTTATTTATAGACGCATTGTAATTGGTATGGGCACGACATTGCTACGGATGTAACATTAGTGGCGGCATTAATACCGCCTTTGTATCACCAGCTGCAGCCTAATAATAATATTTACATAATGGGATTACAATTGTATCAGCAGCTGCCACATAATAATAATATTTACACAAAATTGTTGCAATTTGTAAACATTAATATTTACACAACATTGTTGCAATTTGTAAACATTAATATTTACACGACATTGTTGCAATTTGTAAACATTAATATTTACACAAAATTGTTGCAATTTGTAAACATTAATATTTACACAACATTGTTGCAATTTGCAAACATCCCTTCTAACCGTACAATGTAACAGTTCCAGACACATATATACATGCACGGTGTCACAAATGCCCATCTCACGTTGCACAACACAACGATACGGCGCTCGCGTCACCGGTCCGATATTGCAAACCTAATCCCGGTGGCATGTATTTAATGCCGGCTCGGTGTCTTTTTTTTTTTTTTGCACATCATGCTTCATTATTTTTTCATTAATCTGCAGCCAATCACTGCTGCATAAGCTGCTAAGTCACCAGCCCCTTTAGGCGTAAAACTGCTTTGCTACGATGCTCAGTGAATAAAATGCACAGCCGTTATCGTGACGTGACATTTTGTAGCTGCTCGTATGTGCGCACAAATGAGGAGGGCAGCGGGTAAATGGGAGAAGCAGACAGACATCAATGCTTTCAGTCCACGGCTCTGCCGCGCAGTCTGCACCGGGAGCCCGGGAGTCTGCGAGAGACTGGGAGAGTCCATGACAGGAGGGGAGGGGAGGAGAGGGGGGTCAGACTTCTCCAAGCTATAATAAGCTGTCAGAATAGCAAACTATCTGTCACGTAACATATTAAGGTCGACGATTCCTACATTTCTAATTTGACTGGAGAATTGGGAAGTCGCACTTTGCAGTTACTGCGCTAGAACTGTGCCGTCCCCGGTAGACCTCTGATGTCACGGTGGTGGGTACGAGTGGAGATGTGGCCGTACCGGGCGCGTGCGACAGGGGGTTAAAAATAATATTAAGAAGGAGAGTGAAAAATAATAAAATAAAGAGTTTGTGGCGCTAGTTGGGATGTTCGGATTTGGTATGGCCGGGCACTGCTGGAGGTCCCCAGGAGTTAAGTGGTGATGCACAGTACCTAACCCTAACCCTAACGTCTATGGTATGGCCAGGCACTGTTGGAGGTCCCTAGGAGTTAAGTGGTGATGCACAGTGCCTAATCCTAACCATAACGTCTATGGTATGGCCGGGCACTGCTGGAGGTCCCCAGGAGTTAAGTGGTGATGCGCCTTGCCTATCCCTAACCCTAACCCTAACGTCTATGGTTTGGCCGGGCACTGCTGGAGGTCCCTAGGAGTTAAGTGGTGAGGCACAGTGCCTAAACCTAACCCTAATGTCTATGGTATGGCCGGGCACTGCTAGAGGTCCCCAGGAGTTAATTGGTGATGCACAGTGCCTAACCCCAACCCTAACGTCTATAGTTTGGCCGGGCACTGCTGGAGGTCCCTAGGAGTTAAGTGGTGAGACACAGTGCCTAAACCTAACCCTAATGTCTATGGTATGGCCGGGCACTGCTGGAGGTCCCCAGGAGTTAAGTGATGATGCACAGTGCCTAACCCCAACCCTAACCCTAACGTCTATGGTATGGCCGGGCACTGCTGGAGGTCCCTAGGAGTTAAGTGGTGATGCACAGCGCCTAACCCTAACATCTACGGTATGGCCGGGCACTGCTGGAGGTCCCCAGGAGTTAAGTAGTGATGCACAGTGCCTAACCTTAACCCTAACATCTACGGTATGGCCGGGCACTGCTGGAGGTCCCCAGGAGTTAAGTGGTGATGCACAGTGCCTAACCCTAACGTCTATGGTATGTCCAGGCACTGCTGGAGGTCCCCAGGAGTTAAGTGGTGATGCACAGTGCCTAACCCTAACGTCTATGGTAAGGCCGGGCACTGCTGGAGGTGCCCAGGAGTTAAGTGGTGATGCACAGTGCCTAAACCTAACGTCTATGGTATGGCCGGGCACTGCTGGAGGTCCCCAGGAGTTAAGTGGTGATGCACAGTGCCTAACCCTAACCCTAACGTCTATGATATGGCCGGGCACCGCTGGAGGTCCCTAGGTGTTAAGTGGTGATGCACAGTGCCTAACCCAAACCATAACGTCTATGGTATGGCAGGGCACTGCTGGAGGTCCCCAAGAGTTAAGTGGTGATGCACAGTGCCTAATCCTAACCATAACGTCTATGGTATGGCCGGGCACTGCTGGAGGTCCCCAGGAGTTAAGTGGTGATGCGCCTTGCCTATCCCTAACCCTAACCCTAACGTCTATGGTATGGCCGGGCACTGCCAGAGGTCCCCAGGAGTTAATTGGTGATGCACAGTGCATAACCCCAACCCTAACGTCTATGGTTTGGCCGGGCACTGCTGGAGGTCCCTAGGAGTTAAGTGGTGAGGCACAGTGCCTAAACCTAACCCTAACGTCTATGGTATGGCTGGGCACTGCTGGATGTCCCCAGGAGTTAAGTGGTGATGCACAGTGCCTAAACCTAACCCTAATGTCTATGGTATGGCCGGGCACTGCTGGAGGTCCCCAGGAGTTAAGTGATGATGCACAGTGCCTAACCCTAACCCTAACATCTATGATATGGCCGGGCACTGCTAGAGGTCACCAGGAGTTAAGTGGTGATGCACAGTGCCTAACCCTAACCCTAACATCTATGATATGGCCGGGCACTGCTAGAGGTCACAAGGAGTTAAGTGGTGATGCACAGTGCCTAACCCCAACCCTAACCCTAACGTCTATGGTATGGCTGGGCACTGCTGGAGGTCTCTAGGAGTTAAGTGGTGATGCACAGTGCCTAACCCTAACGTCTATGGTAGGGCCGGGCACTGCTTGAGGTGCCCAGGAGTTAAGTGGTGATGCACAGTGCCTAAACCTAACGTCTATGGTATGGCCGGGCACTGCTGGAGGTCCCCAGGAGTTAAGTGGTGATGCACAGTGCCTAACCCTAACCCTAACGTCTATGATATGGCCGGGCACCGCTGGAGGTCCCCAGGAGTTAAGTGGTGATGCACAGTGCCTAACCCAAACCATAACGTCTATGGTATGGCCGGGCACTGCTGGAGGTCCCCAGGAGTTAAGTGGTGATGCACAGTGCCTAACCCTAATGTCTATGGTATGGCTGGGCACTGCTGAAGGTCCCCAGGAGTTAAGTGGTGATGCACAGTGCCTAACCCTAACCATAACGTCTATGGTTTGGCCGGGCACTGCTGGAGGTCCCTAGGAGTTAAGTGGTGATGCACAGTGCCTAAACCTAACCCTAACGTCTATGGTATGGCCGGGCACTGCTGGAGGTCCCCAGGAGTTAGGTGGTGATGCACAGTGCCTAACCCTAACCCTAACCCTAATGTCTATGGTATGGCCGGGCACTGCTGAAGGTCCCCAGGAGTTAAGTGGTGATGCACAGTGCCTAACCCTAACCATAATGTATATGGTTTGGCCAGGCACTGCTGGAGGTCCCTAGGAGTTAAGTGGTGATGCACAGTGCCTAAACCTAACCATAATGTCTATGGTTTGGCCGGGCACTGCTGGAGGTCCCTAGGAGTTAAGTGGTGATGCACAGTGCCTAAACCTAACCCTAACATCTATGGTATGGCCGGGCACTGCTGGAGGTCCCCAGGAGTTAAGTGGTGATGCACAGTGCCTAACCCTAACCCTAACCCTAATGTCTATGGTATGGCAGGGCACTGCTGAAGGTCCCCAGGAGTTAAGTGATGATGCACAGTGCCTAACCCTAACCCTAACCATAATCCTAACATCTATGATATGGCCGGGCACTGCTGGTGGTCACCAGGAGTTAAGTGGCAATGCACAGTGCCTAACCCTAACCCTAACCCTAATGTCTATGGTATGGCCAGGCACTGCTGAAGGTCCCCAGGAGTTAAGTGGTGATGCACAGTGCCTAACCCTAACCATAACCTTAACATCTATGGTATGGCCGGGCACTGCTGGAGGTCCCCAGGAGTTAAGTGGTGATGCTCAGTGCCTAACCCTAACCCTAATGTCTATGGTATGGCCGGGCACTGCTGGAGTTCCCCAGGATTTAAGTGGTGATGCACAGTGCCTAACCCTAACCCCAATGTCTATGGTATGGTCGGGCACTGCTGAAGGGCCCCAGGAGTTAAGTGGTGATGCAGAGTGACAGAGGGCTGTCCCCTTACCCCCTAAACTAGGGTTGGTCCCTGGGGAAGTAGAGGTTGGGATGGCGCAGAAATGACTGGGAGCTTTTACGTTTTAATGAAGATTTGCAGAACATTCCAGAACATTTCTCAAAGCCTTCACAATGATGGTGGATCTTCATGCCCTTATGAGAGTTTGGTTTCTCTGCTGTGTGGTAGTAGTGTATTCCTCCTACAGCTACTTCCTTACCTGCGAATAGGTGTCTTGAAATCCTGGGATTTTCAGGACAAGAAAACTCTGGATCTTTAATCCCTTCCAGCGAATAGTCAACTTGAATCCTGAGGGAAAACTCACTGTTTCTTCTAGAAGTTTCCAGACGCAATCATGTCACTGAACTCCTGGACAATTTCACTGCTTCTTATGAAAAGGCTAATAGCAGTCTCTCAGTTTGCCAGTGACCTTGGAAGTCCTGGTGGCCTAGGGACTGATACCCTGCCAATGTGTAGGTGGCCCCTCCAGAGGTTTTAACAGTTACCTCAGGTCAGGACCGTCTCCATATTACACTCCTCTCACACGCTGACACCAACTTCAACTGCCACTCTCCAAATTTACCTCACACCTAAGCTTCTCCCTTTTCTCCTTCTAGGGCGCACACAAGGCTTGTTATCAGCTCAGGGGAACAGCCCCAGTGAGGGAGTGTGGGCAAATGCTTGTATGTAGTGAACAGCAGAGAAAACTGAATCTCAATAAGGCTAGCAAGACATGTTATACATATTGAAATACACATGAAGCCATTATTTGTGGCGACTCAGGCACAGGGCACCACAGATAGATGGGTCGAAAGACAGTCTTCTATCCAGGGGTGACTATATCATTGGTGCAACCAGGGGCCCAAAAAGTAAGGGGGGCCCATTTCTACCTCCAAAGCAAGCATTATGATGAGCTATTGGATTGCAAATGACCCATGTACTATTCTTGCACAAAGGCCCTCTCCTTTGTCATCATGTGTTTGCTGCAAGATCTTCATAGCTTTTTTTTATGTTCCCAATTTGGTTTACAAAAGGGGAGTCTGGCTTTTAAAGCACATTTTGAGATACCTCATCCAATAGCAGGGACAGAGAGGAAGTCCAAATGGACAGCACATAGAGTTCAATGGGCACCGTGTAGTTCTTCACTTGTCCTTAGGTGGTGCTGTAGGAGAATTGAGCTCTGTCCCCATACAGGGTATACTTTATCAGTTATTGACTATTATTATTATTATTATTATTATTATTATTATTATTATTATTTATAGAGCACCATTGATTCCATGATATACAAGTCCCAGGAGGAGTGTTCATAAAATATCACTTTGCTCATATACTTTGCATTGCTCATATACTTTTTCATAATTCTATGGTTACATGCCCATTAGTGATAGGCGGTCCTGGACTGTAAAAGTCCGGATCCGCGTGGTTTCAAAACTACCCGGGTGCTGGACCTGGGCCCGGGATTCTCAGGGAAATTTGGCTATTGATCTGGGACTCGGGAAATAAATAAATGAATAAAGGAAAAATAAAGAAAATAAGAATGAAGCAAGTGGCGCTATACGTACCGAGTCTCCGGCACGGCTGTAACTGCTTCCAGGGTGGCTCATTCACTTCCTGGGCCGCTCATTATTGCTCATCCATATGCACTGCTTTACCCGCCAACCAGAAGTCCTGGCGTCTGTGATTGGTTGCAGTCAGACACGCCCCCATACTGTGTGAAAGCATGTCTGACGCTTCCAATGGTGGTGTAAAAAAAAAATAAATATAATAATTTGGCGTAGGGTCCCCCCGTATTATGATACCCATCACCGATAAAGCACTCCTTTATTTTTTGGACTTGTGGAGAAGACATCTGGCACACATTTTTACCACTTAAAATAAAAAAAAAATAAGAGATGTGTAGCGCCCCTGACTACATCAGGGTGCTACAGGGAACTGCATCCTGTACCCCAGGGTGCAGGGCCTACCCACCCCATGGTTTCAGATTCCCTTCAACAGTGTCACTGACATCCGCACCACAAATCCCAACCACACCTCACACCAGGGCTGGACAGACAAACCAGTGGGTTGGTCAAGTTGGAGCACAGCCGCCCACCTAGGGGTCAGGCAGACTGGTGGGATGGGAGACAAGGAGTTGAGTTGTAGCCCTCAGAGAGTGAGGAGCAGGGGAGTTGGAGCTCCCAGGGAGGTGACAGGTTGGGTCGCAAACGGTGGTCCGGGACCACATGAGTTGGGGACCGGTATTAGGAACACTGTCAGGAGTGTAAAAGACACAGTCTAGGAGGACTGTTGGCACCAGAAAGCCCAGCCACCTTACCGGTACTGTGCACGGCGGGGTACAGGACCCTAGATCGGGGAGTAGCTTCAAGCAACCTGATAATTAACCTGTGGAGGATAGTCTCTTTATGAACTCTCCCCAAGAGCTCAGAGATTGGAGGCATCAGCACAACGCGGGGGATAGGGTTCTCCAAATAAAGCAACTTACTGAAATCCCAAGTGCTAGTCACCAAGAGCACAGCTGCCATACACACGGGTAGCGAGGCCCCGAAAGCTTCAAGCCAAGGGGCCACAACAGTAAAACAATTTGTGCACAGAGGCAGGGCTACGAACTTACCAAGTGACACTGGTGGGAGCGGGACCTGGACGGGCTGCCCCCGTAGAGACTGCGGTGCCTAGAGACTTTGGTTTACCATCTGTGTGAATGTCTGCTTAATCCATCTAATCCAACACCACGACTACCGCAGTGAGTAATCTGACCCCTGCACCCTGCTTTCCAAGGCCAAGCCACCCGTTTACCCAATCCCCACTGTCCGGTGCCTTCTACCCATCACAGATAAAGCACACCTTTATTTTTTGGACTTGTGGATCTGGCACACATTTTTACCACTTAAAATAAAAAAAATAAGAGATTTAGCCAACTTTTTTCTGGGTCAATATTCTTCAAGGGCCCCTTAGTACTTTATGTTGTTGAAGTATCCACCTTTACCTTTTGTTTAACCCTTTCACCACAAGGTGATTTTTCATTTTTTTCCTCCCCTTGTTCCAAGAGCCATAAGTTTTTTTATTTTTTTGTCCTTAGTTATAGCCATTTGAGGGCTTGTTTTTTGGAAGACGAGTTGTACTTTTGAATGACACCATTCATTCTGCCTCATAGGGCAATCGAAAACAGAAAACAATTCCAAGTGTGGTGAAATTGCAAAAGAAGTGCAATTGCACAATTGTTTTTTTTTTTTGTATTTACTATGTTCAATGTCCTGTCTATATAATTTTCCAGGTCGGTACGAGTTCGTAGATACCAGACATGAATAGTTTTACTTTTATCTAAGGGTACTTTCACACTTGCGTTGTTTTCCTTCCGTTACAATCCGCCCTTTTGGAAAACAGCGGAATCCGTTAACGGATTCCGCTGTTTCCCATAGACTTGTATGGGTGACGGATTGTGCCAAAAGGACCTGCGTTGCTTCCGCTGGGCCACGCTCCGTTGCTTCCGCCCAGCGGGAGGAACGCAGCATGTAACGTTGTTTTGAGCAGCGGAATCCTCAGGATTTCACTGCGCATGCTCTTTTTTTTTTTTTTTTTAAATCACAAACTTTAATTTTGTCTCGCAGTGGCCGAATGTTCAGCTGAGCGCTCACCCGCCGGCATGTTCGGCCGCCGGCAAGTGACAGCGCTCAGCTGAGCGCTCGCCCACCGGCATGCCCGGCCGCCGGCAAGTGACAGCGCTCAACTGAGCCACCGGCCGACGGCTATTGAGAGCGATCAGCTGATCGTTCACAATAGTCTGCTGCCGGTAAAACTGTATAGAAGAAAAAAAAATAAATCATAAAAAAAAAAAGCTTTCCGTTGTTTTGTACGATCCGTAGAATCCGTTGTGCCACTATATGCAGCGTATCCGTTGCATCCGTAACACAACGCAATGCTACGGAAGCCGTCCAACGCAAGTGTGAAACTAGCCTAAGTGGTGAAAAAATTCAGAAGTCTGTAAAAAAAAAAAGTTGCGCTTTTGTTGCCATTTTCCGCGACCCGTAGTGTTCTCATTTTTGGCATCTGTAGCTCAGTGACAGCTTATTTTTTGCATCTTGAGCTGACATTTTTAATTATATTATTTTTGCGTAGATATAATGCTTTGATTGCTTATTATTACATTTTAATGCAATTTTGCGTCAACCAAAAAAACGTAATTTTGGCATCTTGATTTTTTTTCGCTATGCCATGTATTGATCAGATTAATTGAGTATATATTTTGATAGCTCTGACATTTCTGAACTCAGAGATAACAATTATATGTATTTTTATTATATTATTAGTATTATTATTATTATTATTATTTTTTCAGTGGGGCAAAAGGGGGTGAACTTACTTTTTCATATTGTTAAAAACTTATTTTTTACATTTATTGATTTTACTAGTCCCTTTAGTTAACATTTTTGACTTCTCACTGCAATCACTTCGGATGATCAGAGCTGTGCTGTAGCTTCCCTCTGAGCAGCAGAAATGCTGATCTCCTGTGAGTGACGGTTACTCTGCCGGCATTCACAGGAAGTGAGTCATAACAGCGACAGAGGTCATCAGCCGAATCCACGCTGTCAAGACAACCCATTGGCACCCCATGATCATGTCACAGTGTGGTGGAGGACACGGGGCAGGCATGTGTAGTAATCATTGCAGCAGGGGAGCAACAGGTCACAGCACAACCTGACTTTAACCATTCACCTCCGCACCACACACAGGAGGACTCCATATCAATTTCAGGCGACACACTTTCTCTCACTTCTTCAGAAAATAAAGTCCAGTCTCAGTTCTTTCTTAAACACATTAACTTTATTTCTGGGATCTTAACTACACCTCTATCCGCATCCTGCCGGCACCGTTAACCATCTCATCTGGATTCCTTCTATTCTTCACACTTGACATAATCTTACAGCAATCAGTATCTCTGACACCCGGGTACCTTCTTTGCTTCCTGAGCCTCTCTTTCCCTCACTACTCTCCATATCTGCTTAGGGGTCTGCAACAGCCCAGGAGTCTCCCCTTCATGCCAGGCCATCAAAACATACCCCAACAACTGGGGTGCACTGACCTTCCGAGAGTGAGGACTTCTGGACTTTCCTGCCAGTAGATACTGACACCGGACCCCTGACCGCCAGACTAAACCCCCCTCTGTGGGGGACGCGGTTCCACAATCTGGACTGGATCCCGCATGTCACGGCTGTGGGGGTGACCCATAGAGTCCGAATCATCCAAATAGCTGGGGTTCTCACACCTCTATCTTCCCGGGGACTCTCCTCCTTCTCTCTCATCAACTTTCCCATATATAGCCCCTGTTCTCCTCCTCCTGCCTACCCAGGTGCCAGGATATCATACGCACTGCAACACTGCCACCTGGTGGCAAACTACACAAGGCATTAACAGTTACAGACCATTAGTGTGCCGGGTACAGATGCAGGGGTGGGCCTAACCCTCACCCCCCCTACAACAGGGCCACCAATGGTGGCAGGGAATAGTGCGATGTTAGCTGCACATGTCTTTGGGGAATAATGCAAAAAGAAACAGAAACCTTGCCCTACCTCTTCTGAAAATGCTCAGCTTATGGCTGTATGTGGACGGAGACATGGCGTGCCAATCATTGACATCACTTACATTATACTGGTTACTCGAATTAATCCCGTCAAACCGTCTGACCTGTTCGACTCAAGTAAAGAGCACTCGAGAAATGTTAGTGCTCACTCATAATTTTGAGTACCAAGCAGCAAGCATTGAACTGCTAGCCTATCACTAATAATAAATCATCCACCCCCATAACTGTAACCTACCTGTAATAATTGTAACCCCCTGCAATATTTATATAGCTCCCATGTGATTATAAGCACACACCTCCTGCAGTATATCAGTTATTCACAAACAAATGAAATTAGCCCCTAACTATAGGACCGATTATAACATACTGATTGCTGGGGGTCTGACCGCTGGGGGCTCCAGAACACAGTTATCAATAGAGTGTAGTACACATACACAGCCTCCGCCCCACCTGATGTAGTCAACAATCCCATAGACATAGCTCAGCTGTGTCCGGCAGTCCCATGTAGTGGAGCAGAGGCCCAGCGAGCATGTGAACGTTTACTCTATTCAGGATGTGGATGCAGAGCATCACTTTCAGGACTGGTGGGAATCCCAATGGTCAGACCCCGGTGATCATCAAGTTATCTGCTATTCTATGAATAGTGGATAGCGTCATTTGGTGACGAATCTCCACTAGTGTCACAGCCATGGACAAAACATAAAGAAACGTCCTCATGCATGGCTGTATTTTAAAAATTGTGACATGACTGCAGATTTACTCCTCTCAGGCCCCTCTATATGCAATCCTACCCTGGAGTACATCGCTCCTCCCCTAGTCTATATACAGCTTCCATATACAGTACATTGCTCCTCACCTACTCTATATACAGCTTCCATATGCAGTACTTCACTCCTTATCCCCCACTATATACAGCTTCCATATACGATACATTGTTCCTCACCCCTTCTATACACAGCCTCCATATGCACTACATCACTCCTCACCCGCTCTATATACAGCTTCGATATGCAGTACATCGCTCCTCACCCCCTCTATATACAGCCCCCATATGCAGTACATCACTTCTTACCCTCTTTATATACAGCCTCCATATGCAATATATTGCTCCTCACCCCCTCTATATACAGCCCCCATATGCAGTACAATGCTCCTCACCCCCTCTATATACAGCCTCCATTTGCAGGTCATCGCTCCTCGCCCCTCTATATACAGCCTCCATATGCAGTAAAATGCTCCTCACCCTCTCTATATACAGCCTCCATTTGCAGGTCATCGCTCCTCGCCCCTCTATATACAGCCTCCATATGCAGTGCATCGCTCCTCAACCCTTCTATATACAGCCTCCATACCCAGTACATCGCTCCTCACCTGCCCTAAATATACAACCACCCTAAATATACAGCCTCCATATGCAGTACATCGCTCCTCACCCACCCTAAATATATAGCCTCCATATGCAGCATATTGCTTCTTACTCCCTGTATATACAGCCTCCATATGCAGTACACTGCTCCTCACCACCTCTATATTTAGCCTCCATATGCAGCACATTGCTCCTCCTCACCCACTCTATATACAGCCTCCATATGCAGTACATCGCTCCTCATCCCCTTTATATACAACCCCCATAATGCAGAACATCGCTCCTCACCCCCTTTATATACAGCCTCCATATGCAGTACATTGCTCCTCACCCCCTCTATATTTAGCTTCCATATGCAGTACATTGCTCCCTACCCCCTCTATGTCCAGCCTCCCTATGCAGTACATCGCTCCTCACCCCCTTTATATACAGCCTCCATATGCAGTACATTGCTCTTCACCTCCTCTATATTTAGCCTCCATATGCAATACATCACGCCTCACCCCCTCTATATATACAGCCCTCATAATGCAGCATATCGCTCCTCATCCCCTTTATATACAGCTTCCATATGAACAATAAAAATAATATATAAAAGTTCAAATCAATCTTTTTCCCCCCAATAAGATTAATAAAAAAAAAATACACATACTTGGTATCTCTCTGTTTGAAAAAGTCAGATCTATTATCAAAATCTAAAATAAAATAATTCCGATTGGTAAACAGCGTAATGATAAAAAAAATCAAAACACCAGAATTATGGTTTTCCGCAGCCGTAACGACACAAATAAGGGAAAAACGGGCAATCAAACATCCCTTCTACCCAAAAATTATCAATAAAAACGTTGGCTCTCATACAACTCCAAAACTTAAAAATTAAAAACGTTAAGGCTCTCGAAAAATTGTGAGAGAAACCAATTTTTTTATAAACAGTTAGGAATATTTTTTCACCACTTCAATAAAACAAAAGCTGTACCTGTTTGGTATCTTCGTATCCTTGATGATTTGGATAACACTGGGCAACAATTTTTTTTTTTTCATTTTCTGTTGCATGAGGTTTAAGAACTTTTTCTATATATTTCTGCATCGCTGATTCCAAATGTATATTTATAAGAAGCATGTGGAAATGAATGTGGAATCTGAAGGTTCTTCTTCTGATGCCAAGCAGTCATTAACCCCTCAGCAGTTTACCCAACCCAAATTGAATGATTTAGTAAGAGATTTGAGCCTATCCAAGAAAGCAGGTGAGTTATTAGCCTCCAGGCTTCAAGAGAAGAATGTTCTTCACCGGTCAGCTAAAGTATCCATATTCAGGAAGCGTGAACACATTTTTGTGAACTTTTTTCCGAAGACAAACACTTTGTTTTCTGTCATGATATCAGTAGTCTTCTTAGCCAACTAGGTGTTACCACTTATAGTCCAACAGAATGGTGGCTATTTTGGGCAGCTCTAAATGGAGTCTGAAAAATGTTCTCCTATATAATGGTAATGTTTATGCAGTGGTTACAATTGGTCTTCGAGAAGATCATAATGGCATAAAAATTGTCCTTGACTTACTGAAGTATGAGGAGCATAATTGGGTCATTTGTGTAGATACTAAAATGGTAAATCTCCTGCTAGGACAACAGAGAGGTTTCACAAAGTATCCTCGTTTTCTGTGTTTATGGGACAGCCGAGCTCGGGAGAAACACTGGACACAGAAGGAGTGTCCGAAACGTGAAGTAGGAGTGCAAAATATTGTGAATGCACGTGTAGGTGATTGAGACCGGATCATTTTTCCTCCACTTCACATCCAACTTGGTTTAATGAAGCAGTTTGCCCAGGCTTTGAATAGAGAAAGTGAATGCTTTCAACATATTATTTCTGCTTTTCCTGCCTTGTCTTCCGAGAAGATAAAAGCAGGTGTATTCGATAGACCTCAAGTTCGAACCATCATGTGTGACATAGAATTTGCCAAGAAGATGAATAAGAAGGAGAAAGCAGCATGGCAGTTTTTTGTGGCAGTTACAAAGAACTTTCTTGGCAACAAAAAAGCAGAAAACTATAAACTTCTGGTTCAAAGGATGCTGTTGGTGTAGCGCCTGCCTGGATCCACAGATTCAGATGGGCTGTAATGGACCGGCTAGAGGGAAGCCACTCACCTAGCAGGACCCCCAGAACCCTGAAACCCTTTAACCCCTATACAGGGATTTGAAATTACACAGGGCCCTGGATATCACTACCTGTGGAAGGCAGCAGTCCAAGAGAGTAGTCGTCAGACAGGGTCAAACCAGGAATTGCAGAACAGAAACAGAATCGGCAGGCAAGCACGTAATCAGAAAACAAGCAGTGGTCAAATCCGGATCGGGCAGCGAGGTACATAAATAGCAGGCAGGAAGGTAGTCAGGAAACAAGCGGTAATCTGCACACAAGAATCACTATACAAATAACACAGGAACCAGGAATAGAACTATCTCTGGCAGAGGTCAGCAGACAGGAGGGGGAATAAGAAGGGTATGGTATCTTCCCTTTGGCTGCAGGTGAATGATGGCAACTTCAGCTGGAAGACACACGCCACCTACAGTCAGCAAGTGGTACTGCAGGTTCCAGGCAAACCCAGCCTAGAGGATGAGCGGAGCCTGTGCTCAGTAGAGCCATGGGCACTGACTCCTCTCCCATAACCAGCACTATCCATGGCGGGAACACGGCATCGCCTGGTGATCGAGCAGAAGTAGCAAGACCATACCACGGTGGGGACATGACAGTTGGCTTTCCGTGACATTTAATATAACATGAGTGTTAAGATTCACTTCCTGAACAGTCACCCTTAGAAGTTTCCCGAAAATCTTGGAGCTGTTAGTGATAAGCAGGGAGAACGCTTTCATCAAGATCTGAAGACGATGGAAGAGTGTTATCAGGGGCGATGAGACAAAAATATGATGGCAGACCACTGAAGGAGCATCAAACAAGATTATCCTCAACAAGTGCAGAAACGCAAGAGCTACAAACGCAAATTTTTGTCTGAATACAATTTAAATAAGTTTTGCGGAAATTTTATAATTAAAATAAGTGTTTTAATATGTTCTATTTCGAAATTGTAGACAAATTCTGATGCACTCATATCTTTTAGTGTATTTACTGTATTACAATATTACATTTTCACAAAAATCATGCCCAAGAAGACATTCTACTTCATTATGTTAAGCTATATGTTGAAATTTGTACAATAAGATGAAAACCTAAAATCTTGAATTGCAAAAAAAAGCTGTAGCTCACAGAGAAAAACGAATCTCAGATTTGAGATCAGCACACTCAAATTAAGTAAAAACAAGTGTTTTTGTGGATGCAACAAAAATGTTGTTCCCCAGTGTAATCATATTGCCAGGTCATTTTTTCTGTAAAATAAACACCGTGAATAAAAAAAAAAAAAAAAACAACAAAAAATGATTGTGGAAATGCTCTTTTTTTGTTATTTTGCCACATTTGGAATTTTGTTCCTGCTTTCCAGTACACACCATGGTAAAAATATAGTGTGTTATTCAAACATGCAACTCGTCCCACAAAAAAAAACAACCTCTCAGATGGCTCTGTAGATAAAAAAATAAAAAGTTATGGTTTGTGGAATAATGGGAGGAAAAAACGAAGCGCAAAAACAAAAAAGTCACCCAGTCTTTGAGGGGTTAAACAGAATGAAATTGAAACACAAAATACAATCTCACAAGTCACGATATTATTTTTAAATTTGAATGGTGAGAAGTTGCAGAAAAATATTGCCAAAATCTGAAATTTTGTTTGGGGTCTTTGATTTATACACATATAGTGAATTAAAAGCCACTATGTATGTGGCGTCTTAATAGGGCCTGGAAGGGGGTTAAAAAAAATCTTACATTTATCTGTCCTGCCCCCATAGCTTCGTATTAGGATTGGTCTTTAACCCCTTCACGACCATGGACCATGGACATATCCGTCATGGAGCGTGTCCCGTTCAGCCCCGCTCCCTGCCTCGGGCAGGCGGCGGCGGTCGGGACACATATCAGCTGTTTTCAACAGTTGACATGTGTGCCTGCTAGCCGCGGGTGGAATCGCTTCCACCCGCGGCCATTAACCCCTTAATCTTGCTGCCAAAGTCTGGCAGCAAGATCTAAATGCGCACGGCCATGTTTTTTACTTACCGCCGCCCCCACCGGAAGTTTCGTGCATGATCACGTGACTATCGGTGGTTGCCATCGTAGCACAGGGTCATGTGATGACGCCTGCAGCTATGATGTTTCACTTTCGTTCTCCCTCGGCACGGAGCAGAGGGAAAAAGAAAGTGACTGTATCTGCTGTTTACAGCTGTATAGCTGTGATCAGCAGATAGATAATAGCGATCGGATTGCTGATCGCTATTTGCCCCCTAGGGGGACTAGTAAAATAAAAAAAAAAGTAAAAAAAAAGCTTTAAAAAAATAAAAAAAAAAAAAAACCTAAAAGTTCAAATCACCCCCCTTTCCCCCCATTGAAAATTAAAGGGTTAAAAAATAAATAAATATACACATATTTGGTATCACCGCGTTCAGAAATGCCCGATCTATCAAAATATAAAATCAATTAATCTGATTGGTAAACGGCGTAGTGGCAAAAAAATTCCAAACGCCAAAATTATGTTTTTTGGTCGCCGCAAGTTTTACGCAAAATGCAATAACAGGCGGTCAAAACGTAGCATCTGCGCAAAAATGGTACCATTAGAAACGTCAGCTCGAGATGCAAAAAATAAGCCATCACTGAGCCATAGATCCCAAAAAATAAGAACACTACGTATTTCGGAAATGGCGCAAAACGTGCGCCACTTTTATTGGACAAACTTGTGAATTTTTTTTAACCCCTTAGATACAAGTAAACCTATACATGTTTGGTGTTTACAAACTCGCACCAACCTCAGGCATCATACCCACACATCAGTTTTACCATATAGTGAACACCGTGAATAAAACATCCCAAAAACTATTGTGCCATCACACTTTTGTTGCAATTTTTCCGCATTTGGAATTTGTTTGCTGTTTTCCAGTACACTATATGGTAAAACTTATGGTTTCATTTAAAAGTACAACTTGTCCCGCAAAAAATAAGCCCTCATATGGCAAGATTGACGGAAAAATAAAAAAGTTACGGCTCTCGGAAGAAGGGGAGCAAAAAACAAAAACGCAAAAACGGAAAGTGCCCCGGGGTTGAAGGGGTTAAATTTGGGATGCTGAGTAGGTTTTATGAGGGTTCCATGATGGAGAGTGTTCCCTCCTATTTCTGATGTCAGGATAACACAGCGCAGGGCTTCATACACGCTTACTAATTAATATTGCTGGTTGTGCAGATTCTCCTTTATCCAGGACTGCTAGAGTTAAATAGATCCTTTGGTCTCATGAACTCTGAATGAAAGCTATAGCCAGCTGTTCTGTATTGCTAATTACCTCTGCTATTTTGGCTTCTCTTGCAGCCCAGGTAATCACTGGTGATAGTTTCTGCTTTGCTTGCCTCTAGAGGGAATCTGTGAGCTGTAGACCAGGAAACCATTCAGAGAACATTTGCTGTGTGAAAGCTGTGATAAGTTTTCCCCTTCCTTATTCCTTTTTAGTTTTTCCCCTCTGGTCCGTTCCTCATTATTACCTCTTGTTGTTTTGAGTGCTTTGTATGATTGCTGTTTATTTTACCTCTGTCTGTCTTGTCCTCTCTGTGTCTTTAAGGCTAGCGCCACACATCCGTGCTGCCGGCACGTGTTTGTCATTTTTTACACGTGCCGGCGGCACAGAGACACGTTAACCAATGCTACCCTATTGTAGCAGGCACACACACGTAAAACCACACGGAACGTGTGTCCGTGTGCGTTTGTACGTGTGTGCGTTTTTAAAAGCGCTGACATGTCAGTGATTTCTCCCGCAGCACGGGTGTCACACGGCCCGCACCCGTACCACACGGGTGTAGTGTGGATGCGGTCCCGTGTGACACGCGCCGGAGAAAACACACATGTCATTGAAAAAAAAACAAAACATTAACTCACCTTCTCCAGCCCTCCTGTCTCTGCCGCTGCTGCCTCTTGCTGCCGACCGCCGCTCATTATTCTCATTGAATATTCACTTCACTGCCTGGCAGCAGCAGCAGCGGGGAGACGGGAGGGCTGGAGACCGAGGATCAGCACCACGGACAGCAGCGCGGACAGCAGGAAGGACCAGGTGAGTATGATAATTACCGGTTCTACGTGTGCTATCGCGGATAGCACACGTAGAACACACGTGTCCTGCACGTACCAGAGACACATACTTACCTGCACGCAACACGCAGGGAAAATACGTGTCTCTCGGCACGTGCGTGAATTTCACGTGAGTGTGGCAGAAGCCTAATATAGTGTGGGACTAGTGTTCCCGCTGCCTTGCGCACTATACAGGGCTGAGTCCAGGGAAAGACAGTGATAGGCACGAGATCGGCGACGGGGTGAAAAAACACATATAGGCATATTAGGGAGTGCAGCGATCAGCCTCAAGTGAGTTTAGGAGGTGACCCTGCTTCCATTCCCTAGCACCAGACCCCACCATTGTACCGTGTACCCTGAGTGTTGCGGCGCTCGCAGGTGGTTCTCATGTAACTGACAGAACCCCAGTAGTCACTGTGTGACACTATGCCTCACGTGATCCCATAGGTTCACATTGGACACAGTATCACATGTAGTAGTCAGCACCGAAGACTAATCATGAGACTAAATGTAATGGAAGACCAGGCGGCAAGCTTGCAGTCACAGGACAGGTGAGACACAGACCTATGACAGGGGAGGATGAGTGTTTTTTTTTTTTCCCAACCACTTTTTATGCCTTGGGATCATAATAAATCACTGTGAGGACATTTGTGATTTAGACAATATATTAAACCATGAATTGAATCTGCCGGTTCAGTTTAAACTAAGCTGCTCCATACTCATTTTTTGAGATTGACTCATCTTTTACAAGTGACCAAAGCTCCACACTAGTGATGAGCGAGCATGCTTGTCACTACTCGGTACTCGCACGAGTATCACTGTACTCGGGCTGCTCGGCGGGGACCGAGTAATCTCGCGATACTCGTGCTTTACTCGTGGTCTTCATTTCTGCATGTTGGCGCTCTTTTGAGAGCCAGCCCTCATGCAGGGATTGGCTGGCAGACCACTGCAATGCCACAGCCCTGTTAGTTGTGGAATTGCAGTGATTGGCCGGCCTGCACAGCGTCACCGAGCCTTTATACCGGCCGGCGCGCTGTGCTCTGCTCACAGCTATCCAGACAGTGAGTGCAGGGAGAGTGTCGCTGATTCAGGGAAAGCTTTGCGGCCCTTTATAGCTTTTTCAGTTGCAGGGCTGCAAACAGTGTGACCAAAAGTCCTTCTCAGGACTATTCTAGTTGTATACAGGCAGGCAGGGTATAGCCAGGTCGGAGTACAGTAGCAGAGTCCTTCTCAGGACTATTGTTGCTATATACAGGCAGGGTATAGCCAGGTCTGAATACAGGCTAGTGACCAAAAGAGTCCTTGTCAGGACTATTGTAGCAGTATACAGGCAGGCAGGCAGGCAGGGTAGTGGTGACCGTATACCAGCCTTCATATCTGGGGCTGGTGTACACAGTGTAAAACAGTCCAGATAGTGTCTGACTTGTCTGTACTGTAATTGTCGCTCCCCAAAAAAACCTGTTAGTAGGTTATTATTGCGTCCGTGCTTGGTTTTTAAAACCGCACGTGTGTGCCTGTTGGTGGCAGCGTACAGGTGCACTGGTGTGCGTTTACCAAACTATTATATAACGCACAAGTGTAGTGTATAATACACGTCAGTCAGCAGTGGCTGATAGTGTCAGAGTTCTTAATTTTTGCTCCTAAAACCTGTGTTAGGTTATTATTGCGTCCGTGCTTGGTTTTTAAAACCGCACGTGTGTGCCTGTTGGTGGCAGCGTACAGGTGCACTGGTGTGCGTTTACCAAACTATTATATAACGCACAAGTGTAGTGTATAATACACGTCAGTCAGCAGTGGCTGATAGTGTCAGAGTTCTTAATTTTTGCTCCTAAAACCTGTGTTAGGTTATTATTGCGTCCGTGCTTGGTTTTTAAAACCGCACGTGTGTGCCTGTTGGTGGCAGCGTACAGGTGCACTGGTGTGCGTTTACCAAACTATTATATAACGCACAAGTGTAGTGTATAATACACGTCAGTCAGCAGTGGCTGATAGTGTCAGAGTTCTTAATTTTTGCTCCTAAAACCTGTGTTAGGTTATTATTGCGTCCGTGCTTGGTTTTTAAAACCGCACGTGTGTGCCTGTTGGTGGCAGCGTACAGGTGCACTGGTGTGCGTTTACCAAACTATTATATAACGCACAAGTGTAGTGTATAATACACGTCAGTCAGCAGTGGCTGATAGTGTCAGAGTTCTTAATTTTTGCTCCTAAAACCTGTGTTAGGTTATTATTGCGTCCGTGCTTGGTTTTTAAAACCGCACGTGTGTGCCTGTTGGTGGCAGCGTACAGGTGCACTGGTGTGCGTTTACCAAACTATTATATAACGCACAAGTGTAGTGTATAATACACGTCAGTCAGCAGTGGCTGATAGTGTCAGAGTTCTTAATTTTTGCTCCTAAAACCTGTGTTAGGTTATTATTGCGTCCGTGCTTGGTTTTTAAAACCGCACGTGTGTGCCTGTTGGTGGCAGCGTACAGGTGCACTGGTGTGCGTTTACCAAACTATTATATAACGCACAAGTGTAGTGTATAATACACGTCAGTCAGCAGTGGCTGATAGTGTCAGAGTTCTTAATTTTTGCTCCTAAAACCTGTGTTAGGTTATTATTGCGTCCGTGCTTGGTTTTTAAAACCGCACGTGTGTGCCTGTTGGTGGCAGCGTACAGGTGCACTGGTGTGCGTTTACCAAACTATTATATAACGCACAAGTGTAGTGTATAATACACGTCAGTCAGCAGTGGCTGATAGTGTCAGAGTTCTTAATTTTTGCTCCTAAAACCTGTGTTAGGTTATTATTGCGTCCGTGCTTGGTTTTTAAAACCGCACGTGTGTGCCTGTTGGTGGCAGCGTACAGGTGCACTGGTGTGCGTTTACCAAACTATTATATAACGCACAAGTGTAGTGTATAATACACGTCAGTCAGCAGTGGCTGATAGTGTCAGAGTTCTTAATTTTTGCTCCTAAAACCTGTGTTAGGTTATTATTGCGTCCGTGCTTGGTTTTTAAAACCGCACGTGTGTGCCTGTCGGTGGCAGCGTACAGGTGCACTTGTGTGCAATTTCCAGAAACTTTGATATAACGCACAAGTAGTGAATATACACGTCAGCAGTGCACAGCATTGCAAAATGCGCAAGGGCATTGGCAAGGAACAAGGAAGTGGACGTGATGGTGGTGCAGGCAGAGGCCGAGGTCGTGGGCAAGCTCTAATTTCGCCACAACAAAGGGCCACATCTAGTCGCTCGCACGTCCTGTCCCAAATTCTTGGGGACCGCAGCAGTACACCGCTCTTGAACCAAGACCAGTGTCAACAGGTTGTTAGTTGGATAGCGGATAATGCTTCCAGTCAGATTGGCACCACCACAAACACTCTGTCTTCCACACGGTCAAGTGTCAGTAGCCGTGATACTGCACCGCACATTTCTGAACCTGATCCTCCTTCCTACCACCAGGCTGAGTACACGTCCTCCTCGGACATTAATGATCCCACACTTGGACACTCGGAAGAGCTGTTCACGTTTCCATTCACACATTCTGGCCTCTCGCCAGCTCATATTGAAGTGGGTCATGAGGAGATCGTCTGTACAGATGGCCAAATATTTGAGCAGCCACGTTCTCACGAAGTTGGCAACGTGTCTCAACAAGTGGTGGACGATGATGAGACACAATTGTCAGCAAGTCAGGAGGAGGAGCAGGGTGCGGAAGAGGAAGACGACGTGGTGGATGATCCAGTAACTGACCCAACCTGGCAGGAGGATATGCAGAGCGAGGACAGCAGTGCACAGGGGGAGGGAGGCGTAGCATCACAACAGGCAGTAAGAAGCAGGGTGGTGGCCCCAGGCAGAAGTCAGGCAACCGTTCCCCGGAACAACACGACGACACAAGGTGCCTGTCCAAATGTTAGGTCTTCACGAGTCTGGCAGTTTTTTAAGTTGGATCCAGATGATTCAAAAAAGGCCATTTGCAACACCTGCCGTGCCAGCATCAGCAGGGGTACCAAAACTAGCAGCCTGACCACCACCAGCATGATCAGGCACATGTCAGCCAAGCACCCGACTTTGTGGGAAGTACAACAGAGTCGAGGAGCAGTGCTTGCTGATGTCACTGCTACGTCTTCGCTGGTTGTGCATGCGAGCCAATCCTCTGTCCATGCTGCCTGCGAACAAGCCTCCTCCACTCCTGCACCTACAGTTGCCTACGCAGAAAGAACACCATCATCAAGCACGTCCTTGTCCCAGCGCAGCGTTCAGTTATCCATTCAGCAAACCTTTGAACGCAGGCGCAAATACACTGCCAACACCCCACATGCCACAGTTCTAAATGCTAACATTTCGCGACTGCTTGCGCTGGAAATGTTGCCTTTTAGGCTGGTGGAGACAGAAGCATTCCGTGACCTGATGGCGGCAGCTGTCCCACGTTACTCGGTCCCCAGCCGCCACTATTTCTCCCGGTGTGCCGTCCCCGCGTTGCATAACCACGTGTCACAAAACATCACACGTGCCCTGAACAACGCTGTTTCACCCAAGGTCCACCTAACCACAGACACGTGGACAAGTGCTTGTGGGCAAGGCCGCTACATCTCGTTGACGGCACACTGGGTTAATATTGTGGAAGCTGGGACCCAGTCTGAGCGAGGGACGCAACACGTCCTTCCCACACCAAGGTTTGCAGGCCCTACCTCAGTCAGTGTTTCACCCACACTCTACAGCTCCGGAATGTCATGCTCTTCAGCCTCCTCCTCCTCCTGCGCATCCTCATCCACTGTGCCCTCCACACCAGTCACAAGCTGGAAGCACTGCAGCACTGCCTCGGCGAAGCGGCAACAGGCTGTGCTGAAGCTAATCTGCATAGGTGACAAACCCCACAATGCAGAAGAGCTGTGGACAGCTCTGAAACAGCAGGCAGATCACTGGCTCACACCTCTGAACCTAAAGCCAGGAAAGGTCGTTTGTGACAATGGCCGGAACCTGGTGGCGGCTTTGAGGCGAGGCCAGCTGACACATGTTCCATGCGTGGCCCATGTGCTCAACCTCGTGGTTCAGCGGTTTATAAAGTCATACCCAGAGCTGTCTGATCTGCTGGTAAAAGTTCGCCGCCTGTCTGCACATTTTCGAAAGTCACCTACTGCTTCAGCCGGCCTTGCCGGCTTTCAGCGCCGTTTGCATCTTCCGGCTCACAGACTGGTGTGTGATGTCCCCACGCGTTGGAATTCAACTCTGCACATGTTGGTCAGGATATGTGAGCAGAAGAGGGCAGTTGTTGAGTACCTGCATCACCTAAGCCGTCGGGAAATGGGTCAAACTCCACACATAACACCTGAGGAGTGGAGATGGATGTCAGACCTATGTACCATCCTCCAAAACTTTGAGGACTCCACCAAGATGGTGAGTGGTGATGACGCCATTATTAGCGTCACCATACCGCTACTCTGCCTTCTAAAACGGTCCCTGCTGAAAAACAAACATGATGCATTGCAGGCGGAGCGCGATGAGTTGCAGCAAGAAACAGTAGTGGGTGTGGGTGATAACACACAGCCCAGCCTCGTCTCATCACAACGTGCAGTGGAGGACTATGACGAGGAGGAGGATGAAGACATGGAGCAACTCTCCGGCCAAATTGAGGATATGACATGCACACCAGTCATATCCTCGATTCAGCGTGGCTGGCCAGAGGACAGGGTAGATGAGGAGGAGGAGGAGGAGGAGGAGGAGGAGGAGGAGGACAGCATGTTCAGTCATCTTGTTGGTCAGGCTACTGAAGTCCTGGCTGTTAAGAGTCTGGCGCACATGGCTGACTTTATGGTAAGCTGCCTGTCTCGTGACCCTCGCGTTAAGAACATCTTGGCCGACAATCATTACTGGTTGGTAACACTGTTAGACCCACGCTACAAGGAGAACTTTTTGTCTCTTATTCCCGTGGAGGAGAGGTCAACCAAAATGCAGCAGTTTCGGAAGGCCATACTCACGGAAGTAGGCAAAGCATTCCCCTCACAAAACGCTAGCGGCATAGGTCAGGAATCAGTGGACAACCGAGGCGTACAGCCGAGAGAGGCACAAGTCCAATCCGCCAGAGGTAGGGGAACAGTCTTTAAGATGTGGGACAGTTTTCTCAGCCCCTCACGTACCACAGCCCCTGAGGTGCGGGGTAGTGCCACAAGAAATCCTAAGTTTGCCCAGATGCTGAAGGAGTACCTTGCAGATCGAACAACTGTACTCCGACATTCCTCTGTGCCTTACAATTATTGGGTATCCAAGCTGGACACGTGGCATGAATTGGCTCTCTACGCCTTGGAAGTCCTGGCCTGCCCTGCTGCTAGCGTTTTGTCAGAGCGTGTTTTTAGTGCCGCAGGTGGAATCATTACAGATAAACGCACCCGCCTGTCAACTGAAAATGCTGACAGGCTGACTCTGATAAAGATGAACAAGGGTTGGATTGGGCCAGACTTCACCACACCACCAGCAAATGAGAGCGGAATTTAAAGTTTGCCATGTACCTCCACTCACCCATGGGTACACTTCTCGACTTTGGATAATCGCTGGACTGCTCCTCCTTCTCCTCATGCGCCATCATGATGACCGTTACAATAGTTAGGTCTTTGTTTCAGGTATACCCCCAGTGGTAAATTTTTTCGCCCATTCTTTGCAGAATGGACATTACAACGACAGGAGACCCGCTCCTTTGCAATGGGAACAATGTTTTGAGGCCCTCATGCACGTCTCTACCCAGGGACAACGTGTAGCCTCCCAATTTTTGGCTGCCCTGCCTAAGGGCTATACTATAATACACCCACTTCCTGACAATGGACACTTAATGTTTTGAGGCCCTCATGCACGTCTCTACCCAGGGACAATGTGGAGCCTCCCAATTTTTGGCTGCCCTGGCAAAGGGCTATACTGAAATAGACCCACTTCCTTACAATGGGCACTTCAGGTTTAAAGGCCATCATGCACGTCTCTATCCAGGGACAATGTGGAGCCTCCCAATTTTTGGCTGCCCTGCCTAAGGGCTATACTGAAATACACCCACTTCCTTAAAATGGACACTTAATGTTTTGAGGCCCTCATGCACGTCTCTACCCAGGGACAATGTGGAGCCTCCCAATTTTTGGCTGCCCTGGCAAAGGGCTATACTGAAATAGACCCACTTCGTTACAATGGGCACTTCAGGTTTAAAGGCCATCATGCACGTCTCTACCCAGGGACAATGTGGAGCCTCCCAATTTTTGGCTGCCCTGGCAAAGGGCTATACTGAAATAGACCCACTTCCTTACAATGGGCACTTCAGGTTTAAAGGCCATCATGCACGTCTCTACCCAGGGACAATGTGGAGCCTCCCAATTTTTGGCTGCCCTGCCTAAGGGCTATACTATAATACACCCACTTCCTGACAATGGACACTTAATGTTTTGAGGCCCTCATGCACGTCTCTACCCAGGGACAATGTGGAGCCTCCCAATTTTTGGCTGCCCTGGCAAAGGGCTATACTGAAATAGACCCACTTCCTTACAATGGGCACTTCAGGTTTAAAGGCCATCATGCACGTCTCTATCCAGGGACAATGTGGAGCCTCCCAATTTTTGGCTGCCCTGCCTAAGGGCTATACTGAAATACACCCACTTCCTTAAAATGGACACTTAATGTTTTGAGGCCCTCATGCACGTCTCTACCCAGGGACAATGTGGAGCCTCCCAATTTTTGGCTGCCCTGGCAAAGGGCTATACTGAAATAGACCCACTTCGTTACAATGGGCACTTCAGGTTTAAAGGCCATCATGCACGTCTCTACCCAGGGACAATGTGGAGCCTCCCAATTTTTGGCTGCCCTGGCAAAGGGCTATACTGAAATAGACCCACTTCCTTACAATGGGCACTTCAGGTTTAAAGGCCATCATGCACGTCTCTACCCAGGGACAATGTGGAGCCTCCCAATTTTTGGCTGCCCTGGCAAAGGGCTATACTGAAATAGACCCACTTCCTTACAATGGGCACTTCAGGTTTAAAGGCCATCATGCACGTCTCTACCCAGGGACAATGTGGAGCCTCCCAATTTTTGGCTGCCCTGGCAAAGGGCTATACTGAAATAGACCCACTTCCTTACAATGGGCACTTCAGGTTTAAAGGCCATCATGCACGTCTCTATCCAGGGACAATGTGGAGCCTCCCAATTTTTGGCTGCCCTGCCTAAGGGCTATACTGAAATACACCCACTTCCTTAAAATGGACACTTAATGTTTTGAGGCCCTCATGCACGTCTCTACCCAGGGACAATGTGGAGCCTCCCAATTTTTGGCTGCCCTGGCAAAGGGCTATACTGAAATAGACCCACTTCGTTACAATGGGCACTTCAGGTTTAAAGGCCATCATGCACGTCTCTACCCAGGGACAATGTGGAGCCTCCCAATTTTTGGCTGCCCTGGCAAAGGGCTATACTGAAATAGACCCACTTCGTTACAATGGGCACTTCAGGTTTAAAGGCCATCATGCACGTCTCTACCCAGGGACAATGTGGAGCCTCCCAATTTTTGGCTGCCCTGGCAAAGGGCTATACTGAAATAGACCCACTTCCTTACAATGGGCACTTCAGGTTTAAAGGCCATCATGCACGTCTCTACCCAGGGACAATGTGGAGCCTCCCAATTTTTGGCTGCCCTGCCTAAGGGCTATACTATAATACACCCACTTCCTGACAATGGACACTTAATGTTTTGAGGCCCTCATGCACGTCTCTACCCAGGGACAATGTGGAGCCTCCCAATTTTTGGCTGCCCTGGCAAAGGGCTATACTGAAATAGACCCACTTCCTTACAATGGGCACTTCAGGTTTAAAGGCCATCATGCACGTCTCTATCCAGGGACAATGTGGAGCCTCCCAATTTTTGGCTGCCCTGCCTAAGGGCTATACTGAAATACACCCACTTCCTTAAAATGGACACTTAATGTTTTGAGGCCCTCATGCACGTCTCTACCCAGGGACAATGTGGAGCCTCCCAATTTTTGGCTGCCCTGGCAAAGGGCTATACTGAAATAGACCCACTTCGTTACAATGGGCACTTCAGGTTTAAAGGCCATCATGCACGTCTCTACCCAGGGACAATGTGGAGCCTCCCAATTTTTGGCTGCCCTGGCAAAGGGCTATACTGAAATAGACCCACTTCCTTACAATGGGCACTTCAGGTTTAAAGGCCATCATGCACGTCTCTACCCAGGGACAATGTGGAGCCTCCCAATTTTTGGCTGCCCTGGCAAAGGGCTATATTGAAATAGACCCACTTCCTTACAATGGGCACTTCAGGTTTAAAGGCCATCATGCACGTCTCTACCCAGGGACAATGTGGAGCCTCCCAATTTTTGGCTGCCCTGGCAAAGGGCTATACTGAAATAGACCCACTTCCTTACAATGGGCACTTCAGGTTTAAAGGCCATCATGCACGTCTCTATCCAGGGACAATGTGGAGCCTCCCAATTTTTGGCTGCCCTGCCTAAGGGCTATACTGAAATACACCCACTTCCTTAAAATGGACACTTAATGTTTTGAGGCCCTCATGCACGTCTCTACCCAGGGACAATGTGGAGCCTCCCAATTTTTGGCTGCCCTGGCAAAGGGCTATACTGAAATAGACCCACTTCGTTACAATGGGCACTTCAGGTTTAAAGGCCATCATGCACGTCTCTACCCAGGGACAATGTGGAGCCTCCCAATTTTTGGCTGCCCTGGCAAAGGGCTATACTGAAATAGACCCACTTCCTTACAATGGGCACTTCAGGTTTAAAGGCCATCATGCACGTCTCTACCCAGGGACAATGTGGAGCCTCCCAATTTTTGGCTGCCCTGGCAAAGGGCTATACTGAAATAGACCCACTTCCTTACAATGGGCACTTCAGGTTTAAAGGCCATCATGCACGTCTCTACCCAGGGACAATGTGGAGCCTCCCAATTTTTGGCTGCCCTGCCTAAGGGCTATACTATAATACACCCACTTCCTGACAATGGACACTTAATGTTTTGAGGCCCTCATGCACGTCTCTACCCAGGGACAATGTGGAGCCTCCCAATTTTTGGCTGCCCTGGCAAAGGGCTATACTGAAATAGACCCACTTCCTTACAATGGGCACTTCAGGTTTAAAGGCCATCATGCACGTCTCTATCCAGGGACAATGTGGAGCCTCCCAATTTTTGGCTGCCCTGCCTAAGGGCTATACTGAAATACACCCACTTCCTTAAAATGGACACTTAATGTTTTGAGGCCCTCATGCACGTCTCTACCCAGGGACAATGTGGAGCCTCCCAATTTTTGGCTGCCCTGGCAAAGGGCTATACTGAAATAGACCCACTTCGTTACAATGGGCACTTCAGGTTTAAAGGCCATCATGCACGTCTCTACCCAGGGACAATGTGGAGCCTCCCAATTTTTGGCTGCCCTGGCAAAGGGCTATACTGAAATAGACCCACTTCGTTACAATGGGCACTTCAGGTTTAAAGGCCATCATGCACGTCTCTACCCAGGGACAATGTGGAGCCTCCCAATTTTTGGCTGCCCTGGCAAAGGGCTATACTGAAATAGACCCACTTCCTTACAATGGGCACTTCAGGTTTAAAGGCCATCATGCACGTCTCTACCCAGGGACAATGTGGAGCCTCCCAATTTTTGGCTGCCCTGCCTAAGGGCTATACTATAATACACCCACTTCCTGACAATGGACACTTAATGTTTTGAGGCCCTCATGCACGTCTCTACCCAGGGACAATGTGGAGCCTCCCAATTTTTGGCTGCCCTGGCAAAGGGCTATACTGAAATAGACCCACTTCCTTACAATGGGCACTTCAGGTTTAAAGGCCATCATGCACGTCTCTACCCAGGGACAATGTGGAGCCTCCCAATTTTTGGCTGCCCTGCCTAAGGGCTATACTATAATACACCCACTTCCTGACAATGGACACTTAATGTTTTGAGGCCCTCATGCACGTCTCTACCCAGGGACAATGTGGAGCCTCCCAATTTTTGGCTGCCCTGGCAAAGGGCTATACTGAAATAGACCCACTTCCTTACAATGGGCACTTCAGGTTTAAAGGCCATCATGCACGTCTCTACCCAGGGACAATGTGGAGCCTCCCAATTTTTGGCTGCCCTGCCTAAGGGCTATACTATAATACACCCACTTCCTGACAATGGACACTTAATGTTTTGAGGCCCTCATGCACGTCTGTATGCAGGGGCATTGGTGAACCTCACAATTTAGGACTGCCCTGGCAAAGGAAAATACTACAAAGACTCACTTCCTCAAAATGGGCACATTAGACTCAAGAGGCCTTCATGTACGTCTCTTCTCAGGGACATCGGAGTGCCACACAATGTTTTCACGTAAAATCTTTCATGTATTGATCTCAAAAAGTAACATACACCAGCTCTATCTCACTATTGGGTATGTGCCCTTAACATTTCCGCCATGAAAAATCATTTTGGGGTCATTTTGGAAGGTTTTCTGGTGAGTCCGTAAAAATGGCGTAAAACGCGGACAAAATTGTTCAGAGCTGTGACTTTTGAGTGATAAATGCTTCAAGGGGTCTTCCCCATGCTGTTGCCATGTCATTTGAGCACTCTTCTGAGACTTTTGTGACATTTTTAGGGTTTCTCCATGCTGCCGGGAGGTCATTTCACAAAAATACTCGGGTCTCCCATAGGATAACATTGGGCTCGTTGCTCGGGCCGAGTACACGAGTATCTTGGGAGGCTCGGCCCGAGCTTCGAGCACCCGAGCTTTTTAGTACTCGCTCATCACTACTCCACACATATGCATAATTATGTAGTAATATTTTCCTCTTTTCCTTTATTACTACATAATTAGCCAGATTTGCTTTTCAGGAGCTTTAGACAGCTGAGTAACAACCAATGATGTGCAGTGAAGATCAATATGGGTGTGTGTAGATGTAGCAGGTGGAAAATGAATGCTTAGCGCACTTTATCTTCTGACTTAAAGAAAACCCGTGAGCAAAGTTTTGCACTTTAAAGTGATGATATGGCCATAATGGCGCTGTGATGCTGATAAAATGCATACCTGCTGTGAAGAAATCCGATTTGCGGTTGTTGAATGATCGATCTTCCTCTAAAGTATACATCTGATGACGTCTTCTGTGCATCTGGGCGTGACTTTAGGAAGGGTCTTCTTCTCCACCATCCCTCTGCCTGCCTCCTTTGCTTCTTCTACAGGTCTTTGATTGTTTAGTGCTTGCAGCACTCCCATTGGAGGAGTAAGCAGTCAGACTATAGTGTTGTGAAGATTAAGTGTGGCGCCCCTGAGACTTCGGTCGCCCCAGGGTACTGCACCTCACTTAAGGTATGGTACTCATCCCTGGTCCGGAGGAGGTCAGTGCCGGTTCCACATCCATTCATTCCATACATACAGTAAGTTGCCCTCCCCACGGCGGACTGGGCTAGGCTCAAGGTTGCCATCCAAACACTGGGGCATCCACCCACTAGCGACAGGGACTCAGAGGAGAAGCTACCACCAAGGGGGAGGGAGGAGTACATACACACACACAGGGGGTTGGCTTGGAGAGGCTCACAGGAGTGGAGCTGGTTGACCGGTAGCTCCTGTGGGACATAGGAGAAAATACGGTTGCTGAGGGGAGAGCTTAATTGCTCCCTGGAACCGGCGCAGTTTAGGGTGCAAAGCCCTAATGTGGCATACACTTCAGGTTGTGCCACCAGAATCTGCCAGACAGGGGGATTTCACGTCCCTCTGGCCACCATAAGATCCCGGAGCACAGTAGCAAATAGAGCCCGGAGTCACGATCACGGTCAGGCCCCAAAAAGGACTCGCACTGACTGCAAATGGGGTGGGAACTAAATTACAACTACAGGGGACCCTGTGTAGCTTCATGCCATGAGGATCCACACACACAGTGCAAGGAGGAAGGGCCCAAAGACTACCGCATTGGTTCTGACCTCCGAAGGATCCGGGATCGACTGGGGACCATCATGGCAGAAATCGGCATTCCGTGGGCGGCTATCATAGAGTGAGTAAAGACCTTGAACCATAACCACTGTGTCAGCCCATCCTTGCCGCTGCCCCGCGCTTCGGCACCAACGGCCACTACCACCACCATCATCCTCCCCTAAGGCCTGGCTCTACTTTTGGGGAACCTAACCATCCGAGCTGTGACACCATCCACCCCAGAGGACAGCACTCGCAGTGGCGGCTAATCCCTGGCCGCACACCACAGATGGCATCACGAGACCACTACTCCCAACATCCTCAACACCTTCATCCTCATCATCCCACCATCCATCCCTTTTATTGACACGGACGGGGTCATGAAACCAGGCAGGGCCACCCGTGACATCCCCTGACCCACACCGGCCCGGTGATGAGTATTCCAAAGACCCCATTGGGCCCATCCTAAGCATAGAAGATGTATTACCAGATCAGAAAATTGCATTATGAGTGTGTGTGACAAGTCCTGCTGAAGTAATACTTACATAAGACCTGCCTTGTCAAAAGTAACCAGTTTCTGCACTTACTGAGCTCCTTGAGTATTCAGCTTTATTTTTTTGCTTTTTTTTTAAATCCACCATGCAGTTCTAAAGATATTTTTATTTAGTTCTAGGGGTCATGACTCATATGGTAATACAGAGCAGCCAAAAGACACGCCCCAGAGGATCCGATGAGCCATCCTCCTAAGTAAAGACCATAAAAGTTAGCGCTAGATAATCTCATATCTCTGGAACCATATGGCAAAAATAAAAGAAGAAAAAATACAAAATAATCAAAATGGCAATAACATAGCAACACCTGGCTACTTCTGAATGGGTGACAGATCCTATTTAAAAGGCCAAGTTTCACAAGCAGGTGGACATGGACAGGCAATGTTCTGCACTGGCTAGTGTCTGGTCATATACCCAGCAGACTGACAAAATAAAAGGTGCATTGTGATTGGTTGTTATGAGCAAAAAAGAGTTTTTCTTTTATATAGTTTCTGACATCGACCCCATAGAATGCTTTTGCCAGATCCCATATTAGTCTATGAGTGATGGACACCACTGTTAAACATCGTCACAGCCTCCACTAAACATGCAAGTGGCATTTTCTCGCCTTTTCTGTGCTTTTTGGCTCCATTTGCTGCTAAAGATGAGAAGACGCCACTTGTGAGCATACCCTTATGATGCTCATGTTGCTTTCCCAGGTTCATGAAAAGCAAACCATCCAACTGTACTACATCATTGTCTTGAGTTTGGGGAGCTGAATAGCAGTATCAAGAGATCAGTTATACACCGTGTGCAGAATTATTAGGCATAAATATCAAAGCTTATTATTTTTGCAGTTGGAGTGGGTTTTTTTTAGATTTGGCTATCTTAGGAGGATATCTGTTTGTGCAGGTAACTATTACTGTGCAGAATTATTAGGCAACTTAATAAACACCAAATATATTCCCATCTCACTTGTTTATTTTCATCAGGCTAACCAATATAACTTCACAAAATTTAGAAATAAACATTTCTGACATGAAAAAACAAAACCCCAAAAAATTAGTGACCAATATAGCCACTTTTCTTTATGATGTCACTCAACAGCCTACCATCCATAGATTCTGTCAGTTGCTTGATCTGTTTACGATCTGTCGCGGGCGGAGGAGGGGACGCTGCGCTCACCCACTGCTCGGGTCCGGCTGCTGCTGCTGCTGCTCGGTGGTGGCTCGAGCGATGGGTCGGATCCCGGGGACTCGAGCGGCGTTCCTCGCCCGTGAGTGAAAAGGGATGGGGATGATTGATTGTGGGGGTGTTTGGTTATTGTCCGTGACGCCACCCACAGTTGTGGTGATATTGGTGACATCACCGCTGCTCTGGACGGGGATCCCGGGAGCGGTGACAGGGAGCAGCTTTGTTGTTAGTTCTCCCCTCCGTGGGTAGGGGGTTGGTTGTCCCGGGGCCCGGTGATGGGTGACTGCCTTTCCCTGCACCTATGTACGGTTGATGGTTCCAATGGGTTCCCACCGGTAACCCGCTCCCCAGCTTGTATATGGTTCCCTTCGTTAACGGATTTGGCAACTTCACGGCAACTCCTAGCCTTGCCGGGGTCCGTAAGCCCCTGCCAGATGGTGCTGACTTCTCTTTGCGTACCGGTCCGGTACCGCTGGGCCACCGCCCGTCCACGGTCCTTGCGGTAAACTCCGATAGGCCACTCCTGCAGACGGTCACCACCGTCTGCCAACCTTGCTGTATCGCCCAGGCCACACACCCGGACGCTGTCAGTTAGTTGCTCTGTGAAGCCCCGCATGTACTGTGTCGGTGTCGGTGCGTTACCTTCAGGGACTCCACGTTGCTGGATCTCCGTCACTGGTAGGAAATCTTCTGTTTTTGATCGTGACGCCACTCTCAGTATTGCGGCCAGTAGGGACCGCCACTGCAGGTTGAGGGTCGCCTGGGGCTGATGGTATGTGCAGTTAGATGTAGGAGCCTCCTGAGAGTGAGGCAAGCCCCAGGGCCCTGTGTAGGTTTGTAGTACCACAAGTCGCAGAATGACCACACAGGCAGGATGTCTTTCAGGGTTTTTACTCACTTCAGGTGGCAGGGTGAGTAACCCGGGCGTAGCTGAGATGAACCAGGTAGGAACCAGGTATCCTTCAGGCTGACTTTATGAGGGTGACTACTGACTCGCCTTCCTTAGCCCTTGGTGGTTTGGGGTGACCCCGACTTTTAGTCCCTATGGGGGTCACCCAGGGAAGATGCTGAAGCCTCTCTCCCCTTCGTTTGCCGTGTGCTTGTTCCCCGGACCAGGCCACTCCAGCCTCTTGCCTCCTATGACCTATGGGCCCTAACTTGCGGTTACGTGGCTGCGGCTTTTGTAGTGTTGTGGTGTGGGCTTTAAGAGCCCCACACCGGCAGGTTTAGCAGAAGAAAGTTGAATCTATCCCCGCTTCGGGATCTGCCGCCCGGTTGGGCCTGGTGCTCTCTAGCAGTCTCCTTACTTCCCACTCCGTTGCACTCTCTAGCTGAAGCTGGCTTTCAGGCAGCACTCCTAGTTGACCGTTCTCCCCCGTCAATAGCCACTGCGCGGGCGCTGTTAGACAGCAACAGCCCCACAGGTCTGCTCCTCACTGAGCCCTATGGAGTTCTGCTCTAACTGACTCACTGCCCCTCCTCTCCTGTTCTTGCCTACGCCACCTAGCAACCAGATTCTCTTACCACACCCCTTGAGAGGAGATGGAGGCTCTACCCCCTCCACTATTCCAGTGAAGGTGAAGGCTTGCCCCCTCCTGGGATCCCCAGGGGTCCTCTCATGGGTACATGTGTGAGACCTGATCACTATGCGCCTGTGTTCCACACCCCAGTCAGCCATCTGGATTACCTGTATTGTACTGTCCCCAGCATGGGTGCAGTACTCAGTGGTGCCTGACCAGGTCAGGGGCGCCACATTCCCCCTTAGTTATCACCAGCACGTCCTCGGGCTGCAAGACAACATTTTAAAATGCATAAAACATTAAAACATGGTAAAACATTTTAAGATCACCAGTTATCGTACATCACCACCCTCCACCCACAAGTCCGTTAACCCACCCAAAACCCTCTCAGGAGGCAGGTCACCGGTCCTGTTGGTAACCAGGTCTGGGCCATCCGTTTCCCCAGACCTTTCCTCCAATCTTCCTCTCCCGTTGGCCGCGGCTTCAGCCACTTCTGGCAGGATGTAGAGGCGGCTTTCATGGGCTGGTGGTTTTCAGGGTATACCTGGCCTGGTGGATCCGCGCCGTCAGCCTCTTCTGGCAGGATGCAGAGGCGGCCTCCACAGTTGGTGCTGACCAGGTACCCTCTTTGTGGTGGTGAGCCAAGGCCCCATAAACAGGCGTGCTCTCTGGTCGCAGGTGAGCCAAGGCCCTTTTCTACGGACGGGCCCCCCTGGTTGCAGACGAGCCAAGCCCCTAAACAGGCTGGCCCTGGTGGTGGTGCCACTGGTGTAACTATTTACACTGCGAGAGTTTGTGGCTATAGCAAGTTCATAGCCTTAAAGTTTATTTCTCACAATAGTTTTTGTGGGCGCATTTCTTAAACGTTGCAAACAAAACTTGTCAAACTAGTCAAAACAGTAACTTCTTACTTTCCTTTACTTTACTCCTCCATTTCACCAGGGCGTGGGCATGTAGGGCACCGGCACCTGTGACTTTCTTGCTCTCCGTCGTCGTCCGTGGTTGTTTCATCTGTAGGATCTTTGTCTGTGGTTGTTTCATCTGTAGGTTCTTTATCTTTCCTTTCTTGGTCTTCGTCTGTTTCTACTTCTGGTTCTTTATCTCTATCTTTTCTTTCTTGTCTTTCTTGTCTGGGACATGGTGCTACGTCTAAGGCATAGTAGCCCCTTTCTCCTTGATGCAAGGTGAACTGTACTAAGTCCCCAATTTTCAAATTTCTGCCTGAATGTCCTCTGGGCAGGTGGGCTTGAACATCTCTCCGATTCACAAATATGCCCTCTTTTATTCCTTTTACTACAATGAAGCCGTATCCGCTTTTCAGGTTGAAGTCCTCTACTATTCCTCTGTAAAGGGGTCCTCTAGCCTGGGCTTTGGACCTTCTCAGTAATCTTTTCTCCTGCAGGTCTCTGGCCGTGACCTCTCTCTGCTCTGGGGATTGTGGTGCTGGAGCAACCTGTGTTCTGCTGCGCCGTATCTTGCGGGCTGGGTTCATGCCTGCGGGCTCCCAGGTGAGGTCTTTGGGTTGATCTTCATCTGCTGACGGTGTCAAGTCTTCCTCCTCCCAGCGGGAATAGGGCAGCATCTCCGGCTCTGGGTATGGGTCTGCTGCGGTTGGCGTCGAAGTCAGCCCTTCTGCTCCCTGATCTCCTCTCCCCCTTAGTTCTTCGCTGCACTCTGGCTGTGGCAGCGCTGGGGATGAGTGTTCTTCAGCTGGTCTGGGCGGTGGACTCTCTGGCGCAGCTGCAGGGGTTGCCGGAATCTCCTTGGGGGTATGCGGAGGGAGCAGATACCGATCCACCATCTCTTGTGGGAACTGGGCCTCTAGGTCAGCCTTCAGCTTCCAGTATTCAGGGTCCTCTCCTATCAGGGTCTTCCTAGTAGGGACCTCTCTGGACTGGGGAGCGGTGTCTGCTCTGGCCTTGCAGGCCGGGGAAAATAGTGATGCAATCTCTTGGCGGGCCGCGCCCTGTATGGCGGCGGCCTGGTCTTGGCGGGCCGCGCCTTGTATGGCGGCGGCCTGGTCTTGGCGGGCCGCGCCTGGCATGGCGGCGGCCTGAATTGGCGTTTCTGTCGCGGCCGATTCCTGGCGGGCCGGACTGGACACTGCAGCCTCGGTCTCACTTGGCGTCGCAGCCTCGCTGGGGTCCGTGCAGGCTGAGTCGGGCGTCGCTGCAGTGATCGGAGCTTGGCGGGCCGCACCCGGCGGGGCTGCGGCCTGGTTCAGCATATCACTTGCGGCGCGGACGAGCGTCGCTGCTGCGTTGGGGTCTTGGCGGACCGGGTTCAGCAGGGTGGCAGCCTGGGTCAGCGTCACACCTGCAGCACGGATGAGCACTGCCGTGGTGGTCGGGGCCCTGCGGGACAGGCGGGGCATCGCTGCAGCGGCCTGGGCTTGGCGGGCCGCACCTAGCGTGGCTGCGGCCTCACTCAGCGTCGCCGCACCGGGCGCCTCCTCTGGGACCGCGGTCGTAGCAGCTAGGGTCGGGGCTCTTGTTCTAGCCGGGGCAACACCGGACTCACCCATCGGGGTCTGAATCGTCGTCGCCGCTCGATCCGGCAGGCTCCGCGCGGCTCCCTCCTCGTAGGTCCGCACCGCCGCAGCCATCTCCAGGAGCTCCGTGCGTTCTTCCCTGAGCTGTCGCACAATCCTGGCCTCCAGCTGGTCGCAGAAAATAGCAAGCTCCCGGCACCACCAGGCAGCAGTGCCTGGTTCTGGGTATCCGCGTCTGGACTCCATTTTCTCTAGCAAGCTGCTGGCTTCTCTTCTGCTCCGCCGTCTCTGGACGCTTCCGCTTTCTTCATCAGCGAGGTCAGGACTCTGCAGGGGATCTCTGGGTAGCCACACCTCTTCGTGGGCGGTAACTTCTTCCAGCGCGGGCTGCTGTTGTTTTTCAGCGCGCTTTTCATGGTGGCAATATGGCGGCGCTTCCAATTTTTCAAGCGGACCGCCCAGGCACATGGTCACCTGTCTGAACAGGTCTAGTCCTTATCCTGTTCGTGACGCCAGATGTGAAGCCCCGCATGTACTGTGTCGGTGTCGGTGCGTTACCTTCAGGGACTCCACGTTGCTGGATCTCCGTCACTGGTAGGAAATCTTCTGTTTTTGATCGTGACGCCACTCTCAGTATTGCGGCCAGTAGGGACCGCCACTGCAGGTTGAGGGTCGCCTGGGGCTGATGGTATGTGCAGTTAGATGTAGGAGCCTCCTGAGAGTGAGGCAAGCCCCAGGGCCCTGTGTAGGTTTGTAGTACCACAAGTCGCAGAATGACCACACAGGCAGGATGTCTTTCAGGGTTTTTACTCACTTCAGGTGGCAGGGTGAGTAACCCGGGCGTAGCTGAGATGAACCAGGTAGGAACCAGGTATCCTTCAGGCTGACTTTATGAGGGTGACTACTGACTCGCCTTCCTTAGCCCTTGGTGGTTTGGGGTGACCCCGACTTTTAGTCCCTATGGGGGTCACCCAGGGAAGATGCTGAAGCCTCTCTCCCCTTCGTTTGCCGTGTGCTTGTTCCCCGGACCAGGCCACTCCAGCCTCTTGCCTCCTATGACCTATGGGCCCTAACTTGCGGTTACGTGGCTGCGGCTTTTGTAGTGTTGTGGTGTGGGCTTTAAGAGCCCCACACCGGCAGGTTTAGCAGAAGAAAGTTGAATCTATCCCCGCTTCGGGATCTGCCGCCCGGTTGGGCCTGGTGCTCTCTAGCAGTCTCCTTACTTCCCACTCCGTTGCACTCTCTAGCTGAAGCTGGCTTTCAGGCAGCACTCCTAGTTGACCGTTCTCCCCCGTCAATAGCCACTGCGCGGGCGCTGTTAGACAGCAACAGCCCCACAGGTCTGCTCCTCACTGAGCCCTATGGAGTTCTGCTCTAACTGACTCACTGCCCCTCCTCTCCTGTTCTTGCCTACGCCACCTAGCAACCAGATTCTCTTACCACACCCCTTGAGAGGAGATGGAGGCTCTACCCCCTCCACTATTCCAGTGAAGGTGAAGGCTTGCCCCCTCCTGGGATCCCCAGGGGTCCTCTCATGGGTACATGTGTGAGACCTGATCACTATGCGCCTGTGTTCCACACCCCAGTCAGCCATCTGGATTACCTGTATTGTACTGTCCCCAGCATGGGTGCAGTACTCAGTGGTGCCTGACCAGGTCAGGGGCGCCACAGCTCCACTACCACTTTCCTTCCTCTCACTTTCACCTCCAAAACTAATGTCTGCTTTTCCCGCCTCAAGGACTGTGAACTCCTCGGTGGGCGGGACCAACCGCCTGGCCCACCCCCTGGTGTGGACATCAGCCCCTGGAGGAAGGCAACAAGGGTTTTGTGTCTGACTTCGGTGTACCTGACCGGGAGTGTGGGGTGTGTTGTGTTGTTCTTTGTGGCCCCTGGCTTGTCCAGGGCGCCACAGATCAACATTGCGTGCAGCAGCCACCACAGCCTCCCAGACACTGTTCCGAGAGGTGTACTGTTTTCCCTCATTGTAGATCTCACATTTTATGAGGGACCACAGGTTCTCTATGGGGTTCAGATCAGGTGAACAAGGGGACCATGTCATTATTTTTTCATTTTTTAGACTTTTACTGGCCAGCCACGCTGTGGAGTAGTTGGATGCATGTGATGGAGCATTGTCCTGCATGAAAATCATGTTTTTCTTGAATGATATCGACTTCTTCCTGTACCACTGCTTGAAGAATTTGTCTTCCAGAAACTGGCAGTAGGTCTGGGAGTTAAGCTTCACTCCATCCTCTACCCGAAAAGGTCCCACAAGTTCATCTTTGATGATACCAGCCCATACCAGTACCCCACCTCCACCTTGCTGGCATCTGAGTCGGAGTGGAGCTCTCTGCCCTTTACTGATCCAGCCTCTGGCCCATCCATCTGCCCATCAAGAGTCACTCTCATTTCATTAGTCCATAAAACTTTTGAAAAATCAGTCTTAATATACTTCTTGGCCCAGTCTTGACGTTTGAACCTTTGTTTCTTGTTCAAAGGTGGTGATTTTTCAGCCTTCCTTACCTTTTGTTACTCCAGTAATGCTGCAGCTCTGAAATATGGCCAAACTGGTGGCAAATGGTATCCTGGCAGCGTCACGCTTGATTTTCCTCAATTCATGGGCAGTTATTTTGCGCCTTTTTTGCCCAACACGCTTCTTGCGACCCTGTTGGCTATTTGCCATGAAACGCTTGATTGTTCGGTGATCACGCTTCAAAGGTTTGGCAATTTCAAGACTGCTGCATCCCTCTGCAAGACGTCTCACAATTTTGGACTTTTCAGAGCCCGTCAAATCTCTCTTCTGACCCATTTTGCCAAAGGAAAGAAAGTTGCCTAATAATTACGCACACCTTATATAGGATGTTGATGTCATTACACCGCACCCCTCCTCATTACAGAGATGCACATCACCTGATCTACTTAATTGGTAGTTGGCTCTCAGCCTATACAGCTTGGAGTAGGACAACATGTATAGCAAGTATCATGTGATCAAAATATTCATTTGCCTAATAATTCTGCACACAGTGTATATATATATATATATATATATATATATATATATATATATACACACGTTCTATTATATCTGTGTCGTCAAACCTCACAATCAGTTGAATACAATAGTGGAGCAAGGAGTTATCAGTTACCGGCTCCACCGTTTCGTCTTGGAAGAGACTAAAGGATCTGCCCTCACAGGGACGGACATATCATTGATGCAACCTGTCCATACCTGGCCGTACATGGGACAAAGAGGTACAGGGGACTATTTCTACCTCTAAGGCCCCCTTCACAAGTCGGACTGTGTTGAAGGTGCGTATGTCCATCCGCGTGCTGTCATTTTGGCACACATGTGTTCTCCTTGATAGCACACGGAGAGTAGGAACCTTTTACTCACCTGTCCCCGGCACTGCTGTCTCCAACTCTGCTGTCTCATAGTTCCATTTAATCTTTTGCTCTCTGTTATCAGCCATTTCTGGTCCACTAACTTTTTTTTTATCCAATTGAAACAATAAATAAACAAAAGAAAAAGAAAATATGTCAGGTCCCACATATTGATTATTGCCTTGTATCATATCATCAGCGACATATACAGAATGTATATAGGGGCGACTGGTAGCAGCGGCTGCACTATTATCAGTCTCGGCTTTTGTAATTGCCTTTAATCCTGTTCTGCAGGGATATAACTAAGAGTTACCGATGGAGACACTATCCCCTTGAATTGATCATTCTCTCGTTTTATATCCCCCTTCCCTGGGAGCTGACTAGCTCCTGTCTCGCAGGGCACTGCACTCGCGACTTCTGGCTCCGCTATCCTCAAGACGGTGTTTGGACTTGGTCTAATTGGCAGAGGAAGCATTATGCCGCATGAATTTTTTTTTCTCCTTGAAGCATTTCGGTGTCAACAAGATATGTTTTGTATAGCTTCATTCCTGCAAACCCGAATGAGATCTTTTTATGCTTTCCTTTAAATGTTCCTTCTTTAACTTCTATCCATCCATATACCTAATGCACGCACTATGTGATTTTAATGGCTACCCTCAGGAATTTGGTTGATTTCATTGCCTTTTTTGTTTGTTATTCTCTTCCTAACACTTTTTTTTTTACGTTTAATGCTCCTACGCTCGGCATGTCTTTTATTTTTCCCTTTTCCTTTATCCTCTCTAGTAATTAGGTCATCTATTTATGCATTAAATAAGTGATTGCTGCTTTCTTTTTCCTTTTTATACCTTTACAATCGTGTATGACATAGGTTTAGTCAAAGTAAATAACGCCATTAAATGGGCAAAGTGCATACATGTTTACACAAAATTTCCAAATTATATACATATAAATGACTCTATCTATCTATATTGCAAAATGGTTGCTGAACATGTAGTTGATCGGAGGTACAGTCCAGACCAAAAGTTTGGACACACCTTCTCATTCAAAGAGTTTTTTTAATTTACATGACTCTGAAAATTGTAGATTCACATTGAAGGCATCAAATCTATGAATTAATACATGTGGAATGAAATACTTAACAAAAAAGTGTGAAACAACTGAAAATATGTCTTATATTCTAGGTTCTTCAAAGTAGCCACCTTTTGCTTTGATTACTACTTTGCGCACTCTTGGCATTCTCTTGATGAGCTTCAAGAGGTAGTCACCGGAAATGGTTTTCCAACAATCTTGAAGGAGTTCCCAGAGATGCTTAGCACTTGTTGGCCTTTTTGCCTTCACTCTGCGCTCACCCTAAACCATCTCGATTGGGTTCAGGTCTGGTGACTGTGGAGGCCAGGTCATCTGGCGTAGCACCCCATCATTCTCCTTCTTAGTCAAATAGCCCTTAAGCCAGCTTTACACCTTACAATTAGGTATGCGATCTCGTATGCGATGTGACACGCCCAGGTCGCATATGCGATTGAATGAGATTGCACGTAGGTCGTTCATTTGCTGTCACACGTGCGTTAGTAGTCTATGTTAAATTGATCAATTTTGTGTGCGATCCTTTAGATCATGTGTTCTGTGACGTATGCATTGGGCACCCTTTTTTTTTTTATTTATTGACTTGCCAAGCGTGTGTAATGTGTAGGGATGCGTTTTTACTATGTCATCTGCCATTCAGCTCTGCTACATGGCCGCTAACAGCAGACACAGACAGCCATGTAGCAGAGCTGAATGGCAGATGACAGCAGACACAGACAGCCATGTAGCAGAGCTGAATGGCAGATGACAGCAGACACAGACAGAGCCGCACTGTCAGAATGAACTCGGGTGAACCTCACCCGACTTCATTGTCATGCTGCGGCTCTGTCTGTGTCGCGTCCTGATTAGCGGTCACCTGTGAAGGGCTCACCGGTGACCGCTAAACTCCAGAGTAAGTGAATTGAGCAGCCCTCTCTCATTTACTCACCGATCCTCGATCCCCGGCACTGCACGGCATTCACACTGCTCCCGCGGCTTTTACTGTTTTGAAAAAGCCGGCCGCCCATTAAACAATCTCGTATTCCCTGCTTTCCCCGCCCACCGGCGCCTATGATTGGTTACAGTGAGACACGCCCCCACTCTGAGTGACAGGTGTCACACTGCACCCAATCACAGCAGCTGGTGGGCGTGTCTATACTGTGTAGTGAAATAAATAATTAAATAATTTAAAAAAACGGCGGTCGGTCCCCCCCAATTTTAAAACCAGCCAGATAAAGCCATACGGCTGAAGGCTGGTATTCTCAGGATGGGGAGCTCCACGTTATGGGGAGCCCCCCAGCCTAACAATATCAGTCAGCAGCCGCCCAGAATTGCCGCATACATTAGATGCGACAGTTCTGGGACTATACCCGGCTCTTCCCGATTTGCCCTGGTGCGTTGGCAAATCGGGGTAATAAGGAGTTATTGGCAGCCCATAGCTGCCACTAAATCCTAGATTAATCATGTCAGGCGTCTATGAGACACCTTCCATGATTAATCTGTAAATTACAGTAAATAAACACACACGTACCAGAAAAAATCCTTTATTAGAAATAAAAAACACAAACATATACCCTGGTTCACCACTTTAATCAGCCCCAAAAAGCCCTCCTTGTCCGGCGTAATCCAGGATGCTCCAGCGTCGCTTCCAGCTCTGCTGCATGGAGGTGACCGGAGCTGCAGAATACACCGCCGCTCCGGTCACCTCCACACAGCAAATGAAGACAGCCGCGCGATCAGCTGAGCTGTCACTGAGGTTACCCGCTGTCACTGGATCCAGCGGTGGATGCAGCGGTGGCCGCGGGTAACCTCAGTGACAGCTCAGCTGATCGCGCTACTCACCGCTGCTCCTCTCACCTCCACGCAGCAACTGAGGTGAGTAGCGCGATCAGCTGAGCTGTCACTGAGGTTACCCGCGGCCACTGTGCATCCACCGCTGGATCCAGTGACAGCGGGTGACCTCAGTGACAGCTCAGCTGATCGCCGGCTGTCTTCATTTGCTGTGTGAAGGTGACCGGAGCGGCTGTGTCTTCTGCTGCTCCGGTCACCTCCATGCAGCAGTGCTGGAAGCGACGCTGGAGCATCCTGGATTACGCCGGACATGGAGGGCTTTTTGGGGCTGATTAAAGTGGTGAACCAGGGTATATGTTTGTGTTTTTTATTTCTAATAAAGGATTTTTTCATGTGTGTGTGTTTATTTACTGTAATTTACAGATTAATCATGGAGGGTGTCACATAGACGCCTGACATGATTAATCTAGGACTTATTGGCAGCTATGGGCTGCCAATAACTCCTTATTACCCCGATTTGCCAACGCACCAGGGCAAATCGGGAAGAGCCGGGTACAGTCCCAGAACTGTCGCATCTAATGTATGCGGCAATTCTGGGCGGCTGCTGGCTGATATTGTTAGGCTGGGGGGCTCCCCATAACGTGGAGCTCCCCATCCTGAGAATACCAGCCTTCAGCCGTATGGCTTTATCTGGCTGGTTTTAAAATTGGGGGGGACCGCACGCCATTTTTTTAAATTATTTAATTATTTATTTCACTGCACAGTATAGACACGCCCACCGGCTGCTGTGATTGGGTGCAGTGTGACACCTGTCACTCAGCGTGGGGGCGTGTCTCACTGTAACCAATCATAGGCACCGGTGGGCGGGGAAAGCAGGGAATACGAGATTCTTTAATGGGCGGCCTGCTTTTTCAAAACAGTAAAAGCCGCCGGAGCAGTGTGAATGCCGTGCAGAGCCGGGCCGGGGATCGGAGATCGGTGAGTATATGAGAGAGGAGGTAAGAGGGATAGACTGACATGGACAGAGAGAGAGGGACAGAGATAGTGACCGACCGACAGAGATTAGTGAATGACAGACATTGTGAGGCGCTTCAGAACGCAGCTTTTCAGCTGCGCTCTGAAGCAGACCTTTTTTAAGCTGCGGTGCAGAGCGCACACCTGCGCACATAGCCTCAGACACCAAAATCGTATGAGGGATGTCACACGTTTCAATTGACTAGGTTCATACAACAAAACGTCCAATGTATGAGGAATAAATGACGTGTTCAATCTTGATTGCACGTAGGTGTCACACGCAAATACGTCACGAACGATGCAGGATGTGCGTCACTTACAACTTGACCCCGACGACGGATTGAAAGATTTATTGAAGCGTGTAAAGCAGGCATTACACAGCCTGGAGGTTGAGTCATGAAAATAAAGAAAAGGTGTGTCAAAACTTTTGGTCTGTACTGTATGTATCACAGAGGTGCATATCCTCTGTGATATAATGTCACGGTTGTCTCCATGGTTTTGGAGACTAGTGGCAGCAGGAGGACTGGAGCCCCTTATCGCTATCTAGGATTCTACAGTTAAACATTGTTTCATTTTCTTTGGCATGGAAATGTCAGTTTTTTGCCAGCAGCACTCCTGCAGTTAAGTTCAGCTGCACCTGCTTTGTAGACACACCTCCTTGCAATTAAGTAACCAGGTATTCCAGTAAGCTTTGCTGATTATACAAACCATTTGTATGAAAGCCGCCTTGGTGAAAGGAGCTGCTGTGGATCTTCCAGAAGTTGTATCCTCCCCATTTTGGTTCTTGTTTCCTGTTTGTTTGTCCTATCCTCTTGTCTCTTTAGTGCAGCGGTAGATCTAGTGAACCTCCCCCGCCTCTCACTAGTCAGGGCATCTGTAGGGTTTTCACAGGGACCCAGGGTGCTGCCCGTCCACAGTTGCGGAGACTGTATAGGGACTGGCTAGAAGAGTAGGGACAGCTCAGGTGAGGTTAGGAGGTGCTCACCTACCCTCTCACTAGTGCCAGGGCCCACAGTTGTTATTGTCTCCCTGGTGTTCCCCCATGTTTGTGGTGTTTTTTTTAGGTGTGTTTTTCATTGTGTCAGACCTCGGTTGGTCGGAACGTGACATATAAGACTAGTGCAAGCTCTAGTAAACTTACTGCTATGAGAGTTCTTAAGCAGGGTCTTACTAGCTTCTGGAAAGATGGGCAGGTCTGGCCGCTCACATACCCGCACCCATGAGTGTGCTACACATGTTAAAATGGACACTGTTTGCCTCACACATGGTCTGCGTGTAGAGGTTGCTAGACCTCCGGTGGGACACGTGTCAATGTAAACATGTCTTACCCTGAAGCCTGCTTTACACGATATGACTGATTGTGCGATAGCATGATCGATTGTACCCGCCCCCGTCGTTTTTGCATCACGGGCAATTAGTTGCCTGTAGCGCACAAACTCATTTAACCCCTGTCACACGTACTGACCTTCCGGACGACCTCGCTGTGGGCGACGAACGTCCACTTCCTGGAGTGGGAGGGACGTTCGGCGTCACAGCGACGTCACACGGCAGCCGGCCAATAGAAGCGGAGGGGCGGAGATTAGCGGAATGTAAACATCCCACCCACCTCCTTCCTTCCGCATAGCCGTCGGGTGCCGCGGGAGGCAGGTAGAGCTGCTGTTCATCGTTCCCGTGGTCGCCACCATTTTAATTAAACAATTTTAAGAAGCCTAGCGACGAGTACACGACTCACGATTTGTGAGCAATACTGTGTCGCTAGGAGGTGTTACACGATGTGCGCCACGAAAACCGTGACCCCGACGATGCATCGCATGATCAGTCGTCTCGTGTAAAGCCCGCTTGAGTGTGTGATCCCACAGCTGAATTGACTGTTTACATTTTTTATTTGAACCTTTATGTGGACTATATGTGGACTGAAGATAAACCAGCTGGACTTTTTTAGTTGAATAGTTCCTGTCGCTAACTCTGCAAGTAGCTGAGTGATTAGCACTGTGAAAAAGTTTTAGACAGGTGTTGAAAAAAAATGCAGCAATGTTAGAATGTTTTGAAAAATATAAGTGATATTTTATTTTTATTTACAAAATTCAAAGTGAATAAACAAGAAAGAAATCTATATCCGATCAGTATTTGGTATGACTGCTCTTTGCCTCCAGCAATTCTTCACTCGGGTGAACCCTGACGTCACCGCGAACACAGCCGAAAACAGCCGAAGACTGCCGAGTGACGAGCAGTGCAGTGAATACCCCCGGAAGACCTGTCATGATGTCATAGCCATGTGACCAGTCTGTAACCCACAAGGTAATACAACATTCACACCAGACTGGTCACATGGCTATGACGTCATGGAAGGTCCTGTAGTCAGTGGTGGTTACCTGGGGGGCAAAACAATGATCGGACCCGGAAGCAGAAGCAGTCGGAAGACAGTCTGCAGGACGTGTCGCGGGACCTGGAAGTATAATCATGATGTTTTTTAATAATGTGCTTTTTTTTTTACAGCCCCTGGACCCGAACTCTAACACCAGCTCCCCAGGAAAGCTCGTGTGACGCCCCAGCCTTTGCAGCTTGTGCCGCAGTTATTTTTACAGTCCACAATGGCGGCAAATCAAAAGTTTTAAGCACAGTTCAGTCTGTAAGGCGCGCTTGTCACCCAAGATTACGGGTCTAGTTAGAATTCTGCCGACTACACCAAGTTTTCCAAGGAGATGTGGTGCCCCAGGGCTGTGGGGTACTCGGTCCCGGGCTTGTGGTGCGCAGTGGGGTCAGTCGTGGTCGCGGTCTGGTACCGTGGCCCACGGAGTGCCGTCCCTCAGAAAAGAAAGGTTTTTTTTGGTGAAATAAAAGAAAAAGGAAAAATAAAAATAAAAGAGTTTTCGACTACGCCACTTGCGGTGTGTGGCCAAGTTATTGGGGGCCGCCGCTGGAGGGTCCTGCTGGGGCTGATGGAGTGGTGCAGCTTTGATATTTAGAGCCCTCCGCAAGCAGGGACAGACCCCAGCAGTGAATGATGGGGATTGTATTGGGGAACCATCTGTGTGTGTATGTACCGCCCCGCGGCCTCGGCTGCGACCGCCGAGCCGCTCGGATCCGTGCTCGTACTGCGGGTGGTGGCTCGAGCCTCTCACGGACTTCGGGGTCACGTCGCTCTGCAAGGGAGGTTGGCGCTACGCACGGGGGATGCGGGTATTTGGTTTTTGGGATGATTATTCGTGACGCCACCCATGGGTTGTAGTGATGGTGGACAACACCGCTGTGGTAAAGGTATGGGGACTCCCGGGAGCGGTGTAGGGGCGCAGCTAGGTTTTGACCCCTCCGTGGGTGGGGGCGGTGTGTCCCGGGGCCCGGTAAGGGAGGTGCAGGGTGTAGTGCTACGGTGCGGTGCTGTGCGGTGCGGGATGGCACTGTTGTACTCACGATTAAGTCACACAGAGTCACTGGTAAACCAAACGAGGTGATGAACGGGGCCCACAGCCGGCTGCAGCTTCCTAGTCGAGTTGGCAATGTCCGCCTTTCTCCTGCACCTGTGTTTGTAGTTTGACCACTGTGCCTGAGCACTGGTAGTCCGCTCCCCAGCGTGTATATGTCGTAGGAGCCCCTTTGCTCGCAGAAGCTGGCCCTTGGATCTCTGGCCTTTGGCGGTGGCTACTATCCGGACGGGTTGGGCTGTTGCCTTCAATCGGGACTTTGGTGGGAATGAACCCCTGAGGTCCAGACCGCAATCAGTTAATTCGACTATGGTGGTGGCATATAGCCTAGTTCGGGGTCTGAATACCTTGCCTGGTGCTCCGGTATCTTGTTGGCTCCCCGGTTTGGTTCCGGCGGGCCGCTACCCGGTCCCGGTCCCTTACGGTTCCACCGGTCGTATTCCCGGTCTCCTGCAGGCGGCCATTGCCGTCTGCCTGCCTGACTGTTCGGGGGTCCTATGCTCCAACCCAGGCCCTGCGCAGAACTGTGATTCACTACTCTCCACTCCACTGCACTGTACTCGACTGCTCTGTCTGTTTTTATTTTACTGTTCTTACTGTTTTCCTGCCTCAGGCCAGCAGACTCCTCGGAGGGCGTGTCTTTCCGCCTGACTCCGCCCACCTGTTGTGCCTATCTGACTCTGAGGGAGGCAATCAGGGCTTTGTGGTTGATGGGTGGTACCTTCCTAGTGTGGGGGGTGTATGTGGTGAATGTAGTGACCTGTGACCCCTGGGTGCCCAGGGCATCACATGTATACGGTGCGTAATAAACAGTCCACACCAGTATTGCAGTTTCAACTTGCCTTGCTTTTACTTGTAATACTTGGACCCGCTGGTGCCGGTTTCAGGTGTTCCCGCTCCCCTTGTTCTCCGTGCCAGCTGTGACCTAGGATTGCTGTCCTCCATGCACACTCGTGGTTGGACTCCTGTGGTCTGGAGCTACTTGGGAGTCCCTTCTCTTCAGTCTTGGCCCTAATGCAGTCAGCCTGGACTATATAAGGGGTTCAGTCTTTGCTGCTTGTGCTTCAGACTTTTTGGGTTGGTGATGGACCCTGGAGATCTTCTCGCCCGGCAGAGTTAACAGCTGATCATAAAGTGTCCCACTGTCCTAGGGTCTGCACCCCGCCTTGTGCTGAGTCCTGTGAGCCTTGGTTCTGGACTTCCACAGGCGTCCTGAGGTTACTGGAGTCTGACACTTTCACAGGTAACCCACGGTGCCTGGAGTCCTGGTTCCATACTCCACAGTCCCTCACTCTTGTTACAGCACTCTGGTGTTTCTTCAGGTCGTTTCCTGTACTTTTCACTTTCTTTCACTCCTCCGACTACTACTCCTCTCCTCTCTCCTTCTCTTCCTCTCATGACTCAACTTTCCAACTGACCACTGGCCCCTCTCCCTCATTTGGTCTCTCCCTACAGATTGGGTGGCGACTATCCAATCAGTGCCCTCCCCTGTTACCTGTTGCTAGGCAGTCTCCCAGTCTGGTGTTGGGGTTGTGTATGTGGCCTGAAGGTGCTGGTGTACTTGCTGGCACGGGTATTCAGGGGTTTGAGTTTCCACGGGTTAGATTTGTGGCACCTGGTACCGCAGGAGTGCTACACTCGTGTTCAGGATCATGTGCACAAACACTGTGTGTTTGGGACAGACCCTGAACTTTACAGTTCGGGTTCGCCCATCACTATTCATGAGTTAAGCCCGCTTTACACGCTACAACAAATCTAACGATGTGCCGGCGGGGTCACGTCGTAAGTGACGCACATCCGGTATCGTTAGTGTTGGTGTAGCGTGTGACAGCTACGTGCGATTGCGCATAAAACCGTTCATTGCATACACGTCATTCATTTCCATAAAAATGCACGTCGGGTTGTTCAATGTTCCCGAGGTGCCACACATCGCAGTGTGTGACACCCCGGGAACATTGAACAGATCTTACCTGTGTCCCGCGGCTGCTGCCGGCTATGCGGAAGTAAGGAGGTGGGCGGGATGTTTACGTCTCGCTCATCTCCGCCCCTCCGCTTCTATTGGCCGGCTGCCGCGTGACGTTGCTGTGACGCCAAACATCCCTCCCACTCCAGGAAGTGGATGTTCGCCGCCCACATCGAGGTCGTATGGAAGGGTAAGTACGTGTGACAGCAAATAATCGTTTGTGCGACACGGTCAACAAACTGAACGTGCCGCACATACGATGGGGGCGGTTACGATCACATATGATATCATTTGCTTAATCGTAACGTGTAAAGCAGGCTTTAGGGAGCCCAGTGTCAGGCCCACCTTGCCTAGTACCACATTTTCAACTTTATCTGCATCCTGGATGCAGATACTGTTGAAAGTATCAATGGAAAAAGGAGCTGTGAGCTTCCTCCTTCATCATTCTCCTTGGGCGTCTAAGCCCTGTGGTCTCTTAGCACAAAGGGCATAATGACAACAATATATTGCGGCTGCTGTTGGTCTTTAATTTTAGAACACATGCTGCATATACCAGAGAGGTAACGGAATGGAGAGAGGTGAGTAGATTTATAGTAGTTGTAGGGCTAAAATGGTATTGTTTGATGGGCTATGTGTGGGCCATTATACTGTTTTGAAGGTCGTGTGTGGCCATTGTACTGTGTGCAGATCATTATACAATGTGGGGGACATTGTACAGAATGTGAGCCATTATAAGTGGGGGGGCCATATAACAGTGTGACTGTGTGGCGGGTCATCATACCCTGTGGAGTTACGAAGGAGCCGTCATACTGTATGTAGAGGAATAGGGGCAATTAATACTGTATAGAGGGACATTATACTGTATGGAGGGAGAATTATACTCTATGGAGATTGTGTTAGGCCATCATACTGTGTGGAGAGTGTGGGGGTCATCATACTGTGTGGAGGGTTATGAGGGGGTTAGCATACTGTGTGGAGGGTTATGAGGGGGTCAGCATACTGTGTGGAGGGTTATGAGGGGGCCGTCATACTGTATGAAGGTATGTGGGGGCAGTTATATTGTATAAAGGACCATTAATCTGTGTGGAGGGCCATTATAATCCTTTGAAGGTTGTGTGGGGGACATCACACTGTGTGGAGGGTTGTTAGGGGGCCTTCATAATGTGTGTGGGAAGTTATACTATATAGAATGCCATTATACTGTATAGAAGGCCATTACACTCCTATGCAACTTTTGCAGGGGCCATGATACTGCGTGTGGGTGAAGTTATACTTTATAGAGGGCCATCATACCGTGTGGAAGGCCATTATACTCCTATATGGGTTGTGTGGGGGTCATCATACCATGTGGATGGAGGTTTCTGAGGGGGCCGTCATACTGTATGTAGGTGTGTGGAGGCAGTTATCCTGTATTGATGGCCATTATACTGTATGGAGGGCCATTATCCTATGTGGAGGGATTCGGGGGCCATCACACTGTGTGAAGGGGTGTAGAGGACTATCAAACTGTGTGGAGGGTTATGAGGGGGCTGTCATACTGTATGTAGGACCATTATTCTGTATGGAGGACATTATACTGCTATGAAGGTTGTGTGGGGGCCATCACACTATGTGGAGGGTTGTTAGGGGGTCTTCATAATGTGTGTGGGAAGCTATACTGTATGGATGGCCATTATACTTCTAAAAAGGTTGTGCAGGGACCATCATACTGTGTGGAGAGTTGTAAGGGTGCCGTCGTATTATGTGTTGGAGAAGTTATACTGTACAGAGAGCCAATATACTGTATGGATGGCCATTATACTCCTATGGAGGTTGTGCAGGGGCCATTATACTGTGGGGAGTGTTGTGAGGGGCCATCATACTGTGTGTGAGGGAAATTATACTGTTCTTTATGGAGGTCCATTATACTCCTATATAGGTTGTGTGGGGGTCATCATACAGTGTGGAGGTTTTTGAGGGGGCTGTCATACTGTATGTAGGTGTGTGGAGGCAGTTATACTGTATTGATGGCCATTATACTGTATGGAGGGTCATTATACTTCTAGGAAGGATGTGTGAGGGGCCATCATACTGTGTGGAGGGGGTGGGGGCCATCATACTGTGTGGAGGGGTGTGTGGGGGCTATTATACTATGTGGGGCCATCATACTGTGTGTAGGGGTGTGGGGGCCATCATACTGTGTGGAGGGGTGTGTGGGGGCTATTATACTGTGTGGAGAGGTTTAAGGGCCATCATACTGTGTGGAGGGGTGTGTGGGGGCTATTATACTATGTGGAGAGGTTTGGGGGCCATCATACTGTGTGGAGGGGTGTGTGGGGACCATTATACTTTGTGGAGGGGTGAGGAGGCCATTATACTGTGTGGAGGGATGTGGGGGTCATTATACTGTGTGGAGGGGTGTGGGGTCCATCATACTGTGTGGAGGGGTGTGTGGGGACCATCATTCTCTGTGGAGGGATGTTGGGGCCATCATAGTGTGTGGAGGGGTGTTTGGGGGCCATTATACTGTGTGCAGGGGTGTGGGGACCATCATACTGTTTGGAGGGGTGTTTGGGGTCCATCATAATGTGTGGTGGGAAGTGGGGGCCATTATATTGTGTGGAGGGATGTGTGGGGGCCATTCTATTGTGTGGAGAGGTGTGGGGTCCATCTTACTATATGGAGGGGTGTGTAGTCCATCATACTGTGTGAAGGAGTGTGGGGGCCATCATACTGTATGAAGGGGTATGTAGGGTACCATGATACTGTGTTGAGGGATGTATAGGGCCCATTATACTGTATGGAGGTTTGTGGGGCCATCATACTGTGTGGTGGAAGTAGAGGCTATTATACTGTATGGAGAGGTGTGGGGGCTATCATACTGTGTGGAGGGGTGAGTAGGGGCCATTATATAATATGGAGAGCTATTATACTGTGCTGTTGTTCTTATGCATAGCACATTGGAGTGGATGTGATATTTTGATAAGTTGTTGCATTTTTTTGTGGTGTGGCAATGACAGAAGAACTGCAATAGCGGCCTTTCACCTGCACGTGGACTCATCATTTTGCCTCTGGCTATATCTGGCCAGGAATGTATGTGCTGTTATTTATTACAGCCTTATACTGCCGAGGTCAGATGAGAACGCTGAAACTACCTGTACTAAACCTCACAGTAACTCTCAAAATCTCAAAAATGGATTTTGCTTATTGGTGCTTCGGAAGGAAAATTATGTTACTAAAGTTCAAAATTTTAGGAAAAACAAAATTGGAGGATTTTTGAATTGTAGAAGAAAATCCCTTTAAGGGGAGTGAGAAGAGCTGAGCTATTTTCACACTTACAATAGGGCTTTCCGTGGGAGGTTCTGCCAAGTTTGATGGCAAAAATTGCGTAGCATGCACTGCTATTCATGCTATAAAAATCCCAGAAATCCTGACAGAAGCTATTATAAGTCAGCAGATTTTTGTATTTTCAGAATCTTCCGGTGTGACATGTCTGATATGGCGTGTCACAAAGTTGAATTGATTGTGTCTGTCAGGCAGTGAGTTTAAGACACCTCACAACTAATCAAAGGTATTAAGATCGCGCTGTCACTTTAGACATAATGTCAGGATGGAATAGCTAAAGCCATGACATCTCTTCTGCGGATGCAACTAGCAGGTAAAATCTTACCCCTTAAAGGGAACCTGTCAACAAGTTTTTACATGTAGATGTAATGGTACGATGGTACAGGCACTTGTCTTCCTATAAAAATGATGCCTTTTTTGGAGAGATTTGATGGGGCAAACTAGAGAAATCACCCATCGACAACATATGCAAATCAGACAGGGGGCGTGTCAGTGCATTTGGAACATTCTCAGTGCACTGACACCCCCCCAGTGTGTTAAGCCTGCTTTACACGAGACGATAGATTGTGCGATAGCCCGATCGATGGTACCCGCCCCCGTCGTTTTTGCGTCACGGGCAATTAGTTGCCCATGGCGCACAAACTCGTTTAACCCCCGTCACACGCACTTACCTTCCGGACGACCTCGCTGTGGGCGACGAACGTCCACTTCCTGGAGTGGGCGGGACGTTCGGCGTCACAGCAACGTCACACGGCAGGCGGCCAATAGAAGCGGAGAGGTGGAGATGAGCGGGATGTAAACATCCCGCCCACCTCCTTCCTTCCATTAAGCCGTCGGGTGCCGCGTGAGGCAGGTAAAGTTGCTGTTCATCTTTCCCGTGGTGTCACACGGAGCAACGTGTGATGCCACGGAAACGAGGAACAACCTCCACCATTTTAATTAAACAATTATATGAAACCTAGCGACGAGTACACGACTCACGATTTGTGAGCGTTACTGCGTCACTAGGAGGTGTCACACGAGACGACGTCGTGCGGTATGCCGGATGTGCATCACAAAAACCGTGACCCCGACGACATATCGCACAATCTATCGTCTCGTGTAAAGCCCGCTTTAAAGAAGTCATCATCTTCATGGTTCAGCCATTTTGTCTCTATAAGTCTATTTTACTCTATTGAAGCCAATTAAAGTTCATTATATTCCATTCTCATAAGTAATGATAAACTTATGTTCAATTTGGCAGAACATGTGTCTCTGGCAGGACAAATGCATTTTTGTCCTATTATTCCTTTTATTTCTCCTAAATCAAGATTATTATGTCCCAAACAACCTGTGTTGACCTATGGGTTAACTTGTGTTCTTTCTAAAATATGTATTTGGCAGAGTCTTGTTACCAGATTCTTTTACTCTCTTATTTTCCTGCAATTATTGTACTTGATCAAGGTCAATCTGACCCAAAGAATGTCCATTCTAGCCAAAATTGGAAGACATTCTGTAAACATGTCAAAATTGATGAATTACTCTGGAAACATGTAATATGGCCAGAAAACCCCCGCTCATTGGGCAATCTTATGCAACATATCTATTTTTATGTACTTCAGAAACCTATAAATATTCTCGCTACCAACTACAAGTCTCCAAGGGTTTAATGGGTTTTCCCAATTTAGACATGCACAACATTTCTACTGAGTTTACCATCAAAATCTGTAGCTGTGAATCCCACACTTGGGTGAGATAAATACTTACTAGAAAGGAGCGGCAACAGTCTGTATATGTCTGTGTGTCTCCCTGCTCCTCTTGACAGGACAAACACTGTAAAATAAGCACTTTTTTACATGCGTTTTGGTGCAGAATTTTCCCCACTCTTTGGTATGAGTTAAATCTGCAGCAAAAACTCAGAAAAAATTGTCATGTTGCAGGTCTAAAGGCCCTGTCACACACAGAGATAAATCTGCGGCAGATCTGTGGTTGCAGTGAAATTGTGGACAATCAGTGCCAGGTTTGTGGCTGTGTACAAATGGAACAATATGTCCATGATTTCACTGCAACCACAGATCTGCCAAAGATTTATCTCTGCGTGTAAAGTGGCCTTAAGTCTGCACAAAATCTACAGGTAAAAGATAGACTTCAGGAATCAAATTCAATTTGTCGGGACTAGAAAAGCCTTTGGGCTTTGTTAAAAAAAAAAAAAAAATCTGCACATAAAAAAATTGTGACAAGACTGCATTGTGTGCACAAGCACTAAAACATATTCAGAAGTAGTAGCAACAGCTTTGAGGACCTTATATAGCAGTACTGAGCAGTGTAACTGGGAATCCCACAATAGAATGAGATAAATACTAGAAAGCAGTAGCGTCGTAGTTGTCTCCCTGCTGTTTTGATACTAGTGGCAGCCATAGTGCAATATCCACATCCTTCTTGGTTATGGGTCTCCAACTACATGGTGTTGCCTACATCAGCTAATTAAATCCTAGGTACACTCTGCACCACACCCACCAGACACACCAGTGGCTGACCTGAGTGGAATAAAGTCGTCCACTAGGGGTTAGTTAGGGGAGGTCAGGAGTGTCAGGAGAGAGAGAAGTGTGTTGGAAGTAAAGGAGAGAGGAGGTCAGGAGCAGAGCTCCTAGGAAGCCATCTAGGTAGCAGACGGTGGTTTGGGCCTAGAGGAGCTGGACCCCCGGTCACAGGGGATCGTGGCAAGGGGCACGGAAATGTCGAAGAGGACAGCCGGCGGCCTTGCACCATCACCGGGCTGGGACCAGGGCACGATGGGGTACATGGACCCTAGGTCAGGGAGTAGCTGCAGGCAACCTGACAATTTACCCGATGAGACCGGAGCCTTCAAGATCCACTCTCCACTTGCTCCAAAATCGGGGTACTAGCGCAATGAGGGGGATAGGACTTTCCACAAAAACGGTCCAGGAAATCCCAAGCGTGAACCCTGAGAGCAAGCTCCCACACTTAGCCATAGTGGGGAGCAGGAGCCGACTAGTTTCATACTACCGGGACCAACAGAGAAGTAAACTTAGTGCCAGGAGGCAGGTCACGGATCACCAGGCAGCACCATTGGGGATGGGACCCGAAAAAGCTCCCCTCAGCGGCAGCGATATCCAGAACTTAGGTTTATCCAGTTGTCGGTGTCAGCTTAATGGACTAAGGGAGTACGCAAGTGACTCCATCGCTCCCCACGGCACTCCCCAAACACCATCACCGAGTCCGGGGTCATTCCCCCCTACCTGTGGAGGGTTCTAACATCTGGCTGCCCCATTGCATCACCCCCGGGTACTCCCAACTGCAGCGGTGGTACTCCAAATTACTACATACCACGGGTGGCGTCCCGAACTCTAACACTATCTCCTGTAAATACCCCCTTCATTTGAGTGGCCGCACGACCCCCGGTTCCGGAGACCCCTCGAGCCACCGCGGATCCGGATCCGAGCAGTCTGGCTGCTGACACAGGGCGGCACACCTCAATTTCAGGTTTTGTTGCCGGCAGCTCTGAGCATTGCAGGTCAGCTGTTGCTGCTTTGGATCCACGCCAATTTAAGTTAAATACTGGCGCTTTCCCAGCAGCCCTTACTGCTGTTAGAATCCATTTCTACTTTGGCCAGCCTGGTGGAAGGAACTGCTGAGGAATTATGCTGTGCTCATCCATCTGCTACTTTAGAGTCCATCTACTGCTGTGAAGCTTGGTGTTTTGTATCTTTCTGTTTATTCCCCCATCTGTCTTTTCTTTCCCTCCATGTTTATTAGTTTAGTGGCAAAGCTAGTGTACTTGTTGGTCTACTCACTAGGTAAGGTGAGTTTACGGCTGGCTGAGGGAGCCAGGTATTCTGCTCGCCAACAGGTTGAAAGAACCTGTATAGGCACACTAGGGAGCTCAGGAGACAGCTTGAGATGAGTACAGGAGGTGCCCCCTCACCGCTCTCCCTAGCGGCAGGGACCTCCATTGTATCATGACCCCAGTGTTTCCATGTTTTTGTGATGTTTTCTGGTTTTGCGTCAGACACCCGTTGGTCTGATCGCGTGTGTCATGCGTTATATACAGACATCTCCAATTCCGTGCGTGACATTAACAGCAACCCATATTTTTTCCTGTGTCACTATGGCTCAGGCTGCGGCATTTGCACAGCTGTTGCAGACCCTGTCTCAGGAATTCTTGGACATGCGGTCTGAAGTTGTGCAGCAGCTGCAACAAATTACTGGGTTTCTGGTGTCTGCGCATGCCCAGGCGCAGTCAGAACTCAGTATAGCCTTTCTGGATACGTTTTCTAGTGGGAGGGATACATTTACCATCACCTTCAGGGAAGCCTGTAAACTATACTTCAAGTTCCGCCCTCGTTCTTCGGGGAGTGAGGTACAGCAAGGGGGGATTGTTGTCTCTATGTTGAGGGGAGATCCTCAGTCCTGGGCCTTCTTTTTGCCAACCGACTCTCCATCATTATTGTCGGTAGTCAAGTTTTTTGCAGTTTTGGCCCTTGTATATGGTGACCCTCATGGTGTCACGCTCGCGGAGTCTAAACTCCAAAGGCTTCAGCAGGGGGCGCGACCAGTGGAGGAGTATTGCTCGGAGTTCCGGAGGAGGGCCACTGACACCCAGTGGAATGACCCAGCGCTTAGGAGTCATTTCTGTCAGGGGTTGTCAACTAGGCTTAGGGACTCTCTGGTGCAATATTCCACCCCTAAGTCGCTCGTTGCCGCTATGGCCCTTGCCATTAGTGTGGATCGATGCCTCAGGGAGAAACCCTCAAGGACCTTGTTCCCTGTCATTTTCCCCAGGGATGAGCTCCCACTGGAGCAAGCTGACGAACCTATGCAGTTGGGGGGAGCCAGCCCTCAGTCTGAGTCGCTTGCGGTTCGTCATGAGTCTGGGTCCTGCGTCTACTGTGGTGATAACGGGCATTACATTGGGGCCTGTCCAGTAAGGCCTAAGCAGGGGCCGTCTGTTAAAAAGTCAGGTCCTCCTGGTCGTGTGGAGGGTAGCAACCAGGTAGTATATATTTCTTCCATCTACACGTCCCAGTTCACCATTATGGTTGAGGTACTTATGTAGGTTAGTTACGTAGTGGTGGAAAGACTGAGACAATCTCTGTTCTGGTGGACAGTGGAGTGGAGCTAGTGCTAATCTAGTTGATTCTGGCTTCGCCCAGTCTCGGGGGCTCCCTCTTGGTGCATTATCTAGATCCATCCCCATTCAGGCTATTGTTTCTGTGCCCTCAATCAGAGGGAATTCACTCATATGGTTCCAAATATAGACCTGTGGGTAGGTCTCACTCCCATCGTGTTGGGTCTGTCCTGGTTGAAAAGACATAACCCTGTTATTGACTGTAAGACAGGGGAGGTAGCCAGTTGGGGCAGTTTTTGTAAACACAAGTGCCTGAGTGCAACTGTCGCGGGCGGGGAGGGGAGGTTGCGCTCACCCACTGCTCGGGTCCGGCTGCTGCTGCTGCTCGGTCGGTGGCTCGAGCGGTGGGCCGGATCCCGGGGACTCGAGCGGCGTTCCTTGCCCGTGAGTGAAAGGGGATGGTTTGGGTTTAGGGATATTGTCCGTGACGCCACCCACGGTTGTGGTGAGGTTGTGACACCACCGCTGCTCTGGACGGGGATCCCGGGAGCGATGACAGGGACTAGCTTGGATGTTGGTTCTCCCCTCCGTGGGTAGGGGGTTGGTTGTCCCGGGGCCCGGTGAGGGGTAGGGATGTCAGGCGGGTTACGGGGCCTGGTGAGGTGCAGGGTCGCGGGGGCAGCGCTGTGCCGCATGGCACAGTGGTACTGTTACGCTCACCGAGGAGCGGCGAACGTCCGGAGGTGGACCCACTGGACCGTGCACCGGACTCCCCTGAGAAGACGGCCAGCAGCGAACCCCTATACAGGGACTGTGCGGCGCCTCCCCAGAAGGCCTAAATGCACGGCAGGCAGGGACCGGAGGTAGGAGTCTCTGTACGGCCAGGCGTGGCTCGGGTACGATGTCCGCGGCAGGCGGAACACGGAAGTGGCACCGGAGATGTTTCACAGCAGGTGACGTCTACAGCCGGTACGGTACAGATAGTGTCCACGGCAGGTATGGCACGGTGACGTCCACGGTAGGAATGGGTGGTGACGTCCACAGCCGGTACGGTACAGATAGTGTCCACGGCAGGTATGGCACGGTGACGTCCACGGTAGGAATAGGTGGTGACGTCCACAGCCGGAATGGTATAGATGGCACTACGGTGAGACACAGGATTAGAATCAGGTAACAAATGTACGGATCATAAACAATAGCATAGACAGATTAGGACACTGGCAATGCACTAATAGAGGCGTTGCTCGGGCGCCTGCTGCCGGGGGAAGTGAACTTAAATACCTATTAGGCAGCAGGTGACCTCTGAGATCACTTCCAGGATTTGGGGCATGCCACTTTAAGAAAGGGGGCGTGGCCTCGCACGCAGCCTAGAATCACCTACAGCAATTCTGTGTGAGGAGGAAACTGCAGCAGGCCTTGGAGTGGGAGCAACGTCTGCAGAGCCCTGGGGCCGGTAAGTGGAAGGCCTTCTCTGCCTGGGAGTGGGGGCAGGAGTGCATGTGGGAGCCATGCTGGGACTGGGCAGATGTGAGGGAGAGCTCCCCCCCCGGGGTCTGGTGGGACCAGGCGTTACAGTACCCCCCCCCTGAAGCCCCCTCCTCCTCAGGAAGCTCCGGAGGAGACGAGGAGCATCCACGTCCTCCGCAGGTACCCACGTCCTCTCCTCAGGACCGAACCCCTTCCAGTCCACCAGATAATAGGTTTTACCTCGGACCTCCTTAGCCGCAAGGATGGCTTTTACCTCATAGACGTCATCATCACCAACAGGAGGAGGCGAGACCCCAGGATCACCATGGAAACGACTCAGGACCACCGGCTTGAGGAGGGACACATGGAAGGAGTTCGGGATGCGAAGTGTCGACGGCAGCTTCAACTTGTAGGACACCTCATTGATCCGTCGGAGCACTTCAAAGGGACCGATGAAGCGGGGACCCAGCTTGTAAGACGGCTGTTTCAGGCGGACATACTTGGACGAGAGCCAGACTTTATCTCCGGGTCGCAAGAAAGGAACATCCAGACGTTTCTTGTCAGCGTGTTTCTTCATGCGGACAGAGGACCGTTCCAGAGCCGACTTGGTCTCAGCCCAGACGGCGGAGAAGGACCTCACGAGGTCATCAGCTGCAGGGTTGCCTGAGGAACTTGTCACAGGACACGGCACTTTGGGTCGCTGTCCATACACCACCTGGAACGGAGATTTAGCAGAGGACTCACTGTCATGGTTGTTATAGGAGAACTCGGCCCACGGAAGCAGTTTGACCCAGTCGCTGTGGTGTTCGTCCACGAAGTGGCGGAGATAGTTAGTCAGGATTTGAATAATGCGCTCCACTTGCCCATTGGACTGAGGGTGGTAGGCAGAGGAAAAGTCCAATTCCACATCCATCATCTTGCAGACTGCTCTCCAGAACCGAGCGGTGAACTGGACCCCTCTGTCGGACACGATATGGAGAGGCAAGCCATGAAGCCGGAAGATGTGTTGGATGAAGAAGTCAGCAAGAACCGGAGCGGACGGTAGCCCGGAGAGTGGTGTGAAGTGGGCCATCTTGGAGAACCGGTCCACTACCACCCAGATGACTGTGCAGCCAGACGATTTTGGCAGGTCCGTGATGAAATCCATGCCGATATGTTGCCATGGAGCGGATGGTACAGGTAAAGGAAGCAAAGGGCCCGCCGGAAGGGTCTTCGGGACCTTGTTCCGGGCACAGGAGGAACAGGATGAACAAAAGTCCTGGACGTCTTGACGTAACCCTGGCCACCAGTAATATCGGGATATCAATTGCAGAGATTTCTTTTGACCCACGTGACCTGCTATTCTGGAAGAGTGTCCCCACCAGAGTACACGTTCTCTATCGACCTCAGCAACAAACGTCTTACCGGGAGGAAGGTGATGCATGCCGACTGGAGCCGCCATAAGTTTGGAAGGTTCAATGATGTGCCGAGGTTCATCCTCCTGGTCCTCTGACAGGAATGATCGAGACAGCGCATCGGCTTTCAGGTTCTTCTCGGCTGGATGGAAATGCAGAACGAAATCAAAGCGGGCAAAGAATAATGACCATCGGGCCTGTCGGGGGATTAGCCTGCGGGCTGTCTGAAGATATGCCAGATTCTTGTGGTCAGTATAGATGGTAACTGGATGCAATGACCCTTCCAGCAGGTATCGCCATTCCTCCAGAGCCAGCTTGACTGCCAGCAACTCACGGTCTCCGATTGAGTAGTTTCGTTCTGCTGGGGAGAAAGCCTTAGAAAAGAAGCCGCAGGTTACTGTCTTACCCTCTGACGTTTTCTGTGTAAGGACCGCACCGGCTCCGGATGAGGAGGCATCTACCTCAAGGATAAACGGCTGGTTAATGTCGGGTCTGTGTAAGGCTGGAGCAGAAGCAAAGGCACGTTTAAGGGACAGGAACGATTCTTCAGCTTCCGGTGTCCATTTCTTCAGGTTCTCCCCTTTGCGAGTGAGAGAGGATATGGGGCGCACCAGAGATGAGAAATGTGGAATGAATTGCCGGTAATAGTTGGCGAATCCCAGGAATCGCTGGATAGCCTTCAACCCTTCCAGACGGGGCCATTTCAGTACGGCTGAAACCTTGTCAGGATCCATCTTCAGGCCGGTATCCGAGACTATGTGGCCAAGGAAGGGTAACGAGGTCTGCTCAAACAGGCATTTCTCGAGTTTGGCGTAAAGGCGATTCTCTCTCAATCTCCGCAGGACCAGACGGACATGTCTTCGATGGGTATGCAAGTCCGGAGAGAAGATAAGGATGTCATCTAAATACACAACTACGCAGGTGTAGAGAAGATCACGGAAGACGTCGTTCACAAACTCCTGGAAGACCGCCGGTGCGTTACTGAGCCCGAAGGGCATCACTCGGAATTCATAGTGCCCATCACGAGTGTTGAACGTGGTCTTCCATTCGTCTCCCGACCGAATGCGAACCAGATTGTACGCACCCCGGAGATCTAGTTTGGAAAAGATCTTGGCACCTCGGAAACGGTCAAACAGTTCCGGTATAAGGGGTAGCGGATACCTGTTTTTCACCGTGATCTTATTCAATCCGCGGTAGTCAATGCAGGGCCGTAGACCCCCATCCTTTTTTCCCACAAAGAAGAATCCCGCTCCGGCGGGAGAGGAGGATTTTCGGATGAAGCCTCGTGCTAAATTCTCCTTTATATAGTCAGACATGGCTTGGGTCTCTTCTCGCGACAGTGGGTAGATGCGCCCACGAGGAGGGGTTGTACCTGGGAGCAGGTCGATGGGACAATCGTAGGGTCTGTGTGGCGGCAACGTCTCAGCTTCCTTTTTGTCAAAGACATCGGAAAAGGACCAGTAGGCGGGAGGTAACCCGGGAAGGTTGACCGGTTTGACTGGTGGGTGCGGAGGATGCACTGGTGTCAGGCAGTGATTGTGGCAAGAAGCACCCCATTGCAGGATGTCTCCAGAATCCCAGTCGAGCACAGGCTTGTGTGACCGAAGCCAGGGTATTCCCAGAAGAAGAGCATGTGCCATGCCAGGGAGCACATGGAAGGCGATTGTCTCAGAGTGTAGCAACCCCACTTGCATTGTACAGTTCTCTGTGATGAACCGGATGGGTTCGGAAAGCGGTTTTCCATCCACGGAAGACAGACTGATGGGGGTAGCAAGACATCGGACGGGAATCTGGTGTAGATCCACCACGGACTGCTGGATAAAGTTCCCGGCGGAGCCAGAATCCAGGAACGCATGTACTGACAACCGGATGGAGCCGCAGGACAGGGATACGGGCACCTGGAGAAAAGGAGAGGACTTGGCATGACCTAGGGTGGCCTCTCCGATGGACCCTAGGCTCTGTAGTTTCCCGGCTTTACTGGACAGTCCTGAATCAGATGTTTGGCACTTCCGCAGTAAAAGCACTCTCCTGCCATTCTCCGATTCCTCTGTCGCAGTCTGGACTCAGTGACGCGGTCGACCTCCATGGGCTCGTGCGGAGCAGTAGGCCTGGTGGGGGGAAGTGACATCGGCCTTTGGAAGGTGGGCGCAAGGCGCGGGGTTCTTCTTGTCCGGGTGACCTCTCTGGCACGCTCTTGGAAGCGGAGATCAATACGGGTAGCCAGAGAGATCAGCTCTTCCAGGGTGGTAGGTACATCCCGGCCGGCCAGTTCATCCTTGATTTTTCCGGATAACCCTTCCCAAAAGGCAGCTACCAAGGCGTCATTGTTCCACTTGAGCTCGGAGGACAGAGTGCGGAACTCGATTGCATACTGTCCCACGGTGAGATTCCCCTGGTGGATTCTCATAAGTGAAGAGGCAGTAGATGAGAGACGGCCTGGCTCATCGAACACCTTACGGAAGGTGGTCAGAAAGACGGACAGGACTTGGACGGTCGGGTCATTCTTTTCCCAGAGCGGATTCATCCAAGCCAGAGCCTGACCAGTCAGATGAGACATGATAAATGCGATTTTCGAGCGATCGGTCGCTTGCTGCAGCGGCGACATCTCAAAGTGCAGGGAGCACTGGTTTAAGAAACCGCGACACAAACGGGGATCCCCTCCATACATGGGTGGGGAGGCCAGGCGAGAAGGAGACATCTATGTCGATAATCCTGCAGAGTCGGGAGTTGTAGAGGAGGCCGGATTCTGCAGGGCATTTAGACGGGAATCCACGGCCGCCATATCTTCAGCCATGCGTCTCTGGGCCTCATGCTGGCGGGACAGTTCCTGCAGTAGTTCACTCAACTGGGAGCTGTCGGAGGATACGGAGGTTTGCATGGATGCCAGACGGGATTCCACAGACTTTATGTAAGCCACGAACCTTGCTTGGGTCTCACGTTGGCGGGAGAGCTCCTGTTGCAGGTCATTCAGCGGGTTAACCGTGATCCCGGCGGAGTCCATGGCCCGAGCAAACTGTTACGCTCACCGAGGAGCGGCGAACGTCCGGAGGTGGACCCACTGGACCGTGCACCGGACTCCCCTGAGAAGACGGCCAGCAGCGAACCCCTATACAGGGACTGTGCGGCGCCTCCCCAGAAGGCCTAAATGCACGGCAGCCAGGGACCGGAGGTAGGAGTCTCTGTACAGCCAGGCGTGACTCGGGTACGATGTCCGCGGCAGGCGGAACACGGAAGTGGCACCGGAGATGTTTCACAGCAGCTGACGTCTACAGCCGGTACGGTACAGATAGTGTCCACGGCAGGTATGGCACGGTGACGTACACGGTAGGAATAGGTGGTGACGTCCACAGCCGGAATGGTATAGATGGCACTACGGTGAGACACAGGATTAGAATCAGGTAACAAATGTACGGATCATAAACAATAGCATAGACAGATTAGGACACTGGCAATGCACTAATAGAGGCGTTGCTCGGGCGCCTGCTGCCAGGGGAAGTGAACTTAAATACCTATTAAGCAGCAGGTGACCTCTGAGATCACTTCCAGGATTTGGGGCATGCCACTTTAAGAAAGGGGGCGTGGCCTCGCACGCAGCCTAGAATCACCTACAGCAATTCTGTGTGAGGAGGAAACTGCAGCAGGCCTTGGAGTGGGAGCAACGTCTGCAGAGCCCTGGGGCCGGTAAGTGGAAGGCCTTCTCTGCCTGGGAGTGGGGGCAGGAGTGCATGTGGGAGCCATGCTGGGACTGGGCAGATGTGAGGGAGAGCTCCCCCCCGGGGTCTGGTGGGACCAGGCGTTACAGGTACTCACTCAGCCAGTAATTCACACGGAGTCTCTGGTCAAACAAACGGCTGGATGGACGGGTCCCACAGGCGGCTGCGGTGTTTTTCCCCTGACCCAGTTTAGTAGTGTAAGTCCTTTCCTGCCCCTTCATGTACGCTCCTCCTGCGCTCCGGTTTCCAGCTGGCTCCCCGGTTTGGTACCGGACGGGCCACTACCCTGTCCCGGCTACCTACGGATCCACCAAGACTGTCTTCCCGGCTCCTGCAGACGGCCACTACCGTCTGCCTCACTGGCTACACGAGGGACCTGGGCTCCAACCTAGGCCCTAGTCTGCGTCTGCCTCTCTGCAGACCTCCTCTCTCTTCCTCTGCCTGGACTTGTCTGAGCTGGTTTTTGCCTCAGGCTAGCTAGACTCCTCGGTGGGCGTGCCTATCTGCTTGACACCACCCACCTGGTGTGTCTGTCTGAACCCGAGGGAAGAAATCAGGTCTCACTGGGGATGTCTGCTGTGAACTGCTGGGGGTGGGTGGGTGTGTGTGTTGTTACCTGTGGCCCCTGGCTTGTCCAGGGCACCACACAACCATTTCTGCGGTTCTTATTAACAAACTGTCACCCTGTCCACTAGTAGTATCTACCAGGGAATCTAGGAAAAAAGATGGTGTGCTACTCCCACCTCAAGGAAAGAGTACGCTTCAGTGCGGCCCCGGTAAAGGTGATCGGGGGAGGGTAGTTGTCCCACTAAGTGCACGGTACCGGAGCGTAAGGTGTCAGATTCCTTGGTTGTCAGTTCGGTCCAGAGTTTTTCCTCTACTACCTGTGGTATTCATGGAAATAATCATTCAGGTCCAGACGTGGCTAAGAATGACTTGTGTGGATCTCCACTAAAAACACCAGGTGGAAATGTGCATCTGGGGCTCGAGGCCCGAGGTTCATTAGTTCCTTTAGAGTTTTTGACATTTTCAACCCTATGGCTGTATGGCTAGAGCTACCCTCTACTCTTCACATCCATGATATAGGCCACAGGTCTGTGCTCCGGAAGTGTGTTGTGTCTCCAACTGGTAACCGGAGGGACCTGTTCACATTTGAGGTGGATGATGTCACCAGTTAAATGGGGGGTACTGTCACAGTTGTCTCCCTGTTGTTTTAAGACCAGTGACAATCTTAAGACTGGAGTCTCCCATCTCCATGTTGACTCCTCATTTAAATGAAGTTTCCTTTCCTTTGGCGTCTCATGGGTTAATTTCAGGTTTTGTTGCCAGCAGCTCCGAGCACGGCAGGTCAGCTGTTGCTAATTTAGGTCCACACCCATTTAGGTTAAATACTGGAGCTTTCCCAGCAGTCCTTGCTGCTGTTAGAATCATTTCTATTTTGGTCAGCTTGCTGGAAGGAACTGCTGAGGAATTGTCCTGTGCCCATCCACTTGTTACTTTAGAGTCTGTCTTCTACTGTGAAGTTTGGTGTTTTGTATCCTTCTGTTTATTCCCCCATTTGTCTTTCCTTTCCCTCCAAGTTTATTAGTTTAGTGGCGAGTCTAGTGTACTCGTCGGCCTACTCAGTAGACATGGTGAGTTTAGGGCCAGCTGAGGGAGCCAGGTATCCTGCTCACAGACAGGTTGAAAGAACCTGTATAGGGATGCTAAAGAGCTCAAGAGTCAGCTTGAGGTGAGTATAGGAGGTGCCCTCCTCACCCCTCCCCCTAGCGGTAGGACCTCTGTTGTATCGTGACTACGCTGTGTTCCCTCCTTTTATGGTGTTTTTTGCTAGTGGGTCAGACACTCGTTAGTCTGATTGTGTGTGTAATGTGTTATAGGACAGCACGATGGCTCAGTTGTTAGCACTGCAGTGTTGCAGCGCTGGGGTTCTGGGTTCAATTCCCACCAAGGACAACATCTGCAAAGAGTTTGTATGTTCTCCCTGTGTTTGTGTGACACCCTGGCCGGGCCAGGTAGTCACAAATAGGGCCCTGCATTACACCTGTCCCTCATAGGTAACATACAGCCAAACATTTCAACCCAAGTCACCCCCCTCAGAGCTTGATGGACACACCAGGGGGCGGAACCAGGCGGTTGGAAGACGCCCACCGAGGAGTCTCAGACAGCCTGAGGTGAGAAAGTAGAGAGTTGAGTTTGAGAGTTCAAGTCTAGAGGTCAAGTGGAGAGGTGTGTGGGCTGGAGCTGTGTGCAGCTCCAGCAGAGGAAAGACCCAAACTGAACCAGTGCCAGGGTAGGAGTCCTGGTACTGCTGGCTAGGAGGCAGACGGCGGTCTCTATCTGCAGGAGCTGGGAAGATGGCGTGCTGGACCGGGACAGGGTAGTGGCCCGCCGTTACCGACCTGGGGAACCAACTCGTAAACTGGAGCACAAAGGGGGGTACTCAGACCCTGAGGCTAGGTCCAGAAGCTACTGGGGGCTAGCTAATTAACTGATTAGAGGTCCTGTCCCGACTGAGGACAACAGCCCAACGGGGGGGATAGAACGCAACCGCCACGGCTCAGAGATCCCACGGGCCAGCGTCTGCGGGCAAAGGACTCCTCAGGCAACCACAAGCCGGGAGCGGACTCCTGACATTGCAGGCGCAGTTAATCCACCATCACAAACAGGTGCAGGAGAAAGACGGAGACCACCAACCGGGTGGGGGACCAGACTGCAGCCGGCTGCGGGCACTGACCACCATCACCTTGGTTTACCAGAGACTCGTGTGTTTACTAATAGTGAGTACATCAGTGCCCTCCGGCCGCCCATCTCCCTGCACCGCCAAACATCCCCAACGGGTCCCGGGGCCACCATCCCTGCCCACGGAGGGGTTAACAACTTGCTGCGCAACATCTCCCCCGGGTGCCCTGTAACTGCAGCGGTGGCGTCCACCTTCACCACATCCCGTGGGTGGCGTCACAAACTTAACACGGCTCTGGCCGTACACCTACGTCCCCAAACCACCAACCCCTTTTTGATTTACGTGACCGCAGGACCCCCGGGTCCGGAGACCCTCGAGCCACTCACTGAAGGTCCGGATCCAAGCGGCTCAGCTGCCGAGCACGGGGCGGTACATTTGCGTGGATATCCTCCAGGGGTCTCTGGTTTCCTCCCACACTCCAAAGACAAGAGATAGGGACTCTAGATTGTGAGCCCCAATGGGGACAGTATGACCAATGTATGTAAAGCGCTGTGGAATTAATAGCGCTATATAAATGAATAAATTATTATTATTATAAACAGACATCTCAAACCCCGTGCATGACAAGTAGAAGTAGTCTGTATGTACCTCTGTCGCTCTGCTCCTCGCTCCCCCCCCCCGTAGAGATTTTAATGGGCAGCTGTAATCTGATCCCTCAGCAACATGATAATCTATGTTTTCTAGAGTAATATGGATTTGATCTGTTTTTTAGTAGGAATGATGAGTTCTACAGGCAAAGTGAGGAGAAGGGGCTCATAAGTGGAAAAAGACTCTGATTTCTCTGTTAAGATATATTACAAGGTTTCTTATGTTCCATGCAACCAGTGACAGTTGAAGCCAGACTATCCCTTTAAGAAACAAAGTTGTTACAGAAAACCACATTTCACAAAGCAGAAGCTAAAATGAAATCAATTTAGTAAACTCCAGGGAAGAGGCAGCTGAGGGCAACTGCTCCTGGGATATTTTAAGCAGAGAAGTGATTTGTTTTTTTCCTACAAACAAATAGGTCTTCTCCTCGAAGACGAATGTGGTGAAGGTTGAGGGACGCATGACTTTGCCGAAGACATTTCATCACCCACTTCAAATCACAGAATAGAAATAAATGGGATTCAATACATAAAACATTTTTTGTGTTCCTTCCGGGAGAATAATAGGTAGATGCTAATCGACGTGGTGGAATGCAGTATTCCTGTCCATGGTGCAAGGTTTTTTTAATTTTTTTCCTTCGCAGGATTGAAAACTCTTGCTGCATAGTACATAACATCCAAGTGATAGAGATCTTGCATAAGGAAGGAGTCGCCCGTCCTGCATACACAATATATCGTATTCGCGGCACAATTCTCTCCTCTCTGTGGTGCCATTACTGTACGTACAATAGTAAAGCTGATAATGATACCCCATAATAAACACGATATCAGAAATTCCTGATATTTAGACACAGCTGATCTCATAGATTTGCTTTTCGGGAGGCATTTCAAGCCCAGTATATGTCATAATGTGTAGACAATGATTGGCCACTAGAGGTCACATAGTGGCACACGCAATATTCTGTTTGTGACGTCTACGGCCATAAGATGCTGCATGGGTCATGTTTCTATAACGAAAGGGCTGTCAATGGAGACATCTGACCTGTGATCACTATTTATACTATTAGTCATGTAACGTTATTGATTTATATTGTAAGTTTTTATTAGTAGAAAGGATAGAGAACATATCATCCAGAGCTTTCTTAAAGAGACATAAAATCTTCCAGCTACTATTACTAACATCTTAGGCGGGCTTTGCACGCTGCGACATCGGGAACAATGTGTTAGCGACGCTGCAGCGATAGTCCCCGCCCCCATCGCAGGTGCGATATCTTGTGATTGCTGCCATAGCGAACATTATCGCTACGACAGCTTCACATGCACTCACCTGCCCTGCGACGTCGCTCTGGCCGGCGAACCACCTCCTTACTAAGGGGGTGGGTCGTGCGGCGTCATAGCGACGTCACACGGCAGGCAGCCAATAGAAGCGGAGGGGCGGAGATGAGCGGGACGTAAACATCCCGCCCACCTCCTTCCTTCCGCATAGCCGGCCGGGACGCAGGTAGGAGATGTTCCTCGCTCCTGCGGCTTCACACACAGCGATGTGTGCTTACGCAGGAACGAGGAACAACATCGTACCGTCGCAGCAGAGGCATAATGGAAATGTCGGACACTACACCGATCATACGATAACGACGCTTTTGCGCTCGTTAATCGTATGTAAAAGGCTTTACACATTACGATGTCGACATCACTTTCGATTTGACCCCACTGACATCGCACCTGCGATATCGTAGTGTGCAAAGTGCCCCTTATATAAGACTTACAGACAGATGTGAGCAATACTGGTGATGTGTTTTGAACAGGTAGACCTGTGCTTAATCATAGCTACCAGCAACTAACATATAGACAGGATATTGTCATGGTTGTTTCTTTCTATCAGTATTTAGTGACAGGTCTTTGGGTCTGAGTCTCACTTTTCCCCTGCTATTTAAACAGGTTTTATTTTCCTCTGGCAGTTGTAGGGTTAATGTCAGTATTCCTTGCCAGCCAGCAGGCCGAGTTCCAGCTCAGGTGTTTCCGGTTTGGACCACGCCTAGTCTCTTTCAATACCCTCTGCTACAAGCAGAAGGTGCCAGTTATTGTTGGTTATCCCTTTATATTCCTTCTGCTACCAGCAGAGGGTGCCAGTTATTCTTGATTACCCCTTTATATACCGTCTGCTACCAGCAGAGGGTGCCGGTTATTCTTGGCTATCCCTTTATATACCTTCTGCTACCAGTAGAGGGTGCCGGTTATTCTTGGTTGTCCCTTTATATACCTTCTGCTACCAGAAGAGGGTGCCAGTTATTCTTGGTTGTCCCTTTATATACCTTCTGCTACCAGCAGAGGGTGCCAGTTATTCTTGATTGTCCCTTTATATACCGTCTGCTACCAGCAGAGGGTGCCGGTTATTCTTGGCTATCCCTTTATATACCTTCTGCTACCAGCAGTGGGTGCTGGTTATTCTTGGTTGTCCCTTTATATACCTTCTGCTACCAGCAGAGGGTGCCGGTTATTCTTGGTTATCCCTTATTATACCTTCTGCTACCAGAAGAGGGCGCCGGTTATTCTTGGTTGTCCTTTTATATACCTTCTGCTACCAGCAGAGGGTGCCAGTTATTTTTGGTTATCCCTTTATATACCTTCTGCTACCAGCAGAGGGTGCCGGTTATTCTTGGTTGTCCCTTTATATACCTTCTGCTACCAGCAGAGGGTGCCGGTTATTCTTGGTTGTCCCTTTTATATACCTTCTACTACCAGCAGAGGGTGCCAGTTATTCTTGATTGACCCTTTATATACCTTCTGCTAACAGTAGAGGGTGCCAGTTATTCTTGATTCATTTGGATTCTGGTGGAAGAGGAAGTGGAGGAAGAAGGAGCTGCTCTTGAAGTTGCTGTGGTGGCTGCAGTTCTGATGCTGACTGCAGCAGTCTGTTGTTCTTTTTCCCTCTGTCTGTCTTCCTTTCCTGGTGTGTTGTTTCATTGCAGTGATGGGACTAGCATCCTTCACCTGCCCACTCCCTAGTCAGGGACTATTGTAGGTCATGTGAGGGCTTCAGGTTCCAGCTTGGCAACAGGCAAGGAACTGTATAGGGACTTGCTAGGAGTGCAGGGTACAGTGGCAGGTAAGTGAGGAGGTGTCCATCTTCTCTCTCACTAGTGCTAGGGCCCACCATTGTTAAAGTTTTCCCAGTGTACACCTTGTTTGTCATTGTATTTCCCCTATTTAGTTGTGCTTTTGGCCTCACCCCAGACTCTTCCCTAGTCCGAATGTGACAGATATACAGTGGGTAAAATAAGTATTGAACTTGTCACCAATTTTCTAGGTAAATACATTTCTAAAGCCGTTACTGACATGAATTTCTCACCAGATGTCGGTAACAATTTATCCAATCCACACAGGCAAATTAATCAAACCATAGATATCCATAAATTAAGTTATATGTAATGAGAAATTACACAAGGAAAAAGTATTGAACATGTTTATTGAAATGTATTTAATATATTGTATAAAAACCTTTTTTGATGATGACAGCTTGAAGACACCTCCTGTTTGGAGAAGCTAGTCGCATGCATTGCTCAGGTGTGATTTTGGCCCATCTTCCACACAGACACTCTTCAAATCCTAATGGAAGTTAGCTCCTTCTATGAGTTCTGAGCTTTAGCTCCTTATTATGGAGAATTTATGCTAGAATGCTCAAGTGCTCAGTACTCAAATCGAGGCGGTCGGACGCTCAGACGGGCTCGATTTGAGTAATGCATATAATGGAAGTCATTATGAATTTTGAAAATTTTTCAGGAAGACTTCACCCAGGAGGAGGGGGAGGTCGCAGGGAAATTACTGAAATGGATGGAAACAACACTCAAGTGAAATGGGAACAGCATGGGGAAGATGCCTGGACTCTCTGACTCCCAGATCACTGCTGCGAACAATGTTGTCAGAGTACTAAACTGTGTGCACACATTGCATTTTTAGATGCATTTTGAGTGCTGATTTGTAACAAAACCTGAAGAGAATCCTGATTCCAGCAAAGTCAATGAGAATCCTGAAGGTTTATGCACACGTTGCTCATTTGTGACTTGCAGATTTGATGCAGAAAACTTTTCACTTTTTATTCTCTGAAAATAAAACATACAAAACCAAAGATAACATGGATTTTACAGGAAAAAAATGTTAGGAAATATTATTTCCTGTATAATTACTTGCATATAAAGCAAAATTAAAAATAGAGAAAAAACAAATGCCTCTTTCACCCCTTAATAGCAGGGCCATCTCTCAGCATATTTTCCTGTCACCTATGGCTAGAGCAGATGGCCTGTTTCATTTAAAAAGAGGTTATCTAATTAGTGGACAATCCCTTTATTAAGGAGAATCTGTCAAGATTTATTTTCTGTTTATTGATTGATGTATTGAGCATAATACAGTCTGATTGCAGTGATGTGTCACTTATGGGGTTGCTTGTTGTTTCAATAAAATCAGTGTTTTATCAGCCGGAGATTATCGTTAAAGGACTAGTTGGTTCGTGCCATGCAGTCCTCCTGCTATTTGTAATCCTGTCCCCAACACTTATTGGCAGCTTTCTGCTTATGCAAAGTGTACACACAGAGTTGCCAGTCACTGGTGTGTGTGGGGTTATACAGAGGTCAGCATTCAGAGGACTGCTAATCTGTAGTAGAGAACAAAAAAAACCCTGATTTTATTAAAAATGCATTATGATTAGAGATGAGCGAACCGGTCGCGGTTCGGCTCGAGGTCGGCTCGCCGAACGGAGCTCCCGTTCGAGTTCGGTTCGTCGAACGTTCGACGAACCGAACTCGAACTGCATAGGAAACAATGGCAGGCAATCACAAACACATAAAAACACCTAGAAAACACCCTCAAAGGTGTCCAAAAGGTGACAAACAACTCACAACACAACACAAACACATGAGAATGTGACAAGGACATATACTCATGTGAAAACAAAACAGCGTTACGAGGAAAAAGAGGACGACACACAGATATAGGCATGGCATGCCCTTCTAAAATCATGTAAAACACCGCAAGGTGACTCCAAGGAGTCTCCCTTTTTTCCAAAAATTGGGCCCCACAGACACCCCATCAGTGGCAGCAATTGTGCCCCCGTTGTACAATTCACAGCTAGATTTGCATCAAGCACATTCAAAAATACGCCATCCTTAACTGTCCCCAGGATGACACCGGGGTAGGTAGCAAAGTCTTTCCTGATCCCAGCTCTGTTCATCTTGGCTTCTTTTAAAAACAATGTAAGCAAGGGTTACTCCAAGCGGAGTCTCCCTTTTTTCCAAAAATTGGGCCCCACACACACCCACCCCTTCAGTGGCAGCAGTTGTGCCCTAGTTGTACACTTCACAGCTAAATTTGCATCAAGCACATTCCAAATCCACAAGGATTTACTCTTCCCAGGGTGACACAGGGGTAGTAAATTCCTGGTGGATCCATGACTTGTTCATTTTGATGAACGTCAGTCTGTCCACATTGTCACTGGACAGACGCGTGCGCTTATCTGTCAGCACACACCCAGCAGCACTGAAGACACGTTCAGAGACAACGCTGGCAGCTGGACACGACAAAATCTCCAAGGCGTAACTGGAGAGCTCTGGCCATTTTTCTAGATTTGAAGCCCAAAAGGAGCAAGGCTCCATTTGCAAAGTCATGGCATCGATGTTCATTTGGAGATACTCCTGTATCATCCTCTCCAGCCGTTGACTATGTGTCAGACTTGTTGTCTCTGGTGGCCTTGCAAAGGAGGGTCTAAAAAAATTATGAAAACATTCCATAAAATTGCTGTTACCAGCACCAGATACAGTCCTACTGGTACGGGTAGACTGTTGAAGATGAGACCGTCCCATGTTTGTCAAGTTACAACTGGGAGAATCACTCCCTGCACCTGCACGGTTGTTTGGTGGAAAAGCCGAGCTAAGATCGAGTAACAGCTTCTGCTGATACTCCTGCATACGTGCGTCCCTTTCTATGACTGGAATTATGTCACAAAATTTGGACTTGTACCGGGGAACTAATAGTGTGGCAATCCAGTAGTCATCATCACTTCTAATTTTGACAATACGAGGGTCATGTTGGAGGTAGTGCAACAAGAAGGTACTCATGTGTCTTGCGCAGCCATGCGGACCAAGTCCACGCTGTGTTTGTGGCATAGAGGTGCTACCCGTTCTTTCTTCCTCTGACATCTCCCCCCAACCTCTTTCAACTGAAATTTGACCAAGGTCTCCCTCATCCGCTGAGTCTTCCATGTCCATGGACAGTTCGTCCTCCATTTCTTCATGTTCTCCTGCACCTTCCTCAACATTTCGCCTGCTACCATGCGCCCTTGTTGATCCCTGTCCCCCATGGTCCCATGCCTGCCGCGTTGGTGATGATGAACGTCTGGACCTTGGTGATGTTGTTGTGTCTTGCGCATATGAATCCTCCTGTAGTTCCTCCCCTTCACCCCCTGACTCCGAATAGTGTTTAGCGTGTGCTCCAGCATGTAAATGACTGGAATTGTCATGCTGATAATGGCATTGTCAGCGCTAAACATATTCGTCGCCATGTCGAAACTGTGCAGAAGGGTGCATAGGTCCTTGATCTGAGACCACTCCATCAGGGTGATCTGTCCCACCACTGCATCTCGTTGGCCCAGGCTATACATCATGACGTATTGCACCAGGGCTCGGCGGTGCTGCCACAGTCGCTGTAACATGTGGAGAGTCGAATTCCAGCGTGTCGGCACATCGCATTTCAGGCGATGAACCGGCAGGCCGAAAGACTTCTGGAGCAATGCAAGTCGCTCAGCTGCGGCGGTTGAACGGCGGAAGTGAGCAGACAGTTTTTGTGCCCTGGTCAGAAGGCCATCTAGGCCGGGATAGTGTGCTAAAAATTGCTGGACAACAAGGTTCAACACGTGAGCCATACAAGGCACGTGTGTCACCTTGCCCAGGCGAAGGGCCGCACCCAGGTTTGCAGAATTGTCGCACACGGCCTTACCAGGCTGCAGGTTGAGTGGAGACAACCATATATTAAACTCGGACCGCAGAGCTGACCACAACTCCTCAGCTGTGTGACTCCTATTCCCAAGACATGTCAAGCTAAAGACCGCCTGATGCCGTTGCGCTCTGCTGCCAGCATAGTAATGATGGGTGCGTGATTCATTCTGCGCAGTGAGAACGCTGGTGACCTGACCAGGCAGGCTTGGGGTGGAGGTGGAGGACCCAGATGAGGTGGAGGATGCAGAAGCAGTGGCGGAACTTGGACAGACAGAGGATTGACACACAAGTCGTGGGGACGGCAAGACTTGTGCAGCAGACCCTTCACCATCTATCACCATAGTTACCCAGTGCCCAGTCAGCGACATGTAACGTCCCTGTCCATGCTTACTGGTCCAAGTATTGGTGGTGAAATGCACCCGTTCACACACAGAATTTCTCAAGGAAGCGGTGATGTTGTGTGCGACATGCTGGTGTAGCGCGGGCACACCTTTCTTAGAGAAGTAGTGGCGACTAGGCATCTGGTACTGGGGCACAGCGACAGACATAAGGTCTCTAAAATCCTGTGTGTCCACTAGGCGGAAAGGCAGCATTTCGGTAGCCAAGAGCTTACAGAGGGATAGAGTCAACCTCTTAGCTTTGTCATGGGTCGCAGGAAATGGCCTTTTATTTGACCACATCTGAGGGACAGAGATCTGGCTGCTGTGTGTAGACGGTGTTGAGTAGGGTGTCCGTGGAAAAATGCAGGTTTGTGAGGAAAGTGCAGGCGGAGACATAATGTTGCCTTCATCCAACGTTGGTGCTATCGATGTCTGAGAGAGCTGTACACACTCACTTGTTTCCCCTTCCAAACCAACTGACGACCTACCAAGCAAACTGCATGTTGCGGTTACAGTGGTGGAAGTTGTGCGTTGAAAACCAGGTGTGACAGCTGTCCCCACAGTCCTAGAAGATGAAGAGCACGCGGATGCACTGGAAGGGGCAGGCCGTGGATGGTTCGCTCCGCTAGGCCGCATTGCAGCATGATGAGCTTCCCACCGGGACCTATGATATTTATTCATGTGACGATTCATGGAAGAAGTTGTCAAACTGCTGAGGTTTTGACCTCTACTAACAGAATCACGACAAATTTTACACATCACATAATTTGGGCGATCTTTTTCTATGCCAAAAAAGGACCAGGCTAGGCAAGGCTTAGAGGGCATGCGACCTGCTGAGCCCCCCCGACTAGTGCTCAGAGGCAGAGTGGTGGCTGATGATGCAGTTGTAGACGTGCTACCAGTGCTCCGACTCTGTCCAGGAAGGCACAAGTTAACTTCGTCGTCGGTTGCATCCTCCTCCACCGCCTCTGTTGACCTCCTCAAGTGCCTGACTGGGGGTTGACAGTAGGTGGAATCTAGAACTTCATCATCAATTGTTGTGTTTGCACTCCCCTCCCCCTCAGACCGAGCCTCTTCTTGCCCTGACCGAATATTTAAGTTGTCATCCCAATCTGGTATCTGCGTCTCATCGTCATCAGTATGTTCCTCATTGTCTATAACCACAGGTGTTACAGTTTGTGACAAAGGGTCAACATTATGCTCAGAAACTTGGTCCTCACGGCCTGAATCAGAGTCACAAAGGTTCTGGGCATCACTGCAGACCATTTCCTGGTCTGTACTCACTGTAGCTTGGGAGCAGACCTCTGATTCCCAGGCTATAGTGTGACTGAACAGCTCTGCAGACTCAGCCATCTCAGTTCCACCATACTGTGCAGGGCTGATGGAGACTTCAGAGCTGGGAGAAAGCAAGTTTGATTGGGATGACAACTGAGGACTGGTGTTTTTTGGATGCGGTACTTGAAGTGGCTGAGAGGGCACTTGTTGGACCACTTGAGATCCATTCAAGCATTTTCCTTTTTTGGCCATCATCTACCTTTGTTCCTGTTGTTCGTGTCCGTAAAAAAGGGAGCACATCGGATTGTCCACGGTAAGTAGTAGACATCTTACTTTTGCTGGTAGATGGTCTATCTTCAGCAGATGATAATGGAGCTTTGCCACCTTCCACACGGACAAACCCTTTTTTTCCTTTTCCACCACGCCTCTTCCCCTTTCCACCAGCATCTGTCATTTTGCCACTCATGTTGATTGCGACAAGATTGTGCACTGAAAATGTGGTAGTAAAAATTGAGAGGTGGTGTAGATTGCAGTGGTGGTCTATCTTTATTAACAGCAGAATAATAAAGAATAAATATCCCTGACAATGCAACTACGGCCCTTAAACTGGCAGCAGTGTTTGCTAGTATATTGGCTTAGTTATAATGAGTTTGAGTGTGCAATGCAGGCAGACGTGCTGCAAATATCTGTGCACTACTGGGACTATACAGAAGTCCAATAGCCACGTTTAGGATGCCACTAAGTTCACTCAGTGTTTGCTAGTATAATGGCTTAGTAACAATGAGTTTGAGTGTGCAATGCAGGCAGACGTGCTGCAAATATCTTTGCACTACTGGGACTATACAGAAGTCCAATAGCCACGTTTAGGATGCCACTAGGTTCACTCAGTGTTTGCTAGTATAATGGCTTAGTTATAATGAGTTTGAGTGTGCAATGCAGGTAGACGTGCTGCAAATATTTTGCACTAGTGGGACTATACAGAAGTCCAATAGCCACGTTTAGGATGCCACTAGGTTCACTCAGTGTTTGCTAGTAAAATGGCTTAGTTATAATGAGTTTGAGTGTGCAATGCAGGCAGAGGTGCTGCAAATATCTTTGTACTACTGGGACTATACAGACGTCCAACAGCCACGTTTATGATGCCACTAAGTTCACTCAGTGTTTGCTAGTATAATGGCTTAGTTATAATGAGTTGGAGTGTGCAATGCAGGCAGACGTGCTGCAAATATCTGTGCACTACTGGGACTATACAGAAGTCCAATAGCCACGTTTAGGATGCCACTAAGTTCACTCAGTGTTTGCTAGTATAATGGCTTAGTTATAATGAGTTTGAGTGTGCAATGCAGGCAGAGGTGCTGCAAATATCTTTGCACTACTGGGGCTATACAGAAGTCCAATAGCCACGTTTAGGATGCCACTAGGTTCACTCAGTGTTTGCTAGTATAATGGCTTAGTTATAATGAGTTGGAGTTTGCAATGCAGGCAGACGTGCTGCAAATATCTGTGCACTACTGGGACTATACAGAAGTCCAATAGCCACGTTTAGGATGCCACTAAGTTCACTCAGTGTTTGCTAGTATAATGGCTTAGTTATAATGAGTTTGAGTGTGCAATGCAGGCAGAGGTGCTGCAAATATCTTTGCACTACTGGGACTATACAGAAGTCCAATAGCCACGTTTAGGATGCCACTAGGTTCACTCAGTGTTTGCTAGTATAATGGCTTAGTAACAATGAGTTTGAGTGTGCAATGCAGGCAGACGTGCTGCAAATATCTGTGCACTACTGGGACTATACAGAAGTCCAATAGCCACGTTTAGGATGCCACTAAGTTCACTCAGTGTTTGCTAGTATAATGGCTTAGTTATAATGAGTTGGAGTGTGCAATGCAGGCAGACGTGCTGCAAATATCTTTGCACTACTGGGACTATACAGAAGTCCAATAGCCACGTTTAGGATGCCACTAAGTTCACTCAGTGTTTGCTAGTATAATGGCTTAGTAACAATGAGTTTGAGTGTGCAATGCAGGTGTCGCGGGCGGGGAGGAGGGTGTCAGCACCGCGCTCACCCCTCTGCTCGAGTCCGGCGGCTGCTGCTCAGTGGTGGCTCGAGCGGTGTGCCGGATCCCGGGGGTTCTCGAGCGGCACTCCTCGCCCGTGAGTGAAAGGGGGTTGTTGGGTGTTGGGATATTGTTTATTGTCCGTGACGCCACCCACGGTTGTGGTGATTTCACCACCGCTGCTCGGTGTGGGGATCCCGGGAGTGATGGTGGGGGAGCAGCTAGTTGTTGTGTTGCCCCTCCATGGGTAGGGGTTGGTGATCCCGGGGCCCAGTGATGGGATGGAAGATGCAGGGCCTGGTGGGCGCAGGGACGCGGGGGCAGCGCTGTGCCTTGCGGCACTGTGGTACTCACTCAGCCTGAGACGTGGACACAGTTTTACGGTAAACCACACGGCTGGAAAGACGGTTCCCAAGGACGGCTGCACTTGCTCTCCCAGTAGGTGATGGTGATGTCCCTTTTCCTTGCACCTTTGTTTCTGTGTTGGTAGCGATGGATTCCCACCGGTAACCCGCTCCCCGGCTTCAAGCTGGACCGGAGGAGCTCTACTCTTTGCCCGCAGGCGCTGGCCCTGAGAAACTGGTGCCCTGGCGGTGGCGGTGTTTCTGCTACAATGGTTGGGCTGTTGCCTTCAATCGGGACTTGGTTGTTGGGGGATCTACGTCCCCTTTACTGACGGATTTGGCAAATTCTGGCGACTCCTAGCCTTGCCGGGGTCCGAGAGGCCCCTGCCCTGGTGCTGACTGTCCTTTGGTACACTGCTCCAGACCGCCGGGCCACTACCCGTCCGCGGTCCTTCCAGGAACTTCCAAACGGTCACCCCTTCAGACAATCACCACCGTTGCTGACCTTGCTGACTCTGTCCTGCACACAGCTGGACTCACTTCAGGCTTTCTCTCCGTCACCTTTCACCTTCCTTCAGCTTCTCTTACTCCTCCTTTACCACTTATACTTCACTTCACTACTTTCACTTCCTTAGCTCATCTTAGCTGTTTACTCAAGCTCTCCCTGAGCTGACTCTTCTCTAGCCCTCAGCTAGACTTCAACTGCTGGTTTTTCCCGCCTCCAGAGCTGTGAACTCCTCGGTGGGCGGAGCCAACCGCCTGGCCCACCCCCTGGTGTGAACATCAGCCTCTGGAGGAAGGCAACAAGGATTTTAGTTTAGCTTTGGTGTGCCTAACTGGGATGTAGGGTGTGTTGGTGCAATGACCTGTGACCCCTGGCTTGCCCAGGGCGTCACACAGGCAGACGTGCTGCAAATATCTGTGCACTACTGGGACTATACAGAATTCCAATAGCCACGTTTAGGATGCCACTAGGTTCACTCAGTGTTTGCTAGTATAATGGCTTAGTAACAATGAGTTTGAGTGTGCAATGCAGGCAGAGGTGCTGCAAATATCTGTGCACTACTGGGACTATACAGAAGTCCAATAGCCACGTTTAGGATGCCACTAAGTTCACTCAGTGTTTGCTAGTATAATGGCTTAGTAACAATGAGTTGGAGTGTGCAAAGGGCAGGAGGGTACAGTGGCAGGGTTGTGGGTCTCTGGGTAGAGGAAAGGAAGCCTGCCTTTCTATCCCTCCTAATGGGGAAATGCAGCGAGGAAATCCCTGACCTTAGCTACACAGACGCTGTCATCTTGTGTAGCTGTTAAACTCTGTTTTCAGGACCTTTCACCTATGGCTCTGACCCTGCCGGTATGAGCCCTTAAAAGGACTGATAGAAAGTGCTATCCCTAAGCTGTCCAGCGCTGTGTATGGAGCGCATACAGCTGTATCGGCGATAGGACAAAGGACGGAGCTGCGCCAGTGATGTCTGACACCAAGGACGCAGAAGAGATAATGGCGTCCGGACGGGCAGATACTCGTTTTTATAATGCAGGGACATGTGACATGGACATCCTATCACACATGCCGTTGCTTCTCTGGCTAAAAGTCCACTTAGCTGTGTGTGTGTCTGGGATTGGCTGACATGCTGGCCCTCCCCACTACACGCGCGCGCTTAGGGAAGGAAGACAAGGAAAAAAAAATGGCGATCGCCATTATACATACAGCAGTGATCTGAATGCGCTGTTCCCGCACACTATACACTGAAATGTCATAATAGTGTGAGTCACAGAGTGACTTACACTATTACAGCGGAAAGCCAGCTAGGAATTAGCTGTTTTTTTTGCTGCTAGAACCGTTCTCGAACGTATCTAGAACTATCGAGCTTTTGCAAAAAACTCGAGTTCTAGTTCGATCTAGAACAGCCCCCAAAATCACTCGAGCCGCAAACTGGAGAACCACAAACCGCGCTCAACTCTAATTATGATTTAAAAAAAATCAAATTTAAAATAATTTACTAAAAGCATTTTGAGTAGAGATGAGCGATGTTCGAGGTCCGCCAATTTCATGTTCGAGTGATTTTGGGGGGTGTTCGAGCTCGAACTCAAGCTTGTTGCTAAAAGCTCGACAGTTCGAGTTAGGTTCGAGAATAGTTTGATCAACAAAAACGTGGCTTTTCACAGTAAGGCTATGTGCACACATTGTTATCTACATGTGTCCTGAGTCCCCAGCACAATCCCTCTCTCTTTCCTACTCACCGATCACGGGCGCCTCGCTACACGGTTGTCAGAAATCTGCGGCGTCTTTTCCTCTTTAGAAAATTGCTGCCGCTTCATTATTAAATCAGGTATTCCGTGCTTTCCCCGCCCACCGGCGCCCATGATTGGTTGCAGTCAGACACGCCCCCACGATGAGTGACAGCTGTCACACTGCAACCAATCACAGCCGCCGGCGGGCGGGTCTATATCGGGCAGTAAAATAAATAAATAAATAATAAAAAAAAATGCGGTTCCCCCCATATTTGATACCAGCCAGGATAAAGCCACAAGGCTGGAGGCTGGTATTGTCAGGATGGAGAGCACCACGTTATCGGGAGCCCAGCACCCTAACAATATTACCCAGCAGCCGCCCGGAATAGCCGCATCCATTAGATGCAACAGTCCCGGGACTCCACCCAGCTCATCCCGAATTGCCCTGATGCAGTGGCAATCGGGGTAATAAGAGGTTAATAATGACAAGTGTCTACCCTAGACACCTTCCATGATCAACCTGAAAGTGAAAGTAAAGAAACACACACAGCGAAAAATCCTTTATTTCGAATAAAAGACAAAAAAAACACCATCTTTTGCCAGTTTATTAATCCCCAAATACACATCCAGGTCTGACGTAATCCACACGACACTGTCAGCTCTGCTACAGAACATGAGTGCTCTGTATCAGCTCCATGTAGCAATGAAGTGAATCGCGCGGTCAGCAGAGACTTCTGCAATGCAGACTTCAAGATTACCAAATCTGCCTATCTTTATCATTAGAGGCAGTAGCTCAGTGGATAAAGCACTCGCCTAAGAAGCATAACGTCACAAGTTCTAGTCCCGATAAAGAATTTAATTTTTTTTTTCCTTTTTATTTTTAATTTTAAATTATAATTATTATATATTTATAATTATAATTGAATTTAATTATGCACTGAGGGGAGGAGCCGCGGGACACACCTCTAAAATCGGAACAGTTCACGGAATGAGGCTGCATTGCTCTCTCCTCGCTCTCTTCTCTCTCTCTCTGTCTCTCTCGCTCTCTCTCTCTTTCTCTCTCTCTCTCTTTTTCTCTCTTTCTCTCTCTTTCTCCCTCTTTCTCTCTCTTTCTCTCTCTCTCTCTCTTTTTCTCTCTCTCTCTCTCTTTCTCCCTCTTTCTCTCTCTTTCTCCCTCCCTCTCCCTCTCCTCTCTCCTCTCTCTCTCTTTCTCTCTCTCTCTCTCTTTCTCTCTCTCTCCCTTTCTCTCATCTCTCTTCTCTCTCTTTCTCTCTCTTCTCTCTCTCCTCTCTCTTCTCCCTCTCCTCTCTCTCTTCTCTCTCTCTCTTGTCTCCTCTTCTCTCCTCTTTCTCTCTCTTCTCTCCTCTTTTCTCTCTTCTCACCTCTCTCTTTCTCTCTCCTCTCTCTTCTCTCTCTCCTCTCTCTTCTCTCTCTCTCTTCTCTGTCTTCTCTCCTCTCTCTTCTCTCTTTCTCTCTCCTCCTACTTCTCTCTCTCTCCTCTCTCTCTTCTCTCTCTCTTTTTCTCTCCTCCTACTTCTCTCTCTCTCTCCCTCTCTCTTCTCTCTCTCTCTCCTCTCTCTTTTCTCTATCTTCTCTCACTCTCTTCTTTCTCTCTCTCTCTTTCTCAGACCTGGCGATGATCAGCTGATGCGGTCACCTGACGGAATCAGCTGACACTATAAGTCAAGCAGTGTGGCCGGCTTTTTACCGCCCGGCCGGCTAAACTATCAGCTGCTGCTGTCGGACAGGAGTCTGCACTGAAGTGTGTAGTTTGTTTGTATTTGTTTGCACTGATGCATCAGCTGAGTGTATAAAAGCCATTTATACAATCAGCTGCTGTGTCATGTGATTCAGGCCCTTGAACCTGACACATCATCTGATCGCTTTGCCTTCCAGCAAACCAATCAGATGATATTGCATCCGGATTGGACGGCGCGGGACCCTTGACCCAGGATTACTGCGGAGGGGGGTTCTTTATTTCAATAAAGATGGAGTCACTAATTGTGCTGTGTTTTATTTCTAATAAAAATATTTTTCTGTGTGTTGTGTTTTTTTTTATCTGTACTAGAAATTCATGGTGGCCATGTCTAATATTGGCGTGATACCATGAATTTTGGGCTTAGGGCCAGTTAATAGTATACAGCTAGCCCTAACCCCATTATTACCCAGCGAGCCACTCGTCACCAGGGCAGCTGGAAGAGATGGATTCAGCGCCAGAAGATGGCGCTTCTATGAAAGCACCCTTTTCTGGGGTGGCTGTGGACTGCAATTCGCAGCAGGGGTGGCCAGAAAGCTTGGGCACCCTAAGCTGCAGATTCCAATCACCAGCTGCCTAGTTGTACCTGGCTGGACACAAAAATTGGGTGAAGCCCACGTCATTTTTTTTTAAAATTATTTCATGAAATATTTTTGGTTCCCAGCCGGGTACAACTAGGCAGCTGGGGGTTGGGGGCAGCCCATAGCTGCCTGCTGTACCTGGCTAGCATACAAAAATATGGTGAAGCCCAGGAGTCTTGTAGTTCTGCAGCTGCTGTCTGTCTGTATGGAGGAGAGCAGACAGCAGCTGCAGAATTACAAGGCTCAGCATGCTCCATTCGCTAGTATATGCAGGAGAGCAGACAGCAGCTGCAGAACTACAAGACTCGTGGGCTTCACCATATTTTTGTATGCTAGCCAGGTACAGCAGGCAGGTACGGCTGCCCCCAACCCCCAGCTGCCTATTTGTACCCGGCTGGGAACAAAAAAAATAGGGAAGCCCTTTTTTTAATTATTTCATAAATTTCATGAAATAATAAAAAAAAAAAAATCAACATGAGCTTCGCCACATTTTTGTGTCCAGCCAGGTACAACTAGGCAGCTGGGGTTTGGAATCCGCAGCACAGGTTGGCCCGAGCTTTCTGGGCCCCTCTGCTGCGAATTGCAGTCATGAGCTGCCCCAGAAAATGACGCTTTCATAGAAGCGCCATCATCTGGCGCTGTATCCAACTCTTCCAGCAGCCCTGAAGCCGGGTGGCTTGCTGGGTAATAATGAGTTAATACTAGCTTTGTTTTACTACCTAGTATTAAGACAGAGATTCTTAATGTCAGGCAAGTTTGACCCGGCCATTAAGAATCTCCAATAAAGGGTTAAAAAAAAAGACACCACAGAGAGAAAAAATACTTTAATAGAAATAAATACACAGACACACTTAGAGACTCCATGTTTATTACTCCCTGTCAGCCCTCCATGATCCATGGTCTTCTGTCTTCTTTTTCCTTCAACCCATGCAGCTTTGCTACATCAGACAGCGCTGCATGGGAGGAAGATGCTGCTGCTTCCCGTGTAGTCTAATCACTCAGTGAGAGTGATCAGAGGCTGCCGGCTGTAAGCGGTGACATCACCGCTGACAAGCGGGTTGCTATAGCAACGGTGATCTCCGTTATTGATAGGCTGTGGCAGCCGGTGAATAACGGAATGGGGAAACCGACCATGTGCCAGAGCATTTCGCCGGTATATGGAGATGCTGGAATGATCACCGCGTACTGGAGAGATGCAATGACAGGACCTGGCATGATGTCATAGCCATGTGACCAGTCTGTAGCCAATGAAATAATAGACACGTGACTAGTCACATGCTATTTTGACATCACGATAGGTCCTATCATCAGTGCTGGTTACCGGGAGGATGCAGCGATTATCAGAAGGAAAAGAAGCGAGAAACAGAGTGCAGGACGCGTCGCGAGGAACTGTAAGTGTTATGGCAATGTTTATTAACTGTATGTGTACATTTATAATGTGTTTTTATGTGTTGTGTTTGCCTCCCATTGTTTTCAATGGGACTTGAGAAGTTCGTCGAACGGTTCGTCGAGCCGAACTCGAACGCGGCCTCAGTTTGACGAACCGAACCGAACTCGAGCCTTTAGAGGCTCGCTCATCTCTAATTTTGAGTTATTTAAACTGGGAACACTTTTTAGGACCTCTGAGAATTTGGCAGTGCTATCTCGATCTTTCTCTAGGAGGACCCAGCACATCAGTGCATAATACAAACCACCCTATAATTTAATCCCCTTGATGTAATAGTTATTTTTCCCTCAGGGAGTGCTTGTCATGCAATGTTCGGCTCTGCAAACACTTGGTAGCACAGTGGCGTTGGATTCTGTTACACTACAGAGTCTGATAAATAACCTGATGCTTCAAAGTTTAGCCAGATCCGGGCGTTGGCTAATTCAGCTTCACTGGTCTTCAGCTCTGCAGCAGTTGATTCCTAAAGACTGGTGAGCAGGAACTAGGAATTTAGGTTACTAATTGCCATGTCCAGCTGTCTCCTTCCTATTTAAGGTACTGCTTTCTTTCATTCTGTGCTGAAAATAGCTCCAGCTTGTGCAGCGTTTCCGATCTTATCGTGGTGATCCTATTTTGGTGATCTGTGGTGTGTTTATTGTACAGTGTGGAACCTTCATGGTTGTCAGTTTATTTCCCCCTTTGATGTCATTTTTCCCTATGCACGTATTGTCGCTCCTTAGTGTTTGCTTGCCATGTGTACAAGTTTTGGGTTTTCCCCTGTCTGTATTTTGCTGTGGGATTTGTGAATAAGATCCTGTCTCACCCCTTGGGTGGAGGAGGGGGAGGCGAGTTATACCAGGGCTTGGACAGGAGTTAGGGTCATGCTGGTGGCTCAGACCTCTCTACCATTGTGAGGGCCTAGGCTATGAATCAATTGTCCGACATAATAAGATGGTCTGTCTTTGTATAACCATTGCTTAACTGCTATCATGTATACTAGGATGCACAACCTGGAATATGTTGTTGAAACTAATTATGCTAAACTGAACAATGCAGGCATTCAGGAGACCACCACAAACTGGTCCCTTGCGTGTCAGTAACAAGCTGCTGACGTACGTTCATAGACTTTTGCCTATCTCCAGGTGCCTTATCAAGGACAGTATAGTCATGTAGGAAACTCTAGCCAAATAAGGAAATAAGTGAAACCAAGTTAGATAATTGGTTAAAGGCCCCATTGCACGCAACGACATATCTAACGATATGTCGTTGGGGGTCACGGAATTCGTGATGCACATCCGGCGTCGTTAGCGTCATCATTGCGTGTAACAGCTAGGAGCGAGTGTTAACGATCAAAAATACTCACCTAATCTTTGATCGTTGACACGTCGTTCATTTTCAAAATCTCATTGGTCGTTATGGACGCAGGTTGTTCGTCGTTCCTGAGGCAGCACACATCGCTACATGTGACACCCCGGGAGCGACAAACAACAGCTTACCTGCATCCTCCGGCAACAAGGTGGGCATGTCGTTAATGCGGCTGGTCTCCGCCCCTCCGCTTCTATTGGTCAGCTGCTGTGTGACGTCACTGTGACGGCGCACGAACCTCCCCCTTAATAAAGAGGTTGTTCGCCGCCCACAGCGACATTGCTAGGAAGATAAGTATGTTTGATGGGTGTTAGCGATATTGTGCGCCACGGGCAGCGATTTGCCCATGATGCACAAACGACGGGGGCGGGTACGCTCACTAGCGATATCGCTAGCGATATCGTAGCTTGTAAAGCCCCCTTAATAGCAATACGGATGTACTGAGTGAACTGTATAACTTTGTTTCTTTACAATACATGGGTTAGAAGAGCACTGTGCTTCTCCCGGATAGAGATACGTCTCTGTGTGGTCATTTTTCCTGATTCATATACATCTGCGCAGACCCAATTTGGAATCCTCCTCTGAGACCCTGAGAGACCCCCTAGAGGTCTCCCCCCAAGTCCATCAAGCGTACGTCTGAGCTAAGGGACAGTGCAGTGCCCCAGTCTGTCACTCTACCCCGTGACAGTGCTGCAGAGAAATTGAAAACTTGCTAAAAAGTTTCATACAGATTACACCACATTACTACAGGTGCTTGGATCCCTTGCCGGTAGAGGCTGTCCTGGCGATTTGGGATCTCTCTATCCGGACAACTTTTCTTATTCTGAAACCTTTTCTTACTCATCGTGCTTTTAATAGTATCATTTCTATTCAGGGCACATGTGAATGTGCAAACAATTACAATCTTCTGACAAAATAACTTTTTAGAAGAACTTGAATGTTTCCATTCTTTATACACCGAGATTGTCACTAGGTAAACGGATTGTTTGCTCATCCGCCGCGCTCATTTTTCTAAATCAGCCACATTTGACACATTTTTAAAAGAAGAAATATTTCATTGCTTTATCCATCTCTGTCATGGCTGAGATAGATTTCAATTCGGAGCCTTCAGTAAAGAAGTAATTATACATATTTCTTGTAAACGCCTTACATAGAGAATATTATTTATAGAGTATTGTTGTAAAAAAAAAAAACCGCACCATTTTATAAAAAGTGATAAATCGGTTGGATTTCAAAGGTGAGAAAACAACAGCCATTTCCTCAAGGGTTATTCTTGACATTGAAAGTTATCACCCATCCACAACTTGCGAATTAGTGAGGGTCTGACAGCTGGGACCACCACCGACTTTAAGAATTAGGCTGTGAAATGTGCAATCACAAATGAGTGGGGGCCATGCAGTCACATTCATTTTCTATGGGGCTAATGGAGATAGTTGAGCACAGTCTACAGCTATCTCTAATGGTCCCAATGAAGATAAATGGAGCCATAACATTTAATTCTGCAGTTATCAACTGTCGTGTGGATAGGTGGGAATAGCCGTTTAAAGGGAATCTGTCACCAGGTTTTAGCCACATATTCTGAAAGCATCATAATGAAGGGGAAAAGATCCTGATTCCAGCGATGTGTCACTTACTGGGCTGCTTAGTGTAGTTTTTAAAAAATCACTGATTAATCAGCAGTAGATTATCATTACAGGACTACTTGGCTTGATGCAGGTAGTCCAGCATATTAAAAAAATTACAACTGAAAAAAAGGTCCCATGGTAACCCACAGTATACCTACAAGGGTGTCAGCAGACAATAGTAATGGCGTCCCACACACCCAACGCATGTTTCGCACTTGTGATGCTTCTTCCAGACTATTGACTGTTACTATTTACAATATACGGGGAACTATCTGACTTGATGTTCCCAATATAATATCAACCCTCTGAGGGGTTCTGCTTTTTTGGAGACATCCTGTATATGTTTGATATTTTAATAATTTTTATATCTAATAAAATTTAATTGGTTATATGCGGTTGCATATCTTGTTGATGTTTTATAGGCATTGTTTAACCAATATTAACTAATATTATTTATTAGAATAAAAAGTTACAAATAATTAGTTAATATTAGTTAAAAAATGACTAGAAACAACAGGTTAATATATTTAAAATATGCAAAAATGTTTTTTTCTCTATGCAAGATTGACTTATATATCTATATAGATGCTTTGTGATGTCCTCTTTTCATGCCCATAATTAATTCTACAGGGACATTTTCTATGGACTTGGTTTAGAAAAGATAAGACATTAAAGATTACTCAGGAAACTATTTAGTATATATGTAAACAGGGTAATACACACGCTTATTTTTTAATCAGCAAACAGCAGGTGAAGGGAATCACTTCTTACTAGTATATATAGGGTTTAAACATCACCGTAAAGCCACTTTTACACTGCATTACAACCTACACTCACTGGTCACGTCAGAGCTTCCGTCCGAATACCCCCCCCCCCCCGCAAACCTTGTTTTGGACGCATGCACAGATGGGACCATTGACTTTAATGGTGTAAACTGAGTCACCGTGTGCTCTGTCTTGCATTTTCGGGAGTATATGCTTTCTGCGTTTGGGTGTCCACCTGCAGAAGGCGTATGCACCCCAAAATGTTGCCAGACAGAGCACACAGTGACGTCGTCTACAGCATTACAGTCAATGGCCCCATCGGCGCATGTGTCCGAAACACATTTTGTGGGGCGGTTCAGATGGAAACTCTAACGGGATCAGTGAACGTAGGTAATAGCGCAATGTATAAGGGCCCTAATATTAGACCATGATGAAGGCATGCATTTAACGTCGAAGCGCGTACACATATACCATACATACCATTTTACTATTCCATTCTGCCAATTTTTTACATAAATAGTGGCATGTTAATGAATTTATAAATAAAAATAGAATAACAAATTTAGAAAAATGTTCTAAATTAATTTTTGGTGAAAAAATACCAAAAATCTCCACTGGATACTACTTTGCTTTCCTTGTTGTTGTTGGATTTTCATAAGGCTACAATCCCAATTCCGGTGTGGACTTGAGGATTTATACCATTATGGACATATGCATCTATCACCAGTAAGCTGACTATAATATTTTTTCTTTAAAGTCCTCATGGTACCTTAGATTTCTTCAGTGGTTAAACATGCCCAAAAGAATCTATACTCCAATTTGTCCAAGATCTAGAACCATAATGGACCCTAAAAGTCTAATGCTACTTGGAACCAAAATCCATATTGATATTTGGGTCTGTATCTCATGGGATGAGTCACAAGTCATGGGCACCTCTACTTTCACGACTTACCTTTGACTCTGCTCCTTGCAGAGCCATTGGGCTTTGTCTATTGCTCGGTTGTTTGTATTCCCCGAGACCTTGCCGGTGCGTGGGGCAAGTCCCTCGTTCTGGTAATCTCCTTGCTTTATCTTTGTGCTGTTTCTACTGGAACCTCGTCAGTGATAGTTCCTGCTCTGCAGTGTGCGCTTCTGGTTCCAGTAAGTTTGTTCTGATCCTCGTCCTGCTACCCTGACTCACCTCCCTGTCCTCTGCTCCGTCCGTCTTGTCTGTGCTCCCTGACTTCCTGACCCCTTGTCTTGTTCCCTCAGTCCTGCTTCGCCCCTTTTGTACTGACGTTCCCCTTTGGCTTCTGACCCCAGCTTGCTCTCTGACTACGGTTCTGCTCCCCATCTGAATCTGATGTTACCTACTGGCTACCAACCTTAGGCTTCCATACGACTTCGACTCCTCTTCCTCCTTTGCACTGACGTGACCTCCCGGCTCTGACTCTCAGCGTGTATGACCATTCTGCTAGCTCCCTGTCTAGATACTGGTGACATCTAGTGGGCAAACACCACATTACACCTAGGAGCTCTACATCTCTCCTGTGTACCTGCACCCCTTGGTGGTAGCATTACATCTAAAATCTGCAGTTTACATCACATCTACTAGATATCCACAAATTGACAGACACCTATAACGTTTACCTCTCCTGTCCAAATACCACAAAATCACCACTGTTAGAAGAAGAGAAAAGGCAAGGAAAGATGAACTTCAGAAATAAATCTTTAGGGCCCAAGAAACCCCTGCCCAACAATGTAACAAGACTGAGAAATATGAATAAGACATCAGTGTTCCATCCATAGATAGTAGTGTTATTTTTTTACTTTCTTAGCACTAAGATTACATGGAGACATGGTTAGAAAAATAATAAAAAAAAACTTGCACTTCCATTTCTGGGTTTAACGGAAAAATAACAAGATGGAAACCTGGCAAAGAGTAAAAGTTGATTATTTCCCTGCTAGTGACAAGTGCTATGAAGTCCTCCTGCGAGCAGCACATTGAAGTCTTCTCAATATTCTAACCAGGATCCTCTTGGCAGACAGTGATGGAGCGCATATATTTATAGATCATGTTCCAATATAAATTGTTTCATGTTGTTTGTTAAAGATGCAAAGAAAACAAAATTGTTTGAAATTGTGGAGATTTATGAGATTCTAAAACTGCATTAAAAATAAAATTATTAAAAACGTCAGGATAGATAAATCACATCTCGTTATAAGGATGACAAAGGAAGGAGGAAAGCAGAAGTTGCTCGAAAATTAAAGAACATTTTGAAAAAGTTGCACTTTGATGAATTGGGAGATATTCCGTGAAGAATCTTGAGTGTATGAGAAGCAAGGAGGTTGTCTGGTGGTTTTGTATCATCAGCAAGTCATGGTGAAGTCAGATAGTGGAATTTACAGTCTCGGATTGGAGAATACAGTGATCCCTCACCTATCGGGGGAGTTTCGTTCTGGAGACCCATGCGATAGGTGAAAATTTGCGAAGTAGCAGAATTATAGTCAGCGCATGTGCAGATTGAGCTTTCAGCTCAAGATCTCATCTGTGCATGTGCCGCCTCCGGCCCATTGATACCCCACCAGCAGACTTAAGGAAAATGGAGGTGGCACATGTGCAGAATGAGATCTTAGTTTGTCATTGAGCTGATAGTTCACTTCAATCTGTCGATCTGCGTACACGTTGACACTGGGCACCATAGACCACACAGCTGGCAGTTTCTGGATGTTCCTGCCAGCGCCAGCATCCGGGACACTTGTGGCACTGCCCGCAGCATCACCCTGCTCCGTCACCGCCCCTGCCTGCTGTGACCCCGCTCCACCATTGCTGCCACCTCGCCCCGGTACCCGCGATACAGTGAAGCCGCAAAAAGTGAACTGCGATACACAGGGGGACGACTATATGTTGTTATCAATGAGGCTATAAGAGCAATAATGCAATGGTTGCCTCTTGTACAATTGAGAGATTCCTGCAATCAGTGCAATATACTATACATATTATTGCCATATACATTGAACAAATCATTAAAGGGATATAACATGAAAGGGATACAACATGAAAGACCTGCTTTTGCTCGGGTGGACATAGTTGGTGCATTCATGGTCGGTTGGTCAATAAGAAGCAGAGATGCACTGCAGTACAATATATATATATATATATATATATTAAGAAAAAGGGGTGCTCCATTGCTGGTCACAATAGTATATGGGAAAAGAGAACTCAAGCAACAAATGAGCACACCACAGTATAACACTCAATATAATTTTCATTAAACAATACATGTAAAAACATACAAACCCATAAGAACAAGTCCCAAGTGCTGCTGGTACATACACAACAAGTAGTATATATGGACTACTAAATGATAGCATATAAAGCGGACCCGGCCAAAGACCCTATTTAAGGGTCATAGAGAATGCATAAATAAGCCTGGACAAAATAAAGCAATAGTCCAGTGACAACGAAGTAAGTGTGTCGCCCTGGGCAAGCCAGGGGACACGGGTCACAACACCACCACACCCCACACTCCAGGTAGGCACATCAATGCTAACCAGAAATCCTTGTTGCCTTCCTCCAGGAGTTTGATGATGCACACCAGGGGGTGGGCCAGGCGGTTGGCTCCGCCCACCGAGGAGCTCACAACTCTGGAGGCGGGAAAATCAGGCAGTTGAAGTCTAGCTGAGGGCTAGCGAGGAGACAGCTCAGGGAGGAGCAGGAGTGAGGAGCTAGGAGAGAGAGCAAACAAGAAGTGAAAGTAAGAAAGTAGTAAAGGAGGAAAACAAGTGAAGTGAGAGTAAAGAAGGAAAGCCTGAAGGGTTCAGCTTTGTGGAGGGCCAGATCAGCAAGGTCAGCGACGGCGGTGACTGTCTGGAGGGGGACCGTTTGGAAGTTCCTGGAAGGACCCCGTTGGCTGTGTGCCCGGTGGTCTGGAGCAGTGTTCCGAAGGACAGTCAGCACCAGGGCAGGGGCCTCTCGGACCCCGGCGAGGCTAGGAGTCGCCAAATTTGCCGAATCCGTCAGTGAAGGGGACGTAGATCCCCCAACAACCAAGTCCCGATTGAAGGCAACAGCCCAACCTGAAGCAGAGAGACACCGCCACCGCCACGGCACAAGTTTCTCAGGGCCAGCGCCTGCGGGCAAAGTGTAGAGCTCCTCCGGCCCAGATTGCAGTCGGGGAGCGGGTAACCGGAGGGAATCCACCGCTACCATCAGTCAAACATAGGTGCAAGGAAGAGGGACATCACCGTCACCTACCGGGAGTGCAGGTGCAGCCGTCTGTGGGACCGTCCTACCAGCCGTTTGGTTTACCGTACAAACTGTGTCCACGTCTCAGGCTGAGTGAGTACCACAGTGCCGCAAGGCACAGCGCTGCCCCCGCGTCCCTGCTCCCACCAGGTCCCGCACCTCACAAACCTCCACCGGGCCCCGGGATCACCAACCCCTGCCCACGGAGGGGCAACACAACACCTGGCTGCTCCGCATCACCATCCCCGGGAGCCCCGTATAAAGCAGTGGTGGTGAAATCACCACAACCGTGGGTGGCGTCACGAACTATAACAATCCCCACACCCAACCACAAAATCCCCCTTTCACTCATGGGCGAGGAGTGTCGCTCGAGAAACCCCGGGATCCGGCCCACAGCTCGAGCCACCACAGAGCAGCTGCCGGACCCGAGCAGAAGGGGTGAGCGTAGTGTGCCGACACCCTCCTCCCCGCCCGCGACAACTTGGCGTCACGAACAGGATCTTACCGCTCTGCCGTCTGGTAGAGGTGCGCCTTGTTACCGCCGGAGGGATCCGGCAGAAAAATTTCAGAAGCCGCCATCTTTGGCGCGAAAAGTTCCCGCTCGAGCGTCTTCTCGAGCATTAGAGGCGCGAAGGCCGAAACCCCGCCCCGAGAGAGGAGGGGCCGGAAAGAGCTAAGGGGGACGCGATGGCGGCTGGCCGCATGTGAGCGCGGCTATGGAAGCAGGGACGCCAGGACCCTGCGGCCATTTATTGGTTCCTGGAAGAGGCCACTGCTAAAGATGCTGAGTCCGACCAACAACACCGTGGTCCCCGCGCCCGGCATGGCGGCGTGGGTGGAAGTCCGGACCGCCCAGCTAAGCAGCCGTCTGCAGGTCCGCATGCAGCTCCTCCTGGAGGAGTGGGAGGCCGACATGGTGGAAGTGGTGGCTGCTACGCGGACATGTGAGATGGAGGAAGATTTGGAGGAACGGGTAAGAGACCCACGTCCCTGTATTCCCGAGGGATCGGCCGCTGCGGCTGAGGGGCCCGGCCTACACCCGTTCACCCTGCTGCCTCTCCCGCTACCCGCGTTAGCTGCTGCTGCCCCGCCACTAGGCCCGCTACCACCACCACCGGTAGCGGTACCCTGCCAATCCGCCCTGGCGGACCGACCTGCAGCAGAAGCTCATGACCACCCTGAACCGCTTCTATGGAAGAAGCCAAAGGCTGAGCCCGTCAGCAAAGATGCACCGGAGGCACGGCGGGGATGCAGCTGCCAAGAGGCAGAGGAGGCCATGTCACAGCGGGGTCCCTCATTACTGAAGGTGCCGGTCGTAGCCGACACGGAGGGACTCTGGCTGGGTCCGTCCCCTGCACACGCTGAACCGGAGCAAACAGAAAGTACTCCCGGCTGGGAGCGGCGGCAATAGCAGCTGCGCAGGGAGATCGATGCCCGAGAGGGGTGTAGAGCGGATGTGCATGCCCGCATGAATATGGAAGAAGATCGCCTGCAGCGAGCTACCATTGGGGTCCAGAGCGGTGCACCATGTGAAGGTGGCACTAGGGCCCCACGAGTGAGAATGGACTGTTGAGCCGCAAAAGGCAGCGGAGTGCCGCTGCACAGTCCCCGTTGGGACCACCAGTCAGCATGTTTACAAGTTTGTTTGAAAGTTTTGAAAAATGATGAAAATGATTTACTGTGATTGAACCGGCAGGAGCCGGCACCGTTGTCCCCGTGGGGACCGTTTAAAATGCATGGGAACTATCCATGGACAAGCCCGTGAACTTGCAGGGCACCACAAACGTTAAGTGGCTTGTAAATATGTTGGTTACCGTTACCGTTTCCGCCATGCCGTCTCCGGAGAGGCAGGTTGGAGGGAGGGCCCTGAGCAGAGCAGGCTAGGGCCCAGCCACCAAAGGAACCGGTGGCTACCCTCTGGAGGGGAAGGACAGATCCCGCTCGGGTAACTTGTGCTGGACTGTGGGTCAAGGGGTGCTGCCTGGACTTTAGGGGCAGCATCAGGGCCAGGTTGCTTGGGTGGGAGAGAGCGGAAACCTGACCGTAAACCGTTGCAACGTTAAAAGTAAATGTGTCTCCCGTCTTGGGAAGAGTTATTAAAAATGTTATTCATGTTTGCTTAACCTTGTTACCCCCTTTTTACAGAAAAATAAAACCGGTGTAGGACGGCAGCCCGCGGACGGTCTGCATTTTGCTAAGGGGGAATGTGTCGCCCTGGGCAAGCCAGGGGACACGGGTCACAACACCACCACACCCCACACTCCAGGTAGGCACATCAATGCTAACCAGAAATCCTTGTTGCCTTCCTCCAGGAGTTTGATGATGCACACCAGGGGGTGGGACAGGCGGTTGGCTCCGCCCACCGAGGAGCTCACAACTCTGGAGGCGGGAAAATCAGGTAGTTGAAGTCTAGCTGAGGGCTAGCGAGGAGACAGCTCAGGGAGGAGCAGGAGTGAGGAGCTAGGAGAGAGAGCAAACAAGAAGTGAAAGTAAGAAAGTAGTAAAGGAGGAAAACAAGTGAAGTGAGAGTAAAGAAGGAAAGCCTGAAGGGTCCAGCTTTGTGGAGGGCCAGATCAGCAAAGTCAGCGACGGCGGTGACTGTCTGGAGGGGGACCGTTTGGAAGTTCCTGGAAGGACCCCGTTGGCTGTGTGCCCGGTGGTCTGGAGCAGTGTTCCGAAGGACAGTCAGCACCAGGGCAGGGGCCTCTCGGACCCCGGCAAGGCTAGGAGTCGCCAAATTTGCCGAATCCGTCAGTGAAGGGGACGTAGATCCCCCAAAAACCAAGTCCCGATTGAAAGCAACAGCCCAACCTGAAGCAGAGAGACACCGCCACCGTCACGGCACCAGTTTCTCAGGGCCAGCGCCTGCGGGCAAAGTGTAGAGCTCCTCCGGCCCAGATTGCAGTCGGGGAGCGGGTAACCGGAGGGAATCCACCGCTACCATCAGTCAAACATAGGTGCAAGGAAGAGGGACATCACCGTCACCTACCGGGAGTGCAGGTGCAGCCGTCTGTGGGACCGTCCTACCAGCCGTTTGGTTTACCGTACAAACTGTGTCCACGTCTCAGGCTGAGTGAGTACCACAGTGCCGCAAGGCACAGCGCTGCCCCCGCGTCCCTGCGCCCACCAGGTCCCGCACCTCACAAACCTCCACCGGGCCCCGGGATCACCAACCCCTGCCCACGGAGGGGCAACACAACACCTGGCTGCTCCGCATCACCATCCCCGGGAGCCCCGTATAGAGCAGCGGTGGTGAAATCACCACAACCGTGGGTGGCGTCACGAACTATAACAATCCCCACACCCAACCACAAAATCCCCCTTTCACTCACGGGCGAGGAGTGTCGCTCGAGAAACCCCGGGATCCGGCCCACAGCTCGAGCCACCACAGAGCAGCTGCCGGACCCGAGCAGAAGGGGTGAGCGTAGTGTGCTGACACCCTCCTCCCCGCCCGCGACATAAGACTGTGGAAATAAAGCATAATCCAGCAGCACAGGAGACCACACGCACATTGCTGGTCAAGGTAGCTTCATCGTGGAGGTATAGAAAGTGCATCAAGCAGAAGGTCAGCGCACCTGTTCCTGTGCGCGGTCAAAAAGCTCCAAGGAATCCAAGTTAAAAAAATGGGAAATCGGCCAGCACACGTCATCCACGAGTTGAATGCATAAAATCCATTTATTGAGTCCAATTAAAATAACAAAAATGACTCAAGCACAAGGTACAGAGCAAATGTGAATAAAAAACAATATGATGGTTGACCCGTTTCATATCTAACAAAGTCCTTAGTCACTGCCTAGAAATATGTTGAGAAGCACAGTTGATATATCTGCTTTAATATCAATTAATAGACTGATATGGAGACGATCCATTAGATGTGACAATTCTGGAATTTGTTGCCATATGCTTTATCTCTCCTGGGTATCATAATATGGGGGAGAACCTACCCCAATTTTTTTCATTTATTTTTACACCAATAGATAAGCACACACACAGTGCCTCTGATTGAAAATAGTTATGTTGCGGGCAGGGGACAGACCACGGAAGGGGGGGTGCTCAGGATGCTCAGATCCGGGTGGTTGCTGTGGCTCGAGTGGCAGCCGGACCCGGGCTCGCGCAGCAGTCCGTCGCCCACAACTGAGAAAAAGGGGGGTATTTACAGGGGAGAGTTTGTCAGTAATGCCACCCGTGGGTCGCGGTGATTGTTGGTGACACCGCCGCTGCCTTGGTATGGGGTGCCCGGGGCTGATGGAGCGGGGCAGCAGGATGGTATCCCGTCCACGGGTAAGGGGGGTGTTGTCCCGGGGCCCAGGTATAGGTGGAGTGCTGGGATGCAGTCTGCAGGGCTGGACCGGATGATACCGCTGTACTCACTATTTTGAATAAAGTCACACAGAGTCCAGATAGTAGACCAAGTGCTGGAAACCGGTAGCCTCTGGAGGGGTGTTCCTGCACACCGGTAGACAGGACAGGGACCCTTCCTCCTGCACTTCTGTGTTGCTGTTTTGTGTTTTGACTAGTCTGCATGAAACGGGGTAAGTCCACTCCCAGTCACTTTTCTGTGGGAGATGTGGCCCGTGAGAGCTGACCCTTGGGATTTTCGCAGGCACTTGCAGACGCCCTATCCCCCAGGTTGGGTTTCCGTCTCGCTCTATCTGGGCTGGTAGGGGGACAAGACTTGGAATCTTGTCCCCTGCTGGTTAATCGGAAACGTGCTTGTAACTGTCCTCTCCCTAGGGTCCAGGTACCTTGACTATGCACGGCTTCTGGACCGGATTCCCGCTGTCGGCACCGGCGGGCTACAACCCTGCCCCGGTCCACTTAAGTTCTCCCGTGACCGGATCTCTGTCGCCTGTGGCCCTGCTCTGCCGTCTGCCACCTAGTCAGCTCAGGTAGTCCGGTAGTCTGGGAGCTACAACCCCCGACTACCACTTCACTCCTCTCACTTCCACTGTCCAAACTTGAGTAACTAACTCCTCTGTTCTACAGTTGTTTCCTCCCCTTGACACCTCAGAACGCCTAGGTGGGCGTCACCATCTGCTGGCCCCACTCACTGGTGTGTCCGTATTGCTTTGAGGGGTTGACTAGGCTTTTGTGGCTGGTGTATGTACCTGTGTGTGGGGTTGTGTCGGAAGGCCATGGAAGAGAGAATCCTGCACCTGGAAGAGGGGTGCAGTCATCTGTGACACCCTGATTCTGTCAGAGTATGACAGTTAGAGACGCTTTTATACAGGGTGGGGACGCATCTGACTGCAACCAGTCAGAGACACAGGGTCTGCCGGAGGGTGGGGGAAGCAGTGTATATGTATGAGGTTAATAACTGGCCCTAGAAGTAGTGTGAGTGTCCTGGAAGCAGTGTACAGCATCGCAAGAGACTCGGTAAGTATAAGCGCCTGGTTTCCCCTTTTTTTATTTTTCCTTTATTTTTTTAATTACCCGAGTTGCTGGATCTGGATCGTTATCTTGAGTTTCCTGAGAAGTCTGGGCCCAGGGTCGTTGCTCAGGAACTTTTGACTCCACACGGTTCACAAGTTTTACAGTCCCAGTCCGCCCATCACTATTAAGAAAGTAACACGTGAGATTTAAAACACAACTGAAATACATCTCTCTTCTGCTGTAAAGATCCATTAATAGAGACAGTAGAATAAATTATCACCGTTGTTTTGACAAACTGCAAGAAAACAATGCTACAAGTATGTTACAAGTAGAGATGAGCGGACTCTCAGATAACTGGGACTGGCGAGTCCCTGTTCTTTTTTTTTTTTTTTTTTTTTAATCTTTTTCCATTCGGGAATCCTATGCCCATATAAGCCTATGGGGACCAGAATACGGAGATTAAAAATGTTGGTAGAAGGGATATGGAGATTGGAGCGCACACGCTGTACTCACCGAGGATTCGTCATGGCGGCACAAAGCTTTCAGTAGCGCATTCACTTTTGGTACTGCGCATTAGGATCATCGCATGTGCATGCGACTATTTTAAAATTATTTAAATAAATAATTTAAAAAAAACGAGGAAAGCAGGGAAAGCAGTGCATATGTGATGAGCCTAATGTGCAGAACCGGAACTGTATGGGCGACCTGGAAGCTGTGTGCCGCATGATGGAGCCTTGGTAAGTATAAAGCACTTGCTTCATTCTTATTCTTTCTTTCTTTTTTTTTTTTAAATTTCTCGAATACCGGATCTGGATCAAACATCCAGAATCTCGTGCCCAGGTCCGGCACTTGGATACATTTGAAACTTCTTGGGTCCGGACTTTTACAGTCTGGGTATGCTCATCACTAGTTATAAGTGAATACAATAAATTTTGTAATATACAGTATATTATCAGTAGCCATTTCTCCGTCTGACTCCTAAACTCGTCACTCATTGTGAAAAACTGCTGCAATCCATCTTGGCGAGTACAAAATGTCCTGGCAGTTCACTGATCGATCAGATTAAAGCTTCCTGTTGAAGGTTAGGAAGGCGAGAAGGGTGAGGAAAAAAAGGCAGAGTGACATGCAGCGATAGAGCTGCTGCTTTGTAGAGTTTTATCTCATTTCAGCTCTGAAATTACAGCTACATTGCTCAGTATTGCTTTACGATGTTCTTCATGGTGCTTCCAAACATGTGCACAGAGACAGGAAAGCAGGAATCCCTCATATCTTTGTGTGCTGTGTATGTGAGACATTATAGCAGATTGTCTCCACCCACCAGCTCAGAGACAACTGAAATGTAGAGATAGTGTGGCGCCTCTAAGGCTTTTGTCACCACAGAGGTACTGCACCTCAGCCAGAGGTGTGGTATCACATCCTGAGTAAGAAGGGGGTCATCTACCGGTTCACAGACAAAACCTGCACACACTAATTGTTAGGACACACACTGGGTCAGGGTTTAAGGCAGGTACCCCATTAATGCTGGGAGTAGCGACCAGTATACCTGGTTATGGTGCCTTAAGTCCCATTTACTGTCCTGGAGGGGTGGAGCCTGGCAGGGGGGAGTGTAGGAGGAGTCAGTGGGTCAGATAGACCAGGGTCACGGAGTCGGGTCCCGCCACCGCTGACTACCCAGGACTAGTTTGTCCTGACACTGAGTCTCTTAAGGCCATGGGGCAGGCGAGTCATCTTGTGTTCACGAACAGGATGTTTGTGCCCGGTATACCCGGGTACTGTGTGCCTCAGAACTGTGTTTAATAGACTGTTTTACTGTGTGGAAACTGAAGCAGCCATTAATTTTTCACAGAAATTAAACTGCGTCATACAGACAGCAGTTGAAAAAGAGCGCGAAAATAAACCCCGCCCCGTGCTCTGCCGAGTGTTGAAAAATGGTGCGTGCTAAGAGACTGGACTTCTGACAATAGACACAGTAGCGGTCCGTGAAAACAACGGTCACCATGTGCAGGCCAGAGGGGAGGAGACCGTCCTTCGTGGGCTGGGAAGCGGCTTGGCGCCAACAGGCTGGACCCGCCCCAAGCAGGAAACGAAACTTACTAAAGAAGTCCAGTCAGAGCAGTGAAGGGTTAGCGAGTGGTGAGCGCTCCAGACGGGTAATGGCCAGCGGTAACCGGTACGACCTGAAACTCGAGATGGCAGTGACCAACCTCTCCGATGCACTGGGAGGTGCCCTGGCCCAGCGACTAGTCCCTGACCAGAGCTTCCTAGTCGAGGAGGTGAGGCGGCGGAAGAGGCGTTTGCTGAGGCTCGAAGTGGAAGCCGAGCAGCGAACGGCCGAGGCCAAGGTGGCAGAACAGGGCTGTGCGCCAGCGAACCAGGCGATGTTCAGTGCCACAGGCAGAGAGGCATACCCAGCTGCAGCGGAGATTGGTAAGGCAACTTCAGCAACCCTGCAAGACCCAGAAACCCTTGTGAGTCTCCTTCCCAGTCCGCCGGCTCGAGCACCCGACGCAGCAACACCCTGCCTCGTATGGGACGCCTTACCGGTCAGCGAGCGAGGACTGGCCATCCCACTGCGACCTGTCCTGACCCAGACAGCCACTGCGATCCTCTGTGAGAGACAGTTGGTCCAGTACCAAAAGGAGAGGGATCGGCGGAGGGCTCAGTGGGAAGAAGAGGAAGCCGACAACCTGGCAGCTAAGCAAAGGCTGCGCAAGGCTAAACGGGCTGAGCGTGGCCCAGTGAGACAGGGCCGAGTCCTTAACTTTAACCGGGAGACCGGATGGGAGTTCATTAGAGAACCAGGACTAAGAAGAGACATCTTTGAGTCCTGGAGGGATATTGAGGCCCATCTACAAAGAGGTCACCCAGGACGGGATGCATACCCGGGTGATAAAGTGGAGTACACCCGACAGATGGGTGCACGTGGGTGGTAAGCCATGGACGTACATACACATCAGGAAGATGTAACACCAGTAGTACCTTCCCGCAGCAGCCCCACAACAACAAGCTCCCAAAACCAAGGAACTCAGACAATGCTGTCAACAGCCTACCTGGTACCTGGAGCCGTGCCAGAGCAGGATCCTAATCTGTAAAATACCGGGATCCCAACATGTAAATAGCCCCTTGTTCTTTTTAAAGAAGTCACCCTGATTGTTCCCTAGTCCGTTGTTCTTTTCGAAGATGACACCCTGATTCTTTCCCCTGTTTGTATTTGATAAAAATGGACAACCGGTCCACTGAACTATAGGTGGTCAGAACTCCAATGTAAAAAGTTTTGAGATCTATATCTGCTGACATGTTTTCTTTTAGGAGATTGATAAAATGTTGATGGACACGTGGACCACAGGACTATGTGTGGCCAAGACTCTACCTAGTATATCGGGTCCCCCATGGACTGTTACCTACACCTGGAGCAGTGTGACAGACACCCGGTGGTCGCACTAGACTCTCAAAAATGTTTATTGTCTGTGTTTTAGTTTGCAACATTCAAGAAAGAGCCTCCCATAAAGTTATTTGTTAACCTGTTACAGCATTTAAAAATTTTGCAGTTAATGCCACTGTATTTGTGCTTCAGCCCACGGACGTGCTGGGATTCGCTGTGGGGGAGTGTGGCATCCCTGAGGCTTTCGTCGCCACAGAGGTACTGCACCTCAGCCAGAGGTGTGGTATCCCATCCTGAGTAAGAAGGGGGTCATCTACCGATTCACAGACAAAACCTGCACACACTAATTGTTAGGACACACACTGGGTCAGGGTTTAAGGCAGGTACCCCATTAATGCTGGGAGTAGCGACCAGTATACCTGGTTATGGGGCCTTAAGTCCCATTTACTGTAATGGAGGGGTAGAGCCTGGCAGGGGGGGTGTAGGAGGAGTCAGTGGGTCAGTTAGAACAACCGGTTAGTTCAAGTTAGAACTGGGCAGTCTGTCAGAGAAGTGACAGTTGACCGAAGTCTGTGAGAGGGTTTGTGACAGAAAGTCTGAGAGAAAGGAGTGAGGAGACTGGGATTTTGTGGTGAAGACCCTGGGGCCCTGCTAGTTCTAGGTGACACCGAAGAGGAGGAAAAGGGTTAAAAAGAGTGCCACGGATGTGCGGGAGGCCTCCGTGAACTTGTTCCACCAAGAACACTGTGGTGGAGGAATCTGGTCGCAACAACGGGGACGGTCCCCAGGCTAAAGGAGGAAAACATTTCCCTTCAGTAATCCGAAGGCTCGGGAGGTTGCTTCAGGCACCCGAGGCCAAAACCTGCCACCCATTACCTGCAAGGGGGAGCAATAAAAGGACTGAGGTCAGCCACCCTTTGGACAGGCTCGGTGGCGGAGGCGCAGGACAGTATAGTGAAGGTCGGCGCTAGTGAGACGGCCAGGGAAGGCACATTGAGGGGTGCACCAGTACTGACCCTTGACCTGCTTGGGATCGGCAGAGGCCCAGAACAGTGAATCCCGGCATACCACGGGTAACCGGTCAATGCAACAGTGAGTAAAAACATCTTAACTGCAAGCCCCGTGTCGTCTGCTTTGTCCTGCACTTCATCAACAGCCACCATAGACTTTACAAACGGATGCCCCGGGGTACCCGCTCCACCTGTGGGGAGCAAGAAACACCTCAGCTGCCACAACACCAGCCCCAGAGGTCCAGTGCAGCATCCGCGGCTCCAAAGCCGCAATCCACAGGTGGCGTCACGAATCTCATACAAATTTTATTACCATCTTCCCCAATACCGCCACATTAATTGACTCCACCAGGGTCACGGAGCTGGCGAGTCAATAGAGCCTGCAATGGTGAAAATGAAGGATAACAGCCATGTATGTGGACATAAAAAGTTTTATTCCTCATCTTCACACACAAGACAGTTTGCTCTTTCATCTGAAACCACATCTATACACTAATTTGATCCTTGTGTGAACAAATGCAGTGACTATACAAAATAAATTAATTTACTAACCAAGAGAAAAATTACAAAACTCCTTCCTCACTCTTTATGACCTGAACTAAGCCAAATGTAGTTATTTTTCACATCAGCTAGAGCAGGTTTGAACAGAGTGTCCCTTTTAACTTCATTTTAAAAGTATAGGCTTCTGAATTCCTAATTGGCTCCATAAGCTTACAGCATTTATAATACACCCACACCCAGTGCCAATGTAAGGTTGTGCAATTTATCGTAATACTCTCTCTGGCCTTTCAAATGCTTAGTTCTCGTATAGATGTTTTATTGTATATACTGAGGTCACAGTTCAAATAGCTTTATAGCAAGAGACGACTTAATCATGGCTATATGATTGTCATTCACACAATGCATTTTATTAGATATTGTCAATGCTCAGCTCCCTGGGGAATGACAGAATAAGTCACATTTAGCTGGATCAGGAGGCGGTGTGAAGAGAGTCAAAACTTACATCTCTCTAACGCAATTTATATATATACTGTATATACTGTATATGGCTCCCTGAAGTTAGAACATTACTGCCTACATAAAAAGTTAGAAACATCTGTGCAATCATGTACAGTGCAAGAGCATATAGTAATGGTAAAAAGTGGCCACCGTCACCTCGCTCTCATTCAGTACTAGTAGACCGCCATTGAGTACTTGCAGTGCTGCTAGATGGCCGTTCAATGCATGTAGTGAATGAAGATAGCACTTTTTACACTATAGGTAGTAACAAATTCTGTAATACAGGTATGCCAGGGGCAGACATACCATCGGTGTAACCTGTTCAGCCGCCCAGGGTGCTCATAAGGTAAAGACGGTCATACAGTTAGGTCCAGAAATATTTGGACAGTGACACAATTTTGGCGAGTTGGGCTCTGCATGCCACCACATTGGATTTGAAATGAAACCTCTACAACAGAATTCAAGTGCAGATTGTAACGTTTAATTTGAAGGTTTGAACAAAAATATCTGATAGAAATTGTAGGAATTGTACACATTTCTTTACAAACACTCCACATTTTAGGAGGTCAAAAGTAATTGGACAAATAAACCAAACCCAAACAAAATATTTTTATTTTCAATATTTTGTTGCGAATCCTTTGGAGGCAATCACTGCCTTAAGTCTGGAACCCATGGACATCACCAAACGCTGGGTTTCCTCCTTCTTAATGCTTTGCTAGGCCTTTACAGCCGCAGCCTTCAGGTCTTGCTTGTTTGTGGGTCTTTCCGTCTTAAGTCTGGATTTGAGCAAGTGAAATGCATGCTCAATTGGGTTAAGATCTGGTGATTGACTCGGCCATTACAGAATGTTCCACTTTTTTGCACTCATGAACTCCTGGGTAGCTTTGGCTGTATGCTTGGGGTCATTGTCCATCTGTACTATGAAGCGCCGTCCGATCAACTTTGCGGCATTTGGCTGAATCTGGGCTGAAATTATATCCCGGTAAACTTCAGAATTCATCCGGCTACTCTTGTCTGCTGTTATGTGATCAATAAACACAAGTGACCCAGTGCCATTGAAAGCCATGCATGCCCATGCCATCACGTTGCCTCCACCATGTTTTACAGAGGATGTGGTGTGCCTTGGATCATGTGCCGTTCCCTTTCTTCTCCAAACTTTTTTCTTCCCATCATTCTGGTACAGGTTGATCTTTGTCTCATCTGTCCATAGAATACTTTTCCAGAACTGAGCTGGCTTCATGAGGTGTTTTTCAGCAAATTTAACTCTGGCCTGTCTATTTTTAAAATTGATGAATGGTTTGCATCTAGATGTGAACCCTTTGTATTTACTTTCATGGAGTCTTCGCTTTACTGTTGACTTAGAGACAGATACACCTACTTCCCTGAGAGTGTTCTGGACTTCAGTTGATGTTGTGAACGGGTTCTTCTTCACCAAAGAAAGTATGCGGCGATCATCCACCACTGTTGTCATCCGTGGACGCCCAGGCCTTTTTGAGTTCCCAAGCTCACCAGTCAATTCCTTTTTTCTCAGAATGTACCTGACTGTTGATTTTGCTACTCCAAGCATGTCTACTATCTCTCTGATGGATTTTTTCTTTTTTTTCAGCCTCAGGATGTTCTGCTTCACCTCAATTGAGAGTTCCTTAGACCGCATGTTGTCTGGTCACAGCAACAGCTTCCAAATGCAAAACCACGCACCTGTAATCAACCCCAGACCTTTTAACTACTTCATTGATTACAGGTTAACGAGGGAGACGCCTTCAGAGTTAATTGCAGCCCTTAGAGTCCCTTGTCCAATTACTTTTGGTCCCTTGAAAAAGAGGAGGCTATGCATTACAGAGCTATGATTCCTAAACCCTTTCTCCGATTTGGATGTGAAAACTTTCATATTGCAGCTGGGAGTGTGCACTTTCAGCCCATATTATATATATAATTGTATTTCTGAACATGTTTTTGTAAACAGCTAAAGTAACAAAACTTGTGTCACTGTCCAAATATTTCTGGACCTAACTGTATATATTGTTCTTGCAGAGGTGCCTTCATCTATGTTGTAACATAGTAGTAGAAAAAAAAATGGCCGTACATCCAAAAATCATGTTGATCTAAAACCGCTAGGCAAAATTTAAATAACATGAGGTTCTTGGTTTAACATTCAGATCAGACGACGAACCTCTGAGTGGGTCCCTAATCTATGCCTTAAAGGTGCGGCACCGTGTGGCAATCACTGCCACAGCGACAATGCACCAGCAGAGCAGGTGACCTGGTGCCTCGCAGCGCCCATACTGCAAGTCTGAGTCCCCATGACCCCGGGCCACACCGCCCTACAGACACAACATCACCGCAACAATGGCCGCCACACAGCACAAACTGTGAAAGGAGCCAAATAACTCACCTTCCACCAGCTCCCAATAAGTAAACTGAAAGCAAAGAAAAGAAAAAAACAGAGCGGATATGTGGCGCCCTGGACAAGCCAGGACGTCACAAGCACTACATCAACACACCCCACACTCCCGGTCAGGCACACCTAAGTCAGACAAAAACCCTTGTTGCCTTCCTCCAGGGGCTGATGTCCACACCAGGGGGCGGGCCAGGTGGTTGGTCCCGCCCACCGAGGAGTACACAGTCCTGGAGGCGGGAAAAGCAGATCAGTTGTCAGTGGAGTTGAGTTTTGGAAGTGAAGTGGCAGTTGAGTAGTCTGAAGTTGGTCCGGGTGTGTGGCCCGGACGGTACGTCAAGGTTGGCAGACGGTGGTGACCGTCTGCAGGAGAGGCCTATTGGAGCTAGCCGTAAGGACCGTGGACGGGCGGTGGCCCGGCGGTACCGGACTGGTATGCAATGAGAAGCCAGCACCATCCGGCAGGGGCTTACGGACCCAGACAAGGCTAGGAGTCGCCGTGCAATTTGTCAAATCCATTAGCGAAGGGAACCTCCTGGGTTTCCCAGCAGCCAAGTCCCGATAAAAGGCAACAGTCCAACCGTTAGAGGGAAACACAGTCACCGCCAAGGCTAAAGTTCCCAGGGCCAGAGCCTGCGGGCAAAAGGGGCTCCTTCAGCACATAGCCAAGCTGGGGAGCGGGTTACCGGTGGGAACCCATTGGAACCGTACACACTACATAGGTGCAGGGAAAGGCAGTCACCATCAACCTGCCGGGAGGAGAAACACCGCAGCAGTCTGTGGGACCCGTCCATCCAGCCGTTTGTTTTACCGGAGACTCTGTGTTACTGGCTGAGTGAGTACCACCATGCCGTGCGGCACAGCGCTGCCCCCGCGACCCTGCACCTCACCAGGCCCCGTAACCCGCCTGCCATCCATCCCTACCCCATCACCGGGCCCCGGGACAACCAACCCCCTACCCACGGAGGGGAGAACCAACATCCAAGCTGCTCCCTGTCATTGCTCCCGGGATCCCCGTCCAGAGCAGCGGTGGTGTCACCAATCTCACCACAACCGTGGGTGGCGTCACGGACAATATCAAATCCCCACAATCAAGTCCCCCCTTTTCACTCACGGGCGAGGAACGCCGCTCGAGTCCCCGGGATCTGGCCCACCGCTCGAGCCACCACCGAGCAGCAGCAGCCGGACCCGAGCAGTGGGAGAGCGCAGCGTCCCCTCCTCCGCCCGCGACAACTTGGCGTCACGAACAGGATCTTACCGCTCTGCCGTCTGGTAGAGGTGCGCCTTGTAACCGCCGGAGGTGTCCAGCCGAAAAATTTGAGAAGTCGCCATCTTGGGCGCGAAAAATTCCCGCTCGAGCGTCTCCTCGAGCAGTGGAGGCGCGAAGGCCAAAACCCCGCCTCGGTAGAGGAGGAGCCGGAAAGAGACCAAGGGGGACTGATGGCGTCTGGCCACATGTAGCCCGCGGCTATAAAAGCAGGGACGCCAGGACCCTGCGGCCATCTTGTTGCTGGTTCCTGGAAGAGGCCGCCAGAGCCATGTTTATGCCGTCCCGCAGCACCGTAGCCCCCGCGCCTGGAACCGCGGCGTGGGTGTAGGTCCGGACCGCTCAGCTCCAACAACGGCTGCAGGTCAAAATGCAGCTCCTCCTGGAGGAGTGGGAGGCCGACATGGCGGAGGTTGTGGCGACCGTGCGGAGACGCGAGGAAGAGGGAGTTTCGGAAGGGGGGGTGAGTGACCCACGCCCCTGTACCCCTAGTGGGTCGGTCATCACGGCAAAGGGACCCGGTCCATACCCGCTCGCCCAGCTACCTCCCCCGCTACCCGTATTGGCTGCCACGCCCCCGCCACTAGGCACGCTACCACCGCAACTGGTAGCAGTACCCCGCACGTCCACCCAGGCAGATCGGCCTGCAGCCGGAGCCCGTGATCAACCAGAACTGCTACCGTGGAAGGTGCCGAAGCCTGAACGGAGGCATCTGCGGAGACTTCCCCCGAGCCTGAGCTGACAGGCCGCTCCGTGCAGGAGGCCCGGCGGAAGAGGACCCCTGCGCCCATCCCCCCACACCTCGGCTGAGGTTGCGCCGGGTTGCCGCTGCAGGGCAACACCCCAGGCCAAGTCACCGCGGGACCTTCCACCCAGATTGCCAGTGGTGGGCAGTGTCCAGAAGGTCTCGCGGGGCCCGACCCGTGCACCAGAGCTCGCAGCAGCCCCGTATTGGGACAGGGAGCCAGCGCCGCTGGGCCCGGAGATTGCTGAAAGGGAGAGGAAGAAAGCAGAGTTGGTGGCCCGCACGATCCGGGAAAAGGACGGTCTCCGTCAAGCGACCTTCCATGTCCGGGGCCCCCTGTATGAAGGGCAGGTGAGGCGGTTTGATGTCCGCCGGGGCTATGGCTTTATCTACGAGCCGGGCCTGGAGGCCGAAGTCTTTGTAGCCCGGCAAAATGTCAACGCCCACCTGCCGGAGGAGCACCCAGGCCGCAACCTGATGCCGGGAGACCTGGTGCAGTACACTCGGCACTGCGGGGAGAGGGGGTGGTTCGCGTTGGATGCAAAGTTGAGGGGCAGCCAAGGGGCCCGGGTGTCCACCGTGCCCCCTCCCCCAGCCGACACCGAAGAATCTGAGTAATGGCAGCGGAGTCCCGTTGCAAGTTGCCCCCGTTGGGACCACCAGTACTGTGTGTGTTGAAAGTACCGTTTTAAAAGACTGTGAATGATAAGTGAATGATTACCGAAGAAGTTACCTGATTGACCATCCCTGATTTGAACCGGTCGTTGCCGGCAACTGTTGTCCCCGTGGGGACTGTTTGCAAATTATGCGTGGAAACGGCTACGGACAAGCCCGAGAACTGAAAGGGCAACCACGAACTTATGGTATGTAAATAAAAATGTTGGCTTGAAACCGTTACCACCTCCGGAGAGGCTGATTTGGAGGATGGGCCTGGCGGGAAGTGATGGCCCAGGCCCGCCACTACCGCAACCGGTGGCGATCCTCCGGGGGTTTCAGGGGTTCCCCATGGACGTGGGTCACCTGAAAAGGACAGAACCCGCTCGGGTAACTTGTGCTGGACTGGAGTCAAGGAGTGCTGCCCATTTGCTTAGGGGCAGCATCAGGGCCAGGTTGCTTGGGTGAAAGAGAGCGGAAGCCGTTACCGTTAGCAACGTTTAAGAATGTGCCTCCCGATGTGGGAAGATTGAAAAATGTTTTATATGTTTTACCGTTTATCTTTTCCAGTTTGTGAAAATAAAACCGGTGATGGACGGGCAGCCCGCGGACGGTCTGCATTTTACTAAGGGGGAATGTGGCGCCCTGAACAAGCCAGGACGTCACAAGCACTACACCAACACACCCCACACTCCCGGTCAGGCACACCTAAGTCAGACAAAAACCCTTGTTGCCTTCCTCCAGGGGCTGATGTCCACACCAGGGGGCGGGCCAGGTGGTTGGTCCCGCCCACCGAGGAGTACACAGTCCTGGAGGTGGGAAAAGCAGATCAGTTGTCAGTGGAGTTGAGTTTTGGAAGTGAAGTGGCAGTTGAGCAGTCTGAAGTTGGTCCGGGTGTGTGGCCCGGACAGTACAGCAAGGTTGGCAGACGGTGGTGACCGTCTGCAGGAGAGGCCTATTGGAGCTAGCCATAAGGACCGTGGACGGGCGGTGGCCCGGCGGTACCAGACCGGTACGCAAAGAGCAGCCAGCACCATCCGGCAGGGGCTTACGGACCCAGACAAGGCTAGGAGTCGCCGTGCAATTTGTCAAATCCGTTAGCGAAGGGAACCTCCTGGGTTTCCCAGCAGCCAAGTCCCGATAGAAGGCAACAGTCCAACCATTAGAAGGAAACACAGTCACCGCCAAGGCTAAAGTTCCCAGGGGCAGAGCCTGCGGGCAAAAGGGGCTCCTTCAGCACATATCCAAGCTGGGCAGTGGGTTACCGGTGGGAACCCATTGGAACCGTACACACTACACAGGTGCAGGGAAAGGCAGTCACCATCAACCTGCCGGGAGGAGAAACACCGCAGCCGTCTGTGGGAGCCGTCCATCCAGCCGTTTGTTTTACCGGAGACTCTGTGTTACTGGCTGAGTGAGTACCACAGTGCCGTGCGGCACAGCGCTGCCCCCGCGACCCTGCACCTCACCAGGCCCCGTAACCCGCCTGCCATCCATCCCTACCCCATCACCGGGCCCCGGGATAACCAACCCCCTACCCACGGAGGGGAGAACCAACATCCAAGCTGCTCCCTGTCATCGCTCCCGAGATCCCCGTCCAGAGCAGCGGTGGTGTCACCAATCTCACCACAACCATGGGTGGCGTCACGGACAATATCAAATCCCCACAATCAAGTCCCCCCTTTTCACTCACGGGCGAGGAATGCCGTTCGAGTCCCCGGGATCCGGCCCACCACTCGAGCCACCACCGAGCAGCAGCAGCAGCCGGACCCGAGCAATGGGAGAGCGCAGCGTCCCCTCCTCCGCCCGGGACAGATACACCATGCATTGCAGTCGCCCAGGGGCTCATAAGGTAAGGATGGTCCATATACTGTTCTTGCACAGGGGCCTTCTTTGTATTTGCCATCTATGATTTTGGCAGCAGTACAGATTATGTTGCACAGGTAAATAACAATGCAGCAAACATGCAACAGAGCAGTACCGAATATGCATAGCAGAAAGTAGTATGGCAAACTGTGTGTGGTACAACAGAATACTACATATACAAGGGGCTGCTGATAAGTCTTTGGCTTTGTGATCTTTATATGTTTCTATGGTAACGACTGTTACATCGCATGAAAGCCTTTTGTGTCTAATATATGTTTTCAAAATGTTGTGTTTGTTGCTTATGGCAACAGTGCTCTACGCACGCGGGAAAACAAAATGGCAGAGTCTAATGCGATATTCACAGCAACTGAGAGCAGAGGAGTGATAAAATTCTTGTTTCTGCAAGGAAAGTCCACAAATGATATTCATGGTGACATGTCGCAGACATTGGGGGATCAATGCCCTTCATACTCCACAGTTAAGAACTGGGTTGCCAAATTTAAAACGGGCCACTTCAGCACCAATGATGAGGAACGTCCTGGATGACCAAGAGTGGTTGTTGTTCCGGAGATCGTCGATGCTGTGCACAACCTCATACTGAAGAACACAAATTTCAGTTAAAGCAATAGCAGACATCATGGGGATTTCCCGGGAACGTGTTTGTGTCATTACCCATGAACATTTGGACATGGGGAAGCGATCTGCAAAGTGGGTCCCCAAACGTCTGACAACAGATCAGAGAAGCAAGCGAGTGAAAACTACCCGGGCCATTTGTCAGCCTTTCCGGACTGATAAGAACTTCCTAGATTGACTGGTCATTATGGATAAGACCAGGATTTATCTTTATGACCCTGAAAACAATGAGCAGTCAAAAGAGTGGAGGCATAGTGGTTCTCCTCATCAAAAGAAGTGGAAAAATCAGACACTGAGGTGATAGCAAGTTTCATGCCCATTTTTGTATGTTATGAAATCCCATCCCCCCATTTTAAACCCATGTTGAATTAAAGATTTTTTCATTTTATTAATTGGATATTGGTGCTGGGCCCATTTTTCCCTTTCTGCTAACTAAGGTGATGGCATCTGTGTTCTGGAATAAGGAGGGCATGCTGCTAGTGGACTATCTTCAAAAGGGTTCCACCATCAATGCAAGGTATTACATTGAACTTTTTGACCAATTAAAGGCAGCTCTGAAGGCCAAAAGGCACGGCAAGCTGTCCAAAGGAATCTTGTTCCTGTAAGACAATGCCTCCGCTCACACTGCACAAGCGAGCACAGCAAATCTTGCAGAGCTGGGCTTCCAGCGGGTTGACCACCCACCTTATTCACCAGATCTAGTTCCCTCCGACTATCATCTGTTTCTAAAACTGAAGAAACACCTCAATGGTACCAAATTTCACACCATTTCTGATGCCATGGCTGCTACGGATGCCTGGTTTGAGGCACAACCGAAAACCTTCTTTTTGCTATGCTTACAGAACTTGGAATACCAATGTAAGAGGTGTGGTGACATCAGTGGAGAGTATGTGGAATAAATGTAACGTTTCATCATCCTATCTCGTTTCTTTCTGGGTAAAGCCAAAGACTTACAGTTAGGTCCAGAAATATTTGGACAGTGACACAAGTTTTGTTATTTTAGCTGTTTACAAAAACATGTTCAGAAATACAATTATATATATAATATGGGCTGAAAGTGCACACTCCCAGCTGCAATATGAGAGTTTTCACATCCAAATCGAAGAAAGGGTTTAGGAATCATAGCTCTGTAATGCATAGCCTCCTCTTTTTCAAGGGACCAAAAGTAATTGGACAAGGGACTCTAAGGGCTGAAATTAACTCTGAAGGCGTCTCCCTCGTTAACCTGTAATCAATTAAGTAGTTAAAAGGTCTGGGGTTGATTACAGGTGTGTGGTTTTGCATTTGGAAGCTGTTGCTGTGACCAGACAACATGCAGTCTAAGGAACTCTCAATTGAGGTGAAGCAGAACATCCTGAGGCTGAAAAAAAAAGAAAAAATCCATCAGAGAGATAGCAGACATGCTTGGAGTAGCAAAATCAACAGTCGGGTACATTCTGAGAAAAAAGGAATTGACTGGTGAGCTTGGGAACTCAAAAAGGCCTGAGCATCCACGGATGACAACAGTGGTGGATGATCGCCGCATACTTTCTTTGGTGAAGAAGAACCCGTTCACAACATCAACTGAAGTCCAGAACACTCTCAGTGAAGTAGGTGTATCTGTCTCTAAGTCAACAGTAAAGAGAAGACTCCATGAAAGTAAATACAAAGGGTTCACATCTAGATGCAAACCATTCATCAATTCCAAAAATAGACAGGCCAGAGTTAAATTTGCTGAAAAACACCTCATGAAGCCAGCTCAGTTCTGGAAAAGTATTCTAGGGACAGATGAGACAAAGATCAACCTGTACCAGAATGATGGGAAGAAAAAAGTTTGGAGAAGAAAGGGAACGGAACATGATCCAAGGCACACCACATCCTCTGTAAAACATGGTGGAGGCAACGTGATGGCATGGGCATGCATGGCTTTCAATGGCACTGGGTCACTTGTGTTTATTGATGACATAACAGCAGACAAGAGTAGCCGGATGAATTCTGAAGTGTACTGGGATATACTTTCAGCCCAGATTCAGCCAAATGCCGCAAAGTTGATCGGACGGCGCTTCATAGTACAGATGGACAATGACCCCAAGCATACAGCCAAAGCTACCCAGGAGTTCATGAGTGCAAAAAAGTGGAACATTCTGCAATGGCCAAGTCAATCACCAGATCTTAACCCAATTGAGCATGCATTTCACTTGCTCAAATCCAGACTTAAGACGGAAAAACCCACAAACAAGCAAGGCTGTAAAGGCCTGGCAAAGCATTAAGAAGGAGGAAACCCAGCATTTGGTGATGTCCATGGGTTCCAGACTTAAGGCAGTGATTGCCTCCAAAGGATTCGCAACAAAATATTGAAAATAAAAATATTTTGTTTGGGTTTGGTTTATTTGTCCAATTACTTTTGACCTCCTAAAATGTGGAGTGTTTGTAAAGAAATGTGTACAATTCCTACAATTTCTATCAGATATTTTTGTTCAAACCTTCAAATTAAACGTTACAATCTGCACTTGAATTCTGTTGTAGAGGTTTCATTTCAAATCCAATGTGGTGGCATGCAGAGCCCAACTCGCGAAAATTGTGTCACTGTCCAAATATTTCTGGACCTAACTGTATCTGCAGCCCCTCGTTGTTCTGCTAGAGAGCAGTAATGTACATGTAGGAGTGGAAGACAGTATTTTTTCAAGCTAGGTAACTATGTAACTATGTAACACCGATTGCAGATGGATAGCATTCGACTGTTGTCTGATTTTTTTCACGGACCCATAAACTTACATTGTCTAGTTTGATTCAAGACTTTGGATCAAAATTGGACATATCTTTTGGTGTTGACCACTTTGTCGGCAAAAAAAAAAAAAAACCATGTATGTGTGAACAGCCCCATAGACTATAATGGGTGCGAGTTCTATTCACAAAAACTATTGATAGAACTCTTTTGTTAAAACTAACATCTAAATAAGCCCTTATTCTCTTTCCCTATCAGTATTTTTAATATTTTGGTTAATTTATTGTATATCCTATTTATAGTGTGTATATAGGATGTAAATTGTGTGTATATATGTTTATGTTGTTGTTGTTTTTTTCCTTTTTTTCATGGCAAATTAAAATATTTAAAAAAATCTTTCTTAAGGATATTACTTGAACGACTATTAAGTCTAACAAGCCTTTCCCCTACAGGAGACCTTGTCATCTCTCATTTTAATTAGAAAAATAGCAATATTGTTAATGGATTTTCTCGAAAACACACTGATAGCAGAGTAATAGTTTGGGTAATATATTTTATCCCAGCGTTTATTATTGCAAGTGAAAAAAAATATGAATCACCCTATTTATTAGAAACATGTTCCAAGTGATTGATTAATTACATCTGCTAATTAGATATGCACTCCGTTAGATTAAGTAAAAGTTCCAGCTTCATTAATGTAGCATTAAGATACAATCAAATATAAAAAATCCTCCATCCTACAATTTACTAATTCTATGATAACATCTGCCCCAATTATAAAGTATTAGGATTCTAGACAGCGTGTTCTCCGATGAACGCCCGGCTTGCAGTCATTAGAAAATGCTTACATGGGTTTTTTTTTAAAATTTATGTGTTAAAAAGGCGAACATATGGGTTTGTGTTTCATTGGTTACAATGTCTTGTGATTTACAAATATCTTGTATTCTAATGGTTTTCCCAATTTGTATGTATTTTCTATTTCCATCCTATAAATTGGATTTTCAATTGGATGATGCACAATTTTTCTATTGAACTCATTTTGACCTTTTTTGCCCTTCTCTCGGTATGGTACATGTAGAGAATAACTCCCATTGCAGTGGGCAGAATTAAAGATATTTGGCCAATTCAGGATCAGTTGAGATCTTGTTTTTTCAGTTTCATTTTCTTATTCCTGCCTTCCAAAAGCTATATTTTTCAGTTGACATAACTCTGTGGTTTTTATTTTGTTAGTTTGTTTTTTTTCAATAGCACTATTTAATTTGGACATTCGAAATACTAAATTTATGTATTTTCTATCTTTCATTGAGTTTTACTTTTAAAACGTAATTTTTTTTCACCAAAATTAAAATACATTTTTTGTCGCCATAGTCTGTGTCATAACTTTTTTATTTTTCAATGAAGCCATGTCAGTGCTAGGATTTTTTGTATGATAAGTACTTTTTTGGGGGCAGCAAGTCTTTTTTTTTAATCAAATATCACATTTTGAATAGAGGGTGAAGTGACAAAAAATGTAAAGTATTTTGGCTGTTATTGTTTTTTGTTTTTTTTTCATGATGTACACCATTCTGCTTCTCTTTGCTGTAAGTAATGCTTAATTTTTGGAGGATATTTATTCCTCTTTTTGTTGATATTTTTATATTTGGTTTAGGGACCTACAAGCATGAGGTTCCCGTGACGAGGGTTGTAGGCTTCCGTTTTATGGCCATAATACCAACTAAAACCTCATTTTCTTTTTGTGCAGGATGCAGCCAGGCCCCTTTCTGTTAGGCCTTGCATATTAGAGTTCCTGTCCCTGTATGGTGCACAGATGGAGTATGGCTTAGCAGCTCGCCTGTTATAATAGTATGGGCGTCACCTAATAGCCTGCGGGCCTGTGACTGCGCATCTGCATGTGTGAACAGCGCTCTATGCAAGCCATCAGTGTGCAGTTTTATCATCCAGCAATCGCCCCCTCCATTTTTTGGAAATGTGTGATTTGCTACTCCTGCACCTGTGATGCCTCCACTTAGCTTAGCTGCATCCTGCTAGAGTACTTGTTTTTGGCCTGTGCAATGTACAACTCCTGTCCTTCTTTTCTGTAAGTAATGCTTAATTTTGGTAGGATATTTATTCCTTTTTTTGCTGCTATTTTTATATTCATGATGTGCACCATAAGGCACAAATAATGTGATATTTTCCTGTGGATCTGATGATAATTAAAGGCGCTGATTCATGAAACCTTGTAAGCCAGAAAACTGGAGTTAAAATCTTTGAAAAGTTGCAAGTACACAAGGCTACTTAAAGGGAACCTGTCACCAGATTTGGTGACTATAAGCTGTGGCTAGCACCAGTGGGCTCTTATATACAGAATTCTATAATACGGACCGGACATTACAAAAGTGTTTTTTACGCTATACAGTGAGGCCAGTGCTCTTATATACAACATTTTGGAATGCTGTATATAAGAGATCAGTGGTGGTGGCCATAGCTTATAGTCGCCAAATCTGGTGACAGGTTCCCTTTAAAATTAGTACAATATATAGTGTGGCATTTCACCCCATATTTCTTCTGCTCTGACAAAGTGAGGCAGTACAGGGGCATGATGGGGCATGGCAGCTCTGGCTTATCAGATGCATGATCAGTGGTGTCCTCCCTTGTGGCTCAAATTTTACGTCCCCCAAAAAATGGATCAGCCATAGTCCACTATACCCCGCCCCATCATCAAGACCAGACAAAAAAATGCCAGTCTTGATGAATGAGGGCCATTGTTTCCTGTATTATTTTGGTTCTTTTCTCAGAGTATTTTCCACAACTTCTTATGTGAACTGAATTTATCATTCATTTGCGTCTTTCTTCATCAGTTTTTGCCTAGGCTGATAGTTCAGGTTTCTAAATATGTTCATGGTTTTTAATATGCATTTTTCTGTAAGTCTCGAATCTATAAAAACATAAAAATAATTAAGCTAATTGATAAGCACCGTAAACAGAAAATATTGTTAGTTTGTTTTTATCACCGATACATTGCAAAAATATGTTTTAATAAGTGATCAAAATTTCACATACCGTATTTTTCGGATTATAAGACGCACTTTTCCTCCCAAAAATTTGATCTTCCTGCAGCAGACTTAAGGAAAATGGCGCCCGGATGTGACATGTGTGCAGATGAAATCTCGGTTTGCATTGAACTCCATCTGCGCATGCACCAACTCTGGGCGCCATTTCTTTGAGGCCCGCACCACCGACAGTTTCTGGATGCTCCTCCTGCCTCGCAGTGCTCGCAACTATCATCTGGGACACCCACAGCATTGTCCTATTTCACCACCGCCTCTTCCTGCTGTGACCTCGCTCCACCACCGCTGCCGTCTACCCTCCAGTCAATGTGACCAGTTTGAAAATCAAATAGGATTCCCTATTAATCAATCTCCTAATTATAGAATAGAACAAATTCCAGCTGATACTTTTGATCATTATAAGATATTGATTAATAAGGAATCCTATTGGATTTTCACACTGGGCACGTTGACTCCTGAAGGCCTAAATATTAGTATTAAGCCTACCCATTAACAAACGAGGAGGAATTAAATAGATATTAAATAAATTAATAAACAGATAGAAAATAGATTGCCACTGCATCAGGGCAGTCAGAAAGCCGAGTAAAGCGCCAAGCTTGTTGCCTCTAATGGATGCGACAGTCTCGGGCAGCTACAGGTTGCAATTTTTAGGCTGGGGGGCAGCCTATTAACCATAGGCCTCCCCAGTCTGGGAATACCAGCCCCAGCTCTTGGGCTTCATCAAAATTGGAGAGCCGCATGCCGTTTTTTTAAATTATTTATTGAAATAGTTACAAAAAAGCCACATGTGGTTCCTCTTATTTTGATAAGCACAAGGCTGAGGGCTGCAGCATGTAGCCATATGCTTTAACTGTGCTGGTTATCATAATATTGGGGTACCCTACGCCAATTGTTTTATGTAACAGGCGGACGCTGTCACACAGGCTGGGGGCGCAACTGACTGCAACCAATCAAAAACGCCAGGATGGCGGGTGGGCAGAGAAAGCAATGCAGATGGATGACCATTCATGGGCAGCCCAAGAAGTGAAGGAGAGACCATGAGAGCAGCATAGAGCTGCAACGGAGGCTTGGTAAGTATGAAGCGCTTGCTTCATTCTTATTTTCTTTATTTTTCCTTTATTTTTTTAATTTCTCGAGTGCCGAATCTGGATAATCCCGGGCCCGGGTCCGGCACCCGGGTAGCTTTGAAACCGCACGGATATGGACTTTTACAGTCTGGGTCCGCTCATCTGTACCCAGTACACTATGTGGTAAAATGAATTCAGTCATTCAAAAATACAACTCATCCCGCAAAAAACAAACCCTCATGTGTCTATGTGGACAGAAGATTAAGAAGAAGCCATTGGAGGAATGGGAGGAAAAAATAAAAATGCAAAAATGAAAATTGGCCATGACGTGAAGAGGTTAAAAAACAATCCCCATTGCAGCCACAAGATGGTAATAAACATACAAATTTTCCCTTCAACCAAAAACAATTCTTTGTGAGCATTTTCTTTTTCTCCTTTATAATGCTAATAAAAGTCATAAACAGGAAAAAGAAAACTTGGAGTTTTGGAGAAGGATTTTTACAGTTTCTGCCCAGTGATCCTCAAAAATAAATCATAGACGCCTCAACATATTTTTATGGACAGGGCATAAAATTGCCCTTTTTTTACTGACTGTCCTGAAATTTCTGGATGGTTGTCAACCCTGATGACGTTGCTCTAGACCTACAGATCAGAAGAGTCATTGAGAGTTATGGCAGGACCCCCATCCAGCAACAATGTTGCACCAGGGTCAGTGAGCATCATTTCTAAAAAAAATGCATAGTGCATATAACCCCAAAGAGTAGATTCCAGGAATGAAGAAAAACAATAGAAATAAGGTGTGTTATAAGAGTTGTCCTATGTATATCATTACAATGATATAAATTACAATGTAGAGCTATAATGTGAAATATAGTATGTAAGAGGGGTAAACGTCTAAAGTATATAACTATAGAAGCTGTGTAGTGTAGATTCTATTGTATTACATATATGATTTATTGATGATATATTGTTATGGTTTCTGTCTTTCCAGTTGTATATACTGTATGTCGAGGGAATGTGTTTCTGGATGGTGCATGTGACATATCATATAGAGCATGCCCAGACAGCCCACCACAGGCTACTGGAGAAAGATCTGGAATATATGGTCCAAAGCTACTTGATGTATAGCCAGGAAAGACTGATAGGAGGCAAACATGAGAGTTTTGTGAGGAGAGCAACATGACCTCTGGGAGGAAAGATTGGAGAGAGACCCCTGAAAGAATAGTCTTCAAAAACTGCAGCATCCAGAGGCCTGAGAAGAGAGGAGAGAGGTTATGAATTGACTGGACTATTCTCATTGATATTTGACTGATGAGAGCTGAGGAAAACATGGTCCTTATATGGAGGACTAAAAGCCGCTTTACACGCTGCGATCTCACTAGCGAGATTGCTAGCATGCGTAGCCGCCCCCATCGTTTGTGCGTCACGGGCAAATCACTGCCCGTGGCGCACAAAATCACGCGGACCCGTCACACTACTTACCTGCATAGCAACGTCGCTGTGACCGGCGAACCGCCTCCTTTCTAAGGGGGCGGTTCGGTCGGCGTCACAGCAACGTCACTAAGCGGCCACCCAATGGAAGCAGAGGGGAGGAGATGAGCGGGACGAGCATCCCACTCACCTCCTTCCTTAATCATTGCGAGCGGCCGCATGTAAGATGAGGTACCTCGTTCCTGCGGTGTCACACATAGCGATGTGTGCTGCCGCAGGAACGACGAACAACATCGTACCTGCAGCAGCAACGATAATTGGGAATGGGGGGATGTCACCGATTAGCGATTTTGCACGTTTTTGCGACGATTCAAAATCGCTCATAGATGTCACACGCAACGACATCGCTAACGCGGCCGGATGTGCGTCACAAATTCCGTAACAAAAGCGACATCGCTTTAGCGATGTCATAGCGTGTAAAGCAAACTTAAGATTGATCTCATGTCACTGTCTGATCCACATTTCATTGCTAAAGTAAAGTTGTGTTATATCTGCCACATGCCTACTACCTGTGTTTATACAGTGTGGACAAAACCACCTTTAGAAGCACACGCTGAAAATTTGGCTTAAACAGGACCTTTTGCTGAATTTGTACATTTTTTTGAGTATCTTTTCCAATTGGCACAGCTCCACTGATTTTGGAACACCTTTTCATTTTCTTATGTGCCCCTTTTTTCCAAAATGTAATTCCCCTGGTAAAAAACATGCACATTTCCCATCAACCAAATAGGTGAATACCATAGAAATTTTCAGTGGGAGTTTTCTTTTTCTTCTCTATGATGCTGGCCAATCAAAACACGTCCGGGTCCCAGAGGGGAGAAAGCAATCTTGGAGAATTGAGTTTAAGAGAAGGATTTGGAAGGTTTTTGCTCAGTTTCTACTCTCTCAGTGTGAACTCACCCTAACTTACAAAACAGGTCAGTGTGGATCAAATATGTTTAGCCCATTTTAATTATGGCCCCTATTTGCTGCCAAGTTGTGTAGGTCTTCCCTAAATGCTCATTACAATACTCTGCATCATAGTACCATTTGAATACTGATTGGTGGCAGCAAGAGTCCTGTAAGCAGCATTTAAACCTAACAGTTATTTGTAGTATATACACATGATTTGCCATAAATGACACATGGGAATACCAAATTATTTTTTTTGCAGTCTTTGGAATTAGTTCAGTATGACAGTATACAGTATATATAATACAGTGGAGATCAAAATTAAAAAACAACACACAATTTCCCAAATGTTAAGGTCATTGTGTCATCCCATGTGATTATATAGTAACATGAGTAACATAAGCTTATTTCATAAGTTGAATTTATTGTAAACCACATAATAAAAATGTAAATGAGATGAATGTAAAAGAACACAGATCAAAATTAGAGAACACTTTCAGATACCGGCAAGTTATTGGTGTTAATCGGGCACCTGGTGCTAATTTCCTTAATCTGACAAACCTTATGTAACTGGCTCCTAACTTTCCAGTTTGCACTGACTTTCCAAAAATGGTGTGCCATTCAAAAGTGACTTAAACCCTCCAGCAGCAGGTTGTCCAGATAAAGGCCAAAGGGGTGACCCTATCAGCCATAGCAAGAGAAGTTGGTTGATCCAAGTCTGTGATTTCAAGAATATTACATCTTTACAATATCACAAACTCTTTCAAATCCCCCAAGGCTGGTCACCCTTGAAAGACAAATTCAAGAGAGGACAGGATAATGCAGAGAATCTCCATGTGTAATCGTTTCAACACTGCAGCTGGAATTGCTCGCCAGTTCAGCACTTAACAGGATAAGGATCTGTCTCGTCATACAGTTTCACGGTGTGTAAGAACATTTGGACTGAAAGCCCACTCTGCAGTGACCAAACCTCTCTTAACAGAAAGAATAAAAAGGCTAGACTCGCCTTTGGTGAGGAGTATGTTGTGCGGACAGAGGAGAAGTGTCCACAGTTCATTTTAGTGATGAAAGCAAGTTTAATTTATTTGGGTCTGATGGGAAATATTATGTTCATCGACAAACTGAGGAAAGAATGAACCCAAAGTTTGTTAAGAAGTCAGTGAAAGGTGGAGGAGGAAGTGTCATGGTTTGGGAAATGTTTTCTGCAGCAGGAGTTGGACCTCTCATACAGCTCATGGCAGAGTGACTGCAAATGTGGATCACAACCTTTAACAACACATGGTTCCTTACTTGTATTTATCACTCAATCAGCAATTTTCATGCAGGACAATGCCCCCTGTCACACAGCAAAATGGGGAAAGCAGTTCCTTGAAACAGAAAACATTGAAACAATGAAATGGCCACAGACCAGAGTCCTGATCTAAACCCAATAGAAAATCTTTGGAAAATCCTTGATGACAAAGTTATGGCCAAGAAACCCACAACAGTCAAATAACTGTGGAAGTGACTGGAAGAAGAGTGGACCAAAATCCCACCAGAGCAGTGCGAGAGACCAGTGATGTCCTGTGGCTGCAGAAGTGCTGAAGTCATTCACAGTGACGGCCGGTGCACGTCCTACTGATTGTGACTGTTGTTACCAGCAGAACATTTACTGATAATCTTCCTCTGTGCTACAGCCATTGCTGTTCTCTAATTATCATCATCACATTTTGGGCAAAATAAAGGTTTTATGTTGATAAACTTTGCATCTTTTGTAAAACACTGTTGTAGTGGCATGGTGCACCCCTTAAAGGAAACCTTCACATGTTCATCAATGTAGATTACATTATGTCTGAATAAAGCAAGTTATTACAATACTTTGTTCTCTAATTTTGATCTCAAGTGCACATCCACCATTGAATTATGCAATACTGATTTATTTTTTCTTCTTTTTCTAAATAGATACACAAATAAATAGATATAGATAGATAGATAGATAGATAGAGACATAGATAGATAGAGGGATGATAGATAGATAGATAGATAGATAGATAGAGGGATAGATAGATATATAGATAGATAGATAGATAGAGAGATAGAGGGATAGAGGGATAGATAGATAGAGGGAAAGATAGATAGATAGATAGAGGGATAGATAGATAGATAGATAGAGAGATAGAGGGATAGAGGGATAGATAGATAGAGGGATAGATAGATAGATAGATAGATAGATAGAGAGATAGAGGGATAGATAGATAGATAGATAGATAGATAGATAGATAGATAGATAGATAGATAGATAGAGGGATAGATAGATAGATAGATAGATAGATAGATAGATAGAGGGATAGATAGATAGATAGATAGATAGAGGGATAGATAGATAGAGGGAAAGATAGATAAAGGGAAAGATAGATAGATAGATGGATGGATAGATAGATAGATAGATAGATAGATAGAGGGATAGATAGAGGGATAGATAGATATATAAATAGAGGGATAGATAGATAGATAGATAGATAGAGGGATAGATAGATAGATAGAGGGATAGATAGATAGAGGGATAGATAGAGGGAAAGATAGATAGATAGATAGATAGAGGGATAGATAGATAGAGGGATGATAGATAGATAGATAGAGGGATAGATAGATAGAGGGATGGATAGATAGATAGATTGAGGGATAGATGGATGGATAGATTGAGGGATAGATAGATAGAGGGATGGATAGATAGAGGGATAGATAGATAGATAGAGGGATAGATAGATAGATAGATAGATAGAGGGATAGATAGATAGAGGGATAGATAGATAGATAGAGGGAAAGATAGATAAAGGGATAGATAGATAGATAGATAGATAGATAGATAGATAGATAGATAGATAGAGGGATAGAGGGATAGATAGATAGAGGGATGGATAGATAGAGGGATAGATAGATAGATAGAGGGATAGATAGATATATAGATAGAGGGATAGATAGATATATAGATAGAGGGATAGATAGATATATAGATAGATAGATAGAGGGATAGATAGATAGATAGATAGATAGATAGATAGATAGAGGGATAGATAGATAGAGGGATAGATAGAGGGAAAGATAGATAGAGGGAAAGATAGATAGATAGATAGATAGATAGATAGAGGGATAGATAGATAGAAGGATGATAGATAGATAGAGGGATAGATAGATAGAGGGATGATAGATAGATAGATAGAGGGATAGATAGATAGAGGGATGGATAGATAGAGGGATAGATAGATAGAGGGATAGATAGAGGTATAGATAGATAGAGGGATAGATAGAGGGATGATAGATAGATAGATTGAGGGATAGATAGATAGAGGGATGGATAGATAGAGGGATAGATAGATAGATAGATAGATAGAGGGATAGATAGATAGATAGAGGGATAGATAGATAGAGGGATAGATAGATAGATAGAGGGAAAGATAGATAAAGGGATAGATAGATAGATAGATAGATAGAGGGATAGATAGATAGAGGGATGAATAGATAGAGGGATAGATAGATAGATAGATAGAGGGATAGATAGATGGATAGAGGGATAGATAGATAGATAGAGGGATAGATAGATAGATAGATAGATAGAGGGAAAGATAGATAGAGGGATAGATAGATAGAGGGATGATAGATAGAGGGATAGATAGATAGATAGAGGGATAGATAGAGGGATAGATAGAGGGATAGATAGATAGAGGGATAGATAGAGGGATAGATAGAGGGATAGATAGATAGATAGATAGATAGAGGGATGATAGATAGAGGGATAGATAGATAGATAGATAGATAGAGGGATAGATAGATAGATAGAGGGATGATAGATAGGATAGAGGTAAAGATAGATAGATAGAGGGATGATAGATAGAGGGATAGATAGATAGATAGAGGGATAGATAGATAGATAGAGGGATGGATAGATAGATAGATGTCACGCTCCTCAGCTCCCGTGCCACGCTCCCCGGCTCTCCTGCCACGCTCCCCGACTCCCCTGCCACGCTCCCCGGCTCCCCTGCCACGCTCCCCGGCTCCTCTGCCAGGCGTCCCCTGCTCCACGGCCTCCATACTCCCTCACCTGAGTCCTCCAGGCAACCCGGTCCCCGGTCCCGGCGCCCATCTGCGATGCTGAGCACTCCTGCCTCCTGTGCACCGCTCCCTGGGGACGAATGGAAGACCGCATTTAACACTCGCGATGGGCACTACGAGTATTGTGTGATGCCCTTCGGCCTGTGTAACGCACCGGTAGTCTCTTCTCTACGTCTGTGTGGTGGTATATTTGGATTACATCCTGGTCTTCTCTGTGGACCTCCAGACCCACAGAGAGAACGTGCAGCTGGTACTACAAAGGCTTAGAGAGAATCGCCTGTACGCCAAGTACGAGAAGTGTGTCTTCAAGCAGTCTTCTCTTCCCTTCCTGGGTTACGTAATCTCCGATACCGGCCTGCAGATGGATCCGGAGAAGGTCTCTTCCATTCTCAACTGGCCCCCTCCTTCCGGACTGATGGCAATTCAACGTTTTCTTGGCTTTGCGAACTATTACCGTCAGTTCATCCCTCACTTCTCTGCCCTGACTGCGCCTCTCTCTGCCTTGACCAAGAAGGGGGCTAATCCGAAGGACTGGTCACCTGCGGCCGACGCCGCGTTTGGCTCCCTGAAGCAGGCATTTCCTTTCTCTCCTGTGCTCCACCATCCTGAGTTAAACCAACAGTTCACCTTGGAGGTGGATGCCTCCTCCTCTGGGGCCGGGGCAGTGCTCATGCAGAAGTCCTCCACCAGGAAGATGGTCACTTGCGATTTCTTCTCCAAGAGCTTCTCAGCGCCTGAACGCAACTACACCATCGGTGACCGAGAGCTATTAGCAGTCTAACTGGCTCTGGAGGAATGGCGCTACCTTCTGGAGGGAGCAGTGTACCCCGTGACCATTTACACGGACCACAAGAACCTGGAATACCTGCGGTCTGCTCAGCGACTGAACCCACGACAATCCAGGTGGTCCTTGTTCTTTGCCAGGTTCGATTTTCAGCTCCATTTTCGGCCCGCGGATAAGAATGTGCGAGCAGATGCCTTGTCCAGGTCATTCGTGCCCATGGAACAGGAGGAGGAGACATCCCAGCACATCATCTGCCCAAGTAAAACTGACAGACAAAAAGTGTTGCACTGGGGCCATGCCTCGAAAATAGCCGGCCATGCTGGTCAGAAGAGAACATGGAGTACAATTGCACGTCACTACTGGTGGCCATCCCTTCGCACGGACATCGCGTCTTTTGTCTCAGCCTGCTCCTCTTGTGCCCGGAACAAGACGCCCAAACACCTGCCATATGGTCGCCTTCTGCCGCTGCCAATTCCCTCCGGTCCGTGGCAACACATTGCAATGGACTTTATTACAGACTTGCCCTTGTCCTCCGGACACACAGTCATATGGGTCGTGGTGGACCGTTTCTCCAAAATGGCTCATTTCGTCCCTATGGCTGGACTCCCCTCTGCCCAGGAACTCGCTGGCGCCTACATGCAGCACATCTTCCGGTTGCATGGCTTTCCCTCACACATTGTGTCCGACAGAGGAACTCAGTTTACCTCCCGCTTCTGGAGGGCTCTCTGCAAACATCTGGGAGTGGCTCTGGACTTTTCTTCAGCCTACCATCCTCAGTCAAATGGCCAAGTGGAACGAGTCAATCAGATCCTGACCTCCTTCTTGCGTCACTACGTTAACACCCATCACGACGACTGGTCCATGCTCCTTCCTTGGGCTGAATTCTCCCATAACCATCACGTCAGTGAGTCCTCCTCCAGCTCTCCCTTCCATGTCGTTTACGGACTTCAGCCTTCTGTCCCATTACCTGTATCTTCTATCTCGGATGTCCCTACTGCTGATACCGTAGTCCGTGACTTTTCAACAATTTGGGACTCTGTCAAGACGTCCCTTGGACGTGCTTCCCTGCGGATGAAGAAACACGCGGACAAGAGGCGTCTGGATCCTCCGTGTTTCTCTCCTGGAGATCTGGTCTGGCTTGCTTCCAAATATGTCCGATTGAAGCTACCATCATACAAGCTGGGTCCTCGCTACATCGGGCGGTTTAAAGTCATCGGCAAGATAAATGAGGTCTCCTACAAGCTGCAGCTCCCGGCCACGATGAGGATACCCAACTCCTTCCACGTCTCCCTGCTCAAGCCGGTTGTCCTTGGTCCCTTCTCCGCTGCTGCCAGTTCTGCTCCTCCTCCTATTGCTGACGATGACATCTATGCGGTAAGGGATATCGTGGCCATGAAGACCGTGCGGGGCCGACAGTTCTTCCTTAGTGGACTGGGCTGGGTATGGTCCTGAGGATAGGTCCTGGGAACCCCGGGAGAATGTGGGTACTCCCCTGATATGTGCCTTCCTGTCCCGGTTGCGGGGAGGGGGGCATGGGGGAGGGGGTACTGTCACGCTCCCCAGCTCCCGTGCCACGCTCCCCGGCTCTCCTGCCACGCTCCCCGGCTCCCCTGCCACGCTCCCCGGCTCCCCTGCCACGCTCCCTGGCTCCTCTGCCAGGCGTCCCCTGCTCCACGGCCTCCATACTCCCTCACCTGCGTCCTCCAGGCAACCCGATTCCCGGTCCTGGCGCCCATCTGCGATGCTGAGCACTCCTGCCTCCTGTGCACCACTCCCTGCCCTGGCTTCTGGCACCCGGGCCTCGGGCATACGCATTAGGGCGCGCGCGCGGTCATTGACCCTCTCTTAAAGAGCCAGCGTCCTCCAACAGGATATTGAAGATTCAGGTACAGGGTATATAGGGGGTTCCTTTCCAAGTGGGTGGGGCCTTTGCTTCGTGTTTGCTAAGCTAGGAGTCAGGTCTCCCTGTGTCTTGTCCCGTACTTACCTATCTCTCTTGTAGAGCCGCTCCTGTCTTGCCAACCGGTCCTGACGGTTCCAGAACCCCGAACGGTGACTATCCGCCATCTTCTCAGTCCCTACCGTCTCCGATCCGTGTGGTGACCGACTTCTCCGCTCCGCTGGTTCCGGACCCTGCCTGACATCATCTTGGCCTCCGAACCTGAGCTCCGTCACCCGGACTACCTTCAGAGACTCTGTGGTCCCAGGGACTTCTACACCCACTCCTCTGAATGGACTGTCCTGCTACCCGTAGTGCTCCGGCTACCGGGCACCTTGCCCTCGGTGGGGTGCTCAGTCCAGTGGATCCACCTCCTGGGCCTACCCGTCATCCTGGTCCTAACAATAGATAGATAGCTAGATAGATAGAGGGATAGAGGAATAGATAGAGGGATAGATAGAGGGATAGATAGATAGAGGGATAGATAGATAGATAGATAGATAGATAGAGGGATAGATAGATAGAGGGATAGATAGATAGATAGAGGGATGGATAGATAGATAGATAGATAGATAGATAGATAGAGGGATAGATAGATAGATAGATAGAGGGATAGATAGATAGATAGATAGATAGAGGGATAGATAGATAGATAGATAGATAGATAGATAGAGGGATAGATAGAGGGATAGATGGATAGAGGGATAGATGGATAGATAGAGGGATAGATAGATAGAGGGATAGATAGATAGATAGATAGATAGATAGATAGAGGGATCGATAGAGGGATAGATAGATAGATAGAGGGATAGATAGATAGAGGGATAGATAGATAGATAGAGGGATGGATAGATAGATAGATAGATAGATAGATAGATAGATAGATAGAGGGATAGATAGATAGATAGATAGAGGGATAGATAGATAGATAGATAGATAGATAGATAGATAGATAGATAGATAGATAGAGGGATAGATAGAGGGATAGATAGATAGATAGATAGATAGAGGGATAGATAGATAGATAGATAGATAGATAGATAGATAGATAGATAGGCAATGGAAGAGAAAATCAAAAACTTCCAAAACCCACTGGACACACCAATTACATTACAGGAAGTTGCAGAGAAAATCACTTCCATAAAGTGTAAAAAATCTAGTGGTCTGGATGGAATCCCCCCAGAGATGTTGAAGTACAGCCCACCAGAAATTCAAGCTGCAATGGTTAAACTGTTCAACATTGTGCTGAGTGGTGGTTACTTCCCTCGTACCTGGAACCAAGGACTCATTACACCGATCCACAAGAGTGGGGACAGGTATGACCCTGCCAACTACAGAGGCATATGTGTCAGCAGTAACTTGGGAAAACTGTTCAACAGCATCCTAAACAAAAGGATCATCAGTTTCCTTACCGAGCACAATGTCCTGAGCAAAAGCCAAGCAGGGTTCGTGCCAAACCACCGCACCACGGACCACATCTACACCCTGCACAGTCTCATTCAGAGCCACGTCCACAATACAAAGCATGAGAAGATATACGCCTGCTTTGTAGACTTTAAAAAGGCCTTTGACTCAGTGTGGCACCCGGGCTTGTTCTTAAAAATGCTGGAAAGCGGAATAGGAGGAAAGACCTACGATGTCATCAAAAGCTCCTACACCGAGAACCTCTGCAGTGTGAGTGTGAACGGTAGAAGAACGGCTTATTTCCAGCAGAGCCGAGGAGTCAGACAGGGCTGCAGCCTAAGTCCAACGCTCTTCAATATTTACATCAATGAGCTGGCTACTGCTCTAGAATCTTCAACTGCTCCAGGTCTCACACTCCATGACGCCCAGGTGAAATTCTTGCTCTATGCAGATGACCTACTGCTGGTGTCACCAACCGAGAAAGGTCTTCAAGACAACCTACAAATTTTGGAGAAATTCAGCTCCACATGGGCACTACCGATCAATCTAATGAAAACCAACATCATGGTGTTCCAGAAGAGAAAAAGAAGATTTGACCAGCATCCTTTATTTGTCCTAAACGGCTGCACTCTAACAGGAACAGACAAATACACCTACTTGGGCCTGGAAATTCACCAGTCAGGGAGCTTCAAACAAGCCATAGAGACCCTGAAAAACAAGGCCTGCAAAACCTTTTATGCCATCCGAAGGAAATTGTATCATCTGAAGCCACCAGTGAGGGTCTGGCTAAAAATCTTCGATTCCATCATTGCCCCAATCCTCCTGTACGGCAGCGAAGTCTGGGGCCCTCACACTTACCCAGATTGGTCAAGGTGGGATTCCAGCCCAACAGAAATATTCCACCTGGAATTCTGTAAGCACCTTCTCCAGGTCCATCGAAGCACCTCCAACAGTGCCTGTCGAGCTGAGCTGGGCAGATTCCCTCTACACCTAGCAGCTCTGAAGAGGTCACTATCATTTCAGGCTCACCTACAGAGTAGCCATCCAAGCTCCCATCACCACAAAGCTCTGATATATATACGTGGGCCAGATGAACCAGGACCCCTGGCACAGCTCTCCCAAACCCAACTGGACAAAATAACCAATCACACCAGCCTGACAAGAACCAGAATCAGGAAGATGGTAGATGAGGGCCAGGAGAGGTATGTCAATGACTGGAGGACCGACATCAACACCTCACAGAAACTAACCACGTACCAGAGACTACAGAGAGACTACAGACTGGCCCCATATCTGGAAAAACTCCCGGACCCCAGAGACCGCAGGACCCTGAGCCGATATAGACTCAGTGCCCACAGTCTAGCCATCGAATCCGGCCGACACAAGCAGAGCTACAAGCCCAGGGAGGACAGACTGTGCCAACACTGTGACCTGGAGGCCCTGGAGGATGAAACACACTTCCTGCTACACTGCACCAAGTACTCAGCAGTGAGGGACACTCACTTCAGGAGACTCTCCCATCTCTTCCCGGATTTCAGCTCCATGAAGGAGGAAGAGAAAATATATATCCTGCTGGGGGAAGAAGAGAGCGCAGTGGAGATAGCAGCGCGGTATGTGAGCGAATGTCATAGACTTCGAGAAAGAGAACTATGATAAGCCATGGACTTCCATAGCCCCCCATCCCAGATGTGGCCCCCCAATCCACACCCTGGATATGCCCCAACCACCGTTACTACAGTCCCCACCCTGGATATGCCCCATCATAAGCCATGGACTTCCATAGCCCCCATCCTAGAAGTGCCCCCACAGTCCCCACCCTGGATGTGCCCCATCCATCCTTCCTACAGTCCCCACCCACCATCCCCACAGCCCCAGTCCCTAATGTACACTTGCTTTGGCAAAACTAATTTGTATTTGGTCCTGCCAATAAAGCTTATTTGATTTGATTTGATTTGATAGAGGGATAGATAGATAGAGGGATAGATAGATAGAGGGATATATAGAGGGATAGATAGATAGATAGATAGATAAATTGATAGATAGAGGGATAGATAGATAGATAAATAGATAGAGGGATAGATAGATAGAGGGATAGATAGAGGGATGGATAGATAGATAGATAGATAGAGGGATAGATAGATAGAGGGATAGATGGATGGATAGATAGATAGATAGATAGATAGATAGATAGATAGATAGAGGGATAGATGGATAGATAGAGGGATAGATAGATAGAGGGATAGATAGATAGAGGGATAGATAGATGGAGGGATAGATAGATGGATAGATAGATAGATAGATAGATAGATAGAGGGATAGATAGAGGGATGGATAGATAGATAGATAGATAGATAGATAGAGGGATAGATAGATAGAGGGATAGATGGATGGATAGATAGATAGATAGATAGATAGATAGATAGATAGATAGATAGATAGAGGGATAGATGGATAGATAGAGGGATAGATAGATAGAGGGATAGATAGTTAGAGGGATAGATAGATGGAGGGATAGATAGATGAATAGATAGATAGATAGATAGATAGAGTTATTGTGAAGAAGTATTTTGCCGCTACATAAAAATAATATTTTGGACAGATCTGTGGTTACTTGCTGTGCTGTACAATAGGTTTCTAATAGAGGTAGTAATTTCCCTCCTACAGACTAATGTCACTTTTGTGCCTTAGGAGCCTCTTAATTACACAGAGATAAATGACAGACATTATTGTAAGGTGCAGTTCCATAATGGCTAATACCATTTGTGAGGATTTCATCATATAAAGCAGATTGTTACATACAATCACCTTCATGATTTATAGAGTCTTCCCATCATCTTCTATTCCGGCCTCAGGTTGTCTTTTTCATATAATTAAGTTACAGCAGCACTCCAGTGGTTTTTATTTTAATGCTGGAGTGGTGCTTCTGTCACGGGCGGGGAGGGTGCCGCTGCGCTCACCGCGCTCGGGTCCGGCTCTGGGCTGCTGCTTGCTCGCCGCTGCTCGGTGGCTCGAGCGGTGGGCCGGATCCGGGGACTTGAGCGGCGCTCCTTGCCCGTGAGTGAAAGGGGTGGTTTGGGGTTGGAGGGTATGGTCCGTGACGCCACCCACGGTTTGTGGTGAGGTTGGACACCACCGCTGCTAGTGACGGGGGTCCCGGGAGCGATGGCGGGGAGCAGCTTGGATGTTGTTTTCCCCTCCGTGGGTAGGGGTTGGTGGTCCCGGGGCCCGGTGAGGTGTCGGGGTAGGCGGGGTTGGCGAGGTGCAGGGTCGCGGGGGCAGCGCGGTGCCTGACGGCACGGTGGTACTCACTCAGCCAATGATGAATACAGAGTCTCCGGTAAAACATACGGCTGGATGGACGAGTCCCGCAGCCGGCTGTGGTGGTCACTCCCGGACGGGTGGTGGTGGCTGCCTTTCCCTGCACCTGTTGTGTATCTTCGGTCCCGATGGCTTCCCACCGGCAACCCGCTCCCCAGCTTGGATGTGTGCCGGAGGAGCCCCTTTTGCCCGCAGGCTTTGGCCCTGGGAATTCTAGCTGTGGCGGTAGCTGTATTTCCCTTTCTCGGTTTGGACGGTTGCCTTCAATTGGGTCTTTGCTGCTAGGAAACCCCGGAGGTTCCAGTCGCTAATGGATTTGACCGGTTTAACGGCGACTCCAAGCCTGATCGGGGTCCGTAGGCCCTGCCGGTTTGTGCTGGCTTCTCTTCGCTCCCCGGTTCGGTACCGGCAGGCCACTGCCCGTCCCCGGTCCTACGGTTCTGCGTCGATCGACCTCTCCTGCAGACGGCCATCACCATTTGCCAACCTTGCTCTCGGTGCCCAGGCCACGTACGCGGACACGGTCAGTCTGCTTTCTCCTCAACTACCACTTCTTGCTCCTTCACTTTCACTCTCACTAACAGAACTGGCTTCCTTTCCTGCCTCCAGGACTGTAAACTCCTCAGTGGGTGGGGCCAACCGCCTGACCCCGCCCCACCTGGTGTGCACATCAGCCCCTGGAGGGAGGCAACAAGGATTTGTGTGTAACTGATGTGCCTATCTCTGGGTCTGGGGTGTGTTGTTGCAGTTCTTGTGACGACCTGGCTTGTCCAGGGCGCCACACTTCTAATCAAAGTCCCATGACCCTGTCTTAGGCGCTGCTCACATCAGCGGTATTTTGCTGCAGGGCAGATCTGATACAAATGCGTTTCAGCTCAATTCACCTCCAATGGAGTCGCGCCGGGATGCGGTCACATGCACCGCCTGTGACCGCATGTGACTGCATGTTGCCGTGATTCCATAGGAAATGAATGGAGCTGAAAAGCATTTGTACCGGATCCGGCACTGCGGCAAAATACCGTTGTTGTGAGCGCGGACTTATACTCACCCTCCAGTGTCTTCATTTGTTATTGCCACAGCTCCATTTGGTCTGCTGTGATTTGTGACCTATAGAGAGCTCCAGTGTTTCATGCAGCTGGAGGTCACAAATTAACACAAATCTATGAGACTATGGACTACCATAGACTTGAATTGAGCAGTTGTGATGTAATCTCTGACCTCCAGTCAGAATTTATAATCACAAGATGGCGATACAGGGCCAGAGAGGACCAATAAAATGTGAGAATGTTAAAGGTTAAGTATAAAGGCCCCGTCACACACAGAGATAAATCTTTGGCAGATCTGTGGTTGCAGTGAAATCATGGACATATAGTTCCATTTGTACACAGCCACAAACCTGGCACTGATTGTCTACAATTTCACTGCAACCACAGATCTACCGCAGATGTATCTCTGTGTGTGACAGGGCCTTAAGACAGGGGATAAGGACCTTAGGTTAAAAGCACCTCTCTAGTGCTGGAAAAAACCCCAAATGCTTGAGTGCTGTTTTAAGACGAAAAATATTGCATTGGATTATATCACCCACTGCTACAATATAACACCACCTGAAAGATGTCTGCGATGGATAAAATTAGATCTAGATTCCTGATCATCTGTTCTGGCTTAAGCGGGCTTTACACGCTATGATTTTGCTACAGCGATCTCGTTGGGGTCATGGATTTTGTGACGCACATCCGGCCGCTGTAGCGATCTCGTAGTGTGTGACTCCAAGGAGTGATTTTGGATCATTGCAAAAACGTCCAAAATCGCTCCTCGTTGACATGGGGGTCCGCTCCCAATTATCGATACTATCGCTTTGCCATTGTTGTTACTCTTTCCTGCGGCAGTGCACATCGCTGTGTGTGACCCCTGTAGGAATGAGGAACATCTCCTTACCTGCCGCCGGCCACAGTGCGGAAGGAAGGAGATGGGCGGGATGTTCGTCCCACTCATCTCCGCCCCTCCACTTTCATTGGGCGGCCGCTTAGTGACGTCGCTGTGACGCCGAACGGACCGCCCCCTTAGAAAGGAGGCGGTACGCCGGTCACAGCGACGCCACTATGCAGGTAAGTATGTGTGACGGGGGTGCGCGATTTTGTGCGCGACGGGCAGCGATATGCCCGTTTCGCACAAACTAAGGGGGCGGGTCGCATGCTAGCGATATTGTAGCGTGTAAAGCCACCCTTAAAGGGAACCTGTCAGCAGAAATTTCGCCCAAAACCTAAAAGCTTCCCCCTCTGCAGCTCCTGGGCTGCATTCTAGAAAGGTCCCTGTTATTATTGTGCCCCCTGTGAGACCAAAATAAAGACTTTATAAAGTGGTACCTTTTTGTATTCAGATACTGTAAATGTGACACGGGGGCGGGCTCTCTGCCGTCCGTTATTCTGCCTCCTGGTCCTGTATGCCGCCCCCCATCGCTCCTTTCCATAGCTGATGCACCGCCCACTGCTCCAGCCATCCCCCCAATCTTTTAGGTTTTGGGCGAAATTTCTGCTGACAGGTTCCCTTTAAGCATTGATCCATGAGTCTTTCCTTTGCCTCTGTTGTCATGTATATTTGGCTACTATAATAACCCGATGCCCAGCTCTGACTTTTTTTTGCCTACACATCTTGAGACCCACTCAAGTTGCTGCTCTCTGCCTGAGTTTTCAGGCAGCTCCTTCTATTACGCAGCTTTGTTTTCTCTGCTGACTCAGCTCTGTGGTTCTTGGCTACTTTCCACACACTTGACTTTGCTACTCCAAGGAGCCTGTCTGCCGTCTGAAGTTTGCTGTTCTTTGATGCCGTCCACATATTCAGCTCTGCTTCAACCGGGTGACTGACCACTGTCCCAGCTCTTCTGTTTTAAGGAGCAATAGTTAAATATAAATATAAACAGTATATACATATACTACTGATGAGTCAGATAGCTTGGCACTGCTTGGTGTGTACATATATAGTGCTCAGCTTAAATGAGTATACCATTTTTGAAATGTAAAATATCAAAATCTCATTGAATACAAGACCAATTTCTAACATTTTTAGGACTGAGTTAAATAGAACATTTTTTTTAAAACATCAAAACAAGGTTACTAATATAACTTTTGTTACAAAATATTATGTTTTACTCAAATTAGTTGATGCAAAAATGTGTACACCCCAAATCAAAAACTACTGCATGTAGTATTTTATATGACCGCCATATTATTAAGAACAGGCACCAATTCTTCTGGGCGTGGAATGAATTAATTGATGACGTATTGCAACATCTTATTTTTTCCACTACTTAAGAACAAGCTCTTTTAGAGCCTTTATGAGAGCTGCTGGTGTCGGGGAGATACATTTCACTGATGGTATCATGATTTCACAGATGTACGGCTATACGGTATATTGAAAGAAAAAATGCTGCCTCAAACCATGCCAAGGGTAGTCTTGCACTTTAACTACATGACAATGATCTTAAGCACACATATAAAGTAACTGTTGCATTTCTTAAAAAAATAAAACAGAGTGAAAGTGATCACTGATTTGAACCCAACTTAACAGTTCTGAAGAGTTCTGAAGAGACAAGTTGTTATTATTCTTTATTCAGCATCCAGGCACTAAAAAAGGTTTAATCTGTCCAATTCCTGCCCGATTTCTGGAGTGAGGTATTGTTCTCTGATGAGTCTAATTTTCAGCTTTGCCCAACACCCGGTCACCTAATGGTTAGATGGAGACCTGGAGAGGCGTACAAGCCACAGTGTCTTGCACCCACTGTGAAATTTGGTGAAAGATCGGTGATGATCTGGGGATGCTTCAGCAAGGCTGGAATTGGGCACAATAAACTTTGTGAAGGACGTATGAATCAAGCCACATACAAGGTTATCCTGGAAAAACTGTTGGTTCCTTCTGCTCAGGCAATGTTCCCCAACTCTGAGGACTGGTTTCTCCAGCAGGACAATGCACCATGCGACACAGTTAGGTCAATCAATGTGTGGATGACGGACCACCACATCAAAACCCTGTCATGGCCAGCCCAATCTCCAGACCTGAACCCCATTGAAAACCTCTGGAATATAATCAGGAGGAAGATGGATAGTCACAAGCCACCAAACAAAGAACTGCTTACATTTTTGCACTAGGAGTGGTTTAAGGTCACCCAAAAGCAGTGTGACAGACTGGTGGAAAGCAGCCAAGACGCATGAAAGCTGGGATTAAACATCATGGTTATTCCACAAAATATTAATTTCTGAACTCTTCCTGAGGTAAAACATTATTAGTATTGTTGTTTTTAAATGATTATGAACTTGTTTTCTTTGCATTATTTGAGGTGTGAAAGCGCTGTGCATTCTGTGCATTATTTTGTTATTTTGACCATTTCTCATTTTCAGAAAATAAATACAAAATGTATTGCTTGGAAATTCGGAGACGTTTTGTCAGTAGTTTATAGAATAAAAGAACGATTTACATTTCACTTAAAAGTATACGTATAGAAATAAAAATTAGAAAAACTGAAGATTTTTCAGTGGTCTCTTAATTGTTGCTCAAAAAAATAAAGGGTGAACTTAAACAACAAAATGGTATTTTATTGTTCCCTCTATTTTTTTGAGCAGTATATATATATATACTGTATATACAGTGCTGGCCAAAAGTATTGGCACCCCTACAATTCTGTCAGATAATACTCAGTTTCTTCCTGAAAATGATTGCAATCACAAATTCTTTGGTATTATTATCTTCATTTAATTTGTCTTCAATGAAAAAAACTAAATAAAAATTGTCATAAAGCCAAATTGGATATAATTCCACACCAAACATAAAAAAGGGGGTGGACAAAAGTATTGGCACTGTTTGAAAAATTATGTGATGCTTCTCTAATTTGTGTAATTAACAGCCCCTATAACTTACCTGTGGCACCTAACAGGTGTTGGCAATAACTAAATCACACTTGCAGCCAGTTGACATGGATTAAAGTTGACTCAGCCTCTGTCCTGTGTCCTTGTGTGTACCACATTGAGCATGGAGAAAAGAAAGAAGACCAAAGAACTGAGGACTTGAGAATCCAAATTGTGAGGAAGCATGAGCAATCTCAAGGCTACAAGTCCATCTCCAAAGACCTGAAAGTTCCTGTGTCTACGGTGCGCAGTGTCATCAAGAAGTGTAAAGCCCATGGCACTGTGGCTAACCTCCCTAGATGTGGAAGGAAAAGAATAATTGACGAGAGATTTCAACGCAAGATTGTGCGGATGGTGAATAAAGAACCTCGACTAACATCCAAACAAGTTCAAGCTGCCCTGCAGTCCGAGGGTACAACAGTGTCAACCCGTACTATCCATCGGCGTCTGAATGAAAGGGGACTGTATGGTAGGATACCCAGGAAGTCCCCACTTGTTACCCCGAGACATAAAAAAGCCAGGCTGGAGTTTGCCAAAACTTACCTGAGAAAGCCTAAAATGTTTTGGAAGAATGTTCTCTCGTCAGATGAGACAAAAGTAGAGCTTTTTAGGAAAAGCCATCAACATAGAGTTTACAGGCAAAAAAAAGAGGCATTCAAAGAAAAGAACACGGTCCCTATAGTCAAACATGGCGGAGGGTCCCTGATATTTTGGGGTTGCTTTGCTGCCTCTGGCACTGGACTGCTTGACTGTGTGCATGGCATTATGAAGTCTGAAGACTACCAACAAATTTTGCAGCATAATGTAGGGCCCAGTGTGAGAAAGCTGGGTCTCCCTCAGAGGTCATGGGTCTTCCAGCAGGACAATGACCCAAAACACACTTCAAAAAGCACTAGAAAATGGTTTGAGAGAAAGCACTGGAGACTACTAAAGTGGCCAGCAATGAGTCCAGACCTGAATCCCATAGAACACCTGTGGAGAGATCTCAAAATGGCAGTTTGGAGAAGGCACCCTTCAAATCTCAGGGACCTGGAGCAGTTTGCCAAAGAAGAATGGTCTAAAATTCCAGCAGAGCATTGTAAGAAACTCATTGATGGTTACCGGAAGCGGTTGTTCGCAGTTATTTTGGCTAAAGGTTGTGCAACCAAAGCATTAGGCTAAGGGTGCCAGTACTTTTGTCTGGCCCATTTTTGGAGTTTTGTGTGAAATGATCAATGATTTGATTTTTGTTTCATTCTCTTTTGTGTTTTTTCATTGCAAGCAAAATAAATGAAGATAATAATACCAAAGAATTTGTGATTGCAATCATTTTCAGGAAGAAACTGAGTATTATCTGACAGAATTGCAGGGGTGCCAGTACTTTTGGCCAGCACTATATATATATATATATATATATATATATATATATATATATATATATATATATATATATATATATATATATATATATATATTTATTTACGGGAGCTGAAACAGATTACAGTTCATGATCCATATCCCATGCTGCTCATTCTGGATTTCTTCAACCCGATTTCTGGTGCTAAGTAATTCTCTACGCCGATCTCAAGGTGGCCTATAATTTGATTAGGGTCCATGAGGGGGATGAGTGAAAAAACAGGTTTAATATGCCAGATGTTCAATATGAAAATCTGGTAATGCTCGTTCATCTTACCAATGCACCAGTAGTATTTCAACACTTTTTTAATGTCATATTTGCTCACCTGTTGGGTAGGTTCATTGTCATTTACGTGGATGACATCCTCATGCATTCCCAAGATCATAGGTCACACAAAGAAGACATTAAACAAGTGTTACAGTTACTAAGGGCAAACCGGAGAAGTGTGTATTCTCAGTTCAAGATTTGCCTTTCCTGGGGTACATCGTTTCCACGCAGGTTTGAGGATGTATCCCTCTAAGGTGCAAGCTATTTTACATTTGGGCAGTCCTGAAAATCTTAAAGCGTTACAGCGATTCTTAGGTTTCTCAAACTATTACAGAAAATGTATTATGATTTTTTCTGTCATAGCCAGACCTCTAATCGATATGACAAAGAAAGGGACGAACTTCTCTGACTGAACTGAGAGTGCTTTATGCTCTTTGGAATGTTTAAAGAAGTGTTTTGTGTCAGCTACAGTACATATAAAGCCTAAGGTGTCTCTGCCTTTCACTGAGCAGGTGGATGCTTTTGAGGTGGGGGTGGGAGCTGTGTTGTCTGTGTGGGTCCATCATTGGGCAAGCTTTGTCCATGTGCTTTAATTTCCAGGAAGTTGTTGCCCGCAGAACATAATTATTACATAGGTAATAGGGAATCACTCGCCATCAAGTTGGCATTTGAGGAATGGAGACTGTTATGGTCAGGAGACCACAAACGATCTTGCAAAAATCCCATAAAAAATGGTAGAAGATAATATAAAAGAGTAGTTGGAAACTTATCTGGCTGCAATCCACTGACTACACAAACACACTTAGAAGTAGCGGTGGAGTGTTCCTAACCAACCTAGACGCCTCGAACTAATTCACTTCAAAGATGGAATGAGGAACCCTGACTTGCCTCAGAGCAGCCCCAAGTGAAAGCCCCCAACATATAAGGATGGTGACGTAAGAAAAAACAACATATAGATGGTAAATATATAATTAAGAAAAGTGAGGCCTTGCTAGATAGATACAAAAGTATAGGATAGATTGCTAATTGCAGCCAGTAAAAACCCTGAATAATACCAACACCTGATAATCAAAAATTCCCTAAAAGATCACACGATCTTCCTCTCACTGTATCAGGAACTCTTGTGCAAATACATTTAAATTGAAAATGCAAATATAATAGAAAAGATCTTAACTATAAAAACACATGAGATACAAAAATACAAAACTCCTTATCAAGCAGGGAGTAAAAACTCCCCTTATTGCTGGGAATAAATAGTCCTCCAAAATAGTGCAGGAAAAGCACTTATTCACTTGCAAGAAACAAAAAGGGAATATTCTCAAACACGGATTTAGGAAAAAGATATAGATTAAGCAGAAACGCCCTTCAGTGCAAATTCAGCCTTTAACCAAGCCCAGGCTAAGAAAACAAAATACTTATCAGGCATAGCTGCAGACTCAGGATGACATGGAAACAAAACCAATGCAAAGGAATGAAAAAGCGCTGTGGAAATCATTCCTGGAAATTTTCAAAAAGGCGCTGAAAAAAAGGCAAGACAAAACCTACAGGGAAAGGCAAAAGCCTAAAGGCTGGAGGACAAATTCAGGACATCTTAACATGGAGCAGAAACAATTATCACCAGCAAAGGTTAGACAGAGACTGCCTTCCTATATTCCCCCAGGCTGGACTCCATAGGCTTCCTGAAACAGCAATCGTCCCCAACACCTGTCTGAGCGACAGATACAGAATCAGACTCAATACCAGCACTACCCCACCAGAGGGAGCCCAGAAACATTCACAAGAGGAGACACTTCCTGGTAGGGGAAACTCACACGGTTACTGTTATTACTGACCACAAGAATCTGTTTTACCTTGAGACTGCTAAGCGCCTTTCTCCAAGACAAGCTCGGTGGTCGTTCTTTAATATATTTAACTTTTTTGTCACCTATTGCTCTGGATCTAAAAACACTAAAGCAAATTCATTGTCCAGGTGCTTTCCTGCTTGTGGAGAATCTCAGGAGGAACCGGTGCCCATCCTGCAGAAAGGGGTGGTTGGGTTAGTACTGAGTACTGAGGTTGCATCTGAGAATGCTGAGGCCCAGAATGAGGCACCATCAAGGGTTCCAGCTAACAGTTCATTTGTTCCCCTGAACCTTCGCCATACGGTTTTGGGGGAGCATCATGATTCTGTTCTAGCTGGTCACCCTGGGGTGAAGGATACATTGGAATTCCTATTGCATTGGTTTTCGTGACCCAAGATTGGTAAGGAAGTGGTCTCCTACATGTCTGCATCTACCATCTTTGCGTGATCCAAAGCATCGCACTCTCATCCATTGGGGTATTTGCTACCTCTAGGTGTACCTAGGAAACTCTGGATAGACATTATCATGGACTTCATTATGGGATTTTACCCCTTCTGCTGGCAACACGGTTATTTTACTGGTGGTTAACACATTTTCTTAGATGACCCACTTTGTTGACTTACTGTCTTTACCTAATGCCAAGACATTAGCCCAGATTTTTATACCCTAGATTGTCTGACTCCATGGAGTCCCATCTGACATTGTACCTAATAGGGATACTCAGTTCATTGCGAATTCTGGAAAGCATTTTGCTCTTGATTGGGGAACAAGTTGTCTCACTCATCAGCTTTCCATCTGCAGTCCAATGGTCAGTTAGACCACATGAATCAAAATCTGGAACAATATTTGCCCTGTTTTGTGTGTGACAAGCAGGAGGAGTGGTTGACATTCCTTCCTCTGACAGAATTCGCTAACAATAACCACCATCATGAGTTCTCTGGGGTATCACCCTGTTTCTGTATGTATGGATTACACCCTAAGTTTTGTAGATTTTGTAAAGGTCACTGTGCCGGGGTACCGGAGGACGAACAGGCAGGGTCTGTATTATCGTCTACCTGGCATAAAATTCAGCAGCGCTTGCGTAGCATAGGCTCTAGAAATAAACGTGTGACTGACTGTGGACATGTGCCAGGTCCGGGCCTGTGTGTGGGTGACTGGACCTTGTTAACCACAAAAAACATTAAGCTGAAGGTACCATCCCTGAAGCTGGGACCTTCTTTAATTGGTCCTTTCAAAATCTGTGTATAATCAATTCACTGGTATATCGTTTGGCATCACCAGCATTATACAGGTTTCATAATGTGTTCCACAAATCTCTTTTAAAGATATTTGTGGGATCAAGAACTTTGCCTCCTTTCCTGCCGCCCCCAGTCTTGATAGACGAATTCCTGGAGTTTGAGGTGCCTAAACTTATTGACACTCGGGTGGTGCGTCGCTCTGCAATATCTGGTACATTGTCGGTGTTACGTTCCGGGAAGATTGGACTTGGGTACCAGCATCACAAATCCATGCAGATCGTCTGGTTAAGGCCCTTTATTAAAACCATCCTGACAGACCTAGGCCAGGTGGGCCTGAGGTTCCAGAGATCCCTCGAATAGGGAGGTGTACTGTCATGCGATATTTGGCTCTGCACAGACTTGGAAGCACGGCGGCTTCAGACTCTATTCACACTACAGAGTTTGACAAGCAACCTGAGGCTTCAGAATTGTTCAGTCAGAGCTGAGCACTGGGTGATTCATTTTCCCTGGTCTTCAGCCCCGCAGGAGTTAATTCCTGCAGACTGGTGAGCAGGAACTAGGAGCTCAGGTTGTTAATTGCCATGTGCAGCGGTCTCCTTCCTATTTAAGGTACGAATTAACTCCAGTATGTGCCAATAATAACTTAAGCATAAGCTCCAGTGATTCCAGTCTTAGTGGTGATCCTGTTTATGGTGATCTATGTTGCAAATTTGCATGTTGTGGAAGTTCCCCTGTTGTGCGTTTACTTCCTTCCCTTTTCTTTATTCCCCTGTACACAGATTATCTCTCCTTTGTGGTTTAGTGCAGTGTGTATGGGTTTTTGTTTTCCCTTGTCCTTAACGTTTCAGTGGGGTTTTGGTTATTGTGTTTCCAGCCCACCCCAAGGGTGTGGGGGAGGGGGAGTAAGATCAGGGTTCAGACAGGAGTCAGGTTCATGCTTGGGGCTCGGACGTGGCTACCATCAAGCCTACCTCCGAGTTAAGTGACAGTGCAGGGTCTCAAGCCTGAAGGTTTAAGGGCCCCTGTTCTGTCATTACATACCCCATGACATATAGATAAAGTCTCCCAATATTTGCTGAGCACTCCTTTTCCCACCAGCCTAAGGTTGTTTTTAATCAGTGTTTGATCCTACCTGCCCTTTATATTTGTGGCTTAGCCCAGGTAGAGGCATATTTGATAAATATTAGGTTTACGCTCCCAGCAAAGAAAAGCACTCCTTGTCATGGCTGGTGGGCACTCATGAATTGAGCAATTTGTGCGTTTAATACCTCTGTTTTATTCTATGGTTCATGCAAATGTCACATATTCAGTGTTTTCATACATCTTAGAGCACATGGTGAGAAACTTTTTTTGTTTGTTGATAGGTAGATATGTGGCGCCCCTGAGACTCAGTCGCCACAGGGTTTTGCATCTGACTTAAGGTGCAATACTCATACCGGGTAAGGAAGAGGTTAATCACTGGTTTTCACTTACACAACACACACAGCATAGGTGCTTTCCCACTGGAACTGGGCTAAAGGTGGTCACCATAACAATGGGTTTTTCCAAGCCACCAGTGAGTCATCAGTAAGGTGGGGACAGCAAGGGGAAGTGAGAGAACAAACAGTTTTTACCTCAGAATAGTTTGAGACTCAGAACAACACGGTCGCTGTGGAGAGTGCTTCAGAGCGTCCACAGTTAGGATCGGGCAGACTGGAAGGAGCGGGAGATGACCAGTGGAGCTGTGGGACACAGAAGCAACAGGGTAGCAGGAGGAAGAGCTCAATAGTTCCCTCAGTACCAGTGCAGTTCAGGGTGCAGAGCCCTAGGGTGGCGTACACTCCACAGTGTGTCATCAGATTCTGCAGGACAGGGGGATTTCATGTTTCTGTGGCCACCAAAGATCCCGGGGCACAGCAGCACAAAGAGTCAGGGATCAGGACCACGGTTGGGCCCACGTTTGATTGGGACAGGAACTTTAACACCGATCAGGGATCCCCAAGCACTTCAGGTCATGGGGATTCACACAGCAAGTGCAAGGAAGGAAGATCTCACACTCCACAACACCGGTGGTGGCTTCTGAGGTACCTGGGATCAGCTGGGGCCCATCACGGGGATACCAGCACTCCAAGGGTGACAACTGAACTGTGAGTAAAAGACCTGGAACCACAACTACTGTGTCAGCCCTTCATTGCCAGCGTCGTTGCCGCGCGCTCTGGCACCAATGGCCACTACTACCTCCATCATCCTCCCTGGGGCCTAGCTTCACCTGTGGGAAGCTGAACTATCCTAACAGTGACCGCAGCGGCACCTAATCCCTGGCCTCATACCGCAGGTGGCATCATGAGACAACTACTATTCCCAACATCTCCAATCCCCAACATCCCCATCCTCTATCCCTCCAATTCCCCTTTTGGAGTACACCTTGGGGCCACGAAGTTGGGCAGGGCCACCCGTGACATCCCGGACCCGACATCACCAGTACATTTAACCCCTGCCCCTTGGGTGCTATAGACAGATAGATAGATACTGTAGGTAGATAATGGATTGATTTGATTGATAAGAAAATAATAATGCATTTGTTCATAGGAACCAAATAGCCAAATAAATACTTCTATTTTCTCTAGCTATAGTGTTAGCCTCCACCCTCTGTCCTCTGCTGTTATACATTAGATTAAATTATTTCCCATTTTGCTGCTTTTTAACTTTCATCGCCGTAGCTAAAATAGTTCATTTGTATTTTTCCGGCAGGCGGCTGAGGATGCGTCTCGGTAGTGATAAATGTCCAGTAGAGCGCAGCAGAAGGGACACATTGCAATATGTAAAGTCTGTTTGCTTCTTATCTGCCTCTCTCCGCGGCGGCGTTGGTACAGGGCTCCCATCGGAGCTCTTGACAATAGAACTGCTACTTTAATCAATGCAGCCCAGACAACGTAGAGCTGTGTACGGCAGTATCTCATGTCAGACACGGACACATGAAAGCATCTGTGCACTATGAAGACCTTAGGACAGGTGCGGAGCTCTTATGGTAGTCTGCGATGGTGGGGATTGGGAGTCTCCGCTGGGATCTAACTCTACCAGGTATCTGGGCACAACACAATGCTTGTCTGCCTAATGCCAACATTATCCTGTGTATCTTCCTATCCGGCTGTCACGTTGCCATCCATCACATCTGTCACATTGTTGTGTACCTGCAGGAGAATGCTTTGGGAGCATTGAGGTATAAGTAGACAGGAAGACACCAGAATATAACAGAAAGTACATTTTTATAGGATTTTTAGCTGCACCATTTCCATCACATTGCTTTTCTCGCGTTTCCCCGGATTGCCAGGCTCTTTGATGAAACAGGCTTCTCAATGTGTTGAAACTTGAATTATTTTTCTCCTCTGCTGAGGAGTTGCTAAATTTTTCTGCATTTTCTTATATACTTTTAGTGGTGACTGGAAAACTAATATATAAACCATAGGAACACTTGAAAGCAGGGGCGGACATATCATTGGTACAGCCTCTCAGGAACCCAAGAGGTTGGGGGTCCATTTCTTCCTCCAAAGCGTGTGGAATTGTGCGTTTTGATGAGTTATTGAACTGATAAGGGCCCATATACTGTTCTTGCACAGGGGCCCTTTTTTATCTGTGTCCGCCAGTGCTTGAAGGAGATCTTGATTCTAGAAGCTTCTGGGTTTCACTGCAACATGTCATTTGTAATAACAGTGTTTTTTTAATTGGAAGTGGTGCAATTGATCCTCTTCAGGTACAATGCCTGGGTGCAATACAGTATTAAATGTTCTGCTTTACCTGGTTGCATCAGATTGCTGATGATGTCACGGGTGTGTCACGGGTGACACACATTCATGTGGTTTCTGACCATAGAAGGTCACAGTGTTTGGTTGCACAGAATGCTCCTTGACTTTCCATTGTTCCTGCTGTCAGTGTTCATTGGTATAGGTAGCTCTCCTGCTAGATTCATCTTTCTCCCATTTGGACCCAGCAGGAGATCGCCTTCCATCCACCTGCTGATCATCAGTATTCTCTTGGTGCTTAAATACCCCTTACTTCTTTGAACTTGTGCTGGTGTTGCGGGCGGGGGCTGCCACCACTTCTTCTCTCGGGGGCCTGATCGGATCCGGGTTCACTGCTGTGGCTCGAGTGGTGACCGGACCCGGGCTCGCGCGGCCGTTTGTCCTCACAACCGTCGGAAAGGGGATATTTACAGGGGAGGTGTTGTGTCTGTGACGCCACCCATGGGTTGCGGTGAGGGATGGTCGCACCACCGCTGCCTGGTGATGGGGCGCCCGGGGCTGATGGAGCAGGGCAGTGTCACGGGCGGGGAGGACGCCACTGCGCTGCGCTCGCTAACGCTCGGGTCCGGCGCTGCTGCGATGGCTGCTCGGTGGCTCGAGCGGTGGGCCGGATTCGGGAACTCGAGCGGCGCTCCTCGCCCGTGAGTGAAAGGGGTGGTTGGTTTGGGGAATCCTGTTCGTGACGCCAAGTTGTCTCGGGCGGAGGGGCCGCGCTCGCTACGCTCGGGTCCGCAGCTGCTGCTGCTGCTTGGTGGCTCAAGCGGTGGGCCGGACCCGGGGACTCGAGCAGCGCTCCTCGCCCACGAGTGAAAAGGGGGGTGGTTTGTTTGGGGAGATAGTCCGTGACGTCACCCACGGGTCGTGGTGATAATGGGCACCACCGCTGCTGGTGACGGGGATCCCGGGAGCGATGGCAGGGAGCAGCTAGGATGTTGGTTCCCCCTCCGTGGGTAGGGGTTGGTGATCCCGGGGCCCGGTGGTGATACTGGGAGGCAGGGTAGCTGGGTTGCAGGGTTGCGGAGGCAGCGCGGCGTGGTGCTGGATGGCACTGCTGTACTCATTCAGGCACAAATTCACAGAGTCTCTGGTAAACTAGAAACTGCCGGAGTCCACAGCCTTCAGTACGGAGGGTGTTTAAGTTCCACACACGGTGCAGCAGCCCCTGTTCTTTCCCTGCAGCCAGGTGCCTCTTTCTCCACTCTTTCTCTTTCTTTCCTCCTCAGCCGGGAACAGGGAGTCCACTCCCCTGCAGTGATCCGGGATCTCTTTTGATACCGGCGGGCCACTACCCTGCCCCGGTCACCTCAAGTCCCTTCCTCACTAACAGCCTGTCCCGGCCCTTTTGGAGCACGCGTCTGTAACAGCCCGGGAGCTACAACTCCGTGCTCCTCTCCTCTCCTTCTCCCCACACACTCTGCTCTCACCCCTCCCCTCCTGCTCAGTTTAGCTCTTACACTGGGGGGGGGGGTGTCTGTCCTGCTGCACTAGTGTGGGATCAGGTTACCAAGGAGGAGAATGGCCTGCACTTTGCTGGATTTTTGCAGGCTCTGTGACACCCTGGTTTTGCCAGGGCGTCACACACCCCCTTGGTAAAACACAGCACCAACATTTATTGTAACGGGAAAAAGAAAGTGCACACATTATAACTATACATCTTCCCACATCGGGAGGTACATTTACTAAAACTTTAAACTGTTCTGCCACCCCACACCTGCGGTGCAGATGGCCTCCTCCTGAACTTGAGGACGTTCAACAGGGGTGACAGTCCATAAAACAGTCAACTTTTTTTTTTAACTTGCAGGTAGCTGTCCATGTTCTGCTACCGTCGCTGCTGCCGCCGCTGCTCCCGGTACGGGGCACGGGTCCCGTGCTCAGCCTCCTGCGTAAGAGCCAGGCCTACTCGGATGCCCTCGGCTCCATCTCTCACTGTCCTGCTCCTCTCTGCAGGTACACTCCGGCTGCTCCATAGCTGGGACGGGGTACCTGGGAGCGGTTGGCACCGCATCTGGGGCAGACTTCCAATCGGGTGTCGCCTCCGCTGCGGCCGGGCGGACTGCCGGAGCCGACATCATCACCGTTGCGGCCGGGCGGACTGCCGGAGCCGACGTCATCACCGTTGCAGCCGGGCGGACTGCCGGAGCCGACATCATCACCGTTGCGGCCGGGCGGACTGCCGGAGCCGACGTCATCACCGTTGCGGCCGGGCGGACTGCCGGAGCCGGGTGAGATGTCATCGAGGTTGCGGCTACTGCTTCCAGGAACCAGACGGGTGCAGAGTCCTGGCGTCCCTGCTCTTTATACCTTCGGTTACATCAGGTACACCTGCACCCGCCTCCCCTTGGTTCTTTCTAGCACTTCCTTCTTCTGGGGGCGGGGCTTCACTTTCATGCCCTCCCTGCTCGGGGAAAACGCTCGAGCGGGAAATCTTCGCGCTAAAAGATGGCGGACCTTCCAATTTTTCGGCCGGACGCCGCCAGCGGGGACTGCAAGGCGCACTTCTACCGGTAGGTAGATCAGTTCTATCCTGTTCGCAGATGCCAAGTTATCGCGGGCGAGGAGGACCGGGTCCGGCGCTGCTGCGATGGCTGCTCGGTGGCTCGAGTGGTGGGCCGGATCCGGGGACTCGAGCAGCGCTCCTCGCCCGTGAGTGAAAGGGGTGGTTGGTTTGGGGAATTTAGTCCGTGATGCTACCCACGGGTCATGGTGAAGATAGACACCACCGCTGCTGATGACGGGGATCCCAGGAGCGGTGGTAAGGAGCAGCTGGGATGTTGTTACCTCCCTCCGTGGGTAGGGGTTGGTGGTCCCAGGGCCCGATGATGTGACGGGGAGGCTGGGTTGGTGAGGTGCATGTTGCAGGCACAGCGCGGCGCGGTGCCAGATGGCACGGGTGTACTCACTCAGCAAGAAAGGTACAAAGTCCTCGGTAAACCAAACGGCTGGATGGACGGATCCCGCAGCCGGCTGCAGTGTCTCTCCCCGGACAGGTGATGGCGGCTGTCTTTCCTTGCACCTTGATGTTCTCCTTTTGACTACTATGGATTCCCAACGGTAGTCCGCTCCCCGGTGTATGGGTACCGGAGGAGCCCGTTTGCCTGCAGGCGCTGGCCCTTGGGTCTCTAGCCTTAGGCGGTAGCTGTATACCCTCACGGTGTGGGCGATTGCCTTCAATCGGGACTTTTGCTGTTATGAAACCCCTGGGGTTCCAGTCACATTCGGATCTGACTATTGACGGCGGCTCCAAGCCTGGTCGGGGTCCGATGGCCCTGCCTGTGTGTGCTGGCTTCACTTCGCTCCCTGGTCGGTGCCGGCGAGTCGTCGCCCGACCCCGGTCCTACGGTTCCGCATTGCTCCACCACTCCTGCAGACGGCCATCACCGTCTGCCAACCTTGCTGTCAGTGCCTGGGCCACAAGCCCAGACACCCAAGTGCTCACTCCTCTCACTTCAAACTCCAAACTCTATCTGTCACTTTTCCCGCCTCCAGGCCTGTGAACTCCTCGGTGGGTGGGGCCAACCGCTTGGCTCCGCCCCACCTGGTGTGGACATCAGACACTGGAGGGAGGCAACAAGGGTTTTGTGTTTGGCTGGTGTCCCTGTCTAATGGGGGTGGGGGTGTTTGTGTGTTATCTGTGACGACCTGGCTAGGCCAGGGCGCCACAGCAGCAAGATGGGATCCCATCCACGGGAAGGGGAGGTGTAGTCCTGGTGCCCTAGGATGGAACATGGGAGTGATGGCGGACCGGGGGACAGTGGTGTACTCACAGTTCAGTAATTTCACACAAGTCCAGTAGTAAACCAAGGTGTTAGTGGCCGGCTGCCTTTGAAGGGTGCATTCGGGTCCCGCACCCAGATTAGTGAACAGGTGTCCCTTCCTCCTGCACGTTGTATTTTCCTTTCCTTTTTGGATGACTTCGCTTGGAACGGAGAAGTCCACTCCCGGTTCTGTTTGTGTTGGGAGCTGTGGCCCGCGAAAGCTGACCCTTGAGATTTTAGTGAGTTCTGACGGACACCCTATCCCCCGCATTGGGCTTCCATTTCGCTCTATCTGGGCAGTTAATGGGACAAAGCCTGAAACCTTGCCCCCGGTTGGTTAATTGGAGAGGGGCTTGCAACCTTCCCCGCCCTATGGTCCAGGCACCCCGACTGTGCACGGCCTTTGGACCGGATTCACGCTGTCGGCACCGGAGGGCTACAACCCTGCCCCGGTCCACTTTAGGTCTCTCGTGACCGGATCTCCGTCACCTGTGGCCCTCTTCACTGTCTATCACTTAGCCGGGTAGTCCAAGGACTACTTCCCCTGACTACACTGCACAGTTTGCTCCACACACCTCAACTGTCCAAACTAGACTCCAACTTGAACTGTTGTGTTCCTGCCTCTGACACCTCAGGACCCCTAGGTGGGCGTTCTCATCCGCCTGATCCCACCCACTGATGTGTCCCTATTATCACGAGGGGGTGGCTAGGGTTTAATGGCTGTGTGTTGTACCTGGGTGTGGGTTTTGATGGTAGCAAGGAGGATGTACACTTTTGTGACTACCTGGTTTTGCCAGGGCGTCACACTGGTGACATTTTCAGTTCACTCAAGCTCTGGTTGCAAGCTGGAGGCTTGTACTCCTCTGTGGTATCATTGCAGAAAACATTTGCTGAATTTCTACCTGTGTTATCTGTAGATAAGTAGTTCATGCACTTTCCCCCTGTATGTCCTCCTTGTGTCTTCTATAGTGTTTAGTGGGTTGATGAAGAGCTCATCCCACCCATTCCCTATTTAGGGTCCAGTACTAGGGATACCTAGGGTCAGGTATCTGGCTCGGCGCATAGGTGTGGAACCTATCTAAGGCGGTGAGGGACCCCAGGGACCAACAGTGGCTTTGGTCAGGGGTTACCATCTTCCCTTTCCCTAAACATAGGGTTGCCCTTCCCTTTCGCTGTTCACTTAGTACTTCCCCATACCTAGTGTGACAAATGAGCAGCTGTTATAGAACTCACACAAATAGAGTTATTGCAGCAGAGTGATGCAAATGGCTTCTGTCCTGTCTTGATGGGAACCATAAAAACAAGACAGGAATTATAAGAACATATGAGTGTTGTAATCTAGAAGATAGTAGAGTAGATTCAGAAATGAAGTGGAGTTTGCCAGAGAAGCTAAAACTAAGCTGTTACAGCAATATAGTAGAGTTGAGTAAGTGGCAGTTCTAAGTTTCCAAGAGATTCCAATGCAGAACTAGCACAGTGGTGTAGCAGAATTCACTCAGCTGCACAGTTGAGTTTGCTACAGAGTCCAAAAAGAACTGTCATAGATGTAGAACAGAGTTGACTTCAGCAGAGCTGAGTTTATAAGAGTCCAATTCCAGAGCTGGTGGTAGTGTGGCAAAGTTTGCCATAAGGTCCAAGGCGGAGTTGACCATCTAAATAGCAGAGCCACAGCAATGTAGTAGGGCTAGGTTTGTCACAAGGTTCAAATCAGAGCAGAATAACATGCTGCCCAAGATTTATCAAGAAGTTTTAATAGTGCAGAAAGGCAGTCAACAGTACTAGTGTGGCGCCCCAGGACCTGATCGCCACAACAGCATTGCCCCTCCAAAGGGTTAATGCTGAGCCTGGAGTTAATTGGGGGAATCATTGGCCAGTAAGTTCAACATCCAACGCAGTTTCTCCCTCAGGCCAGCAGGGGGAGCTCTGAACCTGGAGTTCCAGGGAGCATTCCTCAAGTCTAACCTGAGGGAGGAGTTAGTGTTCAGTCTGTGTAGAGAGAGCAGAGAGTGCAGAAGCAGAGTAGTGCTGTCCTGTGGAACTGGGGCCTAGAGCTGGAATAGCTTGTCCCAGTGAAGCAAGATTTGCAGAGAGGCACAGAAGAGACTCAGACATCGGAGTCTGTGGTTGCCAGGGTATAAAATCCTTCCCTGGTGGCCGAATCCGGAGGGCAGGAGAGCTGCAAGCCCCCTGGCCCATCAGCAATCTGAAGGTACAGCTGCAAACCAAAGGGCCCGGTGTGGACTCCAGCAGAGAAGCACCCGAGAGGGCCTGTGCAGCCTACCACACAGAAAAAGGGACGAACAGCAAGAGGGCCATTGCTAAATTCAGAGTGCAGGGTCCTGTAGAAGAAAAGAAAGAGCAGGGAGTAGGCCTCATACTCAACTGGCCAAAGAGATCACCCCCAGGCACTTCCAGGCCAGCCGGATCATCCTTACCACCTGTGACGGTCTCCCAGGACTAAACTGTTGCCAAGTAAAAGAGGAGAAGGTAAAGAGACTACTGTTTGTGCCTGTTTCTTTCACTGCCTGTCGGCCCTGCACCGTATTATTCACACATCACACCATAGACTCTCACGAGCACCAACTGTTGCCCTGGGGCACCGCTCCACCTGTGGGGAGCAGGACCATCCGAGCTGCCATACCACCAGCCCCAGAGGCCTCATACAGCAGCGGCGGCTTAATAGCCGCAAACCACAGGTGGCATCACAAAAATACAAACTTTAACCCCTTCACCCCCGGCCACTAAAACACCCTAATGACCGGGCCATTTTTTGCAATTCTGACCAGTGTCACTTTGACAGGTTATAACTCTGGAACGCTTCAACGGATCCTGGCGATTCTGACATTGTTTTTTCGTGACATATTGTACTTCATGTCAATTGTAAATTTACGCCGATAATTTTTCCGTTTATTTGTGAAAATTTAGGAACTTTTGCGAAAATTTTGAAAATTTTGCAATTATCAAACTTTGAAAATTTATGGCCATAAATCTGAGAGATATGTCACACAAAATAGTTACGAAATAACATTTCCCACTTGTGTACTTTACATCAGCGCAATTTTCGAAAGAAATTTTTTTTTCGTTAGGAAGTTAGAAGGGGTCAAAGTTCATCAGCAATTTCTAATTTTTCCAACAAAATTTACAAAATAATTTTTTTAGGGACCACATCACATTTGAAGTGACTTTGAGAGACCTAGGTGACAGAAAATACCCAAATGTGACCCCATTCTAAAATCTGCACCCCTCACACTGCTCAAAACCACATCCAAGAAGTTTATTAACCCTTTAGGTGCTTCACAGGAACCAAAGCAATGTGGAAGGAAAAAATGAAAATTTTACTTTTTAACACAAAAATGTTACTTTAGCTATAACATTTTCATTTTCACAAGGGAGAAAAGAGAAAGTGCACCCTACAATTTATTGTGCATTTTCTCCTGAGTACGCTGATACCCCATAAGGGGTAAAAATCAATTGTTTGGGTGCACGGCAGAGGTCGAAAGGGAAGGAGCGCCATTTGAATTTTGAACGCAAAATTAGCTGCACTCATTAGCGGACGGCATGTCGGGTTTGAAGACCCCCTGAGGTGCCTAAACAATGGAGCTCCCCCACAAGTGACCCCATTTTGGAAACTAGCGCCCTCAAATAATTTTTCTAGATGTTTGGTGAGCACTTTGAACACCTGGGGGCTTCACAGAAGTTTATAACGTTGAGCCGTGAAATGAAAAATTTTTTTTTTACCACAAAACTGTTGCTTCAACTAGGTAGCTTTTTTTTTCATAAGGGTATCGGGAAAAAATGCAACATAACATGTATTGTCCATTTTCTCCTGAGTACGCAGATACCTCATATGTGGTGGAAATCAAATTTTTGGGCACACGGCAGAGCTCGAAAGGGAAGGAGCGCCATTTGAATTTTTGAACGCAAAATTAGCTGCACTCATTAGCGGACGCCATGTGAGGTTTGAAGACCCCCTGAGGTGCCTAAACAATGGTGCTCCCCCACAAGTGACCCCATTTTGGAAAATAGAGCCCTCAAATAATTTTTCTAGATGTTTGATGAGCACTTTGAACACCTGGGGGCTTCACAGAAGTTTATAAAGTTGAGCTGTGAAAAGAATTTTTTTTTTTTACCACAAAACTGTTGCTTCAACTAAGTAGCTTTTTTTTCCACAAGGGTATCAGGAAAAAATACACCATGAAATTTATAGTGCATTTTTTCCTGAGTAAGACGATACCTCATATGTGGTGGAAAGTAATTGTTTGGGCGCATGGCGGGGCTCAGAAGAGATGGAGCACCATTTGACAGCAAAATTTGTTTGAATCATTAGCTGATACCATGTCACGTTCGGAGACCCCCTGAGGTGCCTAAACAGTGGAGCTCCCCCACAAGTGACCCCATTTTGGAAACTGGACCCCTCAAGGAGTTTATCTAAATGTTCAGTGAGCCCCAAGGGGCTCCACAGAAGTTGATAATGTTGAGCCATGAATACAATTTTCTTTTGTTTTACCACAGAACTGTTACTTGAACCAGGTAGCTTTTTTTTCACAAGGGTATCAGGAAAAAATGCACCATAAAACGCACCATTTGACAGCAAAATTGGTTGGAATCATTAGCGGATGCCATGTCACGTTTTTAGACACCCCCCCCCCTATGGTGCCTAAACAGTGGAGCTCCCCCACAAATTACCCCATTTTGGAACTAGACCTCTCAAGGAATTTATCTAGATGTTTAGTGAGCCCCTTGTACCCCCAGGGGCTCCACTGAAAGTTGATAACGTTGAACCGTGAAAATTATTTATTTTTTTTTTAAATTTTTGCAGCAACAAGGTAGCTTTTTTTTTTTCTTTTTACAACAGTATCAGGAAAAAATGCACCATAAAACGTATTGTGCAATTTTTCCCGAGTACGCAGATACCTCATATGTGGTGGAAATCAATTGTTTGGGTGCATGGCGGGGCTCAGAAGACAAGGAACGCCATTTGACTTTTCAAACGCACAGACGCAGTGCACTGATCGGCCGCTGCAGGAGGCACGGTCGGAAGAGATACAAAAAGCGCTGGGGATACGGAAAAAAAAAAAAAAATTCACGCCAAAAATTGAGCAGGGATGCTGATCCACGCTCAGCGGGATGCACGGACAGATGCGATACTTTTTTTTCCGTATCCCCGACGCTTTTTGTATCGCATCAGTCCGTGCGTCCCGCCGAGCGCTGATCAGGGATGCACATAACGGATCGGCATCCCTGCTCAATTTTTAGCGTGACTTTTTTTCCGTATCCCCGAATGCTTTTTGTCATGCCAAAAATTGAGCAGGGATGCCGATCCGTTATGTGCATCCCTGATCAGCGCTCGGTGGGACGCACGGACTGATGCGATACAAAAAACGTCGGGGATACGGGGAAAAAAAAGTCCCGCCGAAAACTGACCACGGATACAGATCCGTTATCTGCATCCCTGATCAGCGCTCGGCGGGACGCACGGACGCATGAGGTGTAAAAATGGACAGGGAATAGAGGAAAAAAAAAGAAAAAAAGAAAAGTTATACTCACAGTACCCAGAGGATTAGCAGGAGGAACAGCTTTACAGGAGCAGCAGGCAGGAAGTTGGACAGCTCAGCAGAAGACCCAGGAAGAAGGACCCAGCGATGGAGGCAGATGTGATTGGGCCAGTGAAGACCTCGGAGGACCCAGTGAAGACAGGTAAGGGGACGTCGGGGGGACAGCAGAGGGGGAGGGGGAGAGCAGAGGGGGAGAGCAGAGGAGGAGGGAGATACCGGAGGAGCTGCAGAATAGAGATCACGGGGGAGGCCGGCAGATTGGGATGGCGGGGGGCAGATCGGGATGGCGGGGGGCAGATCGGGATGGCGGGGGGCAGATCGGGATGTCAGGGGGGCAGATCAGGATGTTGGGGGGGCAGATCGGGATGTCGGGGGGGCAGATCGGGATGTCGGGGGGCACATCGCAGGGGGGCACGGGCAGGGGCCATTACGGGAGTGCACAGGAGCAATCACAGGAGCGCGCAGGGGCTGCAAGGTGAGCACAATACTCACCGCTCCTGCTCCTGCTCCACATGACAGCAGCGGCAGCAGCAGCGGTGGCGTGGTACCACTAGTACCAGCAAGTGCTGCACGCTGCAGACATGTTGGGGGAGGGTCCCCAGACCAGCACAGGCCTGGGGAGGGCGGCCACCAGCAAATCAAACCGCCCCACTGCACACTGATTGGAGCGATTGCGCGTCATAGCACAATCGCTCCAATCAGTGCTGCAGGGGCTGGGGGCGGCATGTTTGAGATCCACCTATGATCTGCTGTACCTGCTACGGCATCTCATAGCCGGATCTCACAGTATCGCACTATTTCCGGCATTATTTTTACCGAAATCAGTGCGAAAGATGTGGTTGGCGGTTCAGATTTGAACAGCCAATCACATCGATCGTCGATTGGGGGTGGCGATGCCACTCCCCCTGGGGTGAAGCAAAGGTCCCCTGATGTAAGAAACAGCAGGGGACATCATTTGAAAGCCATTGCTATGGCCACGGCAATCAAATGAACTTTAGGCCGTAAAATTACATCCCTGGTCGTTAAGTCACGTTAAAATAGGACGTAATTTTACTGCCCGCGGTCGTGAAGGGGTTAATCAACCCCACTGAAACCATATAAATTGACCCCACCAGGGTACGGAGTCGGGCCCAGCCACCACTGACTACCCCCGGACTAGTCCGGCCCGGCACCGGGTGTCCCATAGCCCTGGGGTGGCCGAGTCAACTTTGGCGTCACGAACAGGATAACCGTGCCCGGTCCCACCGGGTACTGTGCGCCTGCAGAAACTGTGCTTAAAAGACTGTGTTACTGTTTGAAAACTGCCGCCACCATTAGCCTCGCTGAGCGCAGGAAGAAGGGGGGCGTGCCTGAAAAAGAACGCGAATGGAGCGCGCCATCAGAGCGGAGGGTCGTTAACCCCGCGCTACCCGGAAGAGATTTTGAAAAGTGAATGGAGCCCGGTAGGGTTCACTAAGGGGGAGGAAGATATCCGACTCAGAGGGAGAGCAGGTGGCTGCCATAGCCCGAGACGCCGCAGCACCAGCCGAAGCAATCCCAGTCGCCGTCGCCCCAGCCCCCGCTGTAGCGCCGGTAATGCCGATCACAATGCCGTACATCCCGGGAGCAGAATGGCTGCCGCAGTACTCCGGGGAGTCACATACCCTGAACGACTTCAGAGAAAGGTTGCACAGCTTGTTTAGAGTGTATCCTCTGACTGAGAGCCAGAAGGTGGGCATATTAATGGGGCAGCTAGCTGGCGCGGCCCAGCGTGAAGTGAATTCCTGGCCTGACACAGATAAAGGGACAGCGACCCAGATACTGGCTAAGTTAAAGAGTACTTTTGACACCCGCACCGCAGCAGAAATAAAAATGAGATTCTTTGGGTGCAAGCAACGGGCCACAGACAGCATAAGGGACTATGCCTTAAACTTGCAGGAGGCCCTGAAAGCAATTAAACAGGTGACCCAGAGAGTGTACGTGAAGAAGACAAACTCCTAACTGAGCAGTTCATAGAGGGGCTCCTGTCAGATGCCCACAGGACACAGCTGCGTATCATGGTCCTGCAGAACCCTGCTCTGGACTTTGCAAAGTTTAAGGACTAGGCCATCCGGGTACTGAGAGAATCTACACCGAATGACCCAGTATCCCTCCGGCCTTTTGCTATCACGTACCCAGGGGTGGTGCCTGCAACACGAGCCGCTGCAGGGGCTGAGGCGCAGATCTTGGATAAATATCCCACTGCAGAGCTCAGACAGCAGGTCCAAGAGCTGACCAAGACAGTGGTTGCCCTCGCAAAAACAGTGCAGTCCCTACAAGTGACCCCATCACCTGCAAGAATCGAGTTGGCCTCCAGTCCAGATGACGTCCCATGGATGCGGCAAAGGAGGATTCCGCCGACCCGAGGAAAAGACACAGACCGGTATGATTCAACTGGACAACCGATCTGCCGCCGCTGCAGCCAGGCAGGCCACATTGCAAGACACTGTCCTTTAAATGGGCCGAGCCTGGGGCCAGGAGCCGACCCCAGGTGTAAGGAAGCCCGGCTCAACTCCTAGTCGCAGCAAGTATGTGGAAGGACGACCGGTCCTTCCTATTGTGCTGGATGGGATCCCTTTGAACGCCCTCCTGGCTACGGGGTCCCAGGTAACAACCATCCCTTATAGACTGTACAAAAGATATTGGGCTGATTCAGATATTGACCATGGCCCAGATGATGATTTAACAATTGTGGCCAGTAATGGTCAGCCCTTACCTCAAATTGGGTACAAAGAAGTAACCATTAAAGTGGGGCGGGTAGAATTGCCATGTCAGGGGATGATAATTGTAGATATTGATCGCAAGGAATCTAACCCACTGCTAACCATTGGTACAAATGTGATGGAAAATTGTCTTGCCGAAGTGATAATTTTGTTGCAGCAGGCGTCTGAAGGTGCCATCTCCAGGCAGCAGCGTGCCCTACAGAGGGAAATCAGAGCCCTGATGAGGAGGCAGCAGGTAGAGCTAGCCAGAGGAGAAATTGGCAGTGTGAGGGTAAGTGACCCCCTCCCCATTGCAATACCCCCAATAAGTGAAATGTTGATATGGTGTCGGGCAGCAATAGGCCTCAAGGGTCAGGATTACCCAGCCTTGGTAGAACCGGTGTATTCAGACAGCAGGCCTGGAGTCCTGATAGCCAGAGGGGTAGCAGACGTCCGCAAGGGAAGAGTGCCCGTCCGTGTCCTGAATTGTGGGGAGGAGGAAGCCAAATTGCCCCGGTACGCCACCGTAGCAAAACTGTACACTGTCAGTAACAATACCATCAAAGCAGTGGAACCCTTGATCCCGTCCGACCAGGCGGAAGACAATGGCTCCAAGGGACAGCTGGAGGACTGGTGCCAAAAATTACATGTGGGCACCGACTCCACCCCCTCACACCAAAAACATGGGGTTTACCGGGTGGTATAGGAATACGAGCGAGTCTTCAGCAAACACCCCCAAGATTTTGGGCAGGTAAAAGGGGTTAAACATCAAATCCCCACTGGTGACCATCATCCCATTAAAGAGAGATACCGCCCTGTACCCCAGCACAGTATCAGCGTGCCAAAGAAATGTTAGGGGAAATGACGGAGGCTGGGGTTATCAGAGATAGTTGTAGCCCCTGGGCAGCTCCACTAGTGCTCGTAAAGAAAAAAGATGGTACAATGAGAATGTGCGTAGATTACAGACAAATTAACCGCATTACACATAAAGATGCTTATCCACTACCCAGAAACAGAAGAGGTTCCAGATCCACCTAAGGAACTGTCCGTCCCAACACAAGATGACACGCCAGCAGTGGAACAGGAGAATCAACCCCCTGCCAGTGGTGAACCTGTCGTACCCTTGGTGAATCTCAGACCACGTAGGCAACCATCACGCATACCTCTCAGGGTTAGGCCTACCAGTGGCATTGAGGTAGTGCATACACCAAGTAGTCAGGGACAAACACCAGAGCTACGCAGGTCCCAACGTAGCACTCGGGGACAGCCCCCTCCAAGGTATAGAGAGTAAAAAGAAAAAGTACCTATTAGGATGTATATAGTTTAAAATGTTTTGTATAAAATGCTTTTTGTCTTAGGTGATTAAGTAAATGGACAATTGGGCCACTGGACTGTGGGTGGCCAACACTCTAACTGTACATAGTTAGCACCAGTGTGCTCAGCACCCCTGAAGAAAAACCCGTCCGGCGTGCATAGAGTGGGGTCATCAATGCTCTGACGCATGCCCAGTGCCTACGTTTGGGGGTTTTATCGCGGCGGGCCCCCCATGGAGCAGTGTATTGGACACCCAGCAGGGAGCCACACTAGACTCTTATAGTTTTATTTAAGTTTGTAACGTTTAAGAAAATGTGCCTCCCATAATGGGATGAAATGTTCTAACATGTTATGTTTTGTTTCTTCAGTCCGGGAGTACTGAGTTTAACTAAGGGGGAGTGTGGCACCCCAGGACCTGGTCGCCACAACAGCATTGCCCCTCCAAAGGGTTAATGCTGAGCCTGGAGGTAATTGCGGGAATCATTGGCCAGTAAGTTCAACATCCAACGCAGTTTCTCCCTCAGGCCAGCAGGGGGAGCTCTGAACCTGGAGTTCCAGGGAGCATTCCTCAAGTCTGACCTGAGGGAGGAGTTAGTGTTCAGTCTGTGTAGAGAGAGCAGAGAGTGCAGTCGCAGAGTATTGCTGTCCTGTGGAACTGGGGCCTAGAGCTGGAATAGCTTGGCCCAGTGAAGCAAGATTTGCAGAGAGGCACAGAAGAGACTCAGACATCGGAGTCTGTGGTTGCCAGGGTATAAAATCCTTCCCTGGTGGCCAAATCCGGAGGGCAGGAGAGCTGCAAGCCCCCTGGCCCATCAGCAATCTGAAGGTACAGCTGCATTCCAAGGGCCCGGTGTGGACTCCAGCAGAGAAGCACCCGAGAGGGCCTGTGCAGCCTACCACACAGAAAAAGGGACGAACAGCAAGAGAGCCATTGCTAAATTCAGAGTGCAGGGTCCTGTAGAAGAAAAGAAAGAGCAGGGAGTAGGCCTCATACTCAACTGGCCAAAGAGATCACCCCCAGGCACTTCCAGGCCGGCCGGATCATCCTTACCACCTGTGACAGTCTCCCAGGACTAAACTGTTGCCAAGTAAAAGAGGAGAAGGTAAAGAGACTACTGTTTGTGTCTGTTTCTTTCACTGCCTGTCGGCCCTGCACCGTATTGTTTACACAGCATCACACCATAGACTCTCACGAGCACCAACTGTTGCCCCGGGGCACCGCTCCACCTGTGGGGAGCAGGACCATCCAAGCTGCCATACCACCAGCCCCGGAGGCCTCATACAGCAGCGGCGGCTTAATAGCCGCAAACCACAGGTGGCGTCACGAAAATACAAACTTTAATCAACCCCACTGAAGCCATATTAATTGACCCCACCAGGGTGCGGAGTCGGGCCCAGCCACCACTGATTACCCCCGGACTAGTCCGGCCCGGCACCGGGTGTCCCATAGCCCTGGGGTGGGCGAGTCACTAGCGTAGGTAGCAAGTTTAGGAATAATCAAATGGTGAACTGTCTGATCTGGCCTATACAGTAAAGGCCGCTTTACACGAAACGACATATCTAACGATATGTCGTCTGGGTCACGGAATTCGTGACGCACATCCGGCATCGTTAGCGACGTCATTGCGTGTGACACCTACGAATGACCGCTAACGATTAGAAATACTCACCTAATCGTTGATCGTTGACACGTCGTTCATTTTCAAAATGTCGTTGCTCGTGCTGGATGTAGGTTGTTCGTCGTTCCTGAGGCAGCACACATCACTACGTGTGACACCCTGGGAACGACGAACAACAGCGTTCCTGCGTCCTCCGGCAACGAGGTGGGCGTGTCATTAATGCAGCTGGTCTCCGCCCCTCTGCTTCCATTGGTGGCCCGCTGTGTGACATCGCTGTGGTGGCGCACAGACCTCCCCCTTAAAAAAGAGGTTACTCGCTGCCCACAGCGAGGTCGCTAGGAAAGTAAGTCCGTTTTACGCGTCCTAGCGATATTGTTCGCCACGGGCAACGATTTGCCCATGACGCACAAATGACAGGGGTGGGTGGTTTCACTAGCGACATCGCTAGTCATGTCGCTGCGTGTAAAGCAGCCTTTGTCCTTATGCTTGATGTGAGACGTGCGCACCATAGAATAGAGAGAGACAATGGCTGGTGAAAGATGCAGCACATGGTCCTGCATACAGAAAAAAATTAACAGTAGATATGGGCATGGACCGTACAGATGAGTCCTCCTTGTCTTTCCTTTCAACTCAACATATCCTGAGATTAACAGCAGAAGATGATCAGATTAAAAAACAAAACATGATTTTGTGATACTCTATCAGGAGATGTTTAAACTATATGTCTCTTTATGTGGCCACCCAGTGGTTGAGTGCTTGTGAGAAATTGGGTCTGCCACAGAGCACGAATGACCTATGGAGCCTCATTCTCAGAACGAGGCTCCAAAGGATTTGATGAACACTATGGGACATTACACTATTGGATTACATCGGCACTGCGAGGATTTTATTTTAATTAATAAATTTGTAAATGAGGAAGTGTGGAGGAGTTTTTATCCAAAAATAACTATTTTTCCCTGTGTCTGTGTATTTTGTTTTTTCACTTTACACTTACTGGCCTAAGAATGGGGGTGTATTATAGATGCCTTTCCATTACTAACACCTGGACTTCATGCCAGCTGACATTACACAGCTGAAACCAAAGCCAAAGTATTACCGTGATTGCCACCTCTCCAAGGAAATCAGGAAGAGCAAGGCAAAGCGCCAGATTTGGCGCATCTAATGAATGTGCCACTTCTGGGGTGGCTGTGGGATGCCATTTTCAGACTGTGAGGGCCCAAATCGCTTTGGGCCTTCCCAGACTTATGATACCAGTCCTCAGCTGTCTGCTTTACCTTAGCCCGTTGTTATAAAAAATGGAGGGGATTCCACATCATTTTGTAAATTATTTAAAAAAATAATTGTAAAAAGTCGAGTGGGATCCCCTCTGTTTTTGATAACCAGCTAAGGTAAAGCAGACAGCTAAGGGCTGTAGCCTGCAACCATCTGCTTTACCTTGGCTGGCTATCAAAAATAGGGGGGACCCCACGTAATTTTATCCACATTTGTTTGCAGGTCAATTGTCCTGCTTTTGCCCCAATTTTGTTTCCTTTTGCAGCCCTCTAGCCCTTAGCATGACCCATTTTACATCCACTTTTCACAGCATAAAAGGATGGGTACCCATTGACTTATATGGGGTTCGGGGTTAAGTTTGGGTATCAAATCGATCTTTTAACTAAAATTTGTCTGGATTCGGTGAATCCGAACATCCATGGGTTTGCTCATTCCTAACCAAGGCTCATGAAGATTTGGTAAGCTCAACAGATTTTGGAGGTTTTCTGTGAATAAATTTGATAGAGCTTACAGGGAACCAAAGGATTCATGCTGCCCAAACCATGGGCAGCATGAATCAGACACTATGTTAATTCAGTTATGTATATTTTATTCCAAAACTGTGCAGTATTTCTTCTGAGAGAAGAATAAGTGGCCAGGGACCATGTGTATCGGATGAATAGTCCTAGAATATTCCCTTGTGGCTTCTATTTGCTCATTGCAGAAGACTGACAAGTCTTTCCCTATAGGGAAAGACCTATCAGTCTAAGGACCCCTTCAAACGTCCATGAAAATCACTCACATTTTTCACGGACGTGTCAAAGATGTGTATTGCCCTCTGTCTGCCGTTTTTATGGCACAACGTGTGTTCTCCGTGTGTTATCCGTGACACACGGAGAACCGTAACTTTTTGCTCACCTGTCCCTGGCGTTGCTGTCCGTGGTGCTGATCTTCGGTCTCCTGTCCTGCCAACTCCCCGCTGCTGTTGCTTCTGGCCGCAGTGAAGTGAATATGCAATGAGCATAATGAGTGGGGGTCAGAAGCTAGTGCCAGCAGTGGCAGAGACAGCAGCGCTGGAGGTGAGTATAGAATTTTTTTTTTTTCCAAACACGTGTGTTTTTTCCGGTGCGTGTCACACGTATCACATCCGTGAGGTCCGTGTGTGGGTCGTGATTTCACCCATGATGCTGGAGAAAAACGGACATGTCTATGTGTGGAGCACACGGGCACACGTATGCTCCACACATACACATGGTCCATAGCAAAACACGCACGTGTGCGCAGACCCATTGATTTTAATGGGTCTACGTGTGCCCGTGTCTCCGGCACGTGAGGAAACGGACCAAACACGTACCGGAGACACGGACGTATGAAGGGGGCCTAAGGGAGTGGAGTGGGGAGAAACTGCTGGGGACCTACCGTGGACAAGTAATCCAAGATACATTCTGTGAAATGCCACAAAATGCCAGAATGACACATACAAAGCTGCAATAATGCAGTGGGAGTCAGAAACATGCTGTCTGTGGTTAGGAGAGCATAGATCTCATAACATATTCCCTTTAACCATACCTCCCAAAGAGGGATAAATTATGTGGCTTGCATAGCTCTCCGTGGCAAGTTTTCATCACGCCCTAGCCTCATAACGACGGCCGTACGACTTAAAGCGGCGGCAAAACAGGGTACTTATTCTGTTCCGCCGCTTTAAAGCGGCGGCCCGAAAAAACCCTGTAGCGCCCCCCAGCGACCGAAAATCTCGGGGGTTTCAGCTACCGGGGGTAGCTGAGACCCCCCAGATTATGAATCGGGGTGTTTTTTTTGGACCCCGATCATGTGATCGGCGGTATACACTGTATACCTACGAACACATGAAAAAAAAAGAAATGGCCGGTAAAACTGATTTCTTTTTCATCTGACATGATCAAACATGTCAGATGAGAAAGAAATCTAACCCCCTAGTGCCCCCAAAGCCCCCGGTACTGGAGAGTCCCCCCACCCCCACCCCTACCCCCACCGGACATCCAAAATGGCGCCGAAGCGCACAGAAAACTCCCGCCGCCGCCGGCTCTGCAGTCATTTCCCTCCGATCTGAAATGATCAAACATTTCAGATCGGAGGGAAATGTCCTCCCCCTGACCCCTCCTCCGGTCCACCGGAGCCCTCTGGTCACCGGAGCCCCCTCCGGTTCTCCAGAGCCACCACCCCCCTCCCCCCTCCGGAAGATGGCGGCGCACAGCGCGCGGCCGCATTCATTCTGCTCTTTCTGCCGCATGTGACACGTCACATGCGGCAGAAAGGTGTCCCCAGGTCCCACTAGGTCACCCCCCGTCACCCCCCCCAAAGCCCCCGGTTATACGTTACCTGGCTGCCGCTCCGTCCCGCGATCACGCCGCCTTCTTCTTCAATGCTGGCGGCGCATGCGCAGACAGCGGCTGTCAGCTGGATCCCTGCAAGCAGGGATCCTGCTGATGTCGCAACTGCACAGGCTCCACTGTGGACCGGGGGAGGGTGAGTGCGGTAATCTGCAGTCACACTCCTCACATGGAGAGACTGCTGTTCCAGAAAATGGGGGGTACGTTCTGTGAGCGTGCCCCTCATATTCTGGAATGAGGTTACTGCAGGTCACTCTGCCCTAGGTTGGACCGGGGCAGTGTGAGTGCAGTATTCTCAGATTACTGCACCCACACTGCTCATGGAGAGCTTGCTCTTCCAGAAAATGGGGGATACGTTCCCTGAACGTGCCCCCCATATTCTAGAAGATCCAGAGTCGGCGTGGGACCTCCAAAATGGATTACAGCGACCGGAATTTCTTTATTTTCAATAAATTGGTAAAAGAGGAATGTTTCGGGGAGTGTTTTTTCAAATAAATTTATTTTTTGTCTTTTTTTTTTCTATTACTGACTGGGTTAGTGATGTCGGGTATCTGTTCAGATGCCGTGACATCACTAACCCCAGGGCTTGATGCCAGGTGACATTACAGCTGGTATCAACCCCATATATTACCCCGTCTGCCACCGCACCAGGGCGCGGGATGAGCTGGGGCGAAGCGCCAGGATTGGCGCATCTAATGGATGCGCCACTTCTGGGGCGGCTGCGGCCTGCTATTTTTAGGCTGGGAAGAGTCCAATAACCATGGCTCTTCCCACCCTGAGAATACCAGACCCCAGCTGTCCGCTTCACCTTGGCTGGTGATCTAATTTGGGGGGGACCCCACGTTTTTTTTTTTTTTTAAAAAACGCCTGGGGAGCCCTCCAAATTGATCACCAGACAAGGTGAAGCTGTCAGCTGTGGTTTGCAGGCTACAGCTGCCTGCTTTACCCTAGCTGGCTATCAAAAATAGGGGGGACCCCACGTCGTTTATTTTAATTATTAATTTTTTGGTGGGCTAAATACAAGGCTAGGCACCCTTTAGTGCCACATGAAAGGCACTAAAGGGTGCCAGCTTAGAATATGCAGGGGGTGGGACGTTATATATGTTTGACATCTATCCATTCATCCATTGTAGCATTTTACGCTATGTGCCCACAATCAGGGTTTGCAGCGTTTTGGGCGCAGAGTGTTTTCCCTGTGTCCATAACGCTGCATTGTGCAGTAGAAGCACAGTGGAAGGATTTTTAGAAATCCCGTGCCCAATGTGCTTCTTTTCTCCGCAGCATAAACCGACATGTGGCGCAGCTTCCCGAGCCTCAGCATGTCAAGTGTTCTCTGCAGGTAGCATAGAGCTCCACAGCGGCCTGAACCCAAATCGTGGGCATGGGCAGCTGCGTTCTCCCGTGGACAACACTCACATCTCTGCAGGAGGCTGACACTGTGTACTAGACGCCGTGTCGCTGGATCATGGCCACATAGCCTAAAAGTGAGACATTTGTTGCTACAGCAACATTTTTGTGAAGTACCTGTGGATTCAAAATGCTTACTATACTCCTGAATAAAATCCAGTTTCCAAACTGGGGTCACTTGTGGGGGTTTTCTGACGTATAGGTACCCAAGGGGCCCTGCTAATGTGACATGGTGCCCGCAATTTATTTCAACTTTTCCAGAATTCAAATGGTGCTCCCTCCATTCCAAGCCCTCCCATTTATCCAAACAGAGGTTTTTGGCCACATGTGGGGTATCCCTGTGCTCATAAGACATTGGATAACAACCTGTGGGGTCCACGGTTTGTTGTTGTCTCTTGAAAAAGTGAGAAATTTGATGCTAAAGCAACAGTTTTGTGAAAAAAATGAAAATGTTCAATATGGCAACCTAAGCTTATCAAATTCTGTGAAGTACTCGTGGATTCAAACTGCTCACTATACACCTAGATAAAAGCCTTGAGGTGTCTTGTTTCCAGAATGAAGTCACTTGTGGGGGACCGCCACTGTTTAGGCACCTCAGGGGCTCTCCAAATGCAACCTGGCGTCCGCTATTGATTCCAGCCAATTTTGCAGTCAAATGGCACTCCTTCCCTTCCGAGCCCTGCTGTGCGCCCAAACAGTTGATTTCCACCACATATAAGGTATCGCCAAACTCAGGAGAAATTGCACAATAAATGTTATGCTGAATTTTTTCCTTTTACTCTTGTAAAAAAAAAGCTACCTGGTTGAAATAACAATTTTGTGGTAAAATTTTATTTTTTTTTTTTCATGGCTCAACGTTATAAACTTCTGTGAAGCACCTGAGGGTTCAGGGTACTCACCAAACATCTAGATAAATTCCTTGAGGGGCCTAGTTTCCAAAATGGGGTCACTTGTGCGGGGTTTCTGCTGTTTAGGTACCTTAGAGGACCTCCAAATGCGACATGGTGCCCGCAATCTATTTCAGCCAAATTTGCTTTCCAAAATTCAAATATTGCTCCTTCTGTTCCGAGCCCTCCCATTTGTCCAAACAGAGGTTTCTGACCACATGTGGGGTATCGGCGCGCTCATAAGAAAGTGGGGAACAAGTTTTGGGGTCCATTTTGTTGTGTTATTTCTTCTAAAAGTGAATAAATTTGGGTTAGAGCAACATTTTTAGGTAAAATTTAATTTTTGCTTTTTTTCATTCCACATTGCTTTTGTTCATGTGAAGCACCTGAAGGGTTAATAAACTTCTTGAATGTGGTTTTGAGTACTTTGGGGGGTGCAGTTTTTAGAATGGTTTGGGTATTTTCTGTCATCTAGGCCTATTGAAGTCACTTCAAATGTGATGTGGTCCCTAAAAAACTGGTTTTGTAAATTTTGATGTAAAAATGAGAAATTGCTGATAAACTTTGAACCCCTCTAACTTCCTAACAAAAAAAAATTTTGTTTCCAAAATTGTGCTGATGTAAAGTAGACAAGTGGGAAATGTTATTTATTAACTATTTTGTGTCACAGAAATCTCTGGTTTAACGGTATAAAAATTCAAAAGTTGAAAATTGCTAAATTTTCAAAATTTTTGCCAATATTCAATTTTTTTCATAAATAAACACAAAAAATATTGTCCTAAATTTGGTACTAACATGAAGTCCAATATGTGACGAAAAAACAATCTCAGAATCACCGGGATCCGTTGAAGCGTTCCAGAGTTATAACCTCATGAAGTGACACTGGTCAGAAGTGCAAAATTTGGTCTGGTCATTAAGGTGAAAATTATCTCCGTCACTAAAGGGCTAGTCACACCCCAAGCCAAACCCATTGGCAGTGAGGGACACTCAGCAGGAGCTCAGGATGGTTCATTCATTCAAAGTCGTAGCAGCCAGAACTTTCTCATCTTTATGTAAGCTTCATTATATGATATCTGACATTTTTGTGTATGTAAGGCCATGTGCGCACTAGAAATTGACTTTTTCTTAAGGAAAATCCGGACCCTCTGAAATAATCCCACACTTGCGGTAAAAAACTGCACCAAAACGCAACGAAATACGCATGCAGTTTTACCATGGTTTGGTGCGGTTTTGGTGCGGATTTGCTGCGGTTTTGCCGCAGGTTGGTCCCTGCGAATTTTTACCATTATCTATGGCAAAAACCTCAGGTACCTGCAGAAAAGAAGCGACATGCACATTAATTCCGCAGCGAAAAATCTGCGGGTAAATCCACAGATATAAAAAAACGCAGTGTGCGCACAGCATTTTTTATACCCTTAGGATTTGCTGGGGAATGACTGCAGAAATGTTAGACACGTTTTCTGCAGCAAATCCGCGGCAAATCTGCGTATTAAAAAAAGCATTGAAAATGTGGATTCACATCTGCACCAAAATGCATCAATCAAGGGGAAACCACATCAATAAGCGCAGCGAACATGCAATAATATATAACATTGTTACTGTGTTGTGTAGTGTGGACACCTGGAAAAAATGTGTAGAAAAAAAGCAGTAGAAAACTGGTGCATTTATGCCACATGTGAACATGGCCTTAGCATTACATTTTTATTACTTTTTTATGGATTTAGTAGAGAAAAATAATTAATCATGCCACGTTTTTGCGCCATTTACCGATTACCATGAATAATCTGATAGCTGTGTTGTGCGGGCCTTTATGATTATAGGGACACCAAATATGTCCATGTTATTTGCTGATTTGTAACGTTTATTATTTTTTTAAATGCGCATTAAAATGTCGTTATTTTAATTTTTGTTTTAGTTAATTTATAGGAAGAAAAAATATCTCTTTTATTCTTCCTTTAGAATACAGGTATATAGAAATACACTGCTACCTACAATTTAGCTCTGTATACCAGTATAAACTGTCTGTGGAGACAGACGCTGCACTACAGCTTCAAGTGTACAAAATCCTCCTTATGAATGCATTAGAACCTGTGGCTTGAGGCTTTGTTTCCTGCCTGCAATGTTAAAGGTCATTAGTAGTAGCCCATGGGATAAAATAATGATGTTTTTGAAATGTTTGTCACTATTTTATAGTAGTTTTATAGGAATAAATCTGACTTTTTCGTCACCTCTAGAATACAGTAACATATAAGTACACTACTATATACAGATGTATCTCTATGTACCAATATAATCTGCTTCTGGCTCCCTGCCTGCAATTCAGGTAAAGTATACCAAATCCTCTTATCTTTTGTAGTGTGGGCTGTAGCTCATTGGTGGAGTAGCTACCCACAACCGAAGAGGGTGCATATTCAAGTCTTTGGCCGGAGTCACACTTTTGTGAGAGACTAGCATGAGTTTCGTATCACATCACCAAGCACAGCCGAACACTCTCCGGCAGGAGCGTCTCAGCTGTATAGAAATACATGCAGCCAACCCGCTTCTGTAAGGAGAGTGTGCGGCCGTGCCGGGTGATGTGACGCAACACTCACGGGAGTCTCTCGCAAATGTGTGACTCTGGCCTTTGGGAGATTAGAAGCTAGGAGAATTGTTAACTTAATCTATCCTCATTTAGTGAGTTGCCAGTCTCGCCACCCCCCATGGTGGAGAAGCTACGGTGCTGGTGGAGAAGCTATGGTGCCGGTGGAGAAGCTATGGTGCTGGTGAAGCTATGGTGCCGGTGGAGAAGCTATGGTGCCGGTGAAGAGAGGTGAGAGGAAGTCAGGACAAAATCCTGGACTACCGGGACAATGGGCTTGACCCCACAAATCGGGACAGTCCCACTGAATCCCTCTACAGTGGGGAGCTTTACCTTTAATATAAAGTGTATTACATCATTAACTAGAGGTGCAGTGTAAAAGACTTCTTACCATAATATCCGCCACATTGCAGATTAAACTTGCTTACTCATAAGTAATGCTTTTTCTGCTTCCTAGCACTGAGCTCCTGACAGCTCTGATTACATGGCAGCTACTGTTTCTTGCATTTTAAAGCTGCCTCTAGTCCCCAGATGTAAAGGAGAGTTCAGAGTTCAGAAAGAGTTTCTGTAATTGCCCAATAATGTTGTCACTCAATAAATAATCTGCATGAACGAGGTGAGAAATAAAAAACGATTGTGCCTGCAGAAAGTTACAGTTCTAAAATAATCATTGTTTTATATTAAAAGAAGAAATATGAAAGTAACAGGATTTATATACTTTTTTTCAAGAGAAACTGGATATTGTGTGTAATAAAAGAAGTATCTAAATGTATCCCAGGCGTGTTGGCGATGTGATGTAATGACAGAAGGTTTAGGGCTGAAACCACCGGGGGTGCAGAAGTTGCAAAATTGACCTTCTGTCCCTTTACTTTGTTGTAACAAGTCGTTCACCAGCAGTGTCACCATCACTGGACCAGGACAGGTTGTCTTCCTCTTGAAGAATATATAGGCTTTAAGGATGATCGAATACCTCAAATATTCGGCTTTGCGAATATTCAACGAATAACACGCCGCTATGCGAATATTCGATGCGCAATGTAAGTCTATGGGAAGCCAGAATAGTTCCGAATAGTTATTTTTCAGGTTTCCCATAGACTTACATTGCGCATCGAATATTCGCAAATAGTCGAATAGCGGCGACCTATTCGGCAAATATTCGCGAAGCCAAATATTTGAGGTATTCGATCATCCCTAATAGGCTTCTCTATATTTGCGTATGATCAGAGTGCTCACTCAATACCCCTTATGTCCAGTAATTTACATTTCTTCCACCCCTTTTCGAAACTATTTTTTTTTTACATAACCGAATAAAGGTTTGTTTTTTGGTGGAATGAGCTTTAGTTATGCTTGACAATATTCTTTTTACCATATGGTGTAATGAAAACCACAATTCCACCATTTATATAAATAGAAAACAAAACAGGTTGCCCCTAAAACTATCTAAAAAACTAAAGCAGAAATACTGAGACATGTTACAAGAATTGCAGGTGGACTAATAAGCAAATAATAATAGCTAATAATGGACTAATAAGCACGCGGTTCTCAAAATAGAACTGGCAGTATGTCACTACCTGTGTGTATAGAATGCGATAGAACCGACACTATCCAACGATCGCCCCCTTTGTCCTGCTTTTCTGATGTGTCTGGTTTCTAGCAAATCAGTGTCTCAATAAGGTTCTCAAAATGTCAATGTTCTATGTAGTTCAGTCTGAAGCACTCCTGCCAATAACATGTACTCAATCTCCAGTTGAAACACCTGGTCTTTCCGTATGACATCACCTGTTAAGGGAAGTTCATAAGTCAAGAAGTTTCCTTTCGATGCATTTCAGAGGCAACACCCTCCTTCTTTAGGGATTTTTAGCTCAACTCGACTTCATGTTGGGTTTTGTTCTGGACTTTACGGGATTAGTAGTGTGCAGGTTAAACACAATTATCTTAAACTATTATTATGTGTTAAAAGCTGATCTAAACTATATACCGTGCGTACGGAAAGAATTCAGACCTTTAAATGTTTTCATTCTTTGTTTCATTGCAGCCATTTGGTAAATTAAAAAAAAGTTCATTTTTTTCCTCATTAATGTACACTCTGCACCCCATCCCCCATCTTGTCAGAAAAAAACAGAAATGTAGAAATTTTTGCAAATTTATTAAACAAGAAACACTGAAATATCACATGGTTATAAGTATTCAGACCCTTTGCTCAGTATTGAGTAGAAGTACCCTCCTTTTGAGCTAGTACAGCCATGAGTCTTCTTGGGAATGATGTAACAAGTTTTTCACACCTGGATTTGGGGATCCTCTGCTATTCTTCCTTGCAGATCCTCTCCAGTTCCATCAGGTTGGATGGTGAACAATGGTGGACGCCATTTTCAAGTCTCTCCAGAGACGCTCAATTGGGTTTAGGTCAGGGCTCTGGCTGGGCCAGTCAAGAATGGTCACAGAGTTGATCTGAAGCCACTCCTGTGTTATTTTAGCTGTGTGCTTCGGGTCATTGTCTTGTTGGAAGGTGAACCTTCAGCCATGTCTGAGGCCCAGAGCACTCTGAAAGAGCTTTTCTTCCAGGATATCTCTGTACTTTGCCGCATCCATCTTTCCTTCATTTTCAACCAGTTGTCCTGTCCCTGTGTGTCGCCCTGGGCAAGCCAGGGGACACGGGTCACAACACCACCGCACCCCACACTCCAGGTAGGCACATCTGCTAACCTAGAAATCCTTGTTGCCTTCCTCCAGGAGTCTGTTGATGCACACCAGCAAGTTGTCGCGGGCGGGGAGGAGGATGTCGGCACACTACGCTCACCCCTTCTGCTCGGGTCCGGCAGCTGCTCAGTGGTGGCTTGAGCTGTGGGCCGGATCCCGGGGTTTCTCGAGCGACACTCCTCGCCCGTGAGTGAAAGGGGGTGTTTGTTGGGTGTGGGGATTGTTATAGTTCGTGACGCCACCCACGGTTGTGGTGATTGCACCACCGCTGCTCAATATGGGGGTCCCGGGGATGGTGATGCGGAGCAGCCAGGTGTTGTGTTGCCCCTCCGTTGGTAGGGGTTGGTGATCCCGGGGCCCAGTGAAGAGATGTAAAGTGTAGGGCCCGGTGGGCGCAGGGACGCGGGGGCAGCGCTGTGCCTTGCGGCACTGTGGTACTCACTCAGCCTGAGACACGGACACAGTTTGTACGGTAAACCAACGGCTGGTAGGACGGTCCCACAGACGGCTGCACCTGCACTCCCGGTAGGTGACGGTGACGTCTCTCTTCCTTGCACCTGTGTTGTCTGATGGTATCGGTGGATTCCCTCCGGTTACCCGCTCCCCGACTGCAATCTGGGCCGGAGGAGCTCTACACTTTGCCCGCAGGCGCTGGCCCTGGGGAAACTGGTGCCCTGGCGGTGGCGGTGTCTCCCCGGTAATGGTTGGGCTGTTGCCGTCAATCGGGACTTGGTTGTTGGGGGATCTACGTCCCCTTCACTGACGGATTTGGCAAATCTGGCGACTCCTAGCCTTGCCGGGGTCCGAGAGGCCCCTGCCCTGGTGCTGACTGTCCTTCAGAACACTGCTCCAGACCACCGGGCACACAGCCAACGGGGTCCTTCCAGGAACTTCCAAACGGTCCCCCTCCGGACAGTCACCGCCGTCGCTGACCTTGCTGTTCTGGCCCTACACAAAGCTGGGCTCTCAGGCTTTCTTTCCTTCTGTCACTTTACTTGCTTTTCTCCTTTACACTTCTCTACTTTCACTTAACTGTTGTTTACTCTCTCTCTTTTGCTCCTCACACTTGCCCTGCCTGGGCTTTCTGCTCTTTACTCAAGCCCTGCCTGGGCTACTCTGCCTGGTTACTTCCTGCCTCCAGAGTTGTGAGCTCCTCGATGGGCGGAGCCAACCGCCTGGCCCACCCCCTGGTGTGCATCAACAGACTCCTGGAGGAAGGCAACAAGGATTTCTAGGTTAGCAGATGTGCCTACCTGGAGTGTGGGGTGCGGTGGTGTTGTGACCCGTGTCCCCTAGCTTGCCCAGGGCGACACACCTGCAGCTGAAGAACACCCCCATAGCATGATGCTGCCACCACCATGTTTCCCTATTGGGATTGTATTGGGCAGGTGATGAGCAGTGCCTGGTTTTCTCCACACATACCGCTTTGAATTATCACCAAAAAGTGCTATTTTCATTTCATGAGACTAGATAATCTTAATTCTCATAGTCAGGGAGTCCTTCATGAGTTTTTTTTTTTTAAAACTCTATGCAGGCTTTCATATGTCTTGCACTGAGGAGAGGTTTCCGTCGGGCCACTCTGCCATAAAGGTCCAACTGGTGGAGGGCTGCAGTGATAGTTGACTTTTTGGAACTTTCTCCCATCTCCCTATTGCATCTCTGGAGGTCAGCCACAGTGATCTTGAGATTCTTCTTTACCTCTCACCAAGACTCTTCTCCTATGATTGCTCAGTTTGGCTGGACGGCCAGGTCTAGGAAGAGTTCTGGTGGTCCCAAACTTCTTTAATTTAAGGATTATGGAGGACACTGAGCTCTTAGGAACTTTGAGTACTGCAGAAATTTTTTGTAACATTGGCCAAATCTGTGCCTTGCCACTATTCTGTCTCTGAGCTCCTTGGGCAGTTCCTTTGATCTCATGATTCTTATTTGGTCTGACATGCACTGTGAGCTGTGAGGTCTTATATAGACAGGTGTGCGCCTTTCCAAATCAAGTCCTATCAGTTTAATTAAACACAGCTGGACTCCAATGAAGGAGTAGAACCATCTCAAGGAGGATCACAAGTAAACGGTCAGTATTTGACTGAAATACGAATGTCTGAGCAAAGGGTCTGAATACTTATGACCATGTGATATTTCAGTTTTTCTTGTTTAACAAATTTGCAAAAATTTCTACATTTGTTTTTTTCTATTAAGATGGGAGATGGGGTGCAGAGGGCACATTAATGGAAAAAAATTAACTTTTTTGAATTTACCAAATGGCTGCAATGACACAAAGAGTGAAATATTTAAAAGGGTCTGAATATATATATATATATATATATATATATATATATATATATATATATATATATATACCACAATGATATATATATATATAAATATATATATATATATATATATATGACTATATACAGTATGAATATGTGTGTATATATATAACATATACAGTAAGGAAAATAAGTATTTGATACACTGTCCAATTTTGCAAGTTGTCCCGACTACAAAGAGTGGAGGGGTCTGTAATTTTTAGGATACACTTCAACTGTGTCAGACAGAATAAAAAATAAATCCCAAAAATCCCATTGTATGATTTTGATTTTTAAATAATTAATTTGCATTTTATTGCATGAAAGAAAGTATTTGATCAACTACCAACCAGTAGAGATGAGCGAACCGGTCCCGGTTCGGCTCGAGGCCGGTTCGCCGAACGGGGGTCCCGTTCGAGTTCGGTTCGTCGAACGTTCGACGAACCGAACTCGAACGTATAGGCTATAATGGGAGGCAATCACAAACACATAAAAATGCATTATAAATGTACACAAACAGTTAATAAACATTGCCATAACACTTACCGGTCCTCGCGATCCCTTCTGCACTCTGTCTCCTGCCGCTATTCCATCCGATGATCGCTGAATCCTCCCGGTGACCTGCACTGCCAGCAGAGAAGCAGGACCTATCGTGACGTCAAAATAGCCATGTGACCAGTCACGTGGCTATTATCTCATTGGCTACAGACTGGTCACATGACTATGACACGTCATGTAGGACCTGCGAGTGCATCTCTCCGGTACACGGTGCACATATGTGTATCGCCGTGTACCGGCGACATGCTCTAGCACACGGTCGACTCCCCGTTCTGTTAGGGACCGGCTGACACAGCCGGTCATTAACGGAGATCACCGTTGCCATAGCAACGCAGTTAGCGGTGACGTCACCGCTAACCGCGGCTCCGGGAGCACTGTTGCTATGGTAACGCGTCTGTCAGCGTTACCGCTAGCAGCCAGCAGTGATCACTCACGGAGTGAAGGCTGCACGCTGCTTCCCGATTGTAGTGAGCATTGTAGTTAGGATGGAGGTTCCCCAGCCCCAAGTGATGCCCCTCACTACAATCGTCACTACTACTACACTAGAAAGAAAGAAGACAGAAGAGCAGGATCGTGGAGGGCTGACAGGGGTAATAAAGATGGAGTCTCTAATGTGTCTGTGTATTTATTTCTATTAAAGTATTTTTTCTCTGTGTGGTGTCTTTTTTTAACCCTTTATTGGAGATTCTTAATGGCCGGGTCAAACGTGCCTGACATTAAGAATCTCTGGCTTAATACTGGCTGGTAAAACAAAGCCAGTATTAACTCATGATTACCCAACAAGCCACCCGGCTCCAGGGCTGTTGGAAGAGTTGGATACAGCGCCAGATGATGGCGCTTCTATGAGAGCGCCATTTTCTGGGACGGCTGCGGACTGAAATCCGCAGCAGAGGCGCCCACAAACCTCGGGCTAACCTGTGCTGCGGATTCCAATCCCCAGCTGCCTAGTTGTACCCGGCTGGACACAAAAATAGGGCGAAGCCCACGTCATTTGTTTTTTAATTATTTCATGAAATAAGTGAAATAATTAAAAAAAACGGGCTTCCCTATATTTTTGGTTCCCAGCCGGGTACAAATAGGCAACTGGGGGTTGGAGGCAGCCCGTGGCTGCCAGCTGTACCTGGCTAGCATACAAAAATATGGCGAAGCCCACGTCATTTTTTTGGTGGGCAAAAAACTTCTGCATACAGTCCTGGATGGAGTATGCTGAGCCTTGTAGTTCTGCAGCTGCTGTCTGCTCTTCTCCATACAGACAGACAGCAGCTGCAGAACTACAAGGCTCAGCATACTCCATCCAGGACTGTATGCAGAAGTTTTTTGCCCCCTGAAAAAATTATGTGGCTTCGCCATATTTTTGTATGCTAGCCAGGTACAGCAGGCAGGTACGGCTGCCCCCAACCCCCAGTTGCCTATTTGTACCCGGCTGGGAACCAAAAATAAAGGGAAGCCCTTTTTTTATTATTTCATGAATTTCATGAAATAATTAGAAAACAAATGACGTAGGCTTTGCCCCATTTTTGTGTCCAGCCAGGTACAACTAGGCAGCTGGGATTGGAATCCGCACCACCGGTTGGCCTGAGCTTTCTGGGCCCCACTGCTGCGAATTGCAGTCTGCAGCCACCTCAGAAAATGGCATTTTCATAGAAGCGCCATCTTCTGGCGCTGTATCCAACTCTTCCAGCACCTGCCTGCTATACCTGGCTAGCATACAAAAATATGGCGAAGCTCACGTCCTTTTTTTTGTAGCTTTTTGGCAAAAAAAAAAAAAAATGCTTCCCTGGATTTTCCATTGCCAGTGAAGGTAACACCAAGCAGTGGGGGTTAGCAGCCAGTAGCTGCTTGGATTACCCTTAGCTAGCAATACAAAAAATGCAGTGGGAGCTAACATATATTTTTTTTAATTATTTATTTAAATAACTAAAAATAAAATGGGCTTCCCTGTATTTTGATTGCTGGACATCACAGTGCTGTAAAAATAAATCTTTAAAAAAATGACGTAGCGCTCCGCGGTATTTTTGATTCTCAGCGCAGATAAAGCAGACAGCTATGGGTTGCCACCCCCATCTGCCTGCCGTTACCTTGGTTGGCAATCAAAATACAGGGAAGCCCATTAATTTTTTCTATTTAAAAAATAGTTAAAAAAAAAAAATTACGTTGGGTCCCCCCATTTTTGATAGCCAGCTAGGGTAAAGCAGACGGCTGTAGCCTGAAAACCACAGCTGGCAGCTTTACCGTAGTTGGGGATCCAATGTGGAGGTCCCCTCAGGCTCTTTTTTATAATTATTTTATAAATATTAATAATTACACAATAAAAGTAGGGGACCCCCCAAATTGGATCACCAGCCAAGGTAAAGCGGACAGCTGTGGTCTGGTATTCTCAGGGTGGGAAGGTCCATAGTTATTGGGCCTTCACAGCCTAAAAATAGCAGGCCGCAGGCACCCCAGACGTGGCGCATCCACTAGATGCGCCAATCCTGGCGCTTCACCCCAGCTCATCCCGTGCCCTGGTGCAGTGGCAAACGGGGTAATAAATCGGGTTGATACTAGCTGTAAAGTCACCTGAGATCAAGCCCAGCAGTTTGTGATGTCATGGCGTCTATTAGATACCCAACATCATAAACTGTCAGTACTAACAAAAACAAAAAATCGACAAAAGAAATTTATTTGAAAAAACAGTCCCCAAAACATTTCCTCTTTCACCAATTTATTGTAAGAAAAAAAATAAAGGGGTCCCACGACGACTCTGGACCGTCTAGAATATGGGGGGGAGACACTCAGGGAACGTATCCCCCATTTTCTAGGAGTGCGGACCCTTCATGTGAGGAGTGTGGGTGCAATGAATCTGCACTCACTCTCCCCGGGTCCACAGCAGCAGAGTCCATGTCGTAATGGTTGCTACCAAAGCTGCAATGCCCTGCTCATGAGGTAAGGGCATGCCTAATCAGGAGAACTACTGTAGAGGAAGCTCTGCTCACTGGTATATAGGTGCTCAGAGGTAATAATAGATAAAATTAGTGAGTAACCTCGGCACTCTAAATCTCCCATACTAAGTCAGTAAGTCACAACGGATAGTAATGCAAAATCACTCTTTATTGGTCCGTATTAAGAAAAATTTTTTTTCATAAGCATATATGTTTTTGTCCAAAACAAGTTACAAATGACGTTTCGGCCTGAGCCTTCGTCAGATTGGACTTATCTGCATGTAATCATGAAAAATGACAATAATCAGTATCACATAAGAGTGAGAGAACAATAACATAAACTCGAACAATGTAGAGGTACAATTGGGATGCAGCAAAAAAATTGCAACACAGCAAGAAATGAAACACATGATACCAATGTCATAATACAGTACAAGGACAATATAGTAATGACAAATATGGGGTCAGAGTAGACTTAGACAGCTCTGGTACGAAAGAGATGTCAATCATAAAGTAACATGTGCAGTAGGTGTAGAGCTACACTATGCATGGCAGAGCTAATGGGTAGACCGACCATAGAAAAAGTAGAGAAAAAGTGGAGAATAAGTGGAACATAAGAGGAGAAAAAGTGGAGAAAAAGTGGAGAAAAAAGTGGAGAAAAAGTGGAGAAAAAGTGGAGCATAAGTGGAGAAAAAGTGGAGAAAAAGTGGAGAAAAAGTGGAGAAAAAGTGGAGAAAAAGTGGAGCATAAGAGGAGAAAAAGTGGAGAAAAAAGTGGAGAAAAAGTGGAGAAAAAGTGGAGCATAAGAGGAGAAAAAGTGGAGAAAAAGTGGAGAAAAAGTGGAGCATAAGAGGAGAAAAAGTGGAGAAAAAGTGGAGAAAAAGTGGAGAAAAAGTGGAGAAAAAGTGGAGAAAAAGTGGAGCATAAGAGGAGAAAAAGTGGAGATTAAGAGGAGAAAAAGTGGAGAAAAAGTGGAGCATAAGAGGAGAAAAAGTGGAGAAAAAGTGAAGAAAAAGTGGAGCATAAGAGGAGAAAAAGTGGAGAAAAAGTGGAGAAAAAAGTGGAGAAAAAGTGGGGAAAAAGTGGAGAAAAAGTGGAGAAAAAGTGGAGAAAAAGTGGAGATTAAGAGGAGAAAAAGTGGAGAAAAAGTGGAGCATAAGAGGAGAAAAAGTGGAGAAAAAAGTGGAGAAAACGTGGAGAAAACGTGGAGAAAAAGTGGAGAAAAAGTGGAGAAAAAGTGGAGAAAAAGTGGAGAAAAAGTGGAGAAAAAGTGGAGAAAAAGTGGAGATTAAGAGGAGAAAAAGTGGAGAAAACGTGGAGAAAAAGTGGAGAAAAAGTGGAGAAAAAGTGGAGCATAAGAGGAGAAAAAGTGGAGAAAAAAGTGGAGAAAAAGTGGAGATTAAGAGGAGAAAAAGTGGAGCATAAGAGGAGAAAAAGTGGAGAAAAAAGTGGAGAAAAAGTGGAGAAAAAAATGGAGAAAAAGTGGAGAAAAAGTGGAGAAAAAGTGGAGAAAAAGTGGAGAATAAGAGGAGAAAAAGTGGAGAAAAAGTGGAGAAAAAGTGGAGAATAAGAGGAGAAAAAGTGGAGAAAAAGTGGAGAAAAAGTGGAGATTAAGAGGAGAAAAAGTGGAGAAAAAGTGGAGAAAAAGTGGAGCATAAGAGGAGAAAAAGTGGAGAAAAAAGTGGAGAAAACGTGGAGAAAACGTGGAGAAAAAGTGGAGAAAAAGTGGAGAAAAAGTGGAGAAAAAGTGGAGCATAAGAGGAGAAAAAGTGGAGAAAAAAGTGGAGAAAACGTGGAGAAAAAAGTGGAGAAAAAGTGGAGAAAAAGTGGAGAAAAAGTGGAGATTAAGAGGAGAAAAAGTGGAGAAAAAAGTGGAGAAAACGTGGAGAAAAAGTGGAGAAAAAGTGGAGCATAAGAGGAGAAAAAGTGGAGCATAAGAGGAGAAAAAGTGGAGATTAAGAGGAGAAAAAGTGGAGAAAAAGTGGAGAAAAAGTGGAGAAAAAGTGGAGCATAAGAGGAGAAAAAGTGGAGAAAAAAGTGGAGAAAAAGTGGAGAAAAAGTGGAGAAAAAGTGGAGATTAAGAGGAGAAAAAGTGGAGCATAAGAGGAGAAAAAGTGGAGAAAAAAGTGGAGAAAAAGTGGAGAAAGTGGAGAAAAAAATGGAGAAAAAGTGGAGAAAAAGTGGAGAAAAAGTGGAGAATAAGAGGAGAAAAAGTGGAGAAAAAGTGGAGAAAAAGTGGAAAATAAGAGGAGAAAAAGTGGAGAATAAGTGGAGAAAAAAATGGAGAAAAAGTGGAGAAAAAGTGGAGAGAAAGTGGAGAAAAAAATGGAGAAAAAGTGGAACACCCTTTGGTACCTTTCATGTGGCACTAAGGGGTGCTTAGCTTTGTATTTAGCCAAAAAAATGAAAAAAAAATGACATAGGGTTCCCCCTAGTTTTGTAGCCAGCTAGGGTAAAGCAGACGGCTGCAGCCTGCAGACCACAGCTGGCAACCTCACCTTGGCTGGTAATCCAAAACTGAGGGCACCCCACGCTGTTATTTTAAATTAAATAAATAATTAAAAAAAAAAACACGTAGGGGTCCCCCAAAATTGGATCACCAGCCAAGGTAAAGCAGACAGCTGGGGCCTGATATTCTCAGACTAGGGAGGTCCATGGTTATTGGAATCTCCCCAGCCTAAAAATAGCAGGCCGCAGCCGCCCCAGAAGTGGCGCATCCATTAGATGCGCCAATCCTGGTGCTTCGCCCCAGCTCATCCCGCGCCCTGGTGCGGTGGCAAACGGGGTAATATTTGGGGTTAATACCAGATGTGTAATGTCACCTGGCATCAAGCCCTGGGGTTGGTGAGGTCAGGCGTCTATCAGATACCCGACATCACCAACCCAGTCAGTAATAAAAAAAAAATAGACGACAAACACATTTTTATTTGAAAAAACACTCCCCAAAACATTCCCTCTTTAACCAATTTATTAGATTGAAAAACAAATCCAGGTCTGGTGTAATCCAAGGGGTTGCCATGACGATGCACACTGTCCCAGTCAATGAAGAGCAGGATGTTCCCCATTGGCTGGGAGAGCAGTGCAGTGACCTGAGCTAACATCAATGGGTCAGCCCAGGTCACTGCAGGGGGGTGACAAGTGCTGCTGTCAGTGAGGTACATTACCTGCGCTGATCTCCAGCACACTGACAGCCCCTGTCACTGAGGTCAATGACTGGCGCCTTCACATCAAGTATCGCGAGAGGTCCGTGACGTCACCGCCAGTGTCAGTCTCGGGTCGGAAGCGATAGGTGATGTGACAAGCGGCGGCCATGGAGGACAGTGACAGCGCTGAGGTCGGGATGGCGGGACTTCATCACCGCAGGTAAGCCGAGCGAGCGAGCGGGCGGGCGGGGGGAGGGGAGGGGGGGGGGTGGATGTGTGTGTTTGTGTATGTATGTGTACATGCCGCGGGCAGGAGGGGGTGGAGCGAGCTGAGCGGGAAAGTGTGGGCTTCCTGCACGTAACTAAGATAAACATCGGGTTACTAACCAAAGCGCTTTGCTTGGATACCCGATGTTTATCTTGGTTACCAGCTTGTGGCAGGCTGCCAGCGATGGCTCCTGCTCACTGTAGCTGTAAAAAGCCCTGCTTTTTGCTGCTAGAACCGTTCTCGAACATATCTAGAACTATCGAGCTTTTAGCAAAAAGCTCGAGTTCTAGTTCGATCTCGAACAGCCCAAAAATCACTCGAGCCTAGAACTGGAGAACCACGAACCACGAACCGCGCTCAACTCTACCAACCAGCAAGAATTCTGGCTCTCACAGATCTGTTATTTTTTCTTTAAGAAGCTCCTACTCTGCACCCATTACCTATATTTATTGTACCTGTTTGAACTTGTTACCTGTATAAAAGACACCTGTCCACACAATTAATCACACTCCAACCTCTCCACCATGGCCAAGACCAAAGAGCTGTCAAAGGTGTCTCTGTGTGTGAAAACCTGGTCATGAACTACAGGAAACGCCTGACCTGTAAATGTACCAAATATTACTTTCTGTTTTACTATTGTATCAAATACTTATTTCATGCAATAGAATGCAAATTAATTATTTAAAAATCATGCAATGTGATTTTCTGTTTGTTTTTTTGTTGTTTTTTTTTGTGTGGGATTCCGTCTGTCACAGTTGAAGTGTACATACGATAAAAATTACAGATTTCTCCGTTTTTTTCTAGGTGGGAAATTTTGCAAAATCATCAGGGTATCAAATACTTATTTTCCCCGCTGTAAGAATGTTGAACACGTCACTAATTTTCTAATTAAATATCATTTTTAAAGGTGACATTGACATGAATTTCTACCCAGATGGTGAAAACAATGCATCAAATCCACAGGTAAAGAAATCAAACCATATACAGTCATATGAAAAAGTTTGGGCACCCCTATTAATGTTAACCTTTTTTCTTTATAACAATTTGGGTTTTTGCAACAGCTATTTCAGTTTCATATATCTAATAACTGATGGACTGAGTAATATTTCTGAATTGAAATGAGGTTTATTGTACTAACAGAAAATGTGCAATCTGCATTTAAACTAAATTTGACAGGTGCATAAGTATGGGCACCCTTATCAATTTCTTGTTTTGAACACTCCTAACTACTTTTTACTGACTTACTGAAGCACTAAATTGGTTTTGTAACCTCATTGAGCTTTGAACTTCATAGGCAGGTGTATCCAATCATGAGAAAAGGTATTTAAGGTGGCCACTTGCAAGTAGTTCTTCTATTTGAATCTCCTATGAAGAGTGGCATCATGGGCTCCTCAAAACAACTCTCAAATGATCTGAAAACAAAGATTATTTAACATAGTTGTTCAGGGGAAGGATAGAAAAAGTTGTCTCAGAGATTTAAACTGTCAGTTTCCACTGTGAGGAACATAGTAAGGAAATGGAAGAACACAGGTACAGTTCTTGTTAAGCCCAGAAGTGGCAGGCCAAGAAAAATATTAGAAAGGCAGAGAAGAAGAATGGTGAGAACAGTCAAGGACAATCCACAGACCACCTCCAAAGACCTGCAGCATCATCTTGCTGCAGTTGGTGTCACTGTGCATCGGTCAACAATACAGCGCACTTTGCACAAGGAGAAGCTGTATGGGAGAGTGATGCGAAAGAAGCAGTTTCTGCAAGCACGCCACAAACAGAGACGCCTGAGGGATGCAAAAGCACATTTGGACAAGCCAGTTACATTTTGGATGAAGGTCCTGTGGACTGATGAAACAAAGATTGAGTTGTTTGGTCATACAAAAAGACGTTATGCATGGAGGCAAAAAAACACGGCATTCCAAGAAAAGCACTTGCTACCCACAGTAAAATTTGGTGGAGGTTCCATCATGCTTTGGGGCTGTGTGGCCAATGCCAGCACCGGGAATCTTATTAAAGTTGAGGGTCGCATGGATTCAACTCAGTATCAGCAGATTCTTGACAATAATGTGCAAGAATCAGTGACGAAGTTGAAGTTACGCAGGGGATGGATATTTCAGCAAGACGAGGTTGAACTAGATGGACCTAGGTCTTTTTTCAACCTTAGTTACTATGTAACTATGTAACTATGTAACAATGATCCAAAACACCGCTCCAAATCTACTCAGGCATTCATGCAGATGAACAATTACAATGTTCTGGAATGGCCATCCCAGTCCCCAGACCTGAATATCATTGAACCTCTGTGGGATGATTTGAAGCGTGCTGTCCATGCTCAGTGACCACCAAACTTAACTGAACTGGAATTGTTTTTTAAACAGGAATGGTCAAATCTACCTTCATCCAGGATCCAGGAACTCATTAAAAGCTACAGGAAGCGACTAGAGGCTGTGATTTTTGCAAAAGGAGGATCTACAAAATATTAATGTCACTTTTATGTTGAGGTGCCCATACTTATGTACCGGTCAAATTTAGTTTAAATGCAGATTGCACATTTTCTGTTAGTACAATAAACCTCATTTCAATCCAGAAATATTACTCAGTCCATCAGTTATTTTATTAGATATATGAAAGTGAAATAGCTGCTGCAAAAACCCAAACTGTTATAAAGAAAAAAGGTTAACATTAATAGGGGTGCCCAAACTTTACCATATGACTGCATGTCCATGAATTTAGTAATGTGTAAAAATGAGAAATGACAAAAGGAAAAAGTATTGAACTCACTTACTGAAAATTATTTAATACTTTGCACAAAAGCTTTGTTGGTGATGAAGCTTCAAGATGCCTCCCGTATGGAAACACTAGTCGCATGCTCAGGTGTGATTTTGGCCCACTCTTCCACACAAATACTCATTAAATCCTGAAGATTCTGTAGGCTCCTTCTACAAACTCTCTAAATTCATCACTGTCGCAAGCCCCCCAGCTGACACCCGCAGCAGATTGTCATTAGCATATCACTTCCAATGCTCTTGCATCAGAAGCTGTACACAAATGGAAAAGAGCCCTTAGACAAACAATAAACAGTGAAAAAAGGCAGAGACTAACAGAAAGTAGCTACAAATTAAATGGACTGTAAGTGCAACCACACTCTTAGGTGAATGTTGAGACAGCATATGCAATATTGCACACAGCAACCAATACGCAAAAGTTCAGAATTAGATACAGGAATACGCACAGCAAACTAGTGAATGAATGTCCAGAAAATATGCACAGCAAACAGATGGTGAATGTCGAGAGTAATAAACGCAGCAAACAGGTGATGAATGTCCAGGGTAGTGTGCGCAGCAAACAGGTGGGGAATGTCCAGGGTAGCCAGGGTAGTGTGCGCAGCAAACAGGTGGGGAATGTCCAGGGTAATATGGACATTCCCCACCAACTTAAACACTGCAACAGGTAGTAAATAATGTGCACAGCAAACAAGCAGTTAATCTCCAGAATTATGTGCACAGCAACAAGTAATAAATGTCCAGAATAATGTGCACAGCAAACAAGCAATTTCAGTGTACTACCTTGGGCTGACCAAAGTCCTGCAAAACTCGAGCACACAGCCTGTAATTTTTGAGTCCTGGATAAAGAACAGTACTGAGGCAGAACACAGGATTAAGATGCAGTAGGAAGTCCAGAGCAAGCCAGAATGACTTAGGAGCCAGTAGCACAAAATACTCAGGCAAGGAATGGATCCCAGACAGCGACTTATAAGCAGGACAGACAGGAAGTTCAAGGGTAGGATGAGGCAACAGACTCCATCTTGGATGAGGACAAGCAGACACAGCAAGTTCCATGGAAAACATGGAACCTTAACCTAGCATGTCTTCCTCTTATCTAGTGTAGTTACAAATATTGATGGGTTAAAAAAAACCCCTACATTTCTCTTTACAATTCACAGTGCAATCAAGCAATTATATCAAACTTCAATCATAATAATAGGTGCATACAATACAATGTAATATGTATAATATTCAAACGATATAATCAGCCTTCAGGAGGGGCTGTCTGCTTCCTCATGTCTTCACACACACACCCTCTTTAATGATTGCCGTCCTCTGCAATCAGGAACCTGTAAGACACAAAACAACATAGGACACATTGCAATAACATAATAATCATTCTTGTCATCGTCTCCTTCTCCATCTTCTTTAGTTCACAACAAGGGCATCCTAAAAAGACTGTTTTACTGATACTGTGCACAGACTATAATCTATAAGAAACTTTTTACAGTCCAATTACCATACATACAGTCTCTATGCTGTAATTTTCTTAAAAACTCAATACTTAAAGCAGTATTCTTCAGTTGTCTCTTGATAAGCTAAGACTTCCAAATTTCTGGCTTTCCTACTCCTTGAGTGAGAGATACACAGAGTAAAGCTAGAGTATTAGTAGAAGTATAAAGCTCGACACAGCTTCTGCTGTAATATATTCAGCTACTAAGTGTTTGTTCTAATTCTACACTTCTATCACTATGAACTAGGAGGACAATGAGTTATGATGAGGTCAAATAAAAAGTACACAATTTATTGAAATAATCACATAAAGTCCCAAAGGACTAACCAAGACAATCGCAAACAATACCTTAAAGAAAAATGCATAGGATAATGTAATGAGTACTGGTACCAAAGCATCACACTAAGAAGAGAACATGGGCGCTTATTAGTTCTGAATCTACTGGGAACAGTAACACCCTTATAGTGGAAAAAATAGCTGCATAAGTAAACAAGTCCAGGGATTTCAAGATGTATAATACATACCAAAGAAGTGCTAAGTGCTATAACATGCAAGATGTCTGTCCCAAAAATGAACCCCAAGTTGCCATGGAATTCTCCAGTTAACAGATCCCGACGTGCGTTTCACATTATAGATCATCGCTTAATCATGGGGGAAGGTGTGGGATATATCTGCCAGGACCTTTAAATTGTCATCAGTGCGATCACACAATTTAATCAGCCAATGCTAGCGGTTGGGTGGCATATACGTACCTGCGCCATCCATCCAGCCACCCCCTGTTGGTGTCAGAGCTTTATGTGATTATGCGCCTTTTGGAATTTTTGTGTTTAACTTCTATCAATATGTTTACACATAGAGATAATAAGGCATTGGAATAAACACACAATTATAGACAGAGAATTTTGATTATTATTATATAACGGCCTTCAGCTTGATTTTGAACCACGAGGACATAATGAATGAGCGCTCAGTAGGAAGATCGATCTTGTGCAACAATAGTTAGGTCCACCAGGGTCTTCACCCCTGAAGCCATATTTAGATATACTTTTAAAGCAGCATAGCTGTTTTGGTTGTAAGAGAGGGAAAGGGAAATATGTTAAAAGATAAATGCTGTATAGAAATCAATGGTCTGGAGGGAGATAGCTTGCAGGTTAATAACTAACCTCTTCCCTGGAAGATACCATATTTTTTCGTTTTATAAGATGCACTGTATTATAAGACGCACCCTAAATTTAGAGATAAAAAAGGTAAAAAAAAAAGAATGGGAGGGGTCTGTCTTATACTACATTGGTGTCTTACCGGAGGGGATGGCAAAGGTGGTGGAGCAGGGTCACAGGAGGAAGGGGCGGTGCTGGAGTAGGGCAATGCTGCTGGTGCTGTGGTGGGGGCTGTGCTGGCTGTGGAGGCTGTGCTGGCTGTGTGGAGCAGGGTAGCCCTGCGGGTGTCCCAAATGCACTGTCGGCAGTGAGGGCTTCATAAGAAATGGCACCCGGAGTCGGCATGTGCACAGATTGAGCTGCCGGCTCAATGACAAGCCAAGATCTCATCTGCTCATGCACCACCTCTGGGTGCCATTTTCCTTAAGTCTGCTGCTAGGAGATCAATTGGCTGGAGGCGGCGCGTCCTTAGATGAGATCTTCCACCCTAACTTTTCCCCCAGTTACCACGGGGGAAAAGTTAGGGTATGTTAGGAGATACTGTATGCAAGGTGGAGAGCAGCAATGATGGCAAGAAAGTCACGTGCACTTGGATAAATAGTGGCAGCTTGAACTGAATACAGAACTAACATCTCTGGTGCAAAACTGTGGTACAAAATAAAATGGAAAGCAGCTTCAGCTGTGAATAGAGTCAAGAATCCAGATAGCTTTGGCTGTGGGTTGAGTGGGGACCCTGTGAGAGTAAAGGAGTAGGACCAAGACAATAACTGGCACACCAGGATTGGTCACTTGGAACTACACTAAAGTGGTGTATAGTCAGAATGAAGGTTATAAGAAAGTAAAGGCACCAGATAGGTTCTGTTATGGAACTGTAATATTACTGTTACGGGGGGACCGGCAGATTAGGACCAGGGGGTATATATCCTAATCGCCAGTTGGGGCCCACCGTGCTCCAGATGACAAAGGAGCTGCTGGCACCTGAGGGTTAGGCGGAGACTATAGAGCTGGATGGCTCTGAGATAACCCAGGACAGGAGTAAAGAGGCGCCTGCGAGAGATGGGGGTGCAATACTCAATGATGTTCCCGGCAAAGCTAAGAGTGACGGCGTTGGAGCGGGTGCACTTTTTTACAACTCCAGAGGAAGCCATGCAGTGGTTGGACGCAAACGAAAAGCGGATCCGTTTGAAGGAATGAGCTGACTGTCTGAATCTGCAGTGTGTTGGAGAAGGCCGGCTGAGGCTCTACAACATCCTTAGGAGCTTACAGGGGACCCTTCTTGTTTTTTTCTTTTTTTTTTTTCTCCTTCCCTTTGGGATTGAGGTAGTATGCAGGGGGAATGCGAAGGGTTTGATGTGAGCTTCGCAGGACATGGGGACTGCCTAATTAGGCGCGGTGGTGGTATTTACAATTTGAGATTCCAGTTTAATTACTGTTCGCCATTTTACTGTTATATTGGTTGAGTGGAATATGATTATACATAGAAAGGGGGGGAGTGGAGAATTGTTGGAAAAGGGACGAGTTTTAAAATGTGTCTAAGAGGGGAAGGCGAGGGAGGTAGGGGGGAATTTAGTAGGGATTATGGACCAGGTTTGGAAAACCCGATGCTTCACGGGAGTACTCGAAAACACGAAGTGGTGGGGAGTAGGAGGGGAGGGGAGCAGGGGGGGAGGGGGGAAAGGGGTAGGGGGGAAAGGGGTAGGGTAGAGGCAGCATGGGGAGATACTACAAGGTTTGATGGTTTTACTGGGTGGGATAATGGGGGATAGAATTAAGGTGTTGAGTTGGAATATTAGAGGGTCATCAGATAGGTCTAGGAGAGCGGCATTAATTAAATATGTTCAAGACCAGAACCCGTCAGTAATATGTCTACTAGAAACGCATCTCACAAAGGAGACAACACATGTTTTAAATAGGAGATGGGTGCAGAAGGCCTATCACTCCACCTTTTCCAACTATGCAAGGGGTGTATCACTGCTGATCCATAACTCTGTGCAATATGAAGAGATAGAAGTGTATGTGGATAAAGAGGGACAGTGTGTGGCCGTCAAGTGTAAAATATTTGGCAGACTCATGTGTATAGCTGCAATATATACACCACCTCCATATAAGTGCACCAAACTAAGGGAGATAAGGGAGTTCTCTGAGAAGGGGGGAGTAATCCCTTTTTTACTGGTGGGGGACTTCAATAATGTGATAGATCTGTACTGGGATAGGAGTAGTAGACCTCCAGGTATCCAGGATAGTTGTATGACTTCGTTTGGCACTCTTATTGGGGAACTTGGAATGGTGGATGCCTGGCGAGTGAGGAATGGGAGGGTATCCTGCTTCTCTTGTTATTCGGCTTCACATAACACTCTGTCCCGCATTGACATGGCTCTAGCTAGTGATCTGATGGATGCAATGATAAGCGACGTGCAATATCTGACAAGAGTGATTTCAGATCATAGCCCAATTCTAGTATCCATACGACGGGGGACCCTGACAGGGGGAAGGAGGGGAGAGTGGAAGCTTCATCCAGCATGGATCCGTCATATTAATATGGGGAATATAGAACGGGATCTTGGGGATTTCTTTATCCACAACGAGGGTAGCACTGGTCCGCTGGTGGTATGGGATGCGATGAAGGCATACCTCAGGGGGCTCCTGTTCAGGGATGTCTGTAAACGTAAAACACAGACGAGGCAGGATGAGAAAGATAGCTTGGAGGCCTTAGATAAGGCAGAGCTGGAAGCAATCCGGAGTACTACTACGGACGCGAAGCAAAATCTTAGGCAGGCGCATGAACAGGTTAATAAGATGCTTTTGGAGAAGGCGGTAAGGAAGCAGGCATTCCAAAAATTGCATTTTTATGAGGAGGGGGAAAACGTTGGTCATCTATTATCGGTCATAGCTGCAGCTCAAAGGAGTAGTTCATTTGTGCATGGTATGGACACGGTGGAGGGGACACAGGTCACTGAGGTTGAGGAGATCCTTGGGGTCTTTAAAGATTTCTATCGCACGCTATATTCTTCTATTGGAGAGATGAGGGTGGAAGAGGTGGACTCATTTCTTGAGCGAGGTGAGCTTCCGGTGTTGTCTGTGGCGGATAGAGATAAACTGGAGTCACCTATTACTATTGATGAACTGGAGGGCGCTCTGCATGGCATGAGCAATGACAAGGCACCGGGAGCAGACGGGCTACCAGTTGAAATTTATAAACAGTTAGAAGAAATCCTATTACCCAAACTATTGAAAGTCTTTGAGGTGGCGGAGGGGGAAGGTGTATTGCCTGACTCTATGAGAGAAGCAATAATAGTAGTAATTCCTAAGGAGGATAAAAATCCGAGGCTTCCAGACTCATATAGACCCATCTCGTTATTAACAGCGGACGTGAAGCTTCTGGCTAAGGTGTTGTCAAACCGGCTGACTGGAGTTATATCTAACCTAATCCATATGGACCAATCAGGGTTCATGGCCAATAGGTCAACAGCTGCTAATATCAGGAGATTGTACCTTAATCTACAGTTGCCGCCTGACAACCCTGGCCGGAGGGTGATCGCTTCGCTAGATGCCCAGAAAGCGTTCGATAGTGTTGAGTGGGGGTATCTGTGGAAAGTGTTGCAGCATATGGGTTTTGGCCCAAGGTTTGTAAAGTGGGTGCAGCTGTTGTATAATAGGCCTACTGCTAAAGTTAGAGTTAACGGTATGACCTCCTCAGCGTTTGAGTTGCACCGGGGAACGAGGCAGGGCTGCCCACTATCACCGCTCCTATTTGCTATTGCAATAGAGCCTCTGGCGGCGGCCATTAGGAAAACAAAGGAGATCCATGGATTTAAGTATGGGCATTTAGAGGAGAAAATAGCTCTTTATGCTGACGATTTATTACTTTTCTTGGGGGATCCATCAGCCTCATTGGATCATGCCATGCAGATAATAGAGAAATTTGGAGAAGTTTCGGGACTGACCATTAATTGGTCTAAATCGAGCCTCTTTAAAGTGGATGGGGAAGTAGCCTGGACAAATGAGGATACTGGGGCTAACAAATTGAAGAATGTGGACGAATTTAAATATCTAGGTATCCAGATATCTCTGCCAGTAGAAAAATACATACAGGTGAACTTATGGCCTCTCCTTAAAAAATTGAGAGCCAAGGTGGATGCCTGGAACAAGCTACATTTGTCAGTTGTTGGAAGGGTTAATTTGCTAAAGATGGTAGTAATGCCTAAACTCCTATACATACTGCACAATGCCCCTGTTTGTATTTCAAGGAAAAGATTTAAAGGGATAAACTCGCTGTTTAGGGACCTGGTGTGGGGTAAAAAGCAGCCTAGGGTGCGATTAGAGACTTTACAAAGGCCGAAGGATGAGGGGGGTCTAGCAATCCCAAATCCGGAATTGTATTATATAGCGGCGCAATGTCAACACCTCAGGGGTTGGTCTGATCGAGAGAAAGATGGGGGCATTAAAGAAGTACTGGAATACATAGTGGGTAGAAGTCCATTGGTAATGGGACTAGAGGATGGTGCGGTGGGGCTCCTGGGTAGAACATCTCCTACAATGGCACTTATAAATAAGACCTGGGATAGGCTGAAAAGGGTGAGAGGGGTGACCCGGTTAACTAAGTTTACACCTATCTGGGATAACAGTAATCTCCCGGAGATTCAGAAAATGGGGAATATTGAGGAGTGGAGATGCAAGGGTGTGATATACATGCATCAGATATTGGACGGAGGAATTGTGAAGTCGTTCCCGCAGTTACAGAGTGAGTTTCAGTTACCGGCGTCCGGCTGGCTTCACTACAGCCAATTAAAACATGCGATTGCAGCCCAAGCGGCTAAACAAAGTGTGGCCATACAGACTGACCTGGTACTGGAGTATGTGTGTAAGGGCGGAGGAAGCACTAAAGGGATCATTTCTGGCACGTATAAAGATATACTACATACCTTTCTTTTAGACTACCCAATTAAAACTAAATCTAAATGGGAGGAGGAAGTTGGGCCGATAACGGAGGAGGTGTGGGAGAGTATCTTAGAGTATATCCCTAAACTTTCCATGAGCGAACCAGCCAGACTGTCTCACCTATACGTGATTCACCGGGTATATAGGTCTCCTTTACTGATGTTTAAAATGGGGTTGAAAAGGAATTCGGAGTGTCCAAGGTGTCAGGGATCTGACGCAGGTATTTTTCACATGATGTGGTCTTGTCCGAGACTGGTCCAAACTCAGGTTATCCACAAGATAGGAAGAACATATGGGTGTGTTCTCCCCAGGGAACCAGTGATCTGCCTATTGGGATATGTTGAGGAGCTTGGGGTGGAAAATACTATGAAAATTGTCATTGCTAGGCTGCTATATGCGGCAAGAAAGCTGATCGCCAGGTCCTGGATTAAAAAAGACCCCCCGACCAGGGGAGAGTACCGTATTTTTCGGACTATAAGACGCACCGGACTATAAGACGCACCCTGGTTTTAGAGGAGGAAAATGGGAAAATAAAACTTTAAGCAAAAAATGTGGTCATGACACACTGTTATGGGGCGAGGATCTGCTGCTGACACTGTTATGGGGGTAATGTCCCCAAATTCTCTACTAAGGTACCCCATCCTGGTAATGATCCTCCTGCCTTGTATATGATCCTGCTATAAACCCCCATCCAGCCTGTTCACATACCCCCCCATCCAGCCTGTTCACATACCCCCCCATCCAGCCTGTTCACATACCCCCCCATCCAGCCTGTTCACATACCCCCCCATCCAGCCTGTTCACATACCCCCCCCCATCCAGCCTGTTCACATACCCCCCATCCAGCCTGTTCACATACCCCCCCATCCAGCCTGTTCACATACCCCCCCATCCAGCCTGTTCACATACCCCCCCATCCAGCCTGTTCACATACCCCCCCATCCAGCCTGTTCACATACCCCCCCATCCAGCCTGTTCACATACCCCCCCATCCAGCCTGTTCACATACCCCCCCATCCAGCCTGTTCACATACCCCCCCATCCAGCCTGTTCACATACCCCCCCATCCAGCCTGTTCACATACCCCCCCATCCAGCCTGTTCACATACCCCCCCATCCAGCCTGTTCACATACCCCCCCATCCAGCCTGTTCACATACCCCCCCATCCAGCCTGTTCACATACCCCCCCATCCAGCCTGTTCACATACCCCCCCATCCAGCCTGTTCACATACCCCCCCATCCAGCCTGTTCACATACCCCCCCATCCAGCCTGTTCACATACCCCTCCCATCCAGCCTGTTCACATACCCCCCCCCCATCCAGCCTGTTCACATACCCCCCCATATCCAGCCTGTTCACATACCCCCCCATCCAGCCTGTTCACATACCCCCCCCCATCCAGACTGTTCACATACCCCCCCCATATCCAGCCTGTTCACATACCCCCCCATATCCAGCCTGTTCACATACCCCCCCCATATCCAGCCTGTTCACATACCCCCCCCATATCCAGCCTGTTCACATACCCCCCCATATCCAGCCTGTTCACATACTCCCCCCATATCCAGCCTGTTCACATACCCACCCCATATCCAGCCTGTTCACATACCCCCCCATATCCAGCCTGTTCACATACCCCCCCATATCCAGCCTGTTCACATACCCCCCCCATATCCAGCCTGTTCACATACCCCCCCCATATCCAGCCTGTTCACATACCCCCCCCCATATCCAGCCTGTTCACATACCCCCCCCCCATCCCTCCTGCTCATATACGGTACTCCCATCCTGCTATATGCCCCCATCGTGCTCATATACCATCCTGGTATATGGCCTGTATCCTATAGCACAGAGAAAAAAATAAACGTTTATACTCACCTTTTCCTCACTCCCTGCAGCACCGATCACATCTTCCTCTCTGGCACGCTGATCTGTGTGTGTGGAGCCGTCCCCTGCTGCATCGCGATATCTTCCTGTCTGTGCCGATCAGCTGACCGGCTCAGCACAGATCAGGTGACCGGCACAGACAGGAAGACGCGATGCTGCAGGGGGCCGGCTCCACACACGGGGACGGGTGAGTGCACTGATTCACTGCACCCCGCGCTGATGATGACGCGCGGGGGGCAGTGAATACAGCCGCACATGATCACTCCAGGCTGTAATTGCCAGGGGTGATCATGCGGCCGGCTCTTTACTATCCGCGCGTCCCCGCTCGTCCTCCCGCCCACCTGTCAGCGCCGGCTTCAGCGCTGAGAGAAGGGCGGGAGGATGGGCGTGCATATGTAATGAGCGGGCCCACGTGGTCACGAACAGGCGCTGCTGCTGCCTGCTCGTGCCCCCGATGACCTGCAGCACCCTCATTCCCAGCCGCAGCCCTATAGTCAGACCATAAGACGCACCCCCAACTTTCCCCCAACATTTGGGGGAAAAAAAGTGCGTCTTATGGTCCGAAAAATACGGTACATTAAAAGGGTGAAATGTATTCTTCAGCTGGAACGGGGAGTGTATGAAAGAAGGGGGAATGTTAAAATGTTTGAGAAGCTATGGTCTCCTTGGCTGCAATGCGAATAAGACGAGTGATGGACCAATAAACTGGTCTGGGACCAGGATAGCCGTCTGAGACCTCTGATGTGTATGTTTTGTTTTATTTGTGTTACTAGATGTTCCTCTTGCACAACGGGATGGTTGCTATACTACAGTTGAAGGGTATCCTAAGTGTGTACTAAATGGGATGTAGTATCGGGGAGAAGTGTTGCTGCCGGGGTGGGGGAGGGGGGCGGGAGGGGGAGTTAAAGGGGTAATAGATGTGATAAATTTAATTTGGATGCCGATTTGTTATTCTGTTGTATGTATTCTGTTTTAATAAAAAAGTATCTGATTTAAAAAAAAAAAAAAAAAAAAAAAAATAACCCAGGAACTCTGGGAACCGGTCACGTGTGTTGGGACACGTCAGACCGGACGACAACCCGATTAGCGTTTTGGTGCACCTAGCGCTACACCAACCACGTGTGCAGGAAACACGTCAGGCCGGGTGGTAACCAGGTAGCGTTGACCGGAAGACCGCCACGAAAGCGCCCTGTCGGCCACGTGTGTAGGACACGTCAGGCCGAGCGGTCCTCCAATTAGCATTTCTGGCCACCTCTCGACTGGCCACGTGTGTGTAGGACACGTCAGGCCAGATGGGTACACCAGTAGCGTTGACCGGGAAGCCGAGGAAAATAAGGAACACCCTGTTAACTCCACAGGGGTCCTGGAGTACGCTGTCCGTGCGCGTAGGGGGCACAACCGGACAGGTGGCGCAGCAGGTGCGTTGTCCGTGTGCGTAGGGGGCACAATCAGACAGGTGGCGCAGCAGGTGCGTTGTCCGTGTGCGTAGGGGACACAATCGGACAGGAAGCACAGCAGCCGCAGCCCAGTTAACGCCACTGGGCTGCTATAGCAGGACTGGAACGGCAGGAGGGAAGCACGGCGCCTGACCCTGATGTGCCGAGCCACGAATCTTGGCGTGACAGGCACCGTTCGCCTAACCCTACCTACCGCTTCCCAACATAGGCTTATGCCGCAATGAGGCTCTAAGATGGAGGTGTGCTCTGACTGAGCAAAAGTGAAGACTGCGCACCTCCATGTTGTCTCCAGCCCCTTTTATAACCTGGGTCCGCCCCAAACCCAGGGTGGAACCACCAAGGTCCAATAGCAGAGTGCCATGTCATCAGTGACGTCACATGCGACCTATCCGGAACTGCCACGTCATTGATGACCTCATGGCAGCCACGCCCCAAACACTTCACCAGTCATCGTCTGACGACCAATACTGAGGTGCCAGATCATAGGGGCGGGCCTCTGCGAGCCAGTCCGGAGTTGCCACGTCATCAGGACACCTGACACCCTCTGCCCTATCAGGGCCTGCCACCTCACGGACATGCTCAGTGAGGTCCTTACCGGACCTAGCCTCTGATGCACTAAGTGCCTGAGCATGCTCAGTAGCCTGAGCCACAGGCTTAGAAAGCAGACTATCAGTTTGAGCATGCTCAGTAGCCTGAACTGAGGACTTAGTCTCAGACATAACACAAACAGGCTGAGCATGCTCACTAGGCAAAACACCGAGCTTAAACTCTGGCTGGGGTAAATCGGCGCACGCATGCGCACTAGCCGCCTCTCCACACTTAGGCGTGGTAGATGGAACAGCCAACTGGACGACCCGAGGCACGGCCAAGAACGGCAGCCGGCGCCTGGGCGAAACAGGAACCGCAGCAGGCTGCTTGCGGCTATGGCGGCGCCGGTTCGTAACAGTACCCCCCCCTCTAGCGGCCCTCCCACTCGAATGGTCTATAGTCACCACAGATACCACTGAGCGATGGGCGGAAGATGGAGACATGCAGTGGGAGCTACAAGACTCGCTCCACCGCGTAATCACCCCAGACGACCAGTCGATATGTGGGGAATGTTGCTTCAACCAAGGAATACCCAGCAGAATATCATCTATACCCTTAGGGAGAACCAGAAATGAAATGGTCTCCCTATGCCCAGATGACATGGCAAGGGTAATGGGCACTGTCCGCTGGTGAATTACCTTGGGCAACAAGGACCCATCCAATACACGGACTCTCACTGGCCTTGGCATTTGCACCAGTGGGATGGCATGCCGCCGGGCAAAAGAGGAGGAGATGAAACTATCCCCAGCACCTGTGTCCACACTTGCCCTTGTGGACCATGTTGACCCCTTAAAGGAAATGGACGCGGGAAACGTCACCCTAATGGATGACGCAGAGTCCAGTCTACCTTCAGCTATGGTCACCAATCGCGGTCGCTTACCCTGACACTTTGGGCAACGGTTGGCATAATGACCATACTGCCCACAAGCGAAACAGGAAATGCCCTTGCGACTCGAAGACCTAGCAACACCAACCCTAGCGATGTCCATAGGGACAGCGATGTCCTCTAAGGGAGTTGCAGTAGGAGAGACCACTACAGTGGCTGAACGACCCTCTGACCTGCGCTCCAGCTGACGTTCGGAGGTCCGCAGGTCAATGCGGGTAGCCAGAGTCATGGGGCCCTCAAGGGTAGTTGGTACCTCACGCGACGCTAATGCGTCCTTCACGTGCGAGGCTAATCCCCTCCAGAACAGTGGAATGAGAGTCCTCTCTGACCACCCCAGTTCTGCAGCAAGTGTCCTGAAACTCACAGCATATTGACTTGAGGAGGTACGCCCCTGCTCCAAAGTCAGTAGCTGTAGGGCCGAGTCGTGAGTGACCTGAGGCCCCAGGAACACTTGTCGCAAGGACTCCAAAAACTCCTTAGAGTCCTGTACTACGGGGTCATTCCTCTCCCACAATGGTGTAGCCCACTCCAGTGCTCTATCAGAGAGCAAGGAGATTATAAACCCCACCTTCGACCTCTCTGTAGGAAACCGTGCAGCCAACAGCTCTAGATGGACTGAGCACTGGTTCACGAATCCCCTACATGCCTTGCTGTTCCCCGTAAACTTGTTGGGCAGCGAGAGGTGAGGGAGGGTTGGAGTAGGCTTGGTGACTGACACCATTGCAGCCGCTTGAGCCACCACATCATCCATATCAGCAGCAAGAGCAGACTTCTCCAGAGACCTCACTCTGGCATCAAGCTGCAGCATGAACTGACGTAGCTGCTCCATCTCCGCCATGCCAGCCAGACCCTGGCGCAGTCTTACTGTTACGGGGGGACCGGCAGATTAGGACCAGGGGGTATATATCCTAATCGCCAGTTGGGGCCCACCGTGCTCCAGATGACAAAGGAGCTGCTGGCACCTGAGGGTTAGGCGGAGACTATAGAGCTGGATGGCTCTGAGATAACCCAGTAACTCTGGGAACCGGTCACGTGTGTTGGGACACGTCAGACCGGACGACAACCCGATTAGCGTTTTGGTGCACCTAGCGCTACACCAACCACGTGTGCAGGAAACACGTCAGGCCGGGTGGTAACCAGGTAGCGTTGACCGGAAGACCGCCACGAAAGCGCCCTGTCGGCCACATGTGTAGGACACGTCAGGCCGAGTGGTCCTCCAATTAGCATTTCTGGCCACCTCTCGACTGGCCACGTGTGTGGACACGTCAGGCCAGATGAGTACACCAGTAGCGTTGACCGGGAAGCCGAGGAAAATAAGGAACACCCTGTTAACTCCACAGGGGTCCTGGAGTACGCTGTCCGTGCGCGTAGGGGGCACAACCGGACAGGTGGCGCAGCAGGTGCGTTGTCCGTGTGCGTAGGGGGCACAATCGGACAGGTGGCGCAGCAGGTGCGTTGTCCGTGTGCGTAGGGGGCACAATCAGACAGGTGGCGCAGCGGGTGCGTTGTCCGTGTGCGTAGGGGACACAATCGGACAGGAAGCACAGCAGCCGCAGCCCAGTTAACGCCACTGGGCTGCTATAGCAGGACTGGAACGGCAGGAGGGAAGCACGGCGCCTGACCCTGATGTGCCGAGCCACGAATCTTGGCGTGACAGGCACCGTTCGCCTAACCCTACCTACCGCTTCCCAACATAGGCTTATGCCGCAATGAGGCTCTAAGATGGAGGTGTGCTCTGACTGAGCAAAAGTGAAGACTGCGCACCTCCATGTTGTCTCCAGCCCCTTTTATAACCTGGGTCCGCCCCAAACCCAGGGTGGAACCACCAAGGTCCAATAGCAGAGTGCCATGTCATCAGTGACGTCACATGCGACCTATCCGGAACCGCCACGTCATTGATGACCTCATGGCAGCCACGCCCCAAACACTTCACCAGTCATCGTCTGACGACCAATACTGAGGTGCCAGATCATAGGGGCGGGCCTCTGCGAGCCAGTCCGGAGTTGCCACGTCATCAGGACACCTGACACCCTCTGCCCTATCAGGGCCTGCCACCTCACGGACATGCTCAGTGAGGTCCTTACCGGACCTAGCCTCTGATGCACTAAGTGCCTGAGCATGCTCAGTACCCTGAGCCACAGGCTTAGAAAGCAGACTATCAGTTTGAGCATGCTCAGTAGCCTGAACTGAGGACTTAGTCTCAGACATAACACAAACAGGCTGAGCATGCTCACTAGGCAAAACACCGGGCTTAAACTCTGGCTGGGGCAAATCGGCGCACGCATGCGCACTAGCCGCCTCTCCACACTTAGACGTGGTGGAAGGAACAGCCAACTGGACGACCCGAGGCACGGCCAAGAACGGCAGCCGGCGCCTGGGCGAAACAGGAACCGCAGCAGGCTGCTTGCGGCTATGGCGGCGCCGGTTCGTAACAATTACCCTCAAGTAATTGAACTGTCACTAAAAACCTAAGGTACTTCTGTTACTTGCAAAATACAATTGTGCTCAAAAGTTCACATACCCTGGCAGATTTGAAACTTGGTCAAAGTTGAAGGAAAGATGAATGCAGCACGTTATCAGCAAATTTTGGAGTCAAATTTACACTCAGCCCAGAAGCTGCGCCTGGGATGTACTTGGACATTCCAACATGGCAACAATTGAAAACATGAGGCCAAGTCAATCTCTCATTGGCTACAGCAGAACAAAGTGAAGGTTCTGGAGTGACAATCTCAGTCTCCTGACCTCAATATCATTGAGCCACTCTGGGGAGAACTCAAGCGCACAGTTCATGCAAGAAAGTCCAGGAATTTACAGGAACTGGAGGCTTTTTGCCAAGAAGAATGGGCAGCTCTACCATCTGAGAAAATAAAGAGCCTCATCAACAACTACTACAAAAGACTTTAAAGGGGTTATCTGGGTTATTTTGCTATTTTTTTTATTATTTCACTATTTGACTACATTGGGGCAGGTAAGTAGATAGTAACTACCCACCTGCCCTGCTGTTACACCCTCTCCCCCGGCTCAGAACGGTCATGTGACCGCCCCTGCCATGATTTTGCTGCTTCCTGTGATGTCACATCGACAGGGGCAGGAGCTTAGGCTCGCCTTGTAGACGGGCATCACAACCGACGTCATGTAACCGCCCTGCTGGGCAGGTACAGTGCGCCGTAGTCCCCGCCCCCCTACCCAGCCCCCTTAACACATTTTGTACTCTCCCCGCAACTTCCCAGCCACTGGTGTGGGGCCCGTGAGCTGAGGGAGGGGCCTGGCAGCGGCTGCCCATGGTGTCACCACCAGCACCAGGCCGCATGCTCAGGATCGCAAGTTCAAATGTATCGGCATCACACATGCCAATAAATTTGAAAGCACAGATTAGAGGCAGCACTGCACTGCTTCTCATCATTGTCCTGCTGTCTGTGCTCTTTGACAGTTAAGTACAGCGGTGACGTCACTGCTGTGCTGATTTAGCCAGAGCACAGACAGCGCGCGAAAGAGGAGCAGTGGCGGGGACCGAGTAAAGGTGAGTATGTATTCTCTACTCGGTGGGGGCTATAATGGGATGCAGAGTGATGTGTGTGGTGAGGGCGAGGTGCAGAGCACTGTATTGGGGGGTGCAGAGCTATGTGTGTGGGTGCATATCGCTATGTGGGGCCTGCAGAGCCCTATGTGGTGGGGCCTGCAGAGCCCTATGTGGTGGGGCCTGCAGAGCCCTATGTGGTGGGTCCTACAGAGCCCTATGTGGTAGGGTCTGCAGAGCCCTATATGTGGTGGGGCTGTTATTTCCAATGCTGTAGTGATGAGAGGTCAGTGCTGGGGCAGAATACGGACAGCCAATGAGTGTGCAGAGGGCAGGGCTGGACAGTGACGCCGGGCGGTGCCAGCTCTGACTGTGAGGTTCGGCATTGGAAGATTTTATGTTTGGTTGAGCTGCAGGTAAATAACGTGTGTACAGAGAATAAAGGGATAATTCAAGAGGAACAAAAGTTAAAAAACAAAAATAAAATATACAGTTAGGTCCAGAAATATTTGGACAGTGACACAATTTTCGCGAGTTGGGCTCTGCATGACACCACATTGGATTTGAAATGAAACCTCTACAACAGAATTCAAGTGCAGATTGTAACGTTTAATTTGAAGGTTTGAATAAAAATATCTGATAGAAATTGTAGGAATTGTACACATTTCTTTACAAACACTCCACATTTTAAGAGGTCAAAAGTAATTGGACAAATAAACCAAACCCAAAAAAAAAATTTTTATTTTCAATATTTTGTTGCGAATCCTTTGGAGGCAATAACTGCCTTAAGTCTGGAACCCATGGACATCACCAAACGCTGGGTTTCCTCCTTCTTAATGCTTTTCCAAGCCTTTACAGCCGCAGCCTTCAGGTCTTGCTTGTTTGTGGGTCTTTCCGTCTTAAGTCTGGATTTGAGCAAGTGAAATGCATGCTCAATTGGGTTAAGATCTGGTGATTGACTTGGCCATTGCAGAATGTTCCACTTTTTTGCACTCATGAACTCCTGGGTAGCTTTGGCTGTATGCTTGGGGTCATTGTCCATCTGTACTATGAAGCGCCGTCCGATCAACTTTGCGGCATTTGGCTGAATCTGGGCTGAAAGTATATCCCGGTACACTTCAGAATTCATCCGGCTACTCTTGTCTGCTGTTATGTCATCAATAAACACAAGTGACCCAGTGCCATTGAAAGCCATGCATGCCCATGCCATCACGTTGCCTCCACCATGTTTTACAGAGGATGTGGTGTGCCTTGGATCATGTGCCGTTCCCTTTCTTCTCCAAACTTTTTTCTTCCCATCATTCTGGTACAGGTTGATCTTTGTCTCATCTGTCCATAGAATACTTTTCCAGAACTGAGCTGGCTTCATGAGGTGTTTTTCAGCAAATTTAACTCTGGCCTGTCTATTTTTGGAATTGAGGAATGGTTTGCATCTAGATGTGAACCCTTTGTATTTACGTTCATGGAGTCTTCTCTTTACTGTTGACTTAGAGACAGATACACCTACTTCACTGAGAGTGTTCTGGACTTCAGTTGATGTTGTGAACGGGTTCTTCTTCACCAAAGAAAGTATGCGGCGATCATCCACCACTGTTGTCATCCGTGGACGCCCAGGCCTTTTTGAGTTCCCAAGCTCACCAGTCAATTCCTTTTTTCTCAGAATGTACCCGACTGTTGATTTTGCTACTCCAAGCATGTCTGCTATCTCTCTGATGGATTTTTTCTTTTTTTTCAGCCTCAGGATGTTCTGCTTCACCTCAATTGAGAGTTCCTTAGACCGCATGTTGTCTGGTCACAGCAACAGCTTCCAAATGCAAAACCACACACCTGTAATCAACCCCAGACCTTTTAACTACTTCATTGATTAAAGGTTAATGAGGGAGACGCCTTCAGAGTTAATTGCAGCCCTTAGAGTCCCTTGTCCAATTACTTTTGGTCCCTTGAAAAAGAGGAGGCTATGCATTACAGAGCTATGATTCCTAAACCCTTTCTCCGATTTGGATGTGAAAACTCTCATATTGCAGCTGGGAGTGTGCACTTTCAGCCCATATTATATATATAATTGTATTTCTGAACATGTTTTTGTAAACAGCTAAAATAACAAAACTTGTGTCACTGTCCAAATATTTCTGGACCTAACTGTAGGGGTGTTTTATATGACAATACAGCACAGATTAGCTTAAAAAATTTTTTTGGAGTTTGTCGGACAACTCATTTAAGCTGTCATTGATGCTAGAGGGGGCAATAAACGGTAATAAGAACTGGGGTATGTGAAGTTTTGACCAGGGTCATTTGGATATTTTTGGTTGTCATTATGATTTAAAAAGAGAAAAGACAGTAGTCTGAGAATAAATGGCTTCACCCAACCACTAACCATGAGTGGAAAAAAGGTTTTGTGTTATCATTCATATTCTCTAAAAATAAGGCCAAGAAAGCAAAAAAAATCTGAAGGGGTATTTAAAATTATGAGCACAACTGCATATATTTGGTAATGAAAAGCTATAATCAGAAAATTACCTGTTATGTATGTGACGGGGTCCTTCTCCCATATCACAAGATCAACAGAGTGAGAGATGAGTGAGCAATCCAAAGAGCATTTATTCCAAGCAAATCGAATGGTCCATAAAATTATTCCACAAAACAGAGTCCAGTAACACAAATATAGTCCGGTATGCGATAAATGTACAGGTCTCTCTGAGAAGTCTCAACTTCTCTCAGAGGTTCAATCCTTCTCCCTTCAAGTTCTCAAACAGACTGAAGAATCTCCCAGGTAAGCAAACAGGTTGGGTGGATCCCAGGCCCCTTCCCCCAAAATTAGGAACAGGAACACTACAGGGGGTGATTACCTACAGACAATACAATACAATGTACACAAAAGCAATATAAATAATGGAGAGTGAATCAAACTTAAAATATGAATCTGCATGATACACCTCCCCCCATGTCCCACCATCCTAATGTAAATCAAGCATTTGTGTTAAATGTATTTTTTATATATTTTTACGTTATTTAAAAAAAAAAACAACAACAAAAAACATATCACAATGACCTCAAACACACCTCCAGGCTGTGTAAGGTCTATTTGACTAAGAAGGAGATTGATGGGATTCTACGCCAGATGACCTGGTCTCCACAGTCACCAGACCTGAACCCAATCGAGATGGTTTGGGGTGAGTCGGACCACAGAGTGAAGGCAAAAGGGCCAACAAGTGCTAAGCATCTCTGGGAACTCCTTCAAGACTGTTGGAAAACCATTTCCGGTGACTACTTCTTGAAGCTCATCAAGAGAATGCCAAGAGTGTGCAAAACAGTAATCAAAGCAAAAGGTGGCTACTTTGCAGAACCTAGAAAATAAGACATATTTTCAGTTGTTTCACACTTTTTTTAAGTATTTCATTCCACATGTGTTAATTCATAGTTTTGATGCCTTCAATGTGAATCTACAATTTTTAGAGTCATGAAAATAAAGAGAACTCTTTGAATGAGAAGGTGTGTCCAAACTTTTGGTCTATACTGTATATATATATATATATATATATATATATATATATATATATATAAAAAGAGGGAGAGAGAGAGAGAGAGAGAGAGAGAGAGAGAGAGAGAGAGAGATAGTACGATTTTGGACTTTTTTTTGCATTACTAGATTAATACATGAAGTTATGTTGTTATTATTATTGTAATTGTTATTGTATTTGCATTTAAAAGCCTAGATTATATACAATTTTAAATTTGTACATAATATATAAATATATCTTTATCTATCTATCTAATAAAAACATATATAGAATATAGAAAGAGAGAGCAATTGATGGCTATATAATAATATGATTTTGGACTTTTTTTGCATTACTAGATTAAAACATGAATATATGTTGTTATTATTATTCTTATTGTTATTATTGTTATTATATTTTTTGTTCTAGATTACATACACCTTTCTAGTTATACATAATATATAAATATACTGTATCTTTATCTATCTAATAATATATGACGTTTTTGCATTTTTAACTATGTTGTATAGATGACATATTTACATGTCTTAATCTAGTAATGCAAACAAGTCCAAAATCATACTATATACTTATCTAACTCCCTCTTTTTATATATATAAATTTATATATATAAAAAGAGAGAGAGATGGAGAGATGGATAAGTATATAGTATGATTTTGGACTTGTTTGCATTACTAGATTAAAATAAAACTTGTAAATATGTCATCTATACAACATATAGTTAAAAATGCAAAAACGTCATCTTGATGCATAAATGCAATATCTTATGGGATTTTTTATTTTTCACATAAAGTACAGTGGTTTCATTTTCTCCCTGCAGGGAATACCTAATACAAACAGAAAACAAAATAATAAGTTATAAGGTTAGCCTATTATTATGTTGCTTCCCTAAGGCTTTCTGCGTCTCATGCGGATTTGGCCGCCTCTCGATTTTTGATAGCACATTCAATTCTACAGGAGCTTCTTCAAGTACTTCTGTAGACAGTGTGATTTTGTGTTTCCAATTGACAGAAGTTGCCCCAGGCTTGTTTTCTTGCTGCTCGCTGTATAGGGGAAATGCTTAGCTGCTTCCTGACCACCACCTATAATGAATTGATAGCATTATTAAAATATCCCAAATTAGAATTAATGAACTGTGCTTCATAACTAATGAGTTTTTTCTCCTCATTATGCCGGTTCTTCAATGTTAACAGGCTCCCATTTCTCATACACGTTTTCCCACGGAGAACATTATTGGGGGCAGGCTCTCTTGTAGCAGATTGTCCTCTGTGATATTTAAAAAATTGCTCTCTGTGGTCAAAACAGCAGATGGAGATGAAGCCGGGGCTGAGAACACACACAGAGGTGCACACAGTCATAAATATCAATGGAGCAGTGAATGTGACTGGCTGCTCTTGTTATAAAAGTGTAAATATAATTTACCATGTGGTTAAAGTAATAATCTTTTTTTCCTGGATGGAGAAAATAGTGTGCCCCCTCCACATTACACCTACAGGAGCATAACCATTCATTTAAAACCATTGCCATTAATGTTCCATCAGCCCCCTTGCACTGTGACCGCTTCCGCTCTACTGAGAAGATGTTCTACAAAATGTTGGAGGTGTCTGTGGGAACTTTTGCCCCTTCATGAAGGAGAACATTTTTGTTCAAACACAGATGGTGGAAGAGAAGGCCGAGTTCACAAGCTCCATTCATCCCAAAGGTGCTGGATGGGGTTGAGGTCTGGGCTTTGTGAAGCCAGTCATGTTGTTCTGCACCAAACTCCCCCAACCATGTCTTTATAAATGTTGCTTCGGGCACATTCATGGTAAAAGAAAACAGCCTTTCCGATACTGTTTCCATAAAAATGAATGCTAAAATTGGCCAAAATATCTTGACTGCTAAAGTGTTAAAAGGTTGTCCACTACTTCAACAGTGATGGCTTATCCTTAGGGTAGGTCATCTACAGTGATGGGTGGACCCGGACTGTCTAGATCCGCACAGTTTGAAAGGTGCCCGGGTGCTGAACCTGGTCCTGGGATTCCGGGTGTTTGATATGGATCTGGCACTCGAAAAATGAAAAAAATAAATGAAAAATAAAGAAAATAAGAAAGAAGCAAGCAAGTCATACTTTCCGAGGCTCCGTCGTGGCTGTACACTGCTCCCATGGCCTCTTATTCACTTCCTGGGCTGCTCATCATTATTCATCCATATGCACTGCTTTCACCGCCAACCGGCCAGCCTGGCATCTGTGATTGGTTACAGTCAGACGCACCCCCAGCCTGTGTGACAGCGTCTGCCTGCAACCAACCACAGGCGCTGTCTTCGGGTCAGTATTGTACTATAAAAATAAATAAAACAATTGGTGTAGGGTCTACCCATATTATAATACCCAGCACAGATAAAGCTTATGGCTGCAGGCTGCAGCCCCCAGCCCTGCGCTTATCTTGGCTGTGTATCAAAGTAAGAGGAACCACAGGCAGCTTTATTTAAATAAATATATATATATATATATATATATATATATATATATATATATATATATATATATATAAAAAGTACAGACCAAAAGTTTGGACACACCTTCTCATTCAAAGAGTTTTCTTTATTTTCATGACTCTGAAAATTGTAGATTCACATTGAAAGCATCAAAACTATGAATTGTCTTCCAACAGTCTTGAACAAGTTCCCAGAGATGCTTAGAACTTGTTGGCCCTTTTGCCTTCACTCTGAAGTCCAGCTCACCCCAAACCATCTCGATTGGGTTCAGGTCTGGTGACTGTGAAGGCCAGGTAATCTGGCGTAGCACCCCATCACTCTCCTTCTTAGTCAAATAGCCCTTACACAGCCTGGAGGTGTGTTTGGGGTCATTGTCCTGTTGAAAAGTAAATGATGGTCCAACTACACGCAAACCGGATGGAATAGCATGCCGCTGCAAGATGCTGTGGTTGCCATGCTGGTTCAGTATGCCTTCAATTTTGAATAAATCCCCAACAGTGTCACCAGCAAAGCACCCCCACACCATCACACCTCCTCCTCCATGCTTCACGGTGGGAACCAGCCATGTAGAGTCCATCCGTTCACCTTTTGTGCGTCGCAAAAAGACACGGTGGTTGGATCCAAAGATCTCAAATTTGGACTCATCAGACCAAAGCACATATTTCCACTGGTCTAATGTCCATTCCTTGTGTACTTTAGCACAAACAAGTCTCTTCTGCTTGTTGCCTGTCCTTAGCAGTGGTTTTCTAGCAGCTATTTTACCATGAAGGCCTGCTGCACAAAGTCTCCTCTTAACAGTTGTTCTAGAGATGTATCTGCTGCTAGAACTCTGTGTGTCATTGACCTGGTCTCTAATCTGAGCTGCTGTTAACCTGCGATTTCTGAGTCTGGTGACATGGATAAACTTATCCTCTGCAGCAGAGGTGACTCTTGGTCTTCCTTTTCTGGGGCAGTCCCCATGTGAGTCAGTTTCTTTGTAGCATTTGATGGTTTTTGCCACTGCACTTGGGGACACTTTCAAAGTTTTCCCAATTTTTCGGACTGACTGACCTTCATTTCTTAAAGTAATGATGGCCACTTGTTTTTCTTTACTTAGCTGCTTTTTTCTTGCCTTAATACAAATTCTAACAGTTTATTCAGTAGGATTATCAGCTGTGTATCCACCAGACTTCTGCACAACACAACTGATGGTCCCAACCCCATTTATAAGACAAAAAATCCCACTTATTAAACCTGACAGGGCACACCTGTGAAGTGAAAACCATTTCCAGTGACTACCTCTTGAAGCTCATCAAGAGAATGCCAAGAGTGTGCAAAGCAATAATCAAAGCAAAAGGTGGCTACTTTGAAGAACCTAGAATATAAGACATATTTTCAGTTGTTTCACACTTTTTTGTTAAGTATTTCATTCCACATGTGTTAATTCATAGTTTTGATGCCAAACTTTTGGTCTGTACTGTATATATATATATATATATATATATATATATATATATATATACACACACACATTATATATATATATATATATATATATATATATATATATATATTTAAATAAAGCTGAATTGTTATCGGACCTCATGTGGTTTATGTCGTACCTGCAGGGGTGTTTGGTGGGTTGATCAAGTGGGTTAATAAAGTGATGAAAGATGGTGTTTTTTTGTCTTTTATTCCACATAAAGGATTTTTTTGGTGTTTGTATTTATTTACTTTCACTTACAGATTAGTCATGGGGGCTTTCATAGATGCTTGCCATTACAAATCTAGAGCTTAGTGGCAGCTGTGGGCTGTTATTTACCTCTTATTCGATTGTCACTGCCCCAGGGCAATCGGGAAGAGGCAGATAAAGTGTCGGGCTTGTCACATCAAATGAATGCAACAATTCCGGGGCAGCTGTAGGCTATTCTTAGCCTTGGGGGTGGCCTAATAACCATAGCACTCCCCAGGCTAAGAATACCAGCCCTCAGCGGTTGGGCTTTATTATGGCTTGGTATCAAAATGTAGGTGGACTGCATGCCAATTTTAAAATTATTTATTAAAATAATTGAAAAGAAAAACAAAAAACGCTGCATATGGTTCCTCCTATTTTAATACACAGCCAAGATAAGCGCAGGGCTGGGGGCTGCAGCCTGTAGCCATGGGCTTTATCTGTGCTGGGTATCATAATACGTGGGACCCTACACCAATTGTTTTATTTATTTATTTATATTTATGCCACAATATTGACCAGCAGATAGTTGCACTGCTTTCCTCGCCCACTGACCGTCCTGGCTCCTGTGATTGGTTGCAGTTAGCTGCCACTCAGGGTGGGGATGTGTCTGACTGCAACCAATTACAGATGCCGGTGGGCAGGGAAAGCAGTGCATATGGATGAGCAGTAGCTAGCAACCCAGGAAGTGAATGCGCTGCCTGAAAGAAGTGTACTGGCGTGTGGGAGCAGTGTACAACCACACTGCTCCTTACATGGGGATTACAATACTGCAAAGAATTGGATTTTAGAAACCGGATCACCAGGATCAGCCAGTCCCAGTTATCTGTGAGTCTGTGCCGCCCCCGTGTCAGCAGCCGGGCTGCTTGGATCTGGATCCGCGGTGGCTCGAGGGGTCTCCGGACTCGGGGGTCATGTGGCCACTCGATTTAAAGGGGGTGAACTATGTACAGGGGGAATTGGAAGTTCGTGATGCCACCCACGGTGCGTGGTTATGTGGAATACCACCGCTGCTGTTGGGGAGGGGGGAAGCCCGGTGGCGGTCGTATAACAGAAAGATGTTTTAACCCCTGGGTAGGGGGTTTGTGCCCCGGGGCCCATTAGGTGTCGGTGACAGGGTGCCGTTGGGAAGAGGCAAAGGGGTTTTTCAGCGTACTCACCCAGTCCAGGAATAATAACACCGACAGCTTGTAAACCAGAATTCTGAGCACCACTGCAGCATGGAGGGAGCACACCTGGATTCGTGTCTTTGGTGTTGTTGTTAGCCTGTGGCCTTTTCCGTGGCACCTTCTCACTATTGGACCGTCAAGTTTGGAACTATTCGGGTCCCGCTCACCCATATGGCTAACGGAGTGAGCTTGCTCTCATGGTTCACGCGTAGGATTTCTTTGCACTGTAGTTTGGGAAAGTCCTATCCCATCGGTGTGCTAGCACCCCGATTTTTGAGCGGGTTGGGGATGAATCTTGAAGTCTTCACCCCCGTCGGGTAAATTACCAGGGCGCTTGAAGCTGCTTCCCAGCCTAGGGTCCACGTACCCCGTAATGCCCTGGCCCCTGCCCGGTGATGGCTCAAGGCCACAGGCTGCCCTCCTCGGCAGTCCGTGCCCCTTGACACTATCCCCTGCGATCGGGGTTCCAGCTCCTACCAGGCCCAGACCAACGTCTGCCACCTAGTGCTCAAGGAGCCCAGCTCCTACCCTGTGACCTCTCCTCTTGAGAGTCACCACACAACACCTCTACTTCTCCTTCACCTTGTAGCTTTTCCCTACCAACCCCCATATGGGCGGCCCTATTCCCTTTAGGGCCCCCAATGGTGTGTCTGGTGGGTACGGTGCAAAGTATTCCTAGGATTTTGACTAGCTAAGCTGTTAGCAACACCAAAGGACCAGGATCCGTAACCAAGGAGGAGTGGATACCGCGCAGAAGAGCAGATTGCACAATACCCTGTGACGACCTGATAGGCCAGGGTGTCACAAGTCCACTCATCAGTAGTCATCAATGTTTGATTGCCTGGGGTCAAACACCCAGCACCCCCACCAGTCAGCTGTTCTTGGAGCCAGCAGAAGCAGCAGGTAGCTGGAAATGCTCAGTTCTGGAGCTGCTCCGTCTTCTGATAGCAGCCACAGCTAGTAACTACATAGCTGACTCCTATTGATTTGAATGGGAGGGGATGTGCACTGGCCGACTGTCACCACTATCAGGAGATAGGGCAGCTCTGGAACTGAGCATTTCCAGCTGCCACTACTGGCACCAAGAGTGAATGATCAGCAAGGCTGATGGGTGTCAGACTTTGGCTAATAATAGGCCATCAATGTTATAGAATGGCCAAGGCCAACTCAAAGGCCAAAAAGGCTCTTTTTCGCATGGTATTGAATTCTCCTTGAAATGTACATCAAGCCAAATTCTCCAGGGTACAGATTTTTTGCAGTTAGCTCCTAGCACATTCAGTAAAATCTCAGCCTTCTGCCACCATTTTCTTTAACATTAACGGAAAAGTCAGACTGTTAAAAAAATACTGCTCACCGGTCCTGCTGTCCGTGGAGACCACCCCACCGCCTAATCTTTGGTGTTTCTTCTATTCTGGCCTCTTCACTTAAGGCTGCAGCTTCCACCTCGACTAGGCTCCAGTCGTCATTGTGCGCCATGCCATCCTAAGATTAGTCAAACCAGAATCTAAAGCCCGGAGAGAAGATTCCGTAAAGAATGTGTAGGTAAGAAGAAAAGGAACAAGGGGTGAGGGGGTCAGGTGTAATAGTCTGGGGGCAATGGGATTGAACGAAAAACCTGAATTGAATGTCCATATAGTGATGATAGAAGATTGATAGGTTATAGGATAGCGATAGGTAGATTGTAGAATTAGTATTATTTTGTACCATACATCACTATTTTCTTATTTTAGCTCTAGTTATAGCAGTTCTTCACTTGTCCTCTTCTGTCAAGTTGTTAAAAATTCTATTTAGTTGCATTTTAGTTACAGTGCCTATAAAAAAATCTTCACCCCCCATTAGACATTCGCAGGTTTTATTGTGTAACGTTACCGGATCCCTGTGAATTCTATTAGCCTTCTTTGACACTGATCATCAGTGTTACTCCTCAATAACCTTGTCTCGGAGCTGTTTGGACCATTTTCTTCATGTGTTGTTTATGCTAGCAGCTTTTATTCTCCCCACAGATGACCTGACTTCTGTTGAAATAACTGTGATTTCAGCATAAATAATTCTGATGTATAGAGAATATTACAATGCAGCTGCCTGAAATGTTACGGTAAATTCCATCTACATATACATTAAAGGCTCAGCCTACAAACATTTGTATTACCAAGTATATATAATAGCAATTTTCCGAACACACTTGATTCTACCGTTTTATATCTAGAGCATCTACTAGACCTCTATTTACTTGGTATCTTAATAACAACAAACCGAGTGTGAAGTTCTGATTCTGTAGTCATATATATTTTATTAGGGTTTATTTTCAGAGTTTTATTTAACATGGTTTTTTTTACATGTTTTTATATTTGTTTTTTGTGGTCTTTTTATATTTTTTTGGAGTGTCTTGCTTTGTTTATATATACAGTGGGTGAAGTAAGTGTTGACCACTTCAGCAATTTTCTAAGAAACATATGGGTGCTATTGACATGAATCTGTCACCAGATGTCAAAAAGAACCCATCCAATGTACACCGGTTTTTAAAAGAAAAACAGAAAGCCTTAAAAGAATTAAAGAGGGTAGGTAGTGATGAGGCATTATATAATTATAGAAAATTAAATAAAATATGTAAAAAGCAAATTAAGTTAGCTAAGTTTGAGACAGAGAGACTCATTGCGAGAGAAAGTAAAAATAATCCTAAAATATTCTTTAACTACATAAACAGTAAAAAACTGAAAAGCGATAGTGTTGGCCCCCTTAAAAATAGTCTTGGTGAAATGGTGGAAGGGGATGAGGGTAAAGCCAACCTGCTGAATGACTTTTTTTCTACGGTTTTTATACAAGAAAATGCCATGGCAGATGACATGACCAGTGATGCCATAAATTCACCCTTGAATATTACCTGCTTAACCCAGCAGGAAGTACGCCGCCGCCTCGAAATCACTAAGGTTGACAAATCTCCGGGCCCGGATGGCATACACCCCAGAGTACTACAGGAATTGAGTTCCGTGATAGATAGACCATTATTTTTAATCTTCTCAGATTCCTTAATAACAGGGTCGGTACCGCAGGACTGGCGCATAGCAAATGTGGTGCCAATATTCAAAAAGGGGACAAAAACTGAGCCGGGAAATTATAGGCCGGTAAGTTTAACCTCTACGGTTGGTAAAATCCTTGAGGGTTTCTTGAGAGATGCTATACTGGAGTATCTCAAGAAAAATAACCTTATGACAGAGTATCAACATGGGTTTATGAGGGATCGATCCTGTCAAACTAATTTGATCAGCTTCTATGAAGAGGTAAGTTCAAGCCTGGACCAGGGAAATGCAGTGGATGTTGTGTATATGGACTTTTCAAAAGCTTTTGATACGGTGCCACACAAAAGGTTGGTACATAAAATGAGAATAATGGGGATAGGGGAAAATATTTGTAACTGGGTTAAAAACTGGCTCAGTGATAGGAAACAAAGGGTGGTTATTAATGGTACGTACTCGGACTGGGTCTCAGTTCATAGTGGGGTACCACAGGGGTCAGTATTGGGCCCGCTTCTTTTCAACATATTTATAAATGACCTTGTTGGGGGCATGCGGAGTAGAATTTCAATATTTGCAGATGATACTAAACTCTGCAGGGTAATCAATACAGAGGAGGATAATTTTATATTACAGGGAGATTTATGTAAATTGGAGGATTGGGCTGAGAAGTGGCAATTGAAGTTTAATGTAGATAAATGTAAGGTCATGCACTTGGGTAGAGGAAATAACATTTATGATTATGTACTTAATTGTAGAACACTGGGTAAAACAGACACAGAAAAAGACTTGGGTGTATGGGTGGATGGTAAACTTCACTTTAGTGGACAGTGTCAGGCAGCTGCTGCCAGGGCTAATAAAATAATGGGATGTATTAAAAGAGGTATAAGTGTTCATGAAAAAAATATAGTTCTACCTCTGCACAAGTCACTAGTGCGACCGCACGTAGAATACTGTGTACAATTCTGGTCACCGATATATAAGAAGGACATAGCTGAACTGGAGAGGGTGCAAAGAAGAGCGACCAAGATTATTAGAGGAATGGGGGGGCTGCAATACGAAGACAGGTTATTAAACTTGGGGTTATTTAGTTTGGAAAAACGAAGGCTTAGGGGAGATCTAATCACAATGTATAAATATATGAGGGGACAGTACAGAGACCTTTCCAAAGATCTATTTACACCTAGGCCTGCGACTGGAACACGGGGGCATCCGCTACGTCTTGAGGAAAGAAGGTTTAATCATAATCACAGACGAGGATTCTTTACTGTACGAGCAGTGAGACTATGGAATTCTCTACCGCATGATGTTGTAATGAGTGATTCACTACTAACATTTAAGCAGAGCCTGGATGCCTTTCTTGAAAAATTTAATATAACCAGTTATGTATATTAGATTTTATGACAGGGTATTGATCCAGGGAACTAGTCTGATTGCCGGATGTGGAGTCAGGAAGGAAATTTTTTCCCCATTGGAACTTGTTTGCCACATTGGGGTTTTTTGCCTTCCTCTGGATCAACATGTTAGGCTACGGGTTGAACTAGATGGACTTAGAGTCTCCCTTCAACCTTAAAACTATGATACTATGATACTATGAAATCAAACCATATATGTCCATTAAAAAAGTTAGTAATGAAAAATGACACAGCGAAAAAGTATTGAGCACCTGAAGAAACACCAGTGCAAAAAGCCATGGGAAGTCATTACATCAGGTGAAATGTATCAAGAATTAGAAAGCAATCCTGCCACTTAATGAAAAATAATATCAGCTGGTTCAACTGATAGCTTATAAAAAGGTGTCTCATTACCAAAGCGCCACACAAAAAACATACCATGATTGGTAAAACCAGTGAGCTGTCTCAAGACATTTGCAACATTTTTGTTGCGAAACAAACTGGTGGCATTGGTTGGCAAATAATTTTTAAACTATTAAAGGTTATAGTGAGCACCGTTGGGCTCATAATCTCTACGGGGAAAGAACATCATCTCACCACAGCACGGCCCCAAACAGGTGCTCCTCACAATATTTCAGACAGAGCTATGAAACAAATTATAAGAAGAGTTGTCCAGGAGCTAAGAACCACCTGTGGAAAACTACAAGAAAAACCTGGAATCAGCAGGTATGATTGTTTCGAAGAAAACAATAAGTAAAGCACTCAACCTACATGGGCATTATGCACGCTCACCATGCAAGACTCCATTGCTGGACAAAAAGTATGTTCAAGCATGTTTAAAAATTGCTCAACAACATTTAGGCAAACCTGTGAAATATTGAGAGAAGATAGTCTGGTCAGATGAGACCAAAATTAAAGCCTTTGAATGTCATAATAGAGACCATGTTTGGAGACCAAATGCACTGCATATCACTCCCAAAACACCATACAATAGGGAAGTTTGGAGATAGGGACATCGTGGTGTGGGGCGAAGGAAGGATGAAGGGATAAATGACAATTTTGATACAAATCTGCTGCCATCTACTAAAATGATGAAGATGAAATGAAGGTCAACATCTCAGCAAGTCAATGATCCCGGACACACAGCCAAGGAGGCAGCTCCGGAACAGTATGCGTTGTTTTTATTTTCTGATTTTTTTTTTCTATGTGTCCTGGTTTATAGGGTGCTTTAAATTCACAGAAAAACCCTCACCAGAAATAAAGCACCAGCCAAAAAAAGTGGTCAAATAATGGCAAAAGCACATGCAAGATGCAGACGGATCCCCATGATAAAGGTTGGAATTTCACAGGTGCAGAATACCTATAAAACAACCACCCACAGCCTAATATGTCAGGAGGGGACGGTTTCCGGCACTAACACTGCACACTAATAAGATCTAATATAGGGCGTCAGTCACTGAGATACGTGCAGGCAAAGCCTATTGATCATGCCCTTCTATTAGGTCAGGCAGGCTACCCAGCACCAAAAAGGTGCACTGGCACAATGGACAGACATCCAGAGGGCCGGCTGCATCCTGCAGAAATTGTGCGATAAAAAAATGATGACAAATTATGATAATTTTCATAATCATATCAATAAATTAGAATATCATCAAAAAGTTAATTTATTTCAGTAATTCAATACAAAAAGGAAACGCATATATTATATAGAGTCATTACACACAGAGGGATCTATTTCTATATATTATATAGAGTCATTAAACACAGAGGGATCTATTCCTATATATAATTTAGAGTCATTACACACAGAGTGATCTATTTCTATATATTATATAGTCATTACACACAGAGAGATCTATTTCTATATATTATATAGAGTCATTACACACAGAGGGATCTATTTCTATATATTATATAGAGTCATTAAACACAGAGGGATCTATTCCTATATATAATTTAGAGTCATTACACACAGAGTGATCTATTTCTATATATTATATAAAGTCATTACACACAGAGGGATCTATTTCTATATATTATATAGAGTCATTACACACAGAGGGATCTATTCCTATATATAATATAGAGTCATTACACACAGAGTGATCTATTTCTATATATTATATAGTCATTACAGAGAGGTATCTATTCCTATATATTATATAGAGTCATTACACACAGAGGGATCTATTTCAATATATTATATAGAGTCATTACGCACAGAGGGATCTATTTCTATATATATTATATAGTCATTACACACAGAGGGATCTATTCCTATACATTATATAGAGTCATTACACAGAGGCATCTATTCCTATATGTTATATAGAGTCATTACACAGAGTAATCTAATCCTATAAATTAGATAGAATCATTACACACAGAGGGATCTATTTCATGTGTTTATTTCTGTTAATGTTGATGATTTTGGCTTACAGCCAATGAAAACCCCAAAAGTCATTATCTCAGAAAATTAGACTAATTACCGTACTACAAAACATCTGCAAAGGCTTCCTAAGCATTTAAAATGGTCCCTTAGTCTGGTTCAGTTCAATAGGCTACACAATCACGGGGAAGACTGACGACTTGAAAGATGTCCAGACATCAGTCATTGACACACTCCACCACAAGGAGGGTGAGCTACAAAAGGCCATTGCTAAAGAAGCTGGCTGTTCACAGACTGCTGAAATCAAGCATTATAATGGAAAGTTGAGTGGCCGAAAAAAGCGTGGTAGGAAAAGGTGCACAAGTATCCGGGATCACCGCAGCGTTGATAGGTATTGTTAAGAAAGAGCCATTCAAAAATTTGAGGGAGATCCACTGAAATAGATTAATTTTTGATGATATACTAACTTGTTGAGATGCATATATATATATATATATATATATATATAAAAATGTGACGACGTGGGCCCCGAGCGTGTGGGGAACCATGCGTCAGGTAGCGGGATTGAGGCACACAAGAACACTTTGTCACTTAAACAATCCAGGTGATTTATTCAGATCCTCATAAACCATGCCGTATAACGGGCCACAGCCACTCTCCCGACAGGACAACAATGTCTCACTGTCGGTTTCAACCGCCGAGTGTCCATACAGTTCATTCTCTGGTATCAGCCAGTCCACATCCCCTTTTCTCAGGGTTAGGCTGCTTTCACACCTCCGGTTTCTGCAATGCGGCACAATCCGGCACTTTGCAGGAAAATCGCAACAGTTTTTTTTTGCTGCCGGTTGCGTTTCTTCTGCATAGACTTTAATTAGTGCCGCATTGTGCCGCAAGGCCTTGCGTTCCATCCGTTTTTTGCCGCATGCGGCAGATTTAGCCGATGCAGCGGCCGGATGGAACGTTGCCTGGCACGTTTTTTCGTGCGGCAAAAAAAAACGCATTGTGCCGCATTCGGCCGATGCGGCGCATTTTTCAATGCATGCCTATGGTGGCCGGATGTGGCGCGATGCGGCAAAAACTGCATCCGGCCGCCGCATGCGGTTTTTGCCACTGCGCATGCTCAGTAGCACGCCGCATGCGGCAAAAACCGGACGGGCCACATGGGAAAAGCTTATGCAGAGGATGCGGTGTTTTCACCGCATCCGTTGCATCGCTTGCACAGCCGGATTGAGCCGCACAGCTCAAGCCGGATGTGTGAAAGCAGCCTTACCTGTCAGTTGCTTTGCAGGTTTCCATGTAGGCTCGACCTCCAGGGAGAGACTCTCACTGGGCTCACTAACCTGGACCTCGGACCAGGTCCATTCGACGGCACCTGCTGTCAGGCCAGAGCCCCAGTAGACTCTGCAACTCCCTGGACTCTCACAGCCCTTTGCTGTCTCAGCATGCACATGATCTCCTGACCATGTGCTTTCAGCAAGATGGCTCCCACCTACTCACAGCCTGATTAAAACCCATTAGACACACCCATGTGTGGGAGGCATGTGGATAGTCAGTCCCGCCCATCACCTCTGACCATCTCATGAACCCAGCCCTGAATACATAGTGCAATCCTCATGGAACTACAAGTCCCAGAGAAACATTCCAGGTTCAGATCGCAGAAGCCCTCCGCCTCTGCGGCACATACCGGCCATTCACAACATTGCCGGTCGCTACATCACAATATATAAAGTGGAACCTTGGATTACGAGCATAATTGGTTCCGGGAGTGTGGTCTTAAACCAAGTTACTCTTATATCAAAGCGAATTTTCCCATAGGAAATAATGGAAACGCAGACAATTCATTCCACAGCCCAAAAATATTTACTGTATTTATACAAACTTATTATAGTAATACAAAATAATGTACTTTATTCATATAAAATTATTACAGTCACTAATACAAGATACTGTTCAGTAAAAACATGTAAAACAAATTATACTGAATAATAGCTTGCAATAGAATTGTTAGTGTGCGGGAGGTACAGTACAAGCAATGTGCTGTACCGATTAGTCGGAAGAGAGTACAATACTGTATCCACAAATGCAGATTGATAGAAATGCTATGTAGTATATACTGTACTGTGCAATGGTATGCTGTATATAGTAAACAGTACATATGGACAGAAGTTATCTCCAAAGCGGGTCAGAACGTGGTGAAAGGACGGACCCGGAAGTGTGCACGGTGGGAATTTGCTCTTATTGCAAAGCATTGCTCTCAAACCAAGTTACAAATTTTTAAAAAGCTTTGCTTGTCTTGCAAAACGCTCTCAAACCAAGTTACTCTTAATCCAAGGTTCCACTGTGTATATATATATATATATGTATATATATATTGTGAGGTAGCACGGTCGGCTGCGCAGCAGAAGACACGGGATCCAGGCATTAAGTTTCACAGCACACGGTTTAATGTCCAAACAAAAGTCCACACCAATATACATGTGCCTCTCCAGCAGAGAACTCAGGGAGTTGTGTTCACTCCCTCACACCCGGCACACCTGCCCTTGTTCCTGTTTCCATTTAACCCTTCCTTCAGCCTGTAGGGAAACAGCATTAACCCTAGAGTGGATTTACTTTCTATCATGGAGTGAGCACAACCGGGGCGAGACATACCGGCCGTCATAGATAACCCCCGTCACAGTCTCACATACCCCCCCCTCAGTTCAAGCGTGCGGGGTTGAACTCCCGCCATCAAACACGGGCCGCGGGACAAGGCATCGGCGTCGCCCTGCAACCTACCGGCCCGGTGTTCAACCGCAAACCGGAAGTTCTGCAGAGAAAGGAACCACCGGGTAACCCGGGCATTCCGTTCTTTGGCGGACCTCATCCAGACCAGTGGAGAGTGATCCGTCACCAAGCGAAACTGCCGTCCCAGCAGGTAATAGCGTAGGGACTCCAAGGCCCACTTGATCGCCAGGCACTCCTTCTCCACTACGCTATAATTCCGCTCGGGAGGGGTGAGCTTCCTACTTAAGAAGGTGACGGGGTGTTCCTCCCCCTGAACCACCTGAGACAACACTGCCCCCAGGCCGACCTCTGAGGCGTCAGTCTGTACTATGAACTCCTTCCGGAAATCAGGGTGTACGAGAACGGGCTGTCCGCACAGGACCCCCTTCAGGGCCCGGAAGGAGTCCTCGGCCTGCGGAGTCCAGCGCACCATGACGGACTTCTTGCCTTTGAGAAGGTCCGTCAAGGGGGCTGATAGTACTGCAAAATCCTTTACAAACCTCCTGTAGTACCCCACGATACCCAGGAAGGCCCTAACCTGCTTCGTGGTCAGGGGTCTAGGCCACTTCTGGATCGCCTCAACCTTGTTAATTTGGGGCTTAATCACTCCTTGGCCTATCACGTAGCCCAAGTAGCGGGCTTCCGTGAGTCCCAACGCACATTTCTTGGGATTGGCTGTCAATCCGGCTGTTCGAAGCGCGTCCACCACCGCTTGTACCTGTTCCAAGTGGGTCTGCCAATCGGAGCTGTAAATAATGATGTCATCAAGGTACGCTGATGCATACGCCTGGTGGGGTTCCAGCACTAAGTCCATCAACCTCTGGAACGTGGCCGGAGCGCCATGTAACCCAAAAGGCAAGACAACATAGTGGAAGAGACCCTCCGGCGTAACAAAAGCGGTTTTCTCCTTGGCGGACTCCGTCAGTGGCACCTGCCAGTACCCCTTGGTCAGGTCGAGCGTGGTAAAATACCGCACCTGTCCCAGCCTATCAATCAGCTCATCCACCCTGGGCATGGGGTAGAGATCGAACTTGGATATTTCGTTCAATCTCCTAAAGTCATTGCAGAACCTTAAGGAGCCATCGGGTTTTGGTATTAGGACAATCGGACTAGCCCATTCACTCCGGGATTTTTCGATGACCCCCAGGCGTAACATTGTCTTTACTTCCTCCGATATGGCTTGTCGTCGAGCCTCCGGTACCCGGTATGACTTCAGGCGTACCTTCAGGTGGGGCTCGGTGACAATATCATGTCGTATCAGACTGGTCCTACCGGGCAGCTCGGAGAAGACATCGGGGTTCTGCTAAACCAACCGTCTGGCCTCTCGCCTCTGAGTCTTGGTGAGGGCTTCTCCAATCCTTACTTCTGGTTCGTCCTCTCCGGAGGTCGCTGGAGCCAGAGGTGAACGACCCGAAGAGGAGGGAGATGGGGAAAAAACAGCCATCAGGCTTTCCCGTTCCTGCCAAGGTTTTAATAGGTTGACATGGTATATTTGTTCAGGTTTCCGCCTACCGGGCTGCAATACTTTATAGTTAACCACCCCGACTCTTTCCTTTATCTCGTAGGGGCCTTGCCACTGAGCCAGGAATTTACTCTCCGCCGTGGGGATCAATACCAACACCCGATCCCCGGGTTTAAAGGTCCGCACGGTGGCTTGTCTATTGTAGCGGCCGCTTTGCGCGGCCTGAGCCTCCTGTAAATGCTCCTTCACAATTGGCATGACTGCGCTTATGCGGTTCTGCATACCCAAAATGTGTTCAATCACACTTTTATGGGGGGTGGGCTCTTGCTCCCATGTTTCCTTTGCCAGGTCCAACAATCCCCGGGGATGTCGCCCGTATAACAATTCAAAAGGCGAAAACCCCGTGGATGCCTGTGGCACCTCACGGATGAAAAACATCAAATAGGGAAGCATCATATCCCAGTCTTTCCCGTCTTTTGAAATTACCCTTTTGAGCATGGTTTTCAGGGTTTTATTGAAATGCTCGACTAAACCGTCCGTTTGAAGATGATACACAGACGTACGCAACTGCTTGATCTGGAGTAGCCGGCATAGCTCTTTGGTCACTTTAGACATGAATGGGGTCCCCTGATCCGTAAGGATCTCCCTGGGCAACCCCACCCGGCAGAACACAGCAAACAACTCCCGAGCTATAAGCTTTGCTGCAGTATGTCTGAGAGGTATCGCCTCGGGATACCGGGTGGCATAGTCAACGATCACTAGGATGTGTTGGTGCCCTCGAGCGGACTTTACGAGGGGCCCCACCAGATCCATCCCTATCCGTTCAAAAGGGACTTCTATAATGGGTAACGGTACCAACGGACTGCGAAAATGGGTCAGGGGTGCGGTAAGCTGACACTCCGGGCAGGTTTCGCAGAACTGTTTTACCTCCCCAAAGATTCCGGGCCAATAGAACCTTTGCAATATTCGCTCCTGCGCTTTCTTGACCCCTAGGTGGCCACTCATCAGGTGTTTATGAGCCAAGTCGAGGACCCGCCGACGATGCGGCTGGGGCACCACCAACTGCTCTACCCCCACGCCCCGTATTTCATCTACCCGGTAGAGTAAATCCTGCTTAAGAGCGAAATGGGGGTACCTTACCTGGGCACCGGGCAGCTGTGCCACCCCGTCAATTACTGTCACCCGACTCCGGGCATGTATTAATGTAGGGTCCTGGAGTTGGGCAGTCCCAAACGTATCCGGGGACGCCTCCAACTCCGGGATGGGTTCGACCGTCTCAGCCTCTCCTGCCAATACCTCTAGGGGCGACCTATCGGGTTCACATTCTGTCCCTATCATGGGGACCCCTACGGCAGGTGTCCCGGATTCAGGATTGTAGGGCTCAGGTCCCGGACTGACCAATATCTGAGGAGACTTAGGGGGTCCCTTCCATAAAGTCCAAAAATAGGGCAGATCCCTTCCTAGGATCACGTCATAAGGAAGAGCGTTAAGAAGTTCCACCTCATGTTGCACCTGACCGCAAGGTGCTGTGATGGTGACAATCCCCGTGGGATAGTCTCGGCGGTCCCCATGTATGCAAACCACCCCCACGGTACGTCCTGTGGCCTTTACTTTAGCCCTCAAGGTGGATCGCACAAGGGTCACTAAGCTTCCGGAATCCAACAATCCTGTAACCGGACATCCATTCACCTGTATTTGGCACAAGTGGGGCTCCGTCTCTGGGGAGACCAGGTCAGCGGTACACACCACCTGAGCATACATTGAACCCCGCCGAGTAACCCCACAATCCATGGGCTCCGTGGTGAGTGGACACTGGGCTTCCATATGTCCCACCCGCTGGCACCGCCAACATCTAATGGGGACGGAAACCCCCTTGACGGGTTGTCGTTTAGAGTACAGAACCTTCCGGACCTCAGGATTGGCGGCCGCAGCCTCAGACGGGACGGTAGGGGACTCCTGCACCGTTGTCGGCGGTGGGTCCTTGGCCCTAGGCTTGGAGGGGCCGGACCGACGGGCGGTACGCAAAGTCTCAGTGTCCCGTATCAAGTCCTGCGTAGCCACATGCCGCTCTACCAGGGACACTAATTGGTCCAGGGTACTCGGGTCACCCTGTCCTACCCACCGTTGAACGGTGACGGGTAAAGTGCGCACAAAACGATCCACTACTACCCTTTCCACCATCTGCTCCGGGCTCAGAGTGTCAGGCTGCAACCACTTTTTTACAAGATGCAACAAGTCATAGGCCTGGGAGCGTACGGGTTTGGCTTCCTCATAGAACCACTGATTTACCCGCTGAGCCCGTACATAGGTATTCACCCCCAACCGTGCCAGTATTTCGGCTTTTAGGGTCACATAGTCAATGGCGTCCTCGGTACAGAGGTCCAGGTACGCTTTTTGGGGTTCCCCCGTCAGATAGGGCGACAATACCTCAGCCCACTGGGGGGTCGGCAGCTTTTCCCGCACGGCCACCCGCTCAAACACCGCCAGGAACGCTTCCACATCATCCCCCGGGGTCATCTTTTGCAACGCTTGTCTCACCGCTTTCCGGACGCTGCCGTCATCACCCGGTCCCGGGGTTGTTGCTGCCGGTCCAGCACGGATCGACTTGGCCAGGAGAACCATCTGTTCTTGATGTCTTTGTTCCTGCAATTGTAAGGCTTGCTGCTGACGTGCATTGGCCTGAACCAGCTGTTTTTGGTGTCTTTGGTCCTGCGATTTCAAGGATTGGAGCAGGTGTGCATTGGTCTGTTGCTGCTGTGCATTAGCCTGTTGTTGCTGTGCATTAGCCTGTTGTTGCTGTGCATTAGCCTGAGCCAAATGCTTTAGTATGTCCTCCATGGCGTCGCTGGGTTTGGGCCGTAGTATAGCCGCTTGAATCCAGGACATGTGCTACCGGGTCACCAGAAAAGGAAGCTACACCTCACCGGCTGGGATGCCCGCATTCTCCACCATATGTGAGGTAGCACGGTCAGCTGCGCAGCAGAAGACACAGGATCCAGGCATTAAGTTTCACAGCACACGGTTTAATGTCCAAACAAAAGTCCACACCAATATACATGTGCCTCTCCAGCAGAGAACTCAGGGAGTTGTGTTCACTCCCTCACACCCGGCACACCTGCCCTTGTTCCTGTTTCCATTTAACCCTTCCTTCAGCCTGTAGGGAAACAGCATTAACCCTAGAGTGGATTTACTTTCTATCATGGAGTGAGCACAACCGGGGCGAGACATACCGGCCGTCATAGATAACCCCGGTCACAGTCTCACAATATATATATATATATATATATATATATATATATATATATATATATATATATATATATATATATATATACATACAGCATATGGAGAATGCATGCAAGATGGTGCCCCAATTGTATTATGCATTTGGAATAAAAAACGTCATGGAACTAAAATGCGGGGGCACAACCGATAAATTAATTCTGGCATTTCTAGGAGCTGCACCACAGGATAGTATATAGCAAATTGTTTAGTATTCCTTAGCGACCATACTGATGACTCATAAATATACTCTACAGTGCTCACCAAGTTTCATGCAACACCCACCTAGTGCATTACAATGCCCCATTAGTGCCATAAAAGCCCCTTTAATACCAATCAGTGCCTCTAAAGGCTACTTTACACACAGCGACATTGCTAGCGATGTCGCTGGTGAAAGCACCCGCCCCTGTCAGTTTTGCATCACGGGCAAATCGCTGGCCGTGGCGCACAACATCACTAACACCCATCACACGGACTTACCTGCTTAGTGACATCACTGTGGCGGCGAACCGCCTCCTTTCTAAGGGGGCGGTTTGTGCGGCGTCACAGTGACGTCACTAAGCGGCCGCGCAATAGAAGCGGAGGGGCGGAGATGAGTGGTCGTAACATCCCACCCACCTCCTTCTTTCCTCATTGCGGGCGGTCGCAGGTATGATGTTGTTCCTCGTTTCTGCGGTGTCTCACACAGTGATGTGTGCTGCCACAGGAAAGACGAACAACCTGGGTCCTGCAACAGCAGCGATATTTGTAATTAGAACGATGTGTCAACAATCAACGATTAGGTGAGTAATTTTGATCATTAGCGGTCGTTCGTGCATTTCACACGCAACGACGTCGCTAACGAGGTCGGATGTGCATCACAAATTCCGTGACCCCAACGACATCTCGTTAGCGATGTCATTGCATGTAAAGCCACCTTTAGTCTCTGAGACAAGAGTTTTTAGTCGGAGTGTATCCTCTTCAAAATCGTGATCAAAAAACATTTCTCAAACCTATATGATTACATTATGGGTTGTTATCCAATTCCCCCTTTCTTAGCTTGAAATAACTGGGATAGGATCAAAAAGGAAAAACTTTTTCCATTCCAACTTATTTTTGGCATGTCTTAAGCCTGCTTTACACCTTACGATCCAGCATACGATATCGTATGCGATCGTAACCGCCCCCATCGTATGTGCGGCACGTTCAATTTGTTGAATGTGCTGCACAAATGATTAACCCCCGTCACACATAGTTACCTGTTACGAGGGGGACCCGGGGAAGCGTGCCAAGATGGGAAATGGACTGCTTCCGCCGGTCAAGGTCCACTGTGCGGTGTAAGGGACCGCCGCTATGGTGGGTGAAGAGTGAGCGGGTTGCTGCTAGCGATCGTCTGGAATGTCACAGACGGGGAAGCACAGAGGTGCCCACGCACGTGTGCCAGTGGAAGTCACGAGAATATGGCACGAGGGTAGCACAGAGGTGCCCACGCACGTGTGCTTTCAATAAGCAGGTGAGTCCAATGGAGACTTGAGGAGCTCACCTGGGACAGGAACACGGCCTGTTGACGGGGGTACTGCCGGAGCAGCAAGGCAGGAACACGGCCTGCAAACGAGGTACTGCCGGAGCAGCAAGGGCCAAGCCCACAAGAGACAGTAATGCCTGAGCAGTGGCGTGGCAGCACGCTGCCAGACATCCAAACATAGAAGGACGGTCGCGCGCCGCCATGATGGCAGGGGGAGCTTTTAAGGAGGTGCAGCTCCACCCGAGGGCGGGCGCGAGGCGGAGATGACGGACTTGACCCAATCAGGGTCCACGACGTCCCAGCCTGGCCAGTCAGGATTGACCACGTCACCAGCCTTGTCATCAAGCCGTGTGACGTCAGTGAGCGAATCAGGACCCACCACGCATTGCACATGCTCACCCTCCTGCCTCTGGGAAATAGAGGCGGGATCCTCGGTCTCACAATGTGCAGAGATAACGGGAATCTCACTGCTTCCCTGAGCAGTAAACCTCTGCACATTGCGCAGCCTCGCAGACCTTCGGGGCCGCTGAGCAGGAGAGTCTGCGGCAGGCCAGGAATGGGAGACCACTTCACTCCTTGTAACAGGAGAACCACTAGGTGTCACCCTTCTGCTGCCTCTCTGAGAAGGTATCTCCTGCACACTGCGCAGTCTGGCAGACCTTCGGCGCTGCTGAGCAGGAGTGCTCGTGGCAGGCAAGGAATGGGAGACTGCCTCAGTCCTTGCCTCAGGAGAGCCACGAGATGTAACATTACCCCCCCGTCTAGGCCCCCCCCCCTGTCCGTGCTCGAAGGCCGCTATCAAACCCGGGGCGTGGATATGATCCTCCAACTCCCAGGATCTATGCTCCGGACCACGGCCGGCCCACTCCACGAGGTAGTACCTCTTGCCCTGTATGACTTTTGTCTCCACAAGTTTTGCCACCTCAGGGTCGTCGGACGGGGAGTCGGTTTGAGCCGGCAGGGACCCCGAGAATTTATTAAGTCGTACGGGTTTCAGGAGGGACACGTGAAAGGTGTTGGCTATAGCCCAGCGTGGAGGGAGCTGGAGTCGGTATGCCACTGGGTTTACCTGCTGTAGTACTTTAAACGGACCCAGATACCTAGGGGCGAATTTGGCTGCCTGTACCCGTAGGTTAACATTCTTAGAGGACAGCCATACTAGGTCACCAGGGGCGAAGGATGGTGCAGGGCGGCGGCGAACATCAGCCGTTGTCACCATCCGGTCTTTAGCCCTTTTAAGAGCCTCTTGGGTGTCATCCCAGATCTCCCGGGCCTTGGTAGCCCAATCCTCCACTCTAGTATCGGGTGACGTAATGGGCATCGGAACCGGGATTCTGGGATGTTGTCCGTTATTGAGTAGGAACGGAGTCTGGCCAGAGGATTCATGGACCGAATTGTTAATGGCAAATTCGGCCCAAGGAAGGAGGTTAGCCCACTTGTCGTGGTGCGCGGATATAAAATGGCGGAGGTAAGTTACCAAGGTCTGATTAGTCCTCTCCACTAGTCCATTGGTCTCGGGATGGTATGCGGAGGAGATGTTCAGCTCTATCTGCAGGAGCTTACAGAGCTCTCTCCAGAAGCGAGACGCGAACTGGGGACCCCGGTCGCTCACCACCTTGTCAGGCATGCCATGCAACCTAAATACATGCCGAATGAACAAGGTGGCGAGAGCACGTGACGTCGGGAGTCGTGGGAGAGGCACCAAGTGGACCATTTTAGAGAAGTGGTCCGTGATGACCCATACGACCCTGTGCCCTGCTGATTTGGGCAGATCTCCCAGGAAGTCCATCCCTACCACTTCCCAGGGACGATCCGGCACTGGCAGTGGGTGAAGAAGACCTGCCGGTCTCTGCCGGGACGGCTTATTCCGAGCACACGACATACAGGCTCCCACATATTCCTGTATGTCCTGGGGTAGTCTCGGCCACCAATAATGCCTGGTCACCAGGTCCCTGGTCTTTTTGACCCCGAAGTGGCCCCCGACCTTGGAGGCATGGGCCCACGATAGCACCTCGTTCCGTAGTTCAGGGGGAACGAGGGTTTTGCCAGGTGGCACCTGGTCCAAAGAAGTGGGAGTGACCATCCTTAAGCTGTCCGGGGGTAGTATAAGACGAGGCTCCTCCTCGTCCTCCTCCAACACAACCATACAACGTGACAAGGCATCGGCCCGTACGTTCTTCTCACCGGCCAGGTGGCGGATAATAAAGCGGAACCGGGAGAAGAATAAAGACCAACGGGCCTGCCTTGGGTTCAGGCGTTGTGCTGTCTGGAGGTATGTGAGGTTTTTGTGGTCAGAAAAAACCTCAAATGGATGCTTCGCACCCTCCAGGAGATGCCGCCATTCCTGGAATGCTAGTTTCATCGCCAGTAACTCCCTATCCCCTATGGAGTAGTTCCTCTCGGCCGGAGAAAAGGTCTTGGAGAAAAAGAAACACGGATGTTTCCTTCCTCGTTCGTTTTTCTGGTACAGGACTGCACCTGCACCGACCGAAGAGGCGTCTACCTCCAGTAGGAAGGGTTTGGAGATGTCTGGACGATGAAGGATGGGAGCTCTGGAGAAGTGAGTTTTGAGAGTGTGAAATGCCTCTACCGTTTCCCGTGTCCATGCTTTGGGATTAGCGCCCTTGCGGGTAAGGGCAATGATGGGTGCTGCTACCGTCGAGAAGTTGGGAATGAACTGGCGATAATAATTGATAAACCCCAAGAATCGCTGGATCGCCTTCAGCGAGCGGGGCTCAGGCCAGTTCATCACTGTCTCCAACTTCCCCGGATCCATTGCTAACCCCTGACTGGACACTATGTACCCCAGGAACGGCAAGGATTCCTGTTCAAAAACGCACTTTTCCAGTTTAGCATATAACGAATGGGTGCGGAGCCTCTTAAGTACTCGGATGACATCCCTCCGATGGGTGGTAAGATCGGGGGAGAAGATAAGAATGTCATCCAGGTATGCAACCACGGAAAGATACAAATCCCGGAAAATGTCATTCACAAAGTCTTGAAATACGGCGGGGGCATTGCAGAGTCCGAAGGGCATTACTAGATACTCGTAGTGACCGTCCCTGGTGTTAAAGGCGGTCTTCCACTCATCGCCCTTTCGGACTCGCACTAGATTATACGCCCCGCGTAGATCCAGCTTTGTGAAGACCTTTGCCCCGCGGAATCGATCAAATAGCTCAGTAATGAGGGGCAAAGGGTATTTGTTCTTGATTGTGATTGCATTTAATCCCCTGTAATCGATACAGGGGCGCAGATCCCCTTCCTTCTTCTGCACAAAAAAGAACCCTGCACCAGCCGGTGAAATAGACTTGCGAATGAACCCCTTCGCCAGGCTGTCCTGAATATATTTGGACATAGCCTCCGTCTCTGGAGCAGAGAGTGGATACACTCTGCCCCTAGGGGGCTCGGAGCCTGGCTTCAGGTCTATTCGGCAATCATATGGCCGGTGGGGAGGAAGAGTATCTGCGGCCCTTTTGGAAAAGACATCCCTGTAGGCCTCATAAGGTGTCGGTAAACCCGGCCCCTCAGTATTCCCTGAGGACTCAACCGACCTAATGGTAGCAGGTGGTTCGGTAGTCACGAGGTGCTCTCTACAGGATCCTGCCCAGGATGAGATCTCCCCTGTTGCCCAGTTGAGTATAGGAGCATGCTGTCTCAACCAGGGAAGGCCCAGTAGGATCTCATCCGTCCCCCCTGGAAGCATCAGGAAGGACACCTACTCATGGTGTCCCGGTGGTACATCCATCCTGAGAGGGATGGTGATCTGGGTGATAGGATCGAGTAGTATGGACCCGTCGACTACCCGGACCCTGAGTGGCTTGGGCAACAGAACCAGGGGAACTGAGTATCGGGTTGCCAGGGAGGTCGAGATGAAATTGCCTTCAGCGCCTGAGTCCAAGCAAGCCAGGGCAGAGAAGAGAGTAGTGCCGAACTGCAACTGGGCGCTGATAGTCAACCTAGAGGGAGAAGTAGCGTCTAGAGTCCCCCCTCTGATAGAAACTAGACGCTGTCTTTTCCCGACGGTTTGGGACATCGGGTAGCTATGTGTCCCCTCTGCCCACAGGAAAAGCAGATGACACAAGACCGAGAACCTGGGGCAGAGGAGACCACCTTGGACACCTCCATTGACTCCACGGAGTCGCCTACAGGACTGGCTGGGGAACCTGTCTGATGGAAGACGGGAGTCAGACGCTTTTTAGGCCAAGAAGACGTGGGTGCTGAAGAGACCTCGAGCCTTCGCTCCGCCTGGCGGATGTCTATGCGAGAGGCAACCTGAATCAAGGACTCTAAAGTGGCAGGCACCTCACGTGTGGCCAGTGCGTCTTTGACAAACCCTGCCAGGCCCTCCCAAAACACAGGGACAAGGACCTTATCCGACCAGTCCAGCTCTGCGGCCAGTGTCCTAAAGTGTACAGCAAAGTCCCCGACTGAAGCAGACCCTTGCCGAAGTCGTAGGAGGCGCAGCGCGGAATCGTGGGTGACTTGAGGCCCGAGGAACACCATTCTCATGGCCCCAAGATAAGCTGCTAAGTTATTCACCACACGATCTCCGCGCTCCCACAACGGCGTGGACCACTTCAGCGCTCTCCCTGTGAGCAGGGACTGGACGAAGGCTACCTTCGCCTTCTCGGTAGCGTAAAGAGTCGCGGACAGCTCTAAGTAGGTGGTAACCTGGTTTATAAAACCACGGCACTCAGAGCTGTTGCCGCTAAAGCGCTCTGGAAGCGCAAGGCGAGGAGACCTTCCGCCCAATAGCACAGCCTGGGTAGCCGCCTGGGTGGCGACTGTCGTCAGAGTAGTCTTATCGGAGGAAGACTGCTCCACTGCTGCCAATCGTGACTCCAACTGCTGCACATAACGCAGCAACTGCTGCTGCTCTTCAGCCATAGCCAGACCTTTGGCGCGACCGTAATGTTACGAGGGGGACCCGGGGAAGCGTGCCAAGATGGGAAATGGACTGCTTCCGCCGGTCAAGGTCCACTGTGCGGTGTAAGGGACCGCCGCTATGGTGGGTGAAGAGTGAGCGGGTTGCTGCTAGCGATCGTCTGGAATGTCACAGACGATCTATGTACACCGATCTGCCCTAACCCGTGAGGGTTGTATGGCACAGATCTCACGTCTCGGTGTACCTGTTGCACGGGGAAGCACAGAGGTGCCCACGCACGTGTGCCAGTGGAAGTCACGAGAATATGGCACGAGGGTAGCACAGAGGTGCCCACGCACGTGTGCTTTCAATAAGCAGGTGAGTCTAATGGAGACTTGAGGAGCTCACCTGGGACAGGAACACGGCCTGTTGACGGGGGTACTGCCGGAGCAGCAAGGCAGGAACACGGCCTGCAAACGAGGTACTGCCGGAGCAGCAAGGGCCAAGCCCACAAGAGACAGTAATGCCTGAGCAGTGGCGTGGCAGCACGCTGCCAGACATCCAAACATAGAAGGACGGTCGCGCGCCGCCATGATGGCAGGGGGAGCTTTTAAGGAGGTGCAGCTCCACCCGAGGGCGGGCGCGAGGCGGAGATGACGGACTTGACCCAATCAGGGTCCACGACGTCCCAGCCTGGCCAGTCAGGATTGACCACGTCACCAGCCTTGTCATCAAGCCGTGTGACGTCAGTGAGTGAATCAGGACCCACCACGCATTGCACATGCTCACCCTCCTGCCTCTGGGAAATAGAGGCGGGATCCTTGGTCTCACAATGTGCAGAGATAACGGGAATCTCACTGCTTCCCTGAGCAGTAAACCTCTGCACATTGCGCAGCCTCGCAGACCTTCGGGGCCGCTGAGCAGGAGAGTCTGCGGCAGGCCAGGAATGGGAGACCGCTTCACTCCTTGTAACAGGAGAACCACTAGGTGTCACCCTTCTGCTGCCTCTCTGAGAAGGTATCTCCTGCACACTGCGCAGTCTGGCAGACCTTCGGCGCTGCTGAGCAGGAGTGCTCGTGGCAGGCAAGGAATGGGAGACTGCCTCAGTCCTTGCCTCAGGAGAGCCACGAGATGTAACAGTTACCCATCCATACGACCTCGCTGTGGGCGGCGAACGTCCACTTCCTGGAGTGGGAGAAACGTTCGGCGTCACAGTGATGTCACGCGGCAGCCGGCCAATAGAAGCGGAGGGGCGGAGCTGAGTGGGACGTAAACATCCCGCCCACCTCCTTCCTTCCGCATTACTGGCGGGAGCCTCAGGACGCAGGTAAGATCTGTTCATCGTTCCCAGGGTGTCACACACTGCGATGTGTGCTACCACGGGTACGATGAACAACCTGACGTGCAGTTCCAGAGAAAGGTACGATGTGCATGCGATGAACGTTTTATCGTTCAATCGCAATCGCACGTACCTGTCACACACTGCAATGTACCTTACAATGCCGGATGTGCGTCACTTACGACGTGACCCCGCCGACACATTGTAAGATACATTGCAGCGTGTAAAGCGGGCTTTACACCTCACTGGATTAGTTGAGTTTTTGTCATCATGTTTTCTCTTTTTTTTTTAAGGTACATTTTTTACAAAAATTATTATAGCATTATATTCAGATTTCCATATACTGTAATTTGGTATCCATATGGCATTCTGTATATTTTTAGTAATTTGCTTTCTAAACAATTGACTGACTCTAATTACAAGGATCATTTAGTTTGGGAGGATCCTAAAATACTTAATGAAAAATTAGCAATTCCAGAGGGAAACGAAAGACCATGCATCTTTCAGCTGAAGGAAATAGAAGTGTGTGTATATTGACCATAAATAAGAGAAAATATAAAATATGTGGTGTGCATATAAAGTGTAATGTGTGGGACATAATAGATTATCAATGAACCAAGTGTACCCATTATTTATAATATATTATCTGAGTTGCCATCAAATAATGTTGAAACTGATGGCTAACTCAAGTAAATAGTGGAGGCATTGAAAAAGTTGTACTAACAAAATGGAAAAATTCCTATTAGAACATTCAATTGTATATTTGATATACATTAAAAATGCAAAAAACAAATATTGGTACTGGATAAAGGTGTTAAATAGGATATAAAGGGTATGGGAGATTGGTTCAACGCCCAATTGTATGATGTATCATGCCTAAAAAGAACCATAATATGCTCCTAAGAAAAATACCCTACCTTATCTCGGAGGTTGGCACCCTAAGGGGTACTTTGCACGGTGCGACATCGCAAGCCGATGCTGCGATGCTGAGCGCGATAGTCCCCGCCCCCGTCGCAGCTGCGATATCATTGTGATATCTGCCGTAGCGAATGTTATCGCTACGACAGCTTCACATGTTCTCACCTGGCGTGCGACGTCGCTCTGGCCGGCGAACCGCCTCCTTGTTAAGGGGGCGGGTCGTGCGGCGTCGCTGCGACGTCACGCGGCCAATAGGAGTGGAGGGGCGGAGATGAGTGGGATGTAAACATCCCGCCCACCTCCTTCCTTCCGCATATCCTACGGGAGTAGGAGATGTTCCTCGCTCCTGCAACTTCACACACAGCGATGTGTGCTGCCGCAGGAGCGAGGAACAACATCGGACCGTCGCGTCAGCGTAATTATGGATTACGCCGACGCTACACCGATGATACGATTACGACGCTTTTGCGCTCGTTAATCGTATCATCTAGGATTTACACACTAAGATGTCGCCTACAACGCCGGATGTGCGTCACTTTCCCTTTGACCCCACCGACATCGCACCTGCGATGTCGTAGTGTGCAAAGTGCCCCTAAGAGTAAGCGTAAGATGGCAAACTCGTTAATGTAGGCTTTCCATACTGCATCCCTAAGTAGAGATGAGCGAACCTGAGGTTTGTTGTTTGGTGTTTGCAGCAAACACAGATTTAACAAAAAAAACCCAGAGTTTGAGTGTTTTCCGTATGAAAACCACTCACACAAGCTTCGTTGTGCTCGGGTACACTCGGTGCGTGGCCCAATGCAAGCCGCTTGCAGTGTTTGATTAGGTCGAACTAAGGGTAACAACAGTATGATCGATGTAGTGTGCACCAAACAAAAAAAATGGATAAATCCTCTCCCACCCCGGAAGTGATCTGTTTTTGCTGGCAGCATGTGAGCGTAGACCCAAACTGCCCAATTAGGGACTTCCATTGGGGTTCAGGTCAAATCCAGATTCCAAACCGTATTTTATCAGAAGTCTGGCTGCACCCGCCAAATAAAACTTCCATGGGTCTGGTCATGTCTAAATTATCCCTATGTACTCTTCCAAATAGATAACCAGTACAAATAACAAAAAATGACAGAAGGTATCTAAAAACGATCCACGACAAAAAGTGGTTATGATCAATATAATAAGGTAAATAGATCTTTTGCTGCTAACAACAGATTACATATGATCTGATATAAGGTGTCACAGGTCCAAACATGTAAAATCACCAAGTTTTATAGATAGTTATCATTTTGAGATTTTAGTTCAGGAAGAGGACTTGAAACCTGCTTTGGACTACTGAACTAAAAAAAAAAAGAGCCAAAGCATAAACTGGAACACACAAAATAGGAGCATGTTCACACTGCGGCCACCTCAAAGACGCAGGAGAAAAAAACACAAAATGAGCATATATCCTAAAATAAGTAAAGCCATCCCACTGCGACAAGGTGTACTCAGTCAGGACTGTCCTATTCTAGTATTAAAGTATTAAACCCTCACCTTAAATCAGTGACATCACTGTGAGTAAGGGCAGAAAAGGACAAGGTGTCACGGCCAGGGATGAAAGCTATACCGAACGTATAGGACAACACAAAGGGAAGGGAAAAGGAATGCCCTATTACTAGGGAAAGAGGGGAAATGGTGATCCGTGACAGCAACCTGCAACTCACCATCACTGCCCTTACCAGGCCTATACAGATAACACACCTGTCGCCGAGCAGGAATACCTCAGCCCTAGGCAAACCCTGTTCTGGGCCTTAAGTAAGGAATGAAAGTATGAGCTCTTCGTCAACACATCTCTCACTAAAGGAAGACACAAGGGAACAATACAACAGCTATCACCAGAGCCCTGGTATATAGCAGAAGACAACACTTATCTGAGCTGCAACAACCACAGAAATCTGGAGCAACAAAAAACGGCCTCTCCAGAACTCAGCAAGGAACAAACTATAAGTCGCACCCAATTCCCCAGGGTGAGGTTTATAAAGGAAGTCAGTGGCAGAAACAGGGAACTGCCAGGTACCAACATGTACTGCCAATCTGTGGGATTTTCTAACACCCGCTGCCACTGGATTGTCAGCTGGCCATGATACATCCAAGACACAAGAAAAAGAATAGCTTCGGCACACAAATAATGAAACAGGAAATAGTCTGTGATCGGCAACTCTCGTTATTTATTGGTCAGGTATATATAACAAAGAAAAATGTCCAATGTATTGACCCTATTGACCCACGTAAACATCCCACCCACCTCCTTCCTTCCGCATTGCTGTCCGGGAGCAGCAGGACGCAGGTAAGATCTGTTCATCGTTCCCGGGGTGTCACATACTGCGATGTGTGCTACCCCAGATACGATGAGCAATCTGACATTCAATTCTAGAGAAATAAACGATGTGTGTGAGATGAACGTATTACTGTTCAATCACAATCACACGTACCTGTCACACACTGCAATGTACCTTACGATGCCGGATGTGCGTCACTTACGACGTGACCCCGCCGACACATTGTAAGATACATTGCAGCGTGTAAAGCGGGCCTAAATCATTAGTGGGTGGATAAGTGAAGGTGGTCACTTGGTCATGTATCAATGGCTAGGTCAAGTAGTCACGTAAGCTATCTCCACAGTTAATAGATAGCATACAAGTGAATATTTTTATTATATGCCATATGGCGTATTTATTTCAGGAGCAAAGGTAGCTGCAGGAAAGTATGTGGCCCGTAATTGGTGTATGGATAACTAGAAGGATCCCCCAAATATGGGTAGATTTTGGCTGTGGTGAGCCTGTGTTAGCATGGAGAAAGAAATTGGGCCTAGCCATTGATACATGAGTGACCACCTTCACTTATCCACCCCCTAATGACTTACACTCCATCATCTGGTTTGGGTATATAATCAAGGTTTAATATATACCTCCTGTGGAGAATATAATTGTACACATACCTCTATAGACCAATTGTCCTTGAGAAAGTCCCCTGAAGGGTCGATACGTTGGACATTTTTCTTTGTTATATATACCTGACCAATAAATAACGAGAATTGCCGAACACAGACTATTTCCTTTTTCATTACTGATGTGCTGAAGCTATTCTATTTTCTAGTACTATTTTTTGCTTCCCGGCACCCTCTCTTTTGATATTTGAGCCAGATCTTACATACAGATACATCCGAGACACAAGGCCCCAACATTTAGTCTATCTGTGCAAGTCAATCTATTCTGGATTTCCCAAGGTATCTGCTATTAGTCTGAAGTTTCCAGTATCTCTGCTGACTGCAGATCAAGAAGACAAGCCCGCTTTCCCTACATGGGATAACACTGTCCCTCCAACAATTGCTCTTGCCTTTACAAGGGCAGTCCACATCTGGCCCTTCGCTGAGACTGTACCTCAAAAAAGTCTGGTGCCTCCCTACACGTTTCACCACCTCTGGCTCATCAAGGGAGATACATACACCATATTAAGAAAAGAACTAGGGCTGCAACAGCCTCCACACATAAGAAGGCCACCAACACAACCCCCACAGAGTACCACACATCTGCCATGAGGGCTTCCACAGCCTCACAAATTATGATGGCCACCCCCCAGGCAGTATAAGAGCAATTGGTTCTCCCAACACAGAAGGGGGACGTCCATGTGCAATTTGACAGCCCTGCAACCTCCCACATCTGACCCAAAGGCATCATGTCCCCAACAGGCACTGACTAATAAAAATCATACAAACTACTGACCTTCTGATGATCCCCTAATCTATGATTAGTGCATTGTGCGCACTAAGGCTCCTTCTGCATTGGAGGTGCAATCTAATGATGTCACGGCTCCTGTGGCGTTAAGTCGCTCCCAGAGGAAAAGTGGCCAATGGCTATCTACTGCAACACTATAATAAATATTATCTGCATTCCTTGGATCGAAATACCATTCAATTTGTAAAGACAGCCTGAAAGAGGTTGGGGGAGAAAGTGAAAATTAGCATCAGGCCCCCAATCTCACAGGCTCATAGTGGCTGTGTGTTTTTTTGCTATGAATGGTGCGCCTCTGGCACCTCCCTAAATGTCACTTGGATTATTATTCACAGTCTGAGGCTATCACTCCCAAGCACTGTAGTAGTACACCACACTCAGATATAAAGAGGTGGTTCACCCCTTTTCATTACTGGCCACATCGATATTATTTTGAGAAACAAGGTTTCTCACAAATACCTTGCATTGCCAATAGTGCCTTTGAGCGGCACTATTGCTGTCTGCTCACCCCCTTCGCGTGACCCCCGTTCTCTGTGACCTCTGATGTCCGGTGATGTCACGTCAACTGAGGCGGGCCACAGTCTCCCTGAGTGCCAGGGCTGTGGGCGGTGTTTCACCGCTCATCACAGCTCAGCATCACTCCTGCTTCTGGTGCTCTGCAGTGAATGAGGGAGCAGGGAGGTGCTGCTCTGTGATGCTGGGCTGTGAAGAACAGTAAAACGCCGCACACAGCCCAGTCACCCAGGAAGACTGCGGCCCGCCTCAGTTGACGTGACATCACTGAAAATCAGAGATCCTAGAGCCACGGTCAAGCAAAGGGGGTAATCAGACTGCAATAGCACCGCTCACAGGCACTATTGGTGACACAAGGTATTTTAGAGAAACCTTGTTTCTCAACATAATATCGATGTGGCCAGTAATGAAAAGGGGTGAACCACCTCTTTAAGCCTTTTTCTATCCCTAGGAGCTGAATTCTCTGAACTCCTATCCCTACGCTATCAAATCCTAAAATGACACTGCATATCCAGACCACATCTTTTTCACCTGCTGTGATAATCCCCCCTGATTTGTTGCACTATGTGATGAGATGACATAGCTACAAGGTATTATGGGAAAGCCCATGCAGCAATGTCTGATGTTTCTAGCCCACTCTCTTAGTCTTCCGCAGTATGTGAAATGGAGCTGTGCATTGTTTTTGTACGATCCATGTACATCAAATTTGCAGGACTCAATAAACTGAGTCCTGCAAATTTGAGAAAGTTTGACTTGAAATTGATCCTGTACAAATAGATTCACTCATCTGTATTCAGAATGGATAGCATCTACTGTTACATTTGGTTTGAGGAGTTAGAAGAGCACAGACCTGTTGTCAAGGAATGGCATCTATTTCTGATTTATGGAAATGTTAATATTACTACATGCAAAAGGCATTTTAGAGAATTGTCCCTCCCAACATTGATATCATTTTGGGTAAAATTCTTTCCCGCATCACAGGAAGTAATAGAATAGCTGCAAAGGGTTCCGACTTCAACGCCGTCCAACACCTTTTTGGAAGAATTGGAAAGCCAACTACTTGCCAGATCTTGTCATCCAAAATCAATGTCTGACCTCATAGCTGTTTTTTTTGGTCTGAATGGGCACAAATTCCTCCAGATACACCTCAAAATCCAAAAATGGAATGAATACACCCCAAAATTAACCCCAGTGGTTAATATGGTTTTATACTGGAGTTTTTACCAAACTCATGAAGGTTCGCTTGTCCAGGGCCATATAGTTTACATAACAAGCAGCTCTATATATTACAGTTACAGTGTTTTATCCATGATGAACACTTTTCCGGCTGATTCTTGCTCAGCTCTGCTGTTTCTCTTTGCTGCCATCTGCTGATCTAGATATGGCTGTACGCATTCTCATCTGTTAGTAAAGTCACTTACCAGTGGCTATGCTGTATATTTTGTCTCGGCTCACGATACTGTTTCCTTAGCAATTACGCTCCCAAGTTACAATGATCTTCTATCATCCAGGGTTTTGTTGATCTCTTGTGATTCAAGTTGTTCTGACAATTCTTTTGCTTCTTTGCTCCTCATTCTGGTCCTTTACTTGTTTTGTGAAAGTATTCTGTCTGTCTGCTATGTAACACTATCAGGTTTATTTTGTGCGATTTTACATGCATCATGATATATAAGGGAAAACATTAGAATAGAGTTATAGGTGATAATTTGCTGATTGCTGAAGGTCTGATCCTTAGGACCAGTAGCCGATTAAATAGATTGTCCACTATTTTTACATTTATGGCCTATCTATAGCATAGGTCATCAATGTTTGACCAGTGGGGTTGTGGCACCCAGCACCCCCGACGATCAGCTGTTCTCGGCCTTGACAGTGGCAGGAACTGCACAATTACTGAACTGCATATCTTCGTCTACTGTATAATAGCCAGGATCGGGTAACGCATATACGCCCGCTATTGATTTGAATAAGGGGCAAATGTGCAGTCTGTGGTTGAGGCCACTGTATCATAGATGGAGCTATGCAGCTTTGTCATTGTGCAGTTCCGCAGAAAACCAAGATCTGCTGATCAGCAGAGGTGCTGAGTTTTGCACCCTCACCAATCAGACATTGATGACCTACCCTAAGTATGGATGTAGAAACTCAGCACTCAAGATAAATGTGAATAGAGGTCTTTTATTGAGAAGAACTTGTAGGACCAGCACGAGCACAGACGTTTCGGTCAAAGACCTTCATCAGTGTGCGTGCAAGGGGTCCTCAAAGGTGTAGCAACTTGGCAACTGGCGTAGTCAGGTATGACGCAGTGTCCAGCAGACTACGCCCGTTGCCATGTTGCTATACCTTCTGAGGAACCCCTGCACGCACACTGATTAAGGTCTTTGTCCGAAACGTTTGTGCTTGTGCTGGTCCTACAAGTTCTTCTCAATAAAAGACCACTATTCACTTTGATATTGAGTGCCAAGTTTCTACATCTACTTGAGACGGTTTTGGACCCTACTTGAGCACCACCCCAGAAGTGTCGTGTGTATCAACTCGCTACCCTAAGTATAGGCCATTTGTTGGCAGCCGATTATCAATGACACTCTCCAAGTGTGCAACACAGCAGCTGTGGGTTTTATTCAGGAACAGTCAGGAACAAATATAAAGCTTAGTAAATCAGCAAGTAATCATTTTTAGGTGTGTCTCTCTGGAGCTCCTGCAGCAAGCGATCTCTCATATAGAGCACAGGAATGAAGAATACAGATTACGGTCACATGTTCTTCCTGTGACCTCCTCTCTCTTTTTTTGTTCTTCTATCTTTATTTACAGCACACAAACCTAGCAACTAAACATTCATAGACCGGAAAGGAGTTGTTGCACTAAACATACAGTATGCTGTCAGGACCGGGAGGACTGATGGGCCCAGGAGGTGGATCCACTGGACCGAGTATCCCACCGGGGGGCAGGGTACACGGCAGCCGGAGCACTGGCGTGGCAGGGACAGGTATAACCAGGTCAGCAGAGTCACAGAGTTCTTCAGGACGGTAAGGAAACAGGCACAGGTACCAGGGAGCAAAGACAAGGAGTCTACAGGACACGGCACCAGGGGGCCTGAGCACCTAGCTCAAAAGACAAAGCTTCCAGACACGTTGATCAGGCAACGCCCCTATGGAAGGGCCAGTCTTATATATCCAGCACAGCCGTAGGTCACTTCCTGCTTCAGGTGTGCTGGGTCCATAAAACCAGGAGAGTGGGCGCGGCCTGGTCCTATACAGAGGCATGAGGCTAATACTCAGAGTCAGACTCATGAGACCAGGAGCAGGACACAGGAGAGCACGAGCGGGAGCGGCAGCCATGACCGGTGGACACGTGGAGTGGATCAGTGGGTAAGGAGCAGTGCAATGACGGTGAGGCCGGATCAGTGGGTACGGAGCAGTGGTGCGATGCAGGTGCGACTGGATCAGTGGGTACAGAGCGGTGGTGCAATGCAGGTGCGACTGGATCAGTGGGTACAGAGCGGTGGTGCAATGCAGGTACGACTGGATCAGTGGGTATGGAGCGGTGGTGCGATGCAGGAACCGGCTCAGTGGGTAAGGAGGGCTGCTGGGACACCGGGAGCGTGACAGTACCCCCCCCTTGAAGCCCCCCTCCCCGCGGCCGGGACATGTAGGCGCGCCGAAGAGGGGCAGCAACGTACTTCCGGGACAACCAGGACCGAGCCTCGGGACCGCAATCCACCCAATCGACCAGGAAGGACTGCCTACCCCGGACCGTTTTCATGGCCACTATGTCCCGTATTGGAGAACCCAAGTCAGCGGCAATGGAGGCAACGGATAGGGGAAGACAGTCAGAAGCAGGACTGGAGTCGTGGGCGACCGGTTCGGGCGTCTCGGACCGGGTACAGGATAGTGTGTCATCCTCAGTAGCAGGGGGCATCAAAGTCTCAAGTGCCAGGGATGGTGGCACGACGCTGGACTGCGTCGACTCTGCTTCTGGGTCCGGTGGCACCACAGGCACAAGTGCCAGGAGCTGTGGTACACCGCTGGACTGCGTCGTCGCCTCTTCTTCTTCCGGCGGCATAGCAGGTTAAGGTGACAGGGGCCGAGGAACGGGCTGTAGGCAGTGGTCATGACACCAGGACCCCCAGCGAGTAATAGCGCCAGAGTGCCAACTAATGGCAGGGTCATGGAGTTGAAGCCAGGGTAGGCCCAACAGGAGCTCAGGAGCCATCCTCGGGATCACATAGAAGGTGATGGTCTCAGTATGCACAGTGCCAACCTGGAGTCTCACTGGTTCAGTGGTATATCGGACAGGTTCGTATAGCAGTTTGCCGTCGACGGAGGCGAACCAGAGGGGCTTGGCAAGCGGGATCACAGGTACCTGGTATCGGTCCACTGCAGACTGGTGTATGAAATTAGCCGCTGCCCCAGAATCAATGTGGGCCTCTGCTGTGAACCTGGTCTTCTTCGTCGTCACCTGGACAGTCTGTGTAAGTGGAACGGAGGGGATTCCGGTGCCCAGGGTAGCGGTTCCCACCATCCCTTGGGCCTGGGGTCTACCAGGTTTCTCAGGGCATGTCCGAAGCATGTGTGACCCGTCTCCACAATAGAAGCACAGGCCCAGGGCGAGCCGTTCTGCACGGCGTTGCTTGGCTTGGTTCAGTCGGTCGATTTGCATGGGTTCCGGAAACATGTCACAGGAAGGCAGGGGCAAAGGAGCGGTAGGCCTCTGCGGGGACAAGGCGTGACGGGGTGGTCGCTTCTCCCGGAATACCTCTTTGGTTCGTTCCTGGAAACGGAGGTCAATCCGGGTGGCTAAGGATATTAAAGCGTCCAAGGTGCGTGGAACGTCACGGCCAGCAAGCTCGTCTTTGACGCGGCCAGAGAGTCCTTCCCAAAAGGCCGCCGTCAAGGCCTCATTGTTCCAGCCCAGCTCAGAGGCGAGCGTGCGGAACTGGATGGCGTATTGGCCGACGGTCAGGGTCCCTTGGCGTAGCCGGAGGAGCGAAGAGGTCACTGTGGTGGTACGTCCGGGTTCATCGAATGTACTTCGGAAAGCGTGCAAGAATTCCCGGATGTTAGTGGTCATTGGATCCTCATTCTCCCACAGGGGGTTAATCCAGGCTAGAGCTTCGCCTTCCAAGTGTGACATCAGGAACGCCACTTTAGCCTGGTCTGAGACAAACAAATGAGGAAGCAACTTGAAATGCAGGGAGCACTGATTCAAGAAGCCGCGGCAGGACTTGGGATCCCCTGCATAGCGAGGCGGAGCAGCGAGGCGAAGTTGCGAGGCCGTGGCGGAAACTGGTTCGGAGCCGGAGACTGGTTGCTGCGTGGACTCAGACGAGGCAGCGGTCTGCAGTGTATATAACCGGTGGTCCATGGACGCCAGGAATTTCAGCATCCGGTGTAAGGTGTCACGCTGTTGCACCAGTTCCTGGCGTAGTTCGGCCAGCTCAGATGTTTGTGCTCCAGCGGGATCCATGGCCTGATCAAACTGTCAGGACCGGGAGGACTGATGGGCCCAGGAGGTGGATCCACTGGACCGAGTATCCCACCGGGGGGCAGGGTACACGGCAGCCGGAGCACTGGCGTGGCAGGGACAGGTATAACCAGGTCAGCAGAGTCACAGAGTTCTTCAGGACGGTAAGGAAACAGGCACAGGTACCAGGGAGCAAAGACAAGGAGTCTACAGGACACGGCACCAGGGGGCCTGAGCACCTAGCTCAAAAGACAAAGCTTCCAGACACGTTGATCAGGCAACGCCCCTATGGAAGGGCCAGTCTTATATATCCAGCACAGCCGTAGGTCACTTCCTGCTTCAGGTGTGCTGGGTCCATAAAACCAGGAGAGTGGGCGCGGCCTGGTCCTATACAGAGGCATGAGGCTAATACTCAGAGTCAGACTCATGAGACCAGGAGCAGGACACAGGAGAGCACGAGCGGGAGCGGCAGCCATGACCGGTGGACACGTGGAGTGGATCAGTGGGTAAGGAGCAGTGCAATGACGGTGAGGCCGGATCAGTGGGTACGGAGCAGTGGTGCGATGCAGGTGCGACTGGATCAGTGGGTACAGAGCGGTGGTGCAATGCAGGTGCGACTGGATCAGTGGGTACAGAGCGGTGGTGCAATGCAGGTACGACTGGATCAGTGGGTATGGAGCGGTGGTGCGATGCAGGAACCGGCTCAGTGGGTAAGGAGGGCTGCTGGGACACCGGGAGCGTGACATATGCCAACCTCATGAATGTTAAAGTAGTGGAGAGCCTTTTTAAGAGTAACAATAGCCAAAGGCAGTTCAAACTTTGTATGCCCCCAAGTCACCTGGTAAGTCACAAGATTGTCACATGTTTAATTTATCAAAATGAATTCATAACATACCCAATGTGACGACATGGACTCTCATGGGTTAAAGTTTCTTAAAATTCAGCCAGACAGCATGATAGATTGTCTATAGACGGGGGAGAAGTCCCTCATTGTTTTTACAAGACTCTTGTTGACTCAATGTAATTGTGTTGGCCACTGAAAGCCAGACGTATTGTTCTCCAGACTTTTCCAGTAACCATTGTATTGTAGTTGTGTATGGCTAATGTGATTACCTTAGTAGCCATTGTTGAGTCTGTGACTTGCAGACTCCATGTAGATATCTTCAGTCTTTCTGTAGACATCATTTGGATGAACATTGTCCATGCAGCTTGAGATTCATCCAATGGGAGAGGCGCTCTTGTCCAACCAATTGATGAGGATGCAGTGTATCTAAGTGGAAGGCTGTGGCTATAAAAGGGACTTCTTTAAGCCACCAGGGGGTTGATGGATGCTGATGGATCCAGTCTAAGCTCTTTGGAGCTGACTAGAGGATCAGGATATCTTATGGCTTCAATCTAGGGACTCCGGTTCCAGTTGGAGACCATATCCACAGCCTAGGGATTTCGACTCCGGCTGCCAGGATTGTAACATCATACCAGGACTACCTAAGGAGGACACTCAGGTTGGGACAGTTCAGTCACCTGTTACAGACTTTGCAGACCTCACACAGCTTCCTAAATCTGGCATTATTCCTTTCTCGGTGGGTGCCCGCCAAAAGCGAGGTGCTGCTGGATTGGAGTAAATAGCCCTGGAACCTCTGAGGCATGGACATTCTAAATCCCTGGTGAGCCAGCGGAAGGGTGAGACTCTGTTGCCTGTTACATTTGTGTGTTTTGCTGGTAATGTGTTATGTGCCGTTAATTGTTTGGGGATCCAATAAAGTCTAATTATTGTGATTCCCTCATCCTGTGTTGTCTGAGTAGTGTTACGCCCACGGTTAAGGAGGCCGGCGTTCAGTTGGGAAGAGCCCTGAGCCACGCTGTCTTTCTAAAGGCGGCGGATTTTAGTGGACGAGAGCACCCACTGAGCCCCGTGTCTCCACAATTGGTGGCAGCAGTGGGATACTACTCAGCCTGGTTTACCCAGGGGAGCTGCAGCGGACTGGTGTTCGTGGACACCGTCCAGGGCTCAACAACCAGGGAGGCACATAAGCATACCCAGCAGGCCATAGGGGAGGCATTCAGGTTTCGGATGCTGCCGTGTCCAACCCCACCAGCTCAGCCATGGGACAAGGACCAGAGAGGAGATACGACCGAAGCAGTAAATGGATGCTACAGGATCTGTGCCAGATGCGAAAGATTGAATACGGGAACACTGACACTCGGTCAGACTTGATCCGGAAATTAGTCTGTTGGGATGCCCAGAATGATGCAGAGGATGATGAGGACACTGCCATTGTGGTATCAGAGGAGGTAAACCCTGTATCTCATCCTAGATCCAGTGACAGTCTGGAAACAAACCAAACCCAAGCAGACCGAGTCAAGGAATTGTTTACTGCATTGGGGCCTGAAGCTTCAAGGGAAGAGAGGGCTGGTGTTCTGCAATTTGTGTTTGGATTTCCAATTTCCTTACCATCAGCACCTACCTCCAGGATAGCCCACCACCAAGGGAGTCATCTTCGCTACAGGGATGTGCCAGTGTTTAATGACTCCAGCACTGAGATAGATGAACACTTGCAAAACTTTGAGATGCTAATGCGTATGCACCAGGTGCCCACATTGAGTGGTCCAAATACCTGTGGACAAGCTTGCCGGTCCGGGCCCAGGAGGCTGTCCGATCACTTGGGCCTCAGGACTGCTTGGACTACGGAATTATTAAGGACACTTTGTTGGCCCTTTTTACCATAACACCCGAGAGACATCGCACTAAGTTCCGGACTATGTCTCGCCAGGGTGTCTCGTACGTCGAATTTGGCAGTCAACTCCGACGACACTGTAATCGCTGGCTCGATGGTCGGGCTGCCCACTCCGCTGCTGCCCTCCGGGATGTGATAGTGCTTGAACAGCTGCTGGAGCAGATGGACCCGGAAATCCGAGAATGGGTAGCTGACAGGAAGCCCGACACCCTCAGAGCAAGCAGCGCGATTGGCTGACGAATTTACAGCCAACCGACCCAGCTGCAGGCCCAATAGGCCCACCGATCTGAGGAGGTCCCTCAACCATGGATCCAAGCAACCCCCAGACTCACGTGCTGGACTAACTCATTACCCCACAGAAGCCCCAACAAGACAAAGGTTTACCAACAGGGTGGGTGACTTGTCTAGCCCACGGCGCTGTTATACGTGTGGGCACCTTGGACACATGGCTAAAGAGTGTCTACAAAACCGGGGCCCCATGCCTGGAGCCCGTCTACCAGTCAACATATGCCGAGATGAACCAACGAGACCTGAGGAATACTACTCCCGAGAAACACCAATAGCTGAGGAAGTGGTTTATCCAGTCCACACCCTACGGCAGGCCGGACACCATACACCAGCCAACCTCCATCCCCACATCCAGACGGTCAAGGTCGGTGATATACAGGCTCAGGGACTTCGAGATTCGGGATCTTCCATCACCCTGGTCAGCCCAGATATTGTTCCCACAGAACATCATTTACCTGGCCGCCAAGTGACCATCACCCTTGCTGGGGGCCAGCGCTCGAACATCCCTCTGGCACGAGTGCACTTGGACTGGGGAACTGACCAAGGAGAGGTTGAAGTGGGGCTCATGGACGGCCTCCCCACCCCTGTAATTTTGGGAAATGACCTAGGGCAAGGACTATCCAGCCAGTTTGTCACCGCCATCACCCGCAGCCAAGCCAAACACCATCCTGGTGCAGGTCTTTCTTCCAGCCCATCAGAGGAGAACCCTCCTCCTCAATCTTCAGCCTCCTCATCAGAGCCAACAAATGTGAGTACATCAGACCCAATTGTGGCCATTGATTGGGGGGAGATAGATCGTAAGGAGTTCAGGGAAGCTCAACTGTCAGACCCCACCCTAGAGCTTATACGTAGTGCGGCCGCCCAACCTGGGGGAGGAAATCAGGGGGAGGTATATAGATGGGAAAAAGGCCTCTTATATCGGGAAAAGCCCGCATCCTGCCCAGAAAAACCCTGGACCCGTGTACATCAGCTTGTGGTACCCCAGCAATACCGACCCCAACTATTGCGTTTAGCTCATGATGTTCCTGCGGCTGGGCACATGGGGACCAAAAAGACTCGGGCCCGCCTGCTGCGTAGTTTTTTCTGGCCAAGGGTCACTCAAGAAGTGCAAAAATACAGAGCCTCTTGCCCAGTGTGTCAGCGTATGGGGGGAGCCCCATGCTGTGCCCCACTTCAACCCACGCCTCAAAAATTGTGGAGACACGGGGCTCAGTGGGTGCTCTCGTCCACTAAAACCCACCGACTTTAGAAAGACAGCGTGGCTCAGGGCTCTTCCCAACTGAACGCCGGCCTCCTTAACCGTGGGCGTAACACTACTCAGACAACACAGGATGAGGGAACCACAATAATAATTAGACTTTATTGGATCCCCAAACAATTAACGGCACATAACACATAACCAGCAAAACACACAAATGTAACAGGCAACAGAGTCTCACCCTTCCGCTGGCTCACCAGGGATTTAGAATGTCCATGCCTCAGAGGTTCCAGGGCTATTTACTCCAATCCAGCAGCACCTCGCTTTTGGCGGGCACCTACCGAGAAAGGAATAATGCCAGATTTAGGAAGCTGTGTGAGGTCTGCAAAGTCTGTAACAGGTGACTGAACTGTCCCAACCTGAGTGTCTTCCTTAGGTAGTCCTGGTATGATGTTACAATCCTGGCAGCCGGAGTCGAAATCCCTAGGCTGTGGATATGGTCTCCAACCGGAACCAGAGTCCTTAGATTGAAGCTATAAGATATCCTGATCCTCTAGTCAGCTCCAAAGAGCTTAGACTGGATCCATCAGCATCCATCAACCCCCTGGTGGCTTAAAGAAGTCCCTTTTATAGCCACAGCCTTCCACTTAGATACACTGCGTCCTCATCGATTGGTTGGACAAGAGCGCCTCTCCCATTGGATGAATCTCAAGGTGCATGGACAATGTTCATCCAAATGATGTCTACAGAAAGACTGAAGATATCTACATGGAGTCTGCAAGTCACAGACTCAACAATGGCTACTAAGGTAATCACATTAGCAATACACAACTACAATACAATGGTTACTGGAAAAGTCTGGAGAACAATACGTCTGGCTTTCAGTGGCCAACACAATTACATTGAGTCAACAAGAGTCTTGTAAAAACAATGAGGGACTTCTCCCCCATCTATAGACAATCTGTCATGCTGTCTGGCTGAATTTTAAGAAACTTTAACCCATGAGAGTCCATGTCGTCACACCCAAGACTAATATAAGCCAAACACAGATGTATCTGTTACTGTATGTAATAAGGGAGGACACTGTGTAACAATGGATGATGAGATACATATTTATGACTCCTGAAACAAAAATGTTCCAAGTTGTGCCCCAGAATAAAATTATTCACCACACCATTACTACATAATTAACCTTTGTGCATCCACTTATTTAAAATGTAAATTAATAATCCAGTGCTGTGAGCCTCCCTATTAACAATAATGTCTCTCTGCCAATACCAATTACCCAGTACCACTCAAATTATTACCCATAATCCTCTCAATTCATTACTCACTGTTCTATGCCATCTCACTACTTATTACCTAACTTGACTGTCTCCACCATCACCACCACCACCACCACCACAACTGTGCGCCTCCAATTAATTACAGCAGAGCTGCCGCCTATGGACACTGAGTTCATGAGTTCGAGTCTCAGCTGTACTCGAAACCCAGAGCAGATGAGAATTTAATTTAATGTATTCACTGAACTGAGGGGGGTAGCCAGGACAACAGCTGTGAGAAGTGGAACTGCAGGAGAGAGCCCTCAGGCTCACAGAATCCGGGATGGTTGGGAGGTATGATGGGGAAGGTGCTCGGCAGGAATCTATTGCAAGTTCAAATTTGTAGGCCCCCTAGTTACGTGGTGAATCACATGATGGTCACATATAATTTAATTTATCAAAATAAGTTTTAACCATATGCAAGACTAAAATAAGCAAAGCACAGATGTATCTGTCACTGTATATAATAAGGGAGGACACTGTGTAATAATGGATGATGAGATACATACTTATGTAGCGCCCCACAGGGCAGGCAGTTAACCTACTCGTCGCCGGGCCGTCGACTGTCACTTGTCACGGGCGGCCTAGCCCGGCTCTGTTGCCCCGAGGCGTACAGGAGATAGCTGGGGAAGGATGATGGGGGTAATAGTGAGGTGAATGTTGTGACACCACCTGTGGTATGCGGCCAGGGATGTGCCACTGCTGCTGTCGCTGTCCTCTGGGGCATATGGTGGTAGCAGCTATAGGTGGTATCGCTCCCCACAGGTGGATCGGGCCCCAGGGAGTATGGTGAGAGGGAGAGCAGTAATGGTGGGCGCCAAGACAGTGTCGGTAATGAAGAGTTAGAATCTATGGCTGCAGTTCCAGATACTTTACTCACTTTTAGTGCTGTGACACTCACCCAGGTAATACCGGTCATTTGCTGCAATGGGCTCCGTCGAACCTGAACCCGTTCAGTCCTGTGTGGTGTTTGGTGGGTTCCCTCCTTGTAACGCCTGTGCTATGGATCCCCTGGCTTGAAGCTACGAGGGGGCCCTGGGTTTCATGAGTGAAGCTCTTTTCCCTGTATGCAGGTGCCACAGGTCCGCTGTGGGGTCTGAAGTGATTCAAGGCCCCGGATCCTATGTGGCACTGAGCTCCAGGGCACTTTGTGGTCAGGGAAGCTTGAAACTTTCGCCATCCAGGCAGATTCTGAAAAACTAACGTGGAGTATGATCTTCCCTTGGGTCCTGCCGCCCTGCATGGCGTTGATTCCGTGGGGAGCACAGATCACTCTCCCCGTGGCAATCTTTATGGACTTCTCCTCCTTCCCACCGGAGCACCTATAAGATGTGACTGCTCCATTGCTCTCCTGCTGACGAACTCTTTAACTGTTGTGTTGGCTCCTGACTCCCCCTGCTGGCTGCTCTTCCCCCCTCCCAAGTTCTAAGCTAGTGGGACTGGGGCCCTTTTATGAGGGCATCCTGTAAATGCCAGTCTGTAGGCAACCCCTTTATTACCCGACCCTAGCCCAGTCCCCAGTGGGGACAGGGACAACCTGGTGTGTATTTGAGTGTGTAATGTGGTGAAACCGGGACTGATCTCTTCAGGATCCGGGTTTAGCATTACACCCAAACTTGGGTGCAATACTCTGTGGCAACTGAAGTCTCAGGGGCGCCACACTACCCTACAGCAAATGGTGGAACTCTCGGGCCGCAATCATTTAAAGTTGGTACACTTCATTTTTGTATGCTTAAACAAGTAACATAACATTCTTCCCTTTATGGGAGGAACCATCATTAAATGTTTCAAAAATAGGCAATCTGTATAGTAGCAATAGCAAAAGTATTATCAAAGCATTCCAAGTATTGCAATATCAACAGCAGTATCAAGATATTTACAAGGTAAAAGCATTATAAAAAAAACATCAGCAAATATCAGGCAATTCAAACATTTATGGCATTAATATAAAACTTTTCATGTAAAGCACAATAAAGAATGGCAACCGTTGGAGTCCTTTTATGCCACCGGTTAGTGCACCACTCCTGGTCTTTCAAGTGCAAAAATGAGCAAATTAACTAATTCTGATAGAGTGCACAACGGGTGCAATTATATACAATGAGTTCCGACCACTGTCAGTCCTGTGGCCTGGCCGTCCATATCAAACGCAAAAAATCAACCGCAGAAAACACACCGTATGTACAGACCGAAAAATCAACCGTTTAAGGCTACACTACAACAAATCTAACGATGTGTCGGCGGGGTCACGTCGTAAGTGACGCACATCCGGCATCATTAGTGGTGTTGTAGCGTGTGACAGCTACGTGCAATTGCGATTGAACGTAAAATCGTTCATCGCATACACGTCGTTCATTTCCTTAAAATTGCACGTCAGGTTTCGGGTTGTTCAATGTTCCCGAGGTACCACACATCGCAGTGTGTGACACCCCAGGAACGATTAACAGATTTTACCTGCGTCCCGCAGCTCCCGCCGGCAATGCGTGAGGAAGGAGGTGGGCGGGATGTTTACGTCCCGCTCATCTCCGCCCTTCCGCTTCTATTGGCCGGCTGCCGCGTGACGTCGTGTGACGCCGAACGTCTCTCCCACTCCAGGAAGTGGATGTTCGTCGCCCACATCGAGGTCGTATGGAAGGGAAAGTACGTGTGATGGGAAATAATCGTTTGTGCGACACGGTCAACAAATTGAACGTGCCGCACATACGATGGGGGCGGGTCACATCGCATACGATATCATATGTGAAATTATAAGGTGTAAAGCAGGCTTTACTGGGAACATTCCTTACCGGATTGTGGCAGGAGATCCACTCCCAAGGTTTGGATGCTGCAGTCCCTGGTACCTGGTTTCTTGAAAGACTGGTTGGAAGCGGGAACTGGCACTGGACTCTCTGCTGATGGGGAGACTGGTTTTGCAGCTGCCTCCTCCCTTAGACACAGTTCTACGTCCAGGGCGTACCAGCCCCGCTCACCTTTGTGCCGAGTATACGTCACCAGGTCACCGGCAAACAAGTCACGTCCAGGGTGGCTCCTACGGAGACGGGAGGCGACATCATGGCGGGATACAAATACTTCCTTGGAGAGTCCCTTTTCCACGATGGAGCCTCACCCCCGCTGTAGGGCGAACAGGGAGACCACTCTGGTCCGTATCTGGCCCCGGTCCAACGGGTGGCTTATCCGGAGCCGTTGCTTTGCAGCAAGGTCCCGGGTCTCTGTGGCTGCTAGCCGCTCCTGGCATACCCTCTCCTCTTCTGCTAGTTTGGAAAGGGTGACCCGACAAATGGCCCAGTCTCTGTCCCCTTTGCTGATGGGGTCTGGGGATAGAGGCTCCAGCTCAGCGCAGCGAGGTTTTCATCTGTCTGGGATGATGTAACCAGGTCAACAGCCGGAGGTTGTGCAATAACTGATTCCTCCTCTGCCATGCATCTGACTCGCCCACCCCAGGGCTATGGGACACCAGGTGCCGGGCCGGACTAGTCCGGGGGTCGTCAGTGGTGGCGGGGCCCGGCTCCGTGGCCCTGGTGGGTGTCAATTAATATGGCTTCAGTGGGGTTGATTAAAGTTTATGGTTGTCGTGACGCCACCTGTGGTTTGCGGCTATTAAGCCGCCGCTGCTGTATGGGGCCTCCGGGGCTGATGGAATGGCAGCTTGGATGGTCCTGATCCCCACAGGTGGAGCGGTACCCCGGGGCAACAGTTGGTGCTCGTAAGAGTCTATGGTGTGATGGAAGTCTATGCAGATGAAATAACAGAGGCAACACCAGGGGCTGCAGTTTCAAGATGTTTACTCACAGTTGGTTATTTGACACGGCAGCTGTCCGGTTGTCCACTGGTGTGCTGGAATCCCCTGTCAGGGACCTCCGCCGATCCCGGGTAGATCTGGGGGTAAATGCCAGTGCACCCCTCTAAGTGTTCCTTTCTCAGCTGACTTCACTAGCCTTGCCCTTGTTGGATGAACCTGGCTCGGCCTCCACTGCAGCCTCCGGGCTGGGAGCTCGCCTGTCGGTTACTTGCCCCTTTTCTAGAGGTTCTGCTGTGGGCTGGGGTCCAGGGAGCATGCAGCTTCCCTGAACCTCGGTTGTTAACCTTTGGAGTTGACTTCTCCTCCTCCAGTGACTAGGGACCGTCCCCTGGATGCAGCTTGATCCCTCCACCGATGTTCTTGTGGAACAGGCCACCAGCTCAAAAGCTATCTGTGGCCCTGGAATCCTTTCTTTCCCTGCTTGGTGTCACCTGGACCCTCTGAGTCCCAGGGTCTTCACCAGAAAGCGTCACTTTCTTCTCCTTAGCTCCTGACTGACTAGAGCTTTCTCTCTCTGTTGCTTTCTTTCTCTGTTGCAGACACTCTGAACTCACAGAGCTCCTTTTTCTTTCACAGCTACATGCTGTCTCCTCACTCTCTCACTTTCTGAGGTAAACTGAAACTCTGACATTCCTCTCTGCTCTACACTCGACTAGCTCTTCCCACCCCCCGGTTGCTAAGCTACCACCCTATGGGAGCAGGGATGGGTCTTACGACCCCTCCCAGCATGCAGCATGGGAGGGTTGCTGCCACTGTCCCTGGTCCCAGTGTGTGCCTAGCAATGGGTGTAGTGCAGTTTTACCTGTGAACTGGCATGTACCCCTTTCCTTACCCAGGATGGGACATCACACCTCTGACTGGGGTGCAATGTCTCTGTGGCGACGGAAGCCTCAGGGGCGCCACACATCCAGCAGCTGAGTGAGCAGCTTGGGGATCAGCTACCAGGGGGTCAAATGTCTGGTCGAGAGCTTCTGCTTCCGGGGATGCTGGGCAACTCGGTGGGATCTGAAGGATGTCGCTGGTAGCAATGGCGACCAGGGTCTCTGTAGTTTCCACTGCAGACTCCTCTTCCTCCAGGTATTGTAGCTCCAGTTCTCCATGGGCCCGCATGGATCCCATCGCTTCCATCATGGACGCCTTCCATTCATGGATGGCGTCCAACTACATCCTCCTCAGCATCTGGCTCATTCGAGCCACCTCCACCTCCATCTCCTGAGCGATCCAGAACACCGGTCGCACCGGTGTCGCCCCATGATGACCAGGGTGTGCCATTACTGATGCCCTGCACCCCAGGTGGTCCCAATACGTCTGGCTCCTTTGCACTCCATGCTCTCACTCCATACGTTTCATTTCTCAGTCCATTTGCAAACCAGGAGGCAGGGCTTAGCTTTTCTGTCCCTCTCCTCATGTTAGATTCGCTTTCCCCTTTTCCCTCATCTGTGAGGGGATGGGCCTTGATTTTTTGCGCCACTGTCTTCGCCAGCCCACGAAGGGAGGGAAATCTTTAACTCTTCCTTGCCCAATAATGGTCACCATTCACAAGCTTTTTCAATAAACAGTCTCTCAAGCACTCTCTTCAAAAGGCACACAGTACCCAGGTTTTTAGGCTGGGCACGGAATTCTGTTCATGATGCCAAATGTAGAACCCCACGGGGCAGGCGGTTGACCTACTCGTTCCCAGGCCATCGACTGTCGCTTGTCACGGACGGCCTAGCCTGGCTCCGTTGCCCCGAGGAGTACAGGAGATGGCTGGGAAAGGATGATGGGGGTAGTAGTGAGGTGAATGTCGTGATGCCTCCTGTGGTATGCAGCCAGGGAATGTGCTGCTGCTGCTGCTGTCGCTGTCCTCAGGGGAAGATGGTGGTAGCAGCTATGGGTGGTATCGCTTCCCACAGCAGCTGCCTGCAGCAGCTGGTGGGGATTGACACTATGCTGCACGGATGTAATATTACTGCCCACGGTTGTTAAGGGGTTAAGTTCATTGTCTGTGGGGTTGATTGAGATAGCCAAGTAGTTGTCGCGGGCGGAAGAGGGGACGTTGCGCTCTCCCACTTCTCGGGTCCGGCCGCTGCTGCTGCGGCTGCTGCTGCTCGGTGGTGGCTCGAGCGGTGAGCCAGATCCCGGGGACTCGAGCGGCGCTCCTCGCCCGTGAGTGAAAAGGGTGGGGAATGATTGTGGGGATTTGGTTATTGTCCGTGACGCCACCCACGGTTGTGGTGAAGTTGTGACACCACCGCTGCTCTGGACGGGGATCCCAGGAGCGATGACAGGGAGCAGCTTTGATGTTAGTTCTCCCCTCCGTGGGTAGGGGGTTGGTTGTCCCGGGGCCCGGTGATGGGGTAGGGATGGATGGCAGGCGGGTTACGAAGCCTGGCGAGGTGCAGGGTCGCGGGGGCAGCGCTGTGCCGCACCGCACAGTGGTACTCACTCAGCCAATGATGAGGACACAGTTCTCGGTAAAACACACGGCTGGATGGACGGGTCCCACAGACGGCTGCGGTGTTGTTTCTCCCGGCAGGTTGATGGTGACTGCCTTTCCCTGCACCTGTGTACTGTAAACGGTTCCAATGGGTTCCCACCGGTAACCCGCTCCCCAGCTTGGATATGGGCTGGAGGAGCCCCTTTTGCCTGCAGGCTCTGGCCCTGGGAACTTTAGCCTTGGTGGTGACTGTGTTTCCCTCTCTCGGTTGGACGGTTGCCTTCTGTCGGGACTTGGCTGCTGGGAAACCCAGGAGGTTCCCTTCGCTAACGAATTTGGCAAATTCAAGGCGACTCCTAGCCTTGCCGGGGTCCGTAATCACCTGCCAGATGGTGCTGGCTTCTCTTTGCGTACCGGTCCGGTACCGCCGGGCCACCGCCCGTCCACGGTCCTTACGGTAAACTCCGATAGGCCACTCCTGCAGACGGTCACCACCGTCTGCCAACCTTGCTGATCCATCCGGGCCACACACCCGGACCAACTTCAGTCTGCTCAACTGCTACTTCCCTTCCTTCCACTTTCACTTCCAAACTGAACTGCCTCTTTTTCCCGCCTCCAGGACTGTGAACTCCTTGGTGGGTGGGGCCAACCGCCTGGCCCACCCCCTGGTGTGGACATCAGCCCCTGGAGGAAGGCAACAAAGGTTTTGTGTCTGACTTTGGTGTGCCTGACCGGGAGTGTGGGGTGTGCTGGTGTTGTTCTCTGTGGCCCCCGGCTTGTCCAGAGCGCCACATATACAGTGCACCTTCTCTGACAATCCTTTAGACAATAAATGGAGTAGTGAAATCAATTTATTCCTGGTATTAGTTTATGCTGTTTACATATTAGAGAGGATTCATGAAGTAAGTCCATTATTTCTTTTTTGTGTGATTTTATGCATTTTTCATATAAAATTACTGAAACTCAATATACTTTTCAGGAAATAATATAAATGGGGTTAATGAACAGTAAAGGAATCTAAGTTGTGTGGCATCTATTTTTTTTTTCATGAGCTTTATTACAAATTATATGTTTGGAATAAAAAAAGTTGCACTTTTGGGACATTTTTTAGTTTTACTTTTCTTATAATCGTAAAAGAATAGAAAGAAAGAAAGCTTCAGTTGGAAACATTAGATTTATCTTTTTTTAAAGGTAAAAACTTGAGCTTGAAAAAATAGAATTATACGGTAAGTGGTAAATTGGCGTTAAATAGGAGGTGGTGATGAGACATGACTAATGACATACCGTACATGTTATGCTAACGAAAACTCCTATTATTATATATATCAATGATGAATAAATACCCAGAGCTCATCTTCCAGTGTAGTAATTGCCGATGCACAGGGCACTGGTCCGCCTGGAATCTATAGAACGGAATGTGTGGCATTTTCGATACTCGCTAATTACTTTATAGTCGACTTCATGTTTCTTTTCTTGTGCGCTTCTTTAATTGGAATTTCTTGCTGGGCTCGTGGTTTGACAAGCGATGTGTATGCTTTCAAAGAAAATGCAATACAAGGTATTCTACTCAGCAGTAATTGTGTGTTATAACTTGTTATCATGCTCTCATGACTGGGAAGGTAAAAAAGTGAAGCAATTAGCGGAGATGTAAGAGAAATCATACATGCTCAATAGCTTAATAAGGAGTAAGTGTCTAGTCTTACGGTGGGAACATAATAATATTTTAGGATCGCCTTCTTTAGAATTTACATCTACACTTAAAAATCATTTTCATGTGAAAGCTATAAATATTGCTTCACGATAGACATACTGAAATACCATAGGTCTTATATATTACTACTTATGCCAAAAATATATTAATGATCCATGTACTGGATATTTTTTTTTTGGAGTAAGATTCTCATGTCTTTTGACTATGTTAATTTATATAATTTTCACTTTATATTATTTCACATATTCAGGTTTTGACTGGCCCACCGGTGGACTGGGGAATTCACTGGTGGGCCATCCAGTATGATATATTGGTCACAGGTTGCAATCATAGGTAAGGCACTCCGATGACAGGGTTATTTTATACAAGATGTGCACATCCAGCTGAAATTTATTTAATGGTGTGAATGTATACCTTACCATCATATAAAAATAAACACCAGACAATAGACAGTGATTGAAAAATATCAAAAGGATAAAAATCAAAGTTGAATATCAAGATTTTCTATATGTCCAATAGCGTTATCATTTACAATATAGAAATCCTTCTTGTCACAATGGTAGGATCTCAGGGGGCATTCCTCAACAATGTGCTGGATAGTTTGACGATCTGCTCCACAGTCACAGATCGGAGAGTCATATTTTCCCCACTTATACATAAAATCTGCACAGACGCCAAAGTTTGTTCTGATATGATTTAGAGTAACCCATGTTTTCCTTGGTAGATTGAAGCCTGGTGGAGGGTTTTGTAAATTAGGGAACATTTGGGGATCACCGTCTACTACATTGACCCAAAGTTTTCGCCATTTCTCCTCTAAATTGAAGTCTTGTTCATGCAAGGTGATTGCAGTTCGGATGGGTGGGTGTCTTGATTTCAATCGTTGTATTGTAACATCTCTGATATTTTGGTGTATTGGAAGTTTTTCATTATTCCCTACTTTAGTGTATTCTTTAAGTAGGAGCTTTTGTCTTCTTAGATTTGCGGGTGCGATATGACTCAGCACAGGTAACCAGTGAACAGGTGTAGGTCTAATAGCACCAGATATTATACGCAAAGAGTTGTTCAGCTGAGTGTCAATTAAGTTTACATGACAGCTATTTAACCAAGCTGGAGCACAGTATTCTGCAGCAGAGTACACCAGGGCAAGAGTAGATGTTGATTTACCGAAAAGGACATAATTTCAGAGAAGAAAAATAAAAAAAAAAACCAACTCACCACATAAAAGCCACCAGCCAACCCAGGTCAAAAATGGCAAATGCACTAGCAGGATGCAGCCGGCCCCCCATGATAAAAGGTATGGGTAACACAGGTGCAGAATACCGATGAGACAGCCACTCTCAACCTACCAAGCTATGGAGGGGGTGGCTGCTGGTATTAAACTTGCACACTAATAGGTTTTAACATAGGGCACCAGTCACACAAATATGTGCAATGCACAGTGTCCGGCTCACAGCCTATTAATGACGCCCTTCTATTAGATCAGGCGGGCTGCCCAGCACTATAAGTGCACTAGCACACAGGACAGACACCCAGAGGGCCCGGCTGCATCCCGCAGAAATTGTGCAATAAAAAATGATATATAGTAAAATCATAATAAATGTGAGGTATTGGTGCATATTTTGGCCAAAATACATAAGCTCGTAACCCAAACGTCAAGGGTCCTCACGCTTACGAGTCCCTACACTATATAGGACGTCAATCAGGACGATGGGTTACTGGACCCCTGTTTAGACTTCTAAAGGAAGCTAAGTATCACTATGATAATGATGAGAACTTATAATAACTAATGTGGTTACTTGGACCATGCTTTTTACATCCTCATTGGTTGCTCTAATTATTATTTGCCTTCTGTGAAGTGTGTGCATTATATCTTCTATGAAGCATTTCCCTCCCTACTACCCTTTTTGATGCCATGAACCATATGGGCATATTGTTGTGTCAGACCCCATGATTGTGAAGGGTGACGTATTTACTGCCTTTCGGCTCATTTTGGATTTAAGTAATTTTCTATGAGTGTCTTTGAGAATTGTAGACAATTGGTGGTTTTCCCCTCAATTTTTCCACGGGAGGGTCCTGCTATCTTGATTAAGGATTAGTTGGTATTATAACGATCCTCTGATATTCTGTATGAATATTTGGTCAATACAACACTTCATTAAATTGGAGCACTATTTTGTATTGGATTTTCTATACTATATATATTGAATGGTACTGTCCTTTGAGGTATATTGTATAACCACATGGTCCATTCAAAACACCATTCTAACATAATTTTATTGCCTTAAATACTGTGTCTGATTGTTTTTTGAGTATTGTGCAGTGCAACCTCCCCGCACTCCCCCTTTTCCCAGTCCAGCTGCACTTGAGAACAGCGGAGGGAAAGAAGGGTGAGTCTTCATTGAGCAGGGGCGCCATTTGCATCTAGATATAGGGTGCCAACTAGTGATGAGCGAGTACCTAAAAGCTCGGGTGCTCGAGGCTCGGGCTGAGCATCCCAAGATACTCGTGTACTCAGCCCGAGCACCGAGCCCAATGTTATCCTATGGGAGACCCGAGTATTTTTCTGAAATGACCACCGGCAGCATGTAGAAACCCTAAAAATGTCACAAAAGTCTCAGAAGAGTGCTCAAATGACATGGCAACAGCATGGGGAAGACCCCTTGAAGCATTTATCACTCAAAAGTCACAGCTGTGAACAATTTTGTCCGAGTTTTACGCCATTTTTACGGACTCACCAGAAAACCTTCCAAAATGACACCAAAATGAATTTTCATGGCGGAAATGTTAAGGGCACATACCCAATAGTGAGATAGAGCTGGTGTATGTTACTTTTTGAGATTAATACATAAAAGATTTTACGTTAAACATTGTGTGGCACTCCGATGTCCAAAACGCACGTTTTGTGCTTTTTACTAGCGATGTCGGTCATTTTTTTTTTCATTCTATCTCCCGTCGGTCGGTCTCGCTCTGTCTTGTCTGTCCCCCTCTCACAGTCTGTCGGTCATTCTCCCCCCTCTCTCTTACTTACCGTTCCCCGATCACTGCCGCGGCGCTGCACAGCTGTTCACTAAACTCCGGCGGCTTTTCCTCTTTTGAAAAAGCCGGCCGCTCATTAAACAATCTCGTATTCCCTGCTTTCCTGCTTTTCGGCGCCTATGATTGGTTGCAGTGAGACACGTCCCCACGCTGAGTGACAGGTGTCTCACTGCACCCAAACACAGCAGTCGGTGGGTGTGTGTATACTGTGCAGTGAAATAAATAATTAAATAATTAAAAAAAACGGCGTGCGGTCCCCCCAATTTTAATACCAGCCACATAAAGCCATACGGCTGAAGGCTGGTATTCTCAGGATTTGGGAGCTCCACGTTATGGGGAGCCCCCCAGCCTAACAATATCAGTCAGCAGCCGCCCAGAATTGCTGCATACATTATATGCGACAGTTCTGGGACTGTACCCGGCTCTTCCCGATTTACCCTAGTGCGTTGGCAAATCGGGGTAATAAGGAGTTAATGGCAGCCCATAGCTGCCACTAAATCCTAGATTAATCATGTCAGGCGTCTCCCTGAGATACCTTCCATGATTAATCTGTAAATTACAGTTAAAAAACACACACACCCGAAAAATCCTTTATTAGAAATAAAAAACACAAACATTCCCTCATCACCAATGTATTAACCCAGACAAACCCTCCATGTCCGGCGTACTCCACAGTCCTCCAGCGTCGCATCCAGCTGTGCTGCATGAAGGTGACAGGAGCTGCAGAAGACACCGCCGCTCCTGTCAGCTTCACACAGCAACTGAAGACAGCCGCGCGATCAGCTGAGCTGTCACTGAGGTTAAAGGGACTAACATGTAATCTCAACTCTATTTTAAAATGTGCAATTTTTATTAATATTCATTAAAATGTACCCACAAACAGACACACAAACATAAATGAGAATGGATCACGATATCCTTGTAAATAACCAAGGAATTTTATATACACACTCACTTTAGGAAAGGGAAGGGAAACTAATATAGCCCTATAAGGGTAGTGTATCCCTACCTAACAACGGAGGGTATGACACCATAAGTTACCGGGCGCCCCCATTCCACGTCGGCTCTCCCTCTCCCTGACCCTGATATAGGGATGGGATGGAAAGCCCTATAGTGGTGCTTGCACAGTACAATATATATGAGTTCCCAAATGGTAATACTCTTCCCTGTATTGTTTTCCTTAGATCAAGAAGGTATCAATTTACTGATCTACAACCAGGAATTCCTATTCATGATACTAGCACTGTACAAGACGTATAGACTTCTATTCCTAATAAATTATCTTTATGCAAGGTAGTGATCCATAAGAGTTATTTACAACCACATATGTTACAGGGTGGTATACCCCACAAGTATATTACAGTCACCTAGAGTCATATCACAAGGGGCTCAGATAATCTCCCCATTATACCCCAGGAGCTGAAAGAAAAATGGGATACAGACACCCCTGCAAATTACTGCAAAATAGAAAAGGTTGCTCCAATCATATTCTATATAATATAGTATAACAGGGAGAAAAGATGAATTACTTCCCTGAGAAGCAGGAATCCAGGCCTGCCAGGCCTCAACGCGTTTCTCCTCTCCCTTTAGAGGTTCATCAGGAGGCTAAGGGGAGACGGCAGCGGGTCCTGTTCAATAACAATCCATGGCTGTAAGCAGCGTTCATGTGCATGAATGAGGTATTTAAAGCATGGCTGCAGGGAAGGGGCGGTCACATGAACCAATCAGACAAAAGGGCTTCAGTGTCTGCAAGTTTCTACTGCACATGCCTGAAAAAAATCAAACACTAGATGCCTGACACACACTGAGCATGCTCCATAGATCACAAGCCATAGGGCACACAGAGGTCCAGGGGAGTGTCAGTGGTGAACTAAGCATCCAGTCATAGCATGATAGGAGTGGCCACATGAAAATGTTTAACCATTGAAGCCACATACAAGCGCGATCACATGACAACGCAGCCAGAGGGCTTCAATGTCTACAGGTTAACACTGCGCATGCCTAAGAAAAGGCAAGCGTTAGGATTTTATAGCACTCACTGCATATGCCCAATTATCACATAGAGCACGGGGCATTAAATAGAAGCACAGATGTCCAGGAGAGTGCCAATAATGCAGGCCACATCCACACACATCAACACTGGTATGGAAATGTGAAAACGTTTTAACAGGTGCGATCACGTGACCAAATTACGTGTCTGAAAAGCGCCACTGCTTCAACACAGTAGGCAATATATATCTAAAAATGTCTTCTGCATACACCCAGCAGCCTGTGGATAACAAGCGCGAGGAAAAAATATGTCATAACAATTGTGACAAAGGGGAGGAGCCAACAAGTGTAGAAAGCATGATGCTGCAAAAATTAATGGATCAAAATCCCCTTCCCCTAGGGATGGTTCATATTGTAATGGCCTGATGTAAAAAATTATCACAGCAATTGTGACAAAGGGGAGGAGCCAACAAGCGTAGATAGCATAATGCTGCAAAAAATAATGGATCAAAATCCCCTTCCCCTAGGGGGGTCATATTATAACGGCCTGATGTAAAAATTATTACAACAATTGTGACAAAGGGGAGGAGCCAACAAATGTAGATAGCATAATGCTGCAAAAATTAATGGATCAAAGACCCCTACCCCTGGGGGGGGGTCATATTACAACTGCCTGATGTAAAAATTATTACAACAATTGTGCCAAAGATGTAGAAAATTATTATAACAATTATGACAAAGGGGAGGAGCCAACAAGTATAAACAGCATAATGCTGCAAAACTTAATGGATCAAAATCCCCTTCCCTAAGGGGGGTCATATTGTAAAGGCCTGGTGTAGAAAAATAATATTAAAGAGGCCTTACCGATTTTATCAATACAGGAAGGATGGAGTGTATACATCCAACCTTACTGACTGGGACCAAAAACAGAACAATCTTCAGACTTAATATAGCCCTATAAACTACACCAAGCTGCCCCTGCAGACAGACCTAGACACTATTGAAAGACACTAAAATCAACCCCTTACCCTTACTCATGCCTATAAAGAGTCTCTTTATGGCAATAAGAAAAGAGACCATAGCTCAATGAAAAATTCCAGAGCTAAACTGCCGTGACTCACAAAATCCGAGTCGATAACGGGGGCGCATAAGGTTCTATCATAAGTATTCAACCCAATAACACCGTCCAGAAGGTTGAAACACCAGCCCAGTACTACAGCAAAGATCACACGCAACACTCAGAGGGCTCCTTTAAACAGAACCAGACAATTAAAGAAAGGGGGAGAAGGAAAGCCTTTCATTAAGACCCAAGGGCGTCTGGGACCTAAGGCGGAAAATCCACTGACTCTCCTTCTGTAGGATTCTCCTATCTAAATCACCACCCCTGAGGTTAGGGCGGATGACTTCCAATATCACAAACGTTACGCACTTTTCATTCCCACCATGGCTCTCCCAGATGTGACGAGCCAGGGGTGTATCTCTCTTCTGTCGGATGTCACCGATATGCTCACCAATGCGTCTTTGGACCTCTCTTATCGTTTTGCCCACATAGTTTAGGGGGCAACTACAGGTGGCCATATAGACCACTCCACTTGATTTACAATTGGCGAAGTCTCTTATCTCGTACTGCTTACCGGTAATGGCGCTGGAGAAAGATTTCGTAACTGTAATCCAGCTGCAGTACTTGCAATTTCCACACCGGTAGCAGCCCAATGGCTTTCTATCCAGCCACGTGCCTGGTGGAGTTGGTCTCGTGTACAGACTATGCACCAACTGGTCCCTTAGTGAGGCCCCCCTTCTATAGGTTATAGAAGGACGAGTGGTGAGCACATCCTGAAGATCCGGATCCGCTAGAAGGATACCCCAGTGCTTATTAAAGATAGAGCGCACCTGTTCAGAACGAGAGTCAAAGGTACCAATGACTCGAATGGGTTCTTTATCATTGTTACCTGTTATTGTTTGTAACAAAGACTCCCTTGTGCGCTCTAAGGTGTTTTTAAAAGCACCTCGTAGTATATTGTCCGGGTATCCTCTATCTTGGAATCTCATTCTCAAGTCTCCAGCTTGCGTATGAAAATCCTGCTCCCGGGAACAATTGCGCCTTAGGCGCAAATATTGTCCCTTCGGAATTCCACTCCTGAGGGGGCATGGATGGAAACTATCCCACCTCAGGAGACTATTTGTGGAAGTTGGTTTTCGATACGTTTTTGAGACAAGGGATCCAGACTCATCAATTGTAAATGTGACATCCAAGAAAGACAGAGTGTTTTCGTGAATTTCGCTTGTGAAGGATAATCCGAACTGATTAGAATTGATGCAACTCATGAACTCCCTAAATTCGTCCCTACTGCCGGACCAAATAATAAAAACATCATCGATGTATCTCCCCCAGAACTGGATCAATGGGATCCACCAGGGGGAGTCATCGGTGAAGATGGCACTTTCCTCCCACCAGCCCAGAAGCAGATTTGCGTACGACGGGGCACATGAACTCCCCATCGCGGTGCCCCTGTCTATTTAACTCTGTTAGTTCTTGGATTAATTCACTTATGTCACTGAGGTTACCTGGATCCAGCGGTGGATGCAGCGGTGGCCGCGGGTAACCTCAGTGACAGCTCAGCTGATCGCGCTACTCACCGCCGCTCCGGTTAGCTCCACGCAGCAACTGAGGTGAGTATCGCGATCAGCTGAGCTGTCACTGAGGTCAATAGCGGCCACCGCTGGATCCAGCGGTGGCCGTGAGTTACCTGACTGACAGCAGCTGATCGCGCTACTCACCTCAGTTGCTGTGTGAAGCTGACAGGAGCGTGTATTCTGCAGCTCCTGTCACCTGCATGCAGCAGAGCTGGACGCGACGCTGGAGGACTGTGGAGTACGCCGGACATGGCGGCTTTGTCGGGGTTAATAAATTGGTGATGAGGGACTTTGGTATTGTTTTTTATTTCTAATAAAGGATTTTTCGGGTGTGTGTGTTTTTTAACTGTAATTTACAGATTAATCATGGAAGGTATCTCGGGGAGACGCCTGACATGATTAATCTAGGATTTAGTGGCAGCTATGGGCTGCCATTAACTCCTTATTACCCCGATTTGCCAATGCAGTAGGGTAAATCGGGAAGAGCCGGGTACAGTCCCAGAACTGTCGCATCTAATGTATGCAGCAATTCTGGGCGGCTGCTGACTGATATTGTTAGGCTGGGGGGCTCCCCATAACGTGGAGCTCCCCATCCTGAGAATACCAGCCTTCAGCTGTATGGCTTTATATGGCTGGTATTAAAATTGGGGGGACCGCACGCCGTTTTTTTTAATTATTTATTTATTTATTTTACTGCACAGTATAGACACGCCCACCGGCTGCTGTGATTGGGTGCAGTGACACACCTGTCACTCAGCGTGGGGGCGTGTCTCACTGCAACCAATCATAGGCGCCTGTGTGCGGGGAAAGCAGGGAATATGAGATGGCTGTGTGCAGAGCACAGCGCGCCCGCCGGTATAAAGGCTCGGTCACGCTGTGCGGGCCGGCCAATCACTGCAATTCCACAACTAACAGGGCTATGGCATTGCAGTGGTCTGCCAGCCAATCCCTGCATGAGGGCTGGCTCTCAAAAGAGCGCCAACATGCAGGGATGAAGACCACGAGTACAGCACGAGTGTCGCGAAATTACTCGGTACCCGCCGAGTAGCCCGATTACAGTGATACTCGTGCGAGTACCTAGTAGTAACAAGCATACTCGCTCATCACTAGTGTCAACCTCCGCGGTTAGGTAGGGCCAGACTAGGTAACCATTGACCACACCCTTGTTGCACTGCTAATGAGGGATACACATATATACCTTATCAGATATTGATGATGGGTGTTAATGCTAATTGACTATTATTTGGACATTTGATCGTCTTACTTAGGCCACTTAGGCGATTTCTTTCTTCTCCAATTGCCATTTATTTTGTGGAGTCAGGAGTATCTCCTTTCTAGTGGCTAAGTGAAAATATTTGAGGATCTATTGTCCCTTTGTGTGTTTTGTTATATGTGGGGATTCTGTTTTTAATGGAACTAATAAAATTGATGTTTTAGGGTTATTTTCTTTAAGGTTTTCTGTATTATATAGTCATTATACACAGAGGGATCTTTTCTGTATATTATATAGTCATTATACACAGAGGGATCTATTCCTATATATTATATAGTCATTACACACAGAGGGATCTATTCCTATATATTATATAGAGTCATTACACACAGAGGGATCTATTCCTATATATTATATAGTCATTACACACAGAGGGATGTATTTCTATATATTATATAGAGTCATTACACACAGAGGGATCTATTCCTATATATTATATAGAGTCATTACACACAGAGGGATCTATTCCTATATATTATATAGAGTCATTACACACAGAGGGATCTATTCCTATATATTATATAGAGTCATTACACACAGAGGGATCTATTCCAGTATATTATATAGTCATTACACACAGAGGGATCTATTCCTGTATATTATATAGAGTCATTACACACAGAGGGATCTATTCCTATATATTATATAGTCATTACACATAGAGGGATCTATTTTTATATATTATATAGAGTCATTACACACAGAGTGATCTATTTCCATATATTATATAGCGTCATTACACACAGAGGAATTGGCATGCAGACCACGGCAGGGGAGGCTACCCGAGGCGCTCGGATTCGGGATCGTGGCTGTGATTCGAGTGGCAGCCGGATACGGGGCTCATGCAGCAGCCCGTCGCCCCCCACAACTGTAATAGAGGCGGTATTTACAGGGGAGTTTGTCAGTGACGCCACCCGTGGGTTGCGGTGATAGTTTGGTGACACCGCCGCTGCCTTGGTATGGGGCACCCAGGACTGATGGAGCGGGGCAGCAGGATGGAATCCCCTCCACGGGTAGGGAGGTGTTGTCCCGGGGCACAGGTGTGGGTGCAGGTCTGGGACGCCATCTCCAGGCTGGACCGGATGACACCGGTGTACTCACTGTTGTTGAATAAACCACACAAAGTCCAAGTGGTAAACCAAGTGCCGGATACCGGTAGCCTCCGGAGGGGTGTGCTCCGTTCCCACACACTGGTTGACAGGACAGGGGCCCTTCCTCCTGCACTTCAGTGTTTGTCTTGTGTGTTGACTAGTCCGCATGAAACAGGAAAAGTCCGCTCCTGGTGTCCTTGCTGTGGGAGCTGTTGCCCGCGAGATCTGACCCTTGGGATTTTTGCAGGTACTTACAGATGCCCTATCCCCCGTGTTGGGCTTCCGTCTCGCTCTATCTGGGCTTGCTGGTGGGACAAAATGTGTAATCTTGTCCCCTGCTGGCTAATTGACAAGGGGCTTGAAGCGGTCCTTGCCCTACGGTCCAGGCACCCTGACTGTGCACGGCCTCTGGACCGGATTCCTGCTGTCGGCACCGGCGGGCTACAACCCTGCCCCGGTCCACTTAAGGTCTGCTGCGACTGGATCTCCATCGCTTGTGGCCCTGCTCTGCCGTCTGCCACCTAGTCAGCTTAGGTAGTCCGGTAGTCCGGGAGCTACAACTCCCGACTACCACTTCACTCCTCTCACTTCCACTCTTCAACTCTTACTGACTTGTTTCCTCCCCTGACACTTCAGAACCCCTAGGTGGGCGTCACCATCTGCCTGGCCCCGCCCACTGGTGTGTCCGTATTGTCCTTGGGGGGTGACTAGGCTTTGTGGCTGGTGTTTGTACCTGTGTGTGGGTTGTGTTGGTGGGCAAGGAGGAGAGAGTCCTGCATCTGTAGGATGGATGTAGTCTCCTGTGACAACCTTGTTTTGCCAGGGCGTCACATATATACATGTGAGTGTTGTGCAGAGACATTGTGGGAGAAAAGCCAGCAGGGTGTGATGGTCAGAACCACCTAACAAGTGTTTTCTGTAGTGCCTCGAAAGACATAAAGCAGAGATGGTAGGAAGCAAAAGCAAAGGTCACACTTTTGAGCACTTCTTACTCCAGTTTAGACACGTTTTTCCAACTTGTCTGTCCTGCTGCACAACCGCTACCTGTCTGTGTCGCGGGCGGGGAAGGATGCCGCTGCGCTCGTTAACGCTCGGGTCCGGCGCTGATGCGATGGCTGCTCGGTGGCTCGAGCGGTGGGCCGGATCCGGGGACTCGAGCAGCGCTCCTCGCCCGTGAGTGAAAGGAGGTAGTTTGGTTTGGGGATTTGGTCCGTGATGCCACCCACGGGTTGTAGTGAGGTTGGGCACCACCGCTGCTGGTGAAGGGGATCCCGGGAGCGATGGCAGGAAGCAGCTGGGATGTTGTTTTCCCTCTCCGTGGGTAGGGGTTGGTGGTCCCGGTGAGATGACGGGGAGGCAGGGTTGGATGGGTGCAGGGTCGCTTGGACTGCGCAGCGCGGTGCCAGATGGCACAGTAGTACTCACTCAGCCACAAAGGTACGCAAAGTCTCTGGTAAACCAAACGGCTGGATGGACGGGTCCCGCAGCTGGCTGCTGTGGCTTCTCCTGGACGGTTAGTGGTGGCTGCCTTTCCCTGCACCTTTGAGTATGTTCGGTCCCGATGGATTCCCACCGGTAACCCGCTCCCCAGCGTATATATGTGCCGGAGGAGCCCTTTTGCCCGCAGGCTCTGGCCCTTGGAACTCTAGCTGTGGCGGTAGCTGTATTTCCTTCTGTTGGTTGGACGGTTGCCTTCAACCGGGTCTTGGCTATTAGGAAACCCCTGGGGTTCCGGTCACTGACGGATTTGACCTCTAATGGCGACTCCAAGCCTGGTCGGGGTCCGTAGGTCCTGCCTGTGTGTGCTGGCTTCACTTCGCTCCCCGGTTCGGTACCGGCGGGCCACCGCCCATCCCCGGTCCTACAGTTCCGCGTTGATCTGCCTCTCCTGCAGACGGCCACCACCGTCTGCCAACCTTGCTCTAAGTGCCCGGGCCACACACCCAGACACGGTCAGTTCGCTCCTCCACTTCCCTCCTCACTCCTTTCTCACTTCTCACTAACTACCCTGACTTCCTTCTCCCGCCTCCAGGACTGTGAACTCCTCAGTGGGTGGGGCCAACCGCCTGGCTCCACCCCACCTGGTGTGGACATCAGCCCCTGGAGGGAGGCAACAAGGATTTTGTGTCTGGCTGATGTGCCTGTCTCAGGGTGGGGGTGTATGTTGTAGTACCTGTGACGACCTGGCTAGTCCAGGGCGCCACATTCCCCCTTGGTTAAATGCAGACCGTCTGTGGGCTGCCCGTCCATCACCGGTTTTATTTTTCTTTTCAACTGTAAAAGTAATAAATAACATGTAACGGTAAACATTAAGCATACTTCAGGTCATCTTGAACGTTGCAAAAACACAGATATTTACATTTTCAATAACAACGGATGGCTTCCGCTCTCCCAGCCAAGCAATCTATCCCTGATGCTGCCCCTAAGAAGTGGGCAGCACCCCTTGACCCCAAATCCAGATCCAGGCTGCCCGAGTGGGAACGGGTACGGTGCCTCGCACCCGGCTGTCACTTCAGAGGACCCCACGTCCATGGGGGACCCCTGACCCTTGGAGGATTGCCACTGGTTGCGGTAGTGGCGGGCCTGGGCCATCTCTTTCTTCCAGGCCCATCCTCCAAATCAGCCTCTCCGGAGGCGGCAACGGAAACATGCCCCAACATATTTACAATCCCACCAGTTCGTGGGTGCCCTGCAAGTTCTCAGGCATGTCCATGAAGAGTTCCTCATGCCAACGGTACAAAGGGTTCCTACGGGGACAACTTGCCGGCAACGGCCGGTTCAATCACGGTGCCAATCAGGTTACTTTCTCGGTTGATTCATTCATTTGCTCATTTACTTAACAGGTTACGGTACTGTTGGTCCCCACGGGGACATCGGTGCAACGGAGGAACCGCTTCCTTACTCCAACTCTTTCTCTGAGGTAGCCTCACCCTGCGCTGCCAATATTTCAAACATGCGGTGGCAGGCCTGCTGGAAAAGGGCCGCCCGGTATCCATTTCCACTGGCACGCGGGACATAGAAAGCTACCGGCCCACTGCCGTGACGACGACTCTCACCCGCTTCCTCGGACTCCGAAACTGGCTCTATATCAGGTCCGGAATCATCACTCCTAACTTCCTCACGGTCAGGCGCTCCCTCTAGGGCCAGGCGGACTGCCGGGGCTTGCTTCTCCTCTGCGCCAGGCGAGTCGTTACCGGGTCCCACCGCCGTAGCACGGGGCAGCAGGTCAGGCAGGTTAGCGCTGGGGAGCCCCATGGGTAGTGGCAGGGACGGTACAAGGGCCAGGATCGGACCGGGTCTCCCAGCCGCAGCGGCCGGTCCCTGTGGGACATGGAGGCGTGGGTCACTCACCAGCTCCATCACGTCGGCTCCCATCTCGTGCATCTGGGCAATCACAACCAGCGCTTCCACCTCGGTGGTCCACTGTTCCTCCAGGAGACGTAGAGACGTATCTGATTCCGATGACGTTGGTTAGACTCAGTTACTCGGGCCCTCATCCACGCCACGGTCCCGTGCGCGGGCTGCTGGGCCCCGGGCAGTGCAGGCGGGGCTGACATAGTGTCGCGGCTTCAGGGTTCCAGGAACCGGGTTGTTTGAGTCCTGGCGTCCCTGATCTTATGGCCTCGGCCTACATGCGGCCGGACGTCATCCGTTCCCCCTTGGTCTTTTCTCGGCACCTCCTCTTCAGGGGCGGGGTTTCGGGTTTCGCGCTTCCACTGCTCGAGAAGACACTCGAGCGGGAAAATCTTCGCGCCCAAGATGGCGGATTCTGAAATTTTTCGGCCGGACACCGCCGGCGGGGCACAAGGCGCACTTCTACCAGCCGGCAAAACGGTAAGATCCTGTTCGTGACGCCAAGTTGTCGCGGGCGGGGAAGGACGCCGCTGCACTGCGCTCGCTAACGCTCGGGTCCAGTGCTGATGCGATGGTTGCTCGGTGGCTCGAGCGGTGGGCAGGATCCGGGGACTCGAGCGGCGCTCCTCGCCCATGAGTGAAAGGGGTTAGTTTGGTTTGGGGATTTGGTCCGTGACGCCACCCACGGGTTGTGGTGAGGTTGGGCACCACCGCTGCTGGTGACTGGGATCCCGGGAGCGATGGCAGGGAGCAGCTGGGATGTTGTTTTCCCCCTCCGTGGGTAGGGGTTGGTGGTCCTGGGGCCCGGTGAGATGACGGGGAGGCAAGGTTGGATGTGTGCAGGGTCGCTTGGACTGCGCAGCGTGGTTCCAGACGGCACAGTAGTACTCACTCAGCCACAAAGGTACGCAAAGGCTCTGGTAAACCAAACGGCTGGATGGACGGGTCCCGCAGCCGGATGCTGTGGCTTCTCCTGGACGGTTAGTGGTGGCTGCCTTTCCCTGCACCTTTGTGTATGTTCGGTTCCGATGGATTCCCACCGGTAACCCGCTCCCCAGCGTATATATGTGCCGGCTCTGGCCCTTGGAACTCTAGCTGTGGCGGTAGCTGTATTTCCTTCTGTTGGTTGGATGGTTGCCTTCAATCGAGTCTTGGCTGTTAGGAAACCCCTGGGGTTCCGGTCACTGACGGATTTGACCTCTAATGGCGACTCCAAGCCTGGTCAGGGTCCGTAGGCCCTGCCTGTGTGTGCTGGCTTCACTTCGCTCCCCGGTTCGGTACCGGCGGGCCACCGCCCGTCCCCGGTCCTACGGTTCCGCATTGATCTGCCTCTCCTGCAGACGGCCACCACCGTCTGCCAACCTTGCTCTTAGTGCCTGGGCCACACACCCGGACACGGTCAGTTTGCTCCTCTCCTACCACTTCCCTTACTGAACTCTTCTCCTCACTCACTGATCTCCCTTCCTTTCCCGCCTCCAGGACTGTGTACTCCTCAGTGGGTGGGGCCAACCACCTGGCTCCACCCCACCTGGTGTGGACTTCAGCCCCTGGAGGGAGGCAACAAGGATTTTGTGTCTGGCTGATGTGCCTGTCTCAGGGTGGGGGTGCGTGCTGTAGTACCTGTGACGACCTGGCTAGTCCAGGGCGCCACATCTGCACTGCATAAGAGCTGCTCAACCAAAACAAGGGCTTTTTGGAACAACCTCTAAAAGTGATACCTAAACTCTTTTGCAGCAGCTCTCTAGTCTATTTGAGAGGGAAGTCTCAACTAGATGAACCCTATTCTTCATACGCTAAATATGTATTTGCTAAAATACTATTGGCTTAAAAATACTGCTATCATCTCTTAAGAATAGACCAAAGAAGTTCCAAATTCATAACATGGCATACCTCCCAACTTTTAAAGAAGGGAAAGAGGGACAAAGCTTGCAGCGCGCAACGCGCGCCGCGGCAATTTTTAGGCCAAGTCCCCTAACCACACCCATTTCACAAATAGCCACACCCATATCCACTCCCCATCCACACCCATCCAGCAAACTGAAACTGCAAAAGCTGTCCGTGATCGCTCTGAGCTGCCACAGATCAGCAATGTGCAGAACAGGCAGGGAGTTAACTACAGGGTGTGCAGGCGGCTAAGACCCAGGAAAAGAGCTCAACAGGGTGTGCAGGCAGCTAGGACCCAGGAGGAGAGCTGAACAGGGTGTGCAGGCAGCTAGGACCCAGGAGGAGAGCTGAACAGGGTGTGCAGCTAATGTTCACACATCAGTTTTTTGCCATCAGGCGCAATCCAGCAGAAACATGAAAAAATGCATCCGGCGTCTGTTGTGTTTTTTCCCCCATAGACTTTTATTAGCGCCGGATTGCGTCGGATGGCTTTGCGTTCCATCCGGTTTTCGCTGGATCCGGTAAAATTTGCTTGTCCGGATGGAACGCTGAGGTGAACAGTTTTTTGTTCGGCAAAAAAGCGGATTGCGCCGGATCTGGCACCGTATGGCGTGTTTTATAATGGGAGCCTATGGACGCTGGATCCGGGGTCATCCGTCATATGCCGGAAGCCGGTTTCTGTTTTTTGTTTCTGGGCATGCCCAGACAGTGTGTAAATAGTCTCTTTCTTTCTCTGTCGGTTGGTCCGTCGGTCTCCTCCCTCCTTTATACTCACCGCTCACTGTCGCGGCACTGCACAGCTGTCACACTTCTCTGGCGGGTTCTCCTCTTTTGAAAATGCCGGCCGCTCATTATTCCATCTAGTATTCACTGCTTCCCCCGCCCACCGGCGCCTATGATTGGTTGCAGTCAGACACTCCCCCACGATGAGTTAAAGCTGTCTCACTGCAACCAATCACAGCCGCCAGTGGGCGGGTCTATATAGTGCAGCAAAATAAATAATTAAAAAAAAACGGCGTGTGGTCCCCCCCAATTTTGATAAAGCCACACAGATAAAGATAAAGCCACACAGCTGAAGGCTGGTATTCTCAGGATCGGGAGGTCCACATTATGGGGAGCACCCCAACCTAAAAATATCAGCCAGCAGCCGCCCAGAATTGCGGCATCCATTAGATGCGACAGTCCCGGGACTCTACCTGGCTCATTCCGAATTGCCCTGGTGCAGTGGCAATCGAGGTAATAAGGAGTTAAATGGCAGCAGCCCATAGCTGCCACTAAGTCCTAGGGTAATCATGGCAGGCGTCTCCCCGAGATACCTTCCATGATTAACCTGTAAGTGAAAGTAAATAAACACATACACCCAAAAAAATACTTTATTTGAAATAAAAGACAAAAAATACCCTCTTTCACCACTTTATTAAAATCCCCAAATACCCCTCCAGGTCCGACGTAATCCACATGAGGTCCCACGATGCTTTCAGCTCTGCTACATGAAGCTGACAGGGAGCGCCGTAGAACACGACCACTCTGTGTCAGTTCCACGCAGCAACTGAAGTGAGCCGCGCTGTCACCGGAGACTTCACTCAGGTAGTGCCGGTGTGTGTGCGGGGATAATGATGAGTGCGGTAGTGCTTGTGTGTGCGGGAATGATGGTGAGTGCGGTAGTGCCTGCATGTGTGCGGGGATGATGATGGGTGCGGTAGTGCCTTTGTGGGTGCAAGGATGATGATGGGTGCGGTAGTGCCTGAATGTGTGCGGGGATAATGATGAGTGCGATAGTCCTTGTGTGTGCGGTGATGATGATGGGTGCGGTAGTGCTTGTGTGTGTGGTGATGATGATGGGTGCGGTAGTGCCTGCGTGTGTGCGAGGATGACTATGGGTGTGGTAGTGCCGGGGTGTGTGCGGTGATGATGATGAGTGCGGTAGTGCTTGTGTGTGCGGTGATGATGATGAGTGCGGTAGTTCCTGCATGTGTGTGAGGATGATGATGGGTGCAGTAGTGCCTGTGTGTGTGCGAGGATGATAATGTGTTGATGTGTGCGGTAGTGCCGGGGTGTGTCCGGGGATGATGATGGGGGCAGTAGTGCCGGGGTGTGTCCAGGGATGATGATGGGGGCAGTAGTGCCGGGGTGTGTCCGGGGATGAGGGATGCGGTAGTGCCAGGGTGTGTATCGGTGTTGATGAGTGCGGTAGTGTTGGGGGGTGTGCGGGGATGATGATGGGGGCGGTAGTGTCGGGGTGTGACCGGAGATGATGTAGTGCCGGGGTGTGTCCGGGGATGATGGATGCGGTAGTGCCAGGGTGTGTATCGGTGTTGATGGGTGCGGTAGTGCCGGGGTGTGTGCGGTGTTGATGAGTGCAGTAGTGTCGGGGTGTGATGATGGGGGTGGTCCTAGTACTGGTGTGGTCTCTCTCTCTCTCTCTCTCGGCATGAAAATAGAAAAAAAAAGCCATCGCATCTGTTTTTACACAGTCTTTGCCGAATCCATTGCATCAGGCACACGCCGGATTGTGCCTGATGCCAAAAACTGATGTGTGAACATAGCCTTAGGGTATGACCGCACTTTGCGTTTCCACCTGCGTTTCAGCTGCTTTTTATGTCCGTTTTGACCTGCTGCGTTTTCATGCCCAAAGGCATGCGTTTTGATTTTCCAGCAAAGTCTATGGAAAATGTGGTTTTTCAGTCCGCACTTAGCGTTTCTAAGCGCTGCATTTAATTTGCATATTTTGTGGCAAAAACCATGCGTTCAAAGAAGCAGCATGTCAATTGTTTTTGCCATTTTAGCTACGTTTTGGTAACATTGATGTCAATGTAAAACGTATCCATTTGTGCAAAATGAAAATATCGTTTTATATGCTTTTCACCTTTTCACTTACGTGTCCTTTGTGTTTCAAACAATGAAAACGCAACCTAATTGCGGTAGGAAGTGACCTCAGCAAAGGTCAGACTAACGTCACATCCTTTAAAATAGAAATTGTTCCTTTGTGTGGTCTGAAAACATCCTTGTCCATTGTAATTTGGGGGTAGTGTTTGTGATCACATAATCTCAAACTATGGCGTGGTATAAAAGGCTGAAATTAGATGTTACGAAAATGATTAGTCTAGTAAGTTGTTTTTTTTTTTTCCCCCAAATACTTCACGAATTGAAAAAACAACTTTATTTCTTTAAAGTCGGTGTGCACAAACGCAGCCTTTTAATTACGATCAAAACGCACACAGAAATATAACAAAAAGCACATAACACGCATCACAAAAGCGATGGAAAAGCAACGCAAACTGATGCGTTTTAGCTGCTTCTAGGGGCAAAAAGCCAAAAATCAACTTGAGCATCAATTAGCGTTTTTACATGCGTTTAGAACAACGCAAAGTACGGTCATACCCTTAGAATGATGCAGCAGCTCTGCCCAGCAGGAGATCATGTGGACGGTAGCTGATAGAAGCATTGGCAATGCTTCTATCTTTGCATATTACCAGCCAGTGCTGTGCACCTGCAGGAGAGGAAACAAGTGGTGAGTACACTGTGTCCTCTCCCCAATGTGTCCTGATCTACCGTGGTGTGTGCCTGCAGCATTGAGAAGCAAACACACGGGAGTCAGAGAAACACCTTCAAGAGCACAGGCTCCGGGGCTGGGGGGAGAGGAATCAGCGCTGGGGAGATTCATTACCTCAGCAGCAGCACAGACAGAGACTAGTTTCCGGTAGCGCGCTCCGCTCTGTAATGCTCACATCACGTGTTAGAATGGTAGGAGGGAAAAGCAGCGAGGCGGGGAGAGAGTGGGTGGGCGGAGCCACGGGATACAGACCTCCCGCCCGGTGCAACGGGACAAACCCTGAAAATTGTGATAGGCCCGCTGTATCCGGGACGGTTGGGAGGTATGACATGGTACATGCCATTTGGCCGATATGGTGTATTTTGCTAGACGTTAGACACTTTTCTCATCCTTATTTTTGTTACAAATTATGGTGCAATGTAATTTTCCAGTTGCTCTTCAATCCACTTTAGTTAGGCACAGAAGAGTCTAAAACATTGATGCAAGATATATATACGTTAAGAGTAACGGGTTGCCATGACGGTTGAGGGGCCTGGCCACTAGAGTCCTGTCCTCCTGCTTCTAACGTCCAGGGCCACTCTGCTTGGGGATAAGTCTCTTATTTCAATGCTGTTCACACTCCGTGTCTCTGTCAACACTTGTTGTTCAAGCTATCTCACCTTCCATCTGCTTTCTTTCTCCTTTGTTATCACAAGCCACCCACTTTATGCGACATTCACGACCTGACTGACTATATGTCCATTGCTTTAGCTCTCTAGGTCTTCACTGACTCCTCCAACATAAACTGTCACTCTCCCTTTCACTTAACCCCTCCCATGGTGGGCTAGTCCCAACTTAACTGTTACTGACCCGATAGTTCAACAACTTCCTAAACAAACACTATGCAACACAGTACCACATAAAATACTTACTATACCTTACATTGTACATCACACCATCACCACTACAGATCACAGGTTACACATTACAGTATATTACTTTACATTCCACATGACACAAGGTTTACAAAAAATGTAAGACATTGTTCACATAACATGACATAACAACACAACGAAGCAATAGGTATATTCGGGTGCAGGAACACTCCAGCAATTGTCCATCACCCTTACAGCTGGAAAAGATTTGAGATTGAAGCGCAGATTTACCTTCTATTAGGACAACAACCCAAAGTATCCTACCAGAGCTATACGTGTTGGTTATAATCAAAGCATATTCCTGTGTGTGAATGGCCCAGTCATGGTCCAGACCTAAATCCTGTTGAAAATCTGTGGCAAGACCTAAATCTAAATCTTTATATAACGCTAACATATTCCGCAGCGCTTTACATACATCAGGAACACTGTCCCCATTGGGGCTCACAATCTAGAGTCCCTATCTGTATGTATTTGGAGTGTGGGAGGAAATACATACAGACAGGAAGAACATAGAAACTCCTGGCAGATGTTGTCCTTGGTGCGATACAAACCCAGGACCCCAGCGCTGCGAAGGAACAGTGCTCACCACTTAGCCACCATGCCACCCATTGCTGATCACAGACGCCTCCTTCCAATTTCATTGAGCGAGAGCTTATGTGAAAGGAAGAATGGGCAAAAATGTCAGCCTCTAGATGTGCAAAGCTGGTAGACACAGACTGGCAGCAGTAATTGCTTTGTAAGGTGGTCCTACAAAGTATTGATTTAGGGGGCTAAATACAAATGTACGTCATAATTTTAAGATTTATATTTTTAAAATGTTTAGAACACCACAAATCATTTCATTTACACATCACAAATACTTGTTGCTTTGTATTGGTACAGTATATCATATGAAATGCCACTAAAATACATTTACGTTTGTGGGTGTAAGATGAAAAAATGTGGAAAAGATCATGAGGTATGAATACTTTTTCAAGGCACTGAAAGGAAACAACAAATATAATCAATAAGTAAACAATTTTACTTTCTCACATCAGAAATTCACTGCATGCCCGAAACACCATCAAAAGACTGCAAAGAAAATCACATACTGGACAGACATATATAGTATAAACGTCGTCGGACAGAATTGTGAAATCACATTTTTTAAAGCAGTAATCCTTAGCCATTCATCTCGGATATATGAAGCAAAGAGGAAAGGTAAATATGGATTCATCTGTGCATGAATGCAGCCATATGAACAAACGAGGAACCAGGGGCAAGATATACAAAGTATTGCAAGAACAGGAATCAATGGGGTGTGAGCTAAAAACAAAGTCCTACAAAATGTACTAAAAGTTGCATACGCATTGGGCTTTCAGACTTAGGTAAATAGGAAAAGAAAGGTAAGTTAAAAGTAGAGATGAACGATCCTGCCAAGTATCAGATCGTTTAAAGGCCCCGTTACACGCAACGACGTATCTAATGATATATCACCGGGGTCACGAATTCCGTGACGCACATCCAGCATCATTAGCGACGTCGTTGCGTGTGACACCAACGAGCAGCCGTTAACGATGGAAAATACTAACCAAATCGACCATCGTTGACACGTCGTTCATTTTCAAAAAATCGTTGATTGTTGAGGACGCAGGTTGTTTGTCGTTCCCGAGGCAACACACATCGCTACGTGTGACGCCGCAGAAACGAGGAACCTCTCCTTACCTGCCACTCGCCAGCAATGAGGAAGGAAGGAGGTGGGCGGGATGTTCGTCCCGCTAATCTCCGCCCCTCCACTTTGATTGGGCGGCCGCTTAGTGACGTCGCTGTGACGCCGAGCGAACCGCCCTCTTAGAAAGGAGGAGGTTCGCCGGTCACAGCGACGTTGCCGAGCAGGTAAGTACGTGTGACGCTGCCGTAGCGATAATGTTCGCTACGGCAGCGATCTTCACATATCGGCATAATGATAGGGGCGGGTGCTATGATGCTCGCCATCGCTAGCATCAGCTAACGATGTCACAGCGTGAAAAGCCACTCTTAGGTAAATAGGAAAAAAACCGGTAAGTTAAAAGTAGAGATGAATGATCCTGCCAAGTATCAGATCGTTTAAAGGCCCCGTTACACGCAACGGCGTATCTAACGATATATCGCCGGGGTCACGAATTCCGTGACGCACATCCAGCATCATTAGTGACGTCGTTGCGTGTGACACCAACGAGCGGCCGTTAACGATGGAAAATACTCACCAATCGTCCATCATTGACACGTCGTTGATTTTCAAATAATCGTTGATTGTTGAGCACGCAGGTTGTTCGTCATTCCCGAGGCAGCACACCTCGCTACGTGTGACACCTCGGGAATGACGAACTACAGCCTACCTGCGGCCGCCGGCAATGAGGGAGGATGGAGATGGACGGGATGTTACGGCTGCTCATCTCTGCCCCTCCACTTCTACTGGGTGGCCGCTTAGTGACGCCGCTGTGACGCCGCACGAACCGCCCCCTTAGAAAGGAGGCGGTTCGCCGATCACAGCAACGTCACTAGGCAGGTAAGTCCGTGTGATGGCTCTGAACGATATTGTACGCCACGGGCAGCGATTTGCCCATGACGCACAATCGACGGGGGCGGGTACGCTCGCTAGCGATATTGCTGCGTGTAAAGCCCCCTTAAGGATCGCCTATCCCGCCTGAAAGATTACGATCGGATTGTCGATCCTAGCCGGTCCGATGGTCCATTCTAACTGAACCCATTAAATTCAATAGGAGGCAAAAGTGATATATTCTAATATGGTGTAGGGGAGCTGTAAAAGAAAGAAAATAAAAAGGATTAAAGCAGTACATACTTACCGAGTCTCCAGGTCCAATTATCTCTAATTCACTACTGACACTGACTGATTGGCTGCGGTTGTACCACGCCCCCACACACTGAGACAGCATCTGTGATTGGTGGAATCACAAATGTTGTCTGCCCTCATATTGGTGATAGATAAATAAATAAATAAAAAATGTATTGACACCAGCACAAATAAAGCCACAGCTACAGCCCTAAGACGTGCGCTTACCGTGGCTGTGTATCCACATAAGAGGAACCGCATGCAGCTTTTATTTTAAAAACAAAATGTAAATAAATAAATAATTTTAAAAACCGATGTGCAGTCCCCCCTCCTCAATTTTTATACCCAACCATGATAAAGTCCGAAAACTGGGGGTTGGTATTTTCAGGTTGGGGAGAGCCATGCTTATTGAGAGCCCCCATTCTAAAAATAGCCTGCAGCCACCCAGGATTGTCTCATCCGTTAGAGAATGAATAAGCTACCGCGATCAGCGGTGACATCACACAGGTAACTTGCAGTCACAGCTGGAGATTCCCACGGTCATCCATGTGTGACCGCAGGTCACCTGACCTCAGGGAACCTCAATGAACTATGACCCCACCTCTGAACATTTACCAATCCTTGGCAAGATCGACAACTTTTGCGATAATAGATCGGATGTCCGATCTCGATCCAATCCGGACAAAGCGTACAAGTGTTGAGGAGGACCTTTCCATCAAATACTTCATTAACCTCTTGACAAGGGTTTGTGGGAAATATGTCGATTTGCCTTACATAATTCAGGTTTCATATCATACACATGACACAGATTTAAGGATGGCTGCCATTTCCTGTTCTCCACACCTTGCCTGGAATACAAGGGATGTCCAGATGCAAGAAGACCACCATATTAGGAAAAGACCCACTGGTAAAGCTAGAGGACCAACCCACAGATCAGATGACACCATAGATTCCTCCACTGAAGTCAGACCCGCCCATCAACAGCAGCACGGATCTCCCCATTGGCTAGCCCATGAACTGTCCCACTAAATGGGCATATCCGAACTTGTGTACGCCCCTGGTCTATATCAGAGGCCGCATGTTCTGTACTGCTCTCTTAGGCTGCAATTTTTACGGTGATCAAGAAGAGATTTCACATCGGACTGCGTCTGAAGTGAACTCTTTACGCATGCATTTGGTCCACACCAATTAGGCCAGACAGTAGGCAACTAGTGATCTCTCGTTAAGAGTTCACCCTAAGGGTAAGTTCACACAGTGGGTTTTTCGCGGCGTTTTTGCGCGTTTTTCGGGTGCGCTTTTGGCCTCAAAACTGCATGACTTTGCTTCCCCAGCAAAGTCTATGAGTTTTCATTTTTGCTGTCCGCACACAACTTTTTATTTAAGCTGCGTTTTTGAGCTTAAAAAAAAAACTGGACATGTCAATTCTTTCCTGCGTTTTTCTGCGTTTTCCCCCCATACAATGCATTGGAAAAACGCAGAAAAAAACCCGCAGAGATCAAAAACGCAGCAAAACGCAGCCAAAAACGCACCAAATCGCGGTAAAAACGCATGCGGTTTGCCGCATTTTCTTGCCGCTGGTGCGTTTTTGTGCGTCAAAAAAATGCAGCGTGTGCACATAGCCTAACACAAGTTTAACATTTTCCGATCTCTGCTCATCAGAATCGCTTATCTCCAGTTAAAAGCAACGATATAAAATATATAGTTTAATTGGTCCCTTGATTTTCAAAGTATTTGATATCATTTTATAGAAAATGTGATAAATATACAAACTACAAATCGCTATATTTGGTCCTCATTTTCCCTTAAAAAAATACCCCAAAGTGCAGAACAGCAGGTCCAAACGGTGTATCCATTTTGCCTAACTGCCTATTGTCAAGTGCAATCTGTCTCCTGGAGAAGAAACACCAAGACAATTCACAAGAAATGGGGTCGGTTCTTTGTGTCTCTGCTCCTGCTTTCCTATTTATCAAACTTCATACACGCACAATAGAGTGGTGGGCTTTCAATTCAGAGAAATCAAGCCAATAGAAAAAGACGGGAGAATGCTGAGAAGTCAGGGAAAGGAACTCTCAGCACCTATAGGGCTGGCAGAATGATGATAAAGATTAAGCGCCCATTCTAAAAGCATTGTACATTACAGGGCGTAAGAATCTGAAATGAGCTTCAAAAGCAATTCTACCTTGTTGTAGTGATTGAGGGCAGCAGGACTATTCATTTCTTCAGATTTTGTGTGAAAGGACAGGGCACTTAAAGCACAAAACACAGAAAATAACACGTTTACATCAAGTAACTATCATTGAGGAAAGCGCTATATTGCTGGAACTCAAAGGTCACTGGTTCAATTCCCTGGCGATACCTATTATATTTGTATGTTCCTTTCTCGTGATTCATATATCTCATGTAAGCAAAGAACAATAATTATCCACATTGAGCTGAGTACAAATGTACTTTTGATGCCCCCGCACATAAATACAAGAGAACCTACTATGCAGGACATAATAAACCTCAAAAATAACTTTTGAAAATACTATTTTGCTTGCGCAGCATTTCATAAAATTACTAATAAAATTACTATCGGCAAATATCAAGTCTGTAACCTGCAGTTTCGGCGTTTTTTCTTCTTTTTTTTTCTCCACACTTTTGAAAGTCAACGGAACACTAAAAAAGAAATGATTCAAATTAATGGTAATATGCGCTCTTACTGAAAGTCATGATGAAGTCACCATCTCATGGAATGTCTCAGAAAGAGACTCGAGACTTAAAAAATGGAAGTAGCGGTCTTTCTACACTGTTAATGGGTTTTAAAACAAACGGAAGATTAAATTAAGGAATATTTGTCTTCTATATTGGGAAACTAAAGTCATTTTTCTAATGCGGGGAAGATAGTATTAAGCTGTTGTACATGATTTACAGCCTTCAAATCTACATAATAAGTGTAAAAATTCATCAGTAAAGATGAGCAAATCGATTCTAATCTAATCAAGCTCATTTGGAATTTTTAGAAATTCACTGAAGCCAGAAAACTCAAATATTACGTGATTTGTTTCACTCAAATCACCTAAAATTTCTGCTTCTATTTTACACATTGCTGAAGATTTTAAAGAAGTATTGTCGCGGGCGGTGGAGGGGACGCCGCGCTCTCCCACTGCTCGGGTCCGGCTGCCGCGGCTACCGCGGCCTGCTGCTGCTCGGTGGCTCGAGCGATGGGCCGGATCCCGGGGACTCTAGCGGCGCTCCTCGCCCGTGAGTGAAAGGGGGATTTGGGTGTGGGGATTGTTTATTGTCCGTGACGCCACCCACGGTTGTGGTGATTGAGTGAACACCACCGCTGCTCTGGCTGTTGATCCCGGGAGTGATGGTGTGGAGCAGCCAGTTGTTGTGTTGCCCCTCCGTGGGTAGGGGTTGGTGATCCTGGGGCCCAGTGATGGGGTTGGGATGGTGGACAGGCGGGTATGGGGCCTGTGGAGGTGCAGGGGCGCAGGGACAGCGCTGTGCCGCAGGTACTCACTCAGCCAGTAAACACGACACAGTTCTCGGTAAACAAACGGCTGGTTGGACGGGTCCCTCGGATGGTTCACGGTGCTGCGGTTCCCTGTAGTTAGCGGTGACGGTCTCTTCCCTGCACCTATGTAAAGTCCATTTTGGTAGCGATGGGTTCCCACCGGTTACCCACTCCTCGGCTTCAAGCTGGGCCGAAGGAGCTCTACTCTTGCCCGCAGGCGCTGGCCCTGGGAAACTGGTGCCCTGGCGGTGGCGGTGTCTCCCCTTCACGGTCGGGCTGTTGCCTTCAATCGGGACTTGGTTGTTGGGAGACAGACGTCCCCTTCACTGACGGATTTGGCAAATTATGGCGACTCCTAGCCTTGCCGGGATCCGAAAGGCCCCTGCCCTGGTGCTGACTGTTCTTCGTATACTGCTCCAGACCGCCGGGTCACCACCCGTCCGCGGTCCTTCCAGCAACCTCCAAACAGTCCCCCTTCAGACTATCACCGCTGTCTGCTGACCTTGCTGTCACAGTCCGGGGCACACACCCGGACTAACTTCAGGCTTTCTTAACTGTTTCTTTTCTGTCACCACTCTTACTGTCCTCCTTTGCCACTTCCTTCTACTTCACTTCCCTAACTTAACTTCCACTTCACTGTTTACTCCTTCACCTCCTAAACTGAACTGCCTGGTTTTCCCGCCTCCAGAGCTGTGAACTCCTCGGTGGGCGGAGCCAACCGCCTGGCCCACCCCCTGGTGTGAACACCAGCCCCTGGAGGAAGGCAACAAGGATTTTTGGTTAGCCTTGGTGTACCTGCAGGGAATGTGGGGTGCATGTGATGTTGTGACCTGTGACCCCTGGCTTGCCCAGGGCGTCACAATATCACTTGACCTTACTGTGGCTATGTGGTCATCCCCATAATATGTTTCAGTTATCACATCACATGATATAGCAAAGCCAATCAGAAAGGACTATCCATAGACTGTTTAAAAGCTGAAGCAGGAAATGCAGCAGCTCTTTTGCGGTGAATCTGGATAGTGAAAGCATGTCACAGCTTACAACTTAGGCATAGAAATAAGAAAATCCCATAAAATACTGACAAATATCAAAGGAAGTGTTTAACAGTGCTGCAGGGAAAAAGATTATGTTATGCTCACTACACTAGGCAAACAGGGATTTTAGTGAACGCACTGGACCACAGCACACAAAAAACCCAGAGGGGATTAATTACGGAACAACACCTAGTTTTTACCAGAGCCTCTGATGATAAAGGTGTTATGCTGGAGGTGTGAGTCTGGGTGCCACTCAGGAAGACTGGTGCTGTGACGCCTGGCCTCAGGGGTATGGGAGCGACAGTCTTTGGGATAGAAAACAGCAGCAGCAGGTGTTGAAGTTCCAACCAGGATGGATGGCTATGGCAGCAGCAGCTGGTGATGATACATCATTGCAGTGGGTAACATGGTTGGCAACCAAGGTGGCAGCTTGCAGCAGCAAGTTAGGTATAACAGCAGCAGTATACAGAAATGCAAGTGTGGCGCCCCAGCAGTCTGGTTGCCACAGTAGTGTTGTCCCACAAAGGTCAATACTAAGCCTGGAAGCAAGAGGGGGAGTCCCTTGGCCAGTAATTTCCTACAAACAATGCAGTTCCTACTCAGGTCAGCAGGGGGAGCTCTGACCTGGGGGAGGAGTAGTGAGGTAGTGAGGAGAACTGGTTAGAACCAGCCAGGACTGGTCTGAGTGAGTTTTCCAGTCAGAGAGAAAAGTGACAGTGGACAGGAGTCCAGTGCAGTCAGGAGTTGAAAGCAGACGGCTGAGGAGAGGGGAGCTTGAGTGAGGAACTGGAGTAGTGCGGACATGCGAGCTGGGGTCAGAAATGCAAGGTCTGCAGTGAGGCACAGGAGGAAGATTCTGGGGAGAGCAGAGATAAGGCTACTTTCACACATCCGGATTTTTGCTCTGCGGCACAATACGGCGTTCTGCAGAAAAAACGCAACCGGCTTTTGTAACGCCGATTGCGGTTTTTTTTGCATTGACTTACATTAGTGCCGCATTGTGCCGCAGGGGCTTGCGTTCGGTCCGGTTTTTGCCGCATGCGGCAGATGTAGCCGATGCGGCGGCCGGATCGAACGTTCCCTGCAACGTTTTTTGCTCCGGCAAAAAACACCGCATCGCGCCGCATCCGGCCGCTGCGGCGCATTTTTCAATGCATCCCTATGGAGGCCGGATGCGGCGCGATGCGGAAAAAAACGCATCCGGTCGCCGCATGCGGTATTTTCCACTGCGCATGCTCAGTAGCATGCCGCAACCGGAAAAAACCGGACCAGCCGCATGTAAAAACTTATGCAAAGGATGCGGTGTTTTCACCGCATCCGTTGCATAGTTTTCACAGCCGGATTGAGCCGCAGGGCTCAAACCGGATGTGTGAAAGTAGCCTAAACCGGCTCGCCTCAGAAGAAAACGCTAAAAAACGGACATCGGAGTCCGTGGTTGCCAGGGTGCTTGAGTCTCAATAACCGAATCCGAAGGGCAGGAGGACTGCAAGTCTCCTGGCCCCAAAACAACCGAAAGGTACAGCCGCACTTCAGGGGCCCTGTCAGTGAAGGCCTGCGCAGCCTACCATACGGGAACGGGAAGTACCACAGTCCCAGCAGAGAGGGCCTCCGTCGAACTAACGCAGCGGGGTCCTGTAGAAGAGAAGAAGGGCGTAGGGAGAAGGCCTCAATACTCACCTGGCCAGGGATATACCCCCAACTGCTTCCAGGCCAACCGGATCGCTACCACCATCTGTTCTGGTCTCTGAGGACTTCACGGGTTGTTGCAGAGTAAATGGAAGGAGGTAAAGAAACTGCTGTGTTGGTCTGTTATTATCCGTATACCAACCCTTCACCCTGAAGTCCACCAGGTTCCCAAAATTGATTTTCCAACAGTGCCCCGGGGTTACCCGCTCCACCTGTGGGGAGCAAGAAACACCTCAGCTGCCACAACACCAGCCCCGGGAGTCCCGTCCAGCAGCCATGGCCCCATAGTCACACAAACGACAGGTGGCGTCACAAATTTTACTAAATATAAACTACAACTCCCATAATCATTTCCCCCATCTGCCATTTTCATTGACTCCACCAGGGACACGGAGTCGGGCCCCGCCACCGCTGACTACCCCGGACTAGTCCGGCCTGACACCGAGTCACCCAAGGCCCTGGAGCGGGCGAGTCACAAACATATGTCAGCAGCGGATCTAGCACAATACAACAGCAGCAGCTACACAATGCTAGGGGACCTGAGAACTAGCAACGTATTAAATTTGTTGCCCAAGCACCTCCGATAGGGCAGAGGTGCCTTAAGCACCTGCAGCCTGAGAGGCACTTCCTGGTTAGGGGACGCCGACCCTTTAAGAAAGGGGGCGTGGTCATGCCCGTGCTCTTAGAACAGATCCAGAAAGCCTGCAGGATGTGCACAACTTCTTGTAGACACGAGCATGAGCTGGGGATGGGGTAACCGCCACAGGACGACCAGACAAGTGAGACAGCCGACATCCTTGCTGGGGGAGGGGGTAGGACAGTTTGAGGACATTGGTGTAAGCGTTACAGATTAATGTTAGGAAAAAAATAAGTTATGGCAAACTACTACAAGGGGGACTGGAAATTGGTCCACTGAGGCCCTTGGTTGTACTGACGAGCATGGCATGCCACAGGTACGATTGCTTGTAGGATGACAGGCATATCAATGGTATATATTTCATGTATCTGCTAATATGAACCCATTTTTCTAGCCTGCATCAATGGTAGATATTCCTTTTATCCCACTGAGTTTCTTCTTTGATGTAGTAAGGCCATTTTATGATCCATGTTGGTCTATTTGTCTTTGCATCTTATTGCCTCCTGCTGTCTTCACTTACTTGATTGATTGTTAATGAGTTAAATTAGACCTAGATCTAAACACAAACGTTCCTGTATAAATATAGCCAGAGCTAAGGAGAAGGCACTTGAGGGGCACTTGTCCAGATTTTATCGACATGCTAGATTTTTATAACTGACCACCAGTTCTACAGGACAGGAGTCAGGCAAATCATACAAGACAATGAAACAAACTTGTTCCTTGTTCTTTTGTGCTGCAGGTCAGGCGAGTTTGCTGGCCAAACAAACACAGTGATACTGTGGTTAGTAAACCAGGTATTGGTGCTTTTGGCAGTGTGGACAGGTGCCAAGTCCTGCAGAACAATGAAATTTCCATCTCCAAAAAGCTTGTCGGCAGAGGGAAGCATGAAGTGCTCTAAAATTTCCTGGTAGACGGCTGCGCTGACTTTGGTCTTGATAAAACACAGTGGACCTACACCAGCAGATGACATGGCTCCCCAAACCATCACTGATTGTGGAAACTTCACACTAGACCTCGGCAGCTTGGATTGTGGCCTCTCCACTCTTCCTCCAGACTCTGGGACTGCAATTTCCAAATGAAATGCAAAATTTACTTTCACCTCAAAACAACACCTCGGACAGTGAGCAACAGTGCAGTTCTTTTTCTCCTTGGCCCAAGTAAGATGCTTCTGGCGATGTCTATTGGTCATGAGTGGTTTGACACAAGGAATGTGACAGTTGTAGCCCATGTCCTGGATACATCTGTGTGCGGTGGCTCTTGAAGCACTTACTCCAGCAGCAGTCCACTCCTTGTGAATCTTCCCCAAATTTTTGAATGGCCTTATAATAGCAAGGCTGCGGATATCCCGGTTGCTTGTGCACCTTTTTCTACCACACTTTTTTCTTCCACTCAACTTTCCATTAATATGCTTGGATACAGGACTCTGTGAACAGCCAGCTTCTTTAGCAATGACCTTTTGTGGCTTACCCTCCTTGTGGAGTGTGTCAGTGACTGCCTTCTGGACATCTGTCAAGTCAGCAGTCTTCCCCATGATTGTGTAGCCTATTGAACCAGACTAAGGGACCATTTTAAATGCGTAGGAAGCCTTTGCAGATGTTTTGGGGTAATTATTCTAATTTTCTAAGATAATGACTTTTGGGTTTTCATTGGCTGTAAGCCATAATCATCAACATTACCAGAAATAAACACTTGAAATAGATTCCTCTGTGTGTAATGACTCTATATAATATATAATAAATACATGAAATAGATCCCTCTGTGTGTAATGACTCTATAATATATAGGAATAGATCTCTCTGTGCGTAATGACTATATAATATATAGGAATAGATCCCTCTGTGTGTAATGACTCTATATAATATATAGGAATAGATCCCTCTGTGTGTAATGACTCTATATAATATATAGGAATAGATCCCTCTGTGTGTAATGACTATATAATATATAACAATAGATCCCTCTGTGTGTAATGACTCTATATAATGTATAGGAATAGATCCCTCTGTGTGTAATGACTATATAATATATAACAATAGATCCCTCTGTGTGTAATGACTCTATATAATGTATAGGAATAGATCCCTCTGTGTGTAATGACTCTATATAATATATAGGAATAGATCCCTCTGTACTCTATATAATATATGTGTTTTCCTTTTTGTATTGAATAACTGAAATGAAATAACTTTTTGATAATATTCTAATTTATTGAGATTCACCTGTACAACATTTGCTGAATTACCAGTACTACATATTACCTGTACAAAAAACACTGTTCAGAAAGTAATATTACAAAATTAAAACTGCACAAGGCTCAAATAGTTCCGTTACATGACACCCACTACCATTAGCAAAAACCAGGTGTTAAGCCGGCATCACACGGTACGATATATTGTGCAATCTCATGAGCGACGTGACACGCACAGATCATAGTTGCGTTTTGCCGAGATCGCTCATAGGTCGTTTATTAGCTGTTACACGTAGCGATCGCACGAGTGACGCAAACTCGTTCAGCGATATATTGTTTGACTAAAGCGGGCTTTACATGCTACGATATCGTTGATTGTATTATCGTCGGGGTCACGTTGTTTGTGACGCACATCCGGCGTCATTAACGATATCGCAGTGTGTAACATTTATGTGCGACCTAAAACGATCACAAAAAGTGGCAAAAATCGTTTGCCACGGAGAGGGCATCCTGAAACAAAAAATCGTTTTCTTTTAATTAACGATGTTGTTCCTTGTTCCTGCAGCAGCACACATCGCTCTGTGTGACACCGCAGGAGCAACGAACATCTCTTTACCTGCCTCCACCGGCTATGTGGAAGGAAGAAGGTGGGTGGGATGTTACGTCCCGCACATCTCCGCCCCTCCGCTTCTATTGGATGGCTGCCGTGTGACATCGCTGTGACGCCGCACAACCCGCCTTCTTAGAAAGGAGGCGGATTGCCGGCCAGATCGACGTCACAGGACAGGTAAGTGCGTGTGACGGGGGTAAGTGAGGTTGTGCGCGACGGGCAGCGATTTGCCCGTGTCGCACAACCGATCGAGATCGCAGCGTGTAAAGCCTGCTTAAGGCGGTCATGTGGATGTTGTTCGTCGTTGACAGGGTGTCACACGGAGCAATATGTCAGCTGCTTTCCAAAAGAACGAACAATATTTTGAAAATGAACGATGTGTCAACGATCAACAATTTTCAACCTATTTGCGATTGTTCAGGGTCGCTCGTAAGTGTCACACGCAACGACGTCAAGAACTATGCCGGATGAGCGTCACGGAATCCGTGACCCTGACGATAGATCGCACGATATATCGTACCGTGTGACGCCGCCTATAGCGTCTCTTTAAATTCCTAGGATTTATAATTGCCAATCATTACAGTGTATTCATTAGAGACGAGCGGACCCGTGGATGTTTGGGTTCGCCAGGTTCAATGAAACTTTAAGAAAAGTTCAGTTCGAAACCCAAATTTGAATCCAGACACTGAACTCCATATAAGTCAATGGAAACCCAAATTCATGTGTTGTAAAATGGCTTTAAATAGTCATAGTAAGGGCTTTGAGGCTGCAAGAGGAAACAAAAGGGGGCAATTGTAATGCAAACAAATGAGCATAGGGAATAAATAATAAAAAAAAGACTATTTTTGGTGACCAGCATGGGTAAAGCAGATAGCTGGGGGCTGTAAACCTCAGCTGTCATTTTTACTTTGGCTGGATAACAAAAATAAAAGGAATCCCATGCTGTTTTTCAAATTATTTAAATAAATCATTTAAAAAAAACGTGTTGGCTCCTCCCTATTTTTGATAACCATCCAAGGTAAAGCAGACAGCTGAGGGGCTGGTATTATCAGGGTGGGAAGGTCCATGTTTATTTGGCCCCTCTCAGCCTGAATATGTCAGTCCGCAGCAACTCCAGAAGTGGTGCATCTATTAAATGGGCCAGTTCTGGTGCTTTGAACAGCTGTTTCCGATTACCCTGGGGCAGTGGCAATCAGTGTAATACTTTTGGGGTTGATGTCAGCTGTGAATTGCCACCATCAAGCCCAGAGGCTAGTAATGGATAAGTATTAAGGATAATCGAATACCTCAAATATTCGGCAACGCCCATATTCGCCGAATAGGTCGCCACTATTCGACTATTTTCGAATATTCGATGTACAATGTAAGTCTATCGGAAACCCGAATAGTTACCGAATAGCAACTATTTGGGCTTCTCATAGACTTACATTGTGCATCGAATATTCGCATTGCGGTGACCTATTCGTCGGATATTCGCAAAGCCAAATATTGCCGAATATTTGTGATATTGGATCATCCCTAATAAGTATCTATCAGACACCCCATTACTAACCCAGTAAGTATAGAGTTAACAAGACACACAGACACAGGAAAAAAAAAACATTTGAATAATGCCTTCCCCCTCAATCCCTCATTTACCAATTTATTACTTCAAAATAAAACCTTGAAGTTCTGACGTAATCCAAAGTGTAATGTCCCATCGATTCCTATGGAGCTTTCTCAGAACGAGGCCCCAGAGGTCACTCCTTGTCAGCGGCAGCCTGCAATTTGTAACGAGCGGTGACATCACTGAGTTACTGAGAAATTTTGGGCTGCCGCTGACCTACGCAGCCCTTGTTCTGAGTAAGTTCTCAGAATGACACCCCATAGAAATCAATGAGCGTCATGGGACATTACACTTTAGATTATGACGGACGTTTTAGGGTTTATTTGAAGTAACAGATTTGTGAATGAGAGAGTGTTGGGAAGTCTTTATTCAATTAATCTTTTTTGCCATGTGTGTTCTTCTTATAACTCACTGTAGAGGATGGCAAGTGTATCTTGCTGAAACGCGTTGTGTTAATACAAGAGCTTTATGTTATTAATAATAAAGCCAAATTTCTTAAAAGATCAAAGACCAAAGATCTATTACTAGCGCTCACAAAGACCGGAATCTTTTTTCTATATTCTTCTTATAACTCTACATTTGCTGGGTTAGTTATGGCAGTGTCTAATAGACTCCTCTCCATTACAAACTTTTGGGCTTAATTCCAGCTGACAATTCACAGCTGACACCAACACCACAAGTATTTCCCTGATTGCCACTGCACCATGACAATTGGGAAGAGTCGGGGAAAGTGCATCTTAATGGATGTACCATTTGTGGGGTGGCTGTAGACTGATATCTTTAGCCTGGGGAGGGCCAAAAAAACATGGACATACCCACTCTAATAATACCAGCCTCCAGCCTTTCAACAAACTGTATTAATATATGAACAGTAGCCACTTGCAAAATTGGGGTCAAATTTGACAAAGCACATGGACTTTGTATGTTCTCCCTTTTTTGAATGGGTTTTCTCCCACACTCCAAAACACAAAATAAGTGAAGCAATTCATATTGTGAATCATGAGTGTAAAGGATTGCAGAATATGTAATGTATGTGCTATATAGGCAAGTGTAATATAATAGTAATAAATAAATGGAATCGGACATGAAACAATCATCATTTTACCAAGGTCATTAAGGCGTTATTGCTTCTACCACTTCTCAATAAGCCACTCTCCACAGATTGCAAGTTACTTTATATCCCAGTATTTTGATGCACCAGATGGTTGTTTGGGCATAGTGATTTATACAGGTACATTTTTGTAGTCTTTGTGTCAGTAGTTTTCTACCTCCAACACATCTGCTCTGTACTGACACTGCTGTATTGACTTAAAGGTCATTGCGTGACCGGTCATCAGCACAGATTTTAGGGAGATGTCAGTAAGAATGTAGCTTACAAGATGATAATACTGTAGGGTAAATAAGAAAAAAAAGTAATACGGCGCAGTATAAAAATAACAAAATAATGTCTTTTTACACAAAACCTGTAGAAGGTTACAGATTTGCCGCTCTCATCCACCCCAAGGTACAACTGCTTTTGTGAATATTAGAGGTGGGTACATTTTTCACAATTCAAATTAATAAATTTCATTGAGTTTTTAAAAAACATTTAATTTGCATCAAATTGAATTGCCACAAATTGCAAATACTGTAAAGCCTCTAATTACAAAAAACACATTTGTAACACTTAGGTCTCCTAGGACTGTAATGAAGCACTTTCAAGATTTATAACACAAATACAGCCTTAGTAATTTCAATGAAATTTCCAAATTCCGTATTTTCCGGTTTGGGGGGAAAAATGGGGGTGATTCTTACAAACTGCATATTACTTACCGGGGCGGCAGTGGCGGCACAGGGTTGGTGATTTGGAGTGCTCGGAGGTGGTGTCACTGCAGTGGAGCAGCTCAGGAGGGTCAGTGTGTGGCAGTGGAGGGTGGCGATACTGCGGGCTCGTGGGGTGTCATGGGGGTGGGCACCATTGATGTGCCTGTGGATTGTGGGTTGCTTTGAATTGCCGGTGGTTGACATGATGGATTTCATGAAAATTGCCACAAAGGCCAATATACACATGCGTAGCCTCCGCGGCTATTTTCTTGAAGTCCATGGAGTTAACCGCTGACAATTTAATGGAGCCCGCATTCCACTGGCATATCAATGGCGCTCGCCGTGACACCCAACGAGCCCGCAGTATCGCCAACCCTCCGCTGCAGCACACTGACCCTCTTGAGTCACAACACCTCCTCCTCCAAGCTCACCTGAAGATCAATGGCGCCCATCGCCGTGACACCCCACGTGCCCGCAGTATCGCCAAACCTCCGCTGAAGCACACTGACCCTCTTGAGTCACAACACCTCCTCCTCCAAGCTCACCTGAAGATCAATGGCGCCCATCGCCGTGACACCCCACGTGCCCGCAGTATCGCCAAACCTCCGCTGAAGCACACTGACCCTCTTGAGTCACAACACCTCCTCCTCCAAGCTCACCTGAAGATCAATGGCGCCCATCGCCGTGACACCAAACGAGCCCGCAGTATCGCCAACCCTCCGCTGCAGCACACTGACCCTCTTGAGTCACAACACCTCCTCCTCCAAGCTCACCTGAAGATCAATGGCGCCCATCGCCGTGACACCCCACGTGCCCGCAGTATCGCCAAACCTCCGCTGAAGCACACTGACCCTCTTGAGTCACAACACCTCCTCCTCCAAGCTCACCTGAAGATCAATGGCGCCCATCGCCGTGACACCCAACGAGCCCGCAGTATCGCCAACCCTCCGCTGCAGCACACTGACCCTCTTGAGTCACAACACCTCCTCCTCCAAGCTCACCTGAAGATCAATGGCGCCCATCGCTGTGACACCCCACGTGCCCGCAGTATCGCCAAACCTCCGCTGAAGCACACTGACCCTCTTGAGCCACGACACCCCTTCTATTGAACCTGCAACATCGCCGACCCTCTTGAGCTGTGACACCTCCTCCTCCGTGCCCACAGCATTGCCTACCCTGCCTACTGTGACCTTCTTGAGCTGATCCACCCCCGCTGTTCCCCCCTGTTGAGCAAATATAAGAGGCACTAGGATTATAAGATGGACCTCATTTTAACAGTAACATTTTTTTTAATTTCCTCCTTCAAATTTGGGATGCATCTTATAATCCGATGCATCTTATAAAATGAAAAATACGGTATATGGCTATGGAGTAGGGTGGTAACACACTGCCTGTTTAATAAAACACTGCAATGAAAGACTTTAATGCTTATTATAATGTAAAATGGTTGAAAATCCCTTTTTGGAGGCAGATGATTGTGGTACTAGTGTCTCTACACAAGTGGTGCACACAAAAGGAGCAATGAGTTTCTGACAAGTTTAAAAACTAGCCCTTTTTGAGGCATAGCAACAGGACAGTTAACTGTTAAATTAAGCCTTTTAACAAGCTTTCTAAAAAAATGATCCCATTTTTATAGCAGCAATAGGTTTGCTATTTGAAAATAGAGGAAAAAAAATTGGCTTTTTAACAAAGTATCCAAAAAATGACCTTATTATTATTGGATCAGTTATAGGTTTGCTGTTTCGAAAAAAAAGAAGCAAAGAAGCAATGGCTCCTAACACACCAGATTGTTGTGCTAGTGTCTATACCTAAGTAGTGTACACAGAAGGAGCAATGGGTTTTTGACAAGTTTAAAGACTAGCCCTTTTTGATTCAATTAGCTGTTAAATGAAGAATTTTAACAAGCTTTTCAAAAATGATCCCATGTTGATATCAGCAATAGGTTTGCTGTTTGAAAATAGAGAAAACAATGGCTTTTTAACAAAGTATGCAGAAAATTTCCTTATTTTTGGATTAGTTACAGGTTTGTTGTTTGGAAAAAGAAGAAGCAATGGCTTTTAATTACACCATGCAAAAATGATCCCTGTTTTTGGGTGTAACAATAGGTTTGTTTTTATTTGTTTGGAAAGTGAAGAAGCAATGTTCTTAAAATTTAGTGCAAAAGCTATTTTTGGGAACAGTTTCATGCTTAGTTACTATCTTGAATGTATTCAATTCAAATACTATGTCCCATGAATGACAAAAGTATTTTAGGAGTGATACCTTTATAGGCTAACCAGAAAAATTATATTAGCAAGCTTTCAGAGCACAGAGGCTCCTTCTTCAGGCAATTTACAAAAAAAAAAAAAATATATATATCTTGAAAGATATCTTGAATGTAGCTATAGATATAGCTATCTATCAGCAGTGAAAGTGGAATAAGTAGCAACTGCACAATACGGAATAAGCTGGGACAGGTAAAAGAAAATGTCCTTTCCAAAACTGACCAAATTTTGATAGCACCAATAGGTTTGCTGGTTAAAAATAGAGAAAACAATGGCTTCGTAACTAAGTATCCAAAAAAATGATCCCTGTATTTGGGAGCAACAAATAGTTTGTTCTTGTTTATTTGGAAAGTGGAGAAGCAATATTCTTAAAAATTAGTGCAAAAATTATCTATTTTTGGGAATAGTTTCATGCTTGGTTAATATCTTCATGGTAGATATAGATATGGCTATCTATCAGCAGGGAAAGTGGAATCAGTAGCAACTGAACAGTACAGAATAAGCTGGGACAGGTAAAGGTATAGGTGTGCTTTCCAAAACTGATCCCATTTTGATAGCAGCAATAGGTTTGCTGGTTGAAAATAGAGAAAACAATGGCTTTGTAACTAAGTATCCAAAAATATGATCCTTGTATTTGGGAGCAACAAATGGTTTGTTCTAGTTTGTTTGGAAAGTAAAGAAGAAATATTCTTAAAAATTAGTGCAAAAATTATCTATTTTGGGGAGCAGTTTCATGCTTATTTCCTATCTTCAGGGTAGATATATATATATATATATATATATATATATGGCTATCTATCAGCAGTGGAAGTGTAATCAGAAGCAACTGTACAGTACGGAACAAGCAGGGACAGGTGAAGAAAAAATGTGCAGTTGTGAAGGGCCAGTACTGGCAGCTCTAAAACACGAGATTTGTGGTTGAATATCAGCAGCTTCACAGTATAAAATATCATGGGGAGTGTAAGGAGATATCCAGCTGTGGTGGGCTAGCATAGGCAGCAACACATTAGAGTTATGACATAATTCATAGGCAGGAGATGGTAGGCTATGTGGAGGCAATGGTACTGGCAGAAGCAGAAAAGAGCTGAACACAATGGACAGGAAAATGTAGATCACAGGTTGTAAAGGGGTATATAAAAGGTAGCACACAGGGTTGTTTTAAAGATAGGAAATGATTAGGGATGATCGAATGCCTCAAATATTCAGCTCCGCGAATATTATCCGAATAGGTCGTCGCTATGCGAATATTCGATACGCAATGTAAGTCTATGGGAAACCCGAATACTTCCGAATAGTTGTTATTCATGTTTCTCATAGACTTAGGGTGGTGTTACACACAGCGACGACGACAACGACGTCGCTGCTACGTCACCATTTTCTGTGACAAGGTCGCTGTTGCATCACAGAAAACGGTGACGTAACAGCGACGTCGTTGTCGCTGTCGCTATGTGTGAATCCAGCTTTACATTGCGCATCGAATATTCGCGAATAGTAGAATAACGGCGACCTATTCGGAAAATATTCGCGAAGCTGTATATTTGAGGTATTCGATCATCCCTAGAAATGATACATTACATTAGATGAATTGTTGATACAGGGATTTATTCTGTAATTTGTAGTCAGGAACAAATTTTTCTCTTAATATGGGGCAATTAGGATTTCCCTCATGGAATTTTTGCCTTCCTGTGGATCAGTACTATAGAATTATAGGTAGTACTTGATGGACCTAGGTCTCTGCAATCTTTTCAGTTAAAGGGAACCTGTCGGGTACACTATGCACTCAGATCCACGAGCAGTTCTGGGTGCATATTGCTAATCCCTGCCCAAGTGTTCCTGTATCTAGTAGCATAGACAAAGAGATCTTTAGAAAAAGTATTTCTAAAGATCCCATATGATATGCTAATGAGTGCAGGGACTAGTCACAAAGGGTGTTAGCTCCTGCGCTCATTCTGCCCTCTTAGCATGGTAGCACACTCACAGGGGTGTGCTAACATGCTTATTCAATGCCCATTGCCCAACGTAATCGGTGATGCCACTCATACCTATGTTTGTTGTAACAGCTTCAGAACACCAGGTTTAGGGTCAGTGCGCATGATTAGAACGCCGGGCACTTACGGTTTTGTGCAGTATGAAGCTGGGTGTACGCATCCCAGCTCCAGAGAAGTCTAGTGCGCATAACCATAAGTGTTGGGCACTCTGATCATGCGCACTGACCCTAAACCCGGTGTTCTGAAGCTGTTACAACGAACATAGGTACGAATTCTGAAACGGTGACAATGGACACAGGAATGCATGTCACCACTGATGACACTGGGCAATGGCCATTAAATAGCATATTAGCATTCCCCTGTGGGCAAGCTAACATGCTAATGTCGCGGGCGGAGGAGGGGACGCTGCGCTCTCCCACTGCTCGGGTCCGGCTGCCGCTGCTGCTGCGGCCGCTGCTGCTCGGTGGCTCGAGCAATGGGCCGGATCCCGGGGACTCGAGCGGCGCTCCTCGCCCGTGAGTGAAAAGGGGTGGTTTGGTTTTGGGGATATTGTCCGTGACGCCACCCACGGTTGTGGTGATTGTGTGGACACCACCGCTGCTCTGGACGGGGATCCCGGGAGCGGTGACAGGGAGCAGCTTTGTTGTTATTTCTCCCCTCCGTGGGTAAGGGGTTGGTTGTCCCGGGGCCCAGTGATGGGGTAGGTAGGGAGGACAGCAGGCGGGTTGCGGGGCCTGATGAGGTGCAGGGTCACAGGGGCAGTGCTGTGCCGCACGGCACGAAGGTACTCACTCAGCCCAATGATGATGACACAGTTCACGGTAAAACAAGCGGCTGGATGGACGGGTCCCTCGGACGGCTGCGGTTGCTTCTTCCTTGTAGGTTGGTGATGACTGTCTCTCCCTGCACCTAAGTTCAATGTTGTTAGCGATGGGTTCCCACCGGTAACCCGCTCCCCGACTTGGATGTGGGCCGGAGGAGCCCCTTTTGCCCGCAGGCGCTGGCCCTGGGAAACGGTTGCCCTTGGCGGTGGCGGTGTCTCCCCTTCACGGTTGGACGGTTGCCTTCTATCGGGACTTGGCTGTTTGGAAACCCGGAGGTCCCCTTCACTAACGGATTTGGCAAATTCACGGCGACTCCAAGCCTTGCCGGGATCCGAAAGGCCCCTGCCAATGGTGCTGGCTTCTCTTTGTATTCCGGTCCGGTACCGCCGGGTCACCACCCGTCCACGGTCGTTACGGCAGACTCCAATCGGCCTCCACTGCAGACGGTCACCACCGTCTGCCAACCTTGCTGCTCTGTCCGGGCCACACACCCGGACCAACTTCAGGCTCTTTCTCTGTCACTTTTCTCCTCTCCACTACTTTCCTCCTTCCACTTCCTCCTCCAAAACTAGACTGCCTGTTTTCCCTCCTCCAGGACTGTGAACTCCTTGGTGGGCGGAGACCAACCGCCTGGCTCCACCCCCTGGTGTGGACAACAGCCCCTGGGGAAGGCAACAAGGATTTTGTGTTTTGACTTCAATGTGCCTACAGGGAGTGTGGGGTGTGGTGGTGTTGTTACCTGTGGCCCCTGGCTTGTCCAGGGCGACACACTAAGAGGGTGTAATGAGCGCACAAACTAACCACCTTGCGACTAGTCCCCTCGCTCATTAGCATATCATAAAGGATCTTTAGAAATACTTTTTCTATAGATCCCTTTATCTATGCTACTAGATACAGGGACAGTTAGACAGGGATTAGCAATATACACCCAGAACTGCTCGTGGTTCTGGGAGCATATTAAACCTGACAGATTCCCTTTAAGAAACATGAATATTTTGTGGAAAATGTACATTTAACAAAGCTGCAAAATAGACAAGGATACAATACACATTCACTATTATTTTTTTATTAGTTAATTTCCTGACTGCTAAGACCTCCATATCTTGAAAATGATGGTGTCAGGTCCCTTGTTGCATACTAACATTCCAGTCTATGGGTTAAACAAAGCTAGCCCCGCACAGTGCTCAGCCACCTCTTTGGCCATATGCGCACTAGTAGAAAGTGCCTTTTTCTTAAGGAAGAATCCCACACCTGTGGTAAAAAAAAGCTTCAAAATAGCAACGAAATCCGCACGCGGTTTAACCGCGGTTTGCCGCAGATTTACCGCAGATTTTCCGCAGATTGGTCCATGTGGATTTTTACCATTATCTATGGCAAAAAACGCAGGTACCTGCAGAAAAGAAGTGACATGCTCATTAATTCTGCAGCAGAAAATCCGCGGGTAAATCCCCAAGTATAAAAAAACGCAGTGTGTGCACAGCATTTTTTAAAACCCATAGGATTTGCTGGGGAATGACTGCAGCAATGTGAGGCTATGTGCGCAGGTTGCGTTCTGTCCCTGCAGAAATTTCTGCAGCGATTTAAAGAGCACACGTGCACTTCAAATTACTGCAGAAAGAGTCCGTAATGAAAAAAAAAAGCCGATTGTATGCTCTCTGAGTGCAGCCCCTCCCATAGACAGAGCGGGCGCTGCATGCAGAGCGCACGGAATAAGTGACATGTCACTTATTAGAACGTGTGCTTCGGGCAGCAGCCGAAGAGCTTCGCTCTAATACGCCACGTGCGCACGTCTCCTGAATAATCTTTATAGACTGTGCTGGGGATGCAGGACGCATGCAGTTACGCTGCGGTGCAGATCGCAGCGGAACTGCATGCTAATACGCAACATGCGCACATAGCCTTAGACACATTTTCTGCAGCAAATCCACGGCAAAATCCGCAATAAATCCACAGCGTGTGCACAGGGCCTCAAGGTCCCATGGAGAATGAATAGACCAATAGCACACGTGCTTGATCCATATTCCATTCAGAGAACTTGAACCTCTTTCCTTGTAATGGATGGGAGTCCCAGAGGACAGACAATCAGCCGACAGCCAATTAGCACTTACTCTATTTCAATTATGGTGCAATTCCTCTTTTGGAATCAGCGCCACTCCTGTCCATGGGTTGTATTTGGTACTGCAGGTCTGGTGATTTTAAATCAATGGGGGTGAGTTGCAATGTCACATTCAAGAGAATCTCTGGTTTTAGAGAAAAATTAACCATGTTGCTCTATTTCTGAACAACTTCATTCAATTAATATACAATAAAACATCTAACCATTTTTTTTTATAAGAGAACAATTGTTCTAAAAAACTTATTTTTCTATACAATTTTGGATGTTTGTAGCACAAAGATTTTACTGTATAATATTGCCATATTTATTTATTTCCTTAATTATTTTTTTTATTTTTAGAGATGAGTGATTTAAGCTAAACTAATCAAATTGGCTATGATTTTCCTCTATAATTTTGATACTAAAGAATCTGCCTTTTGGATGTTCAATTTGCAAGAAGCTAACAAAATGCTGACCAGTTAGACGCCATTTTACTGGATTACAAAGGGTCGGGAAGGGGGTAAAAAATAATCATTAAAGAGGTTGTCCACTACTTTTACATTGATGGCTTTTCTTTAGGATAGGTCACCAAACTCGACTTATCTAGGATCTGACACCCTGCACTCCCGCCGATCAGCAGTTGCCAGTCTCAGCGACGGCAGCAGGAAATGCTTAGGCGGGCTTTGCACGTTGCAACATCGGTAACAATGTGTTACCGATGCTGCAACGATAGTCCCGCCCCCGTCGCACGTTCGATATCTAGTGAAAGCTGCCGTAGCGATTATTATCGCTACGGCAGCTTTACACGCACATACCTGCCGTGCGACGTCCCTCTGGCCGGCGACCCGCCTCCTTCCTTAGGGGGCGGGTCGTGCGGCGTCACAGTGACGTCACACGGCAGGCAGCCAATTGAAGCGGAGGGGCGGAGATGAGCAGGATGTAAACATCCCACCCACCTCCGTCCTTCTCATTGCAGGCGGGACGCAGGTAAGTTGAAGTTCCTCGCTCCTGCGGCTTCACACACAGCGATGTGTGCTGCCGCAGGAACGAGGAACAACATCATACCTGTCGCTGCACCGGCATTATGGAAATGTCGGAGGCTGCAGCGATGATACGATAACGACGCTTTTGCGCTCGTTCATCGTATCAAAAAGGTTTTACACGTTGCGATATCGACTGCGGCGCCGGATGTGCGTCACTTTCGATTTGACCCCACCGACATCGCACGTGCAATATCGCAACGTGCAAAGCCGCCCTAAGTCTTTGCACTGCTCCATTTTCTGATTGTGGCCGCAGCTGGGTACTGCACATCTGCTTTCTATTGATTTGAATGGTGGGCAAAGGTGCAGTACCCGGTCACTATGAGAGCAATCAGTAGCTCCAAACTTGAGCATTTCCAGCCAATACCAAGAGCAGCAGAACGGCGGGGGTGTCAGGAGTTTGTCCTCGGCCGATGATTCATTTGTAAGGGGGTGGTCGAGCCCCCTGGGAGAAGAACCCCCCCTGAAGACATCACATGTTTCTAAAATGTGGTGATTAATCTTTATAGTGTGTTATAAGGATGTATTAGAGTTTTATGTATATTGTAATGCTGTTTTCTTGTTTCACCACTAGATGTCACCCAGGAGTAGGACACTCACTAGGAACACTGCCTAGTAACAGTTGACAGTTGGTGATTGGCTAGGGGAAGGAGTTGGTGGCAGTTACAGTTGTGACAGGAAATGAAACCAGTCTAGTCTAGTTGGGACACAGACCTGACAGGGAGTTGAAGCAGCAGAGAAGAAAGAGACGGAGGTGGAAAGCTGAGGAACATCTGTAATGTAGTTAAGCTAAAGAGAGAGGGAATCGCAGATAAAAGCTTCCATATTAATGCTCCTTACCTGAGCCGGAGGCTGGCACGGGTACCGGAGGAAGATCTGAGAAGTACCTTGGAGTTAGGTATTGGCGAGCCCGGGAATAGTGCAGCGACTAGAGGATAGGTTTTATGAGCTCCTTCAGAGGATAGGAAGGTGAGCCAGTGCTCGAGTGTACTATTTCTTGGAAGTCTGGATCAACAGCTGCACGGTGGTGTAAGCTGAGGGTTAAGTAACAGAGCTCTGAGAGTAACTACATTTGCCTGAAAGTGTAACCTGAAGGAGAGAAGGATTTCAATTAATAGAGGTGCTGCAGACCTGTTATGTAATAAAGAAGAACTTGTTGAGTTATATGGCTGTCTTGGACTCTTGTCTGTGTTATGGGACTGTCCTAATATCTCTATGCTACATCTCCCATGTGCTCCATGTCTCCCGGATTTGTCTGCGACAGCTGGGTCTGGGGTGAGCCTGCCGCCCCAGGGGCGAGTACCATGACTACAACAGAGGCGCCCCCGATCCCACCATTACAATTGGCATAGTCGGCAGGATTGGATCATCATGCGTGAAAACGAAGAGAATGAGCCCCCAGTGAGAGACTTTGATGTTGCTACAGGGTCAGAAGGACTGAGCTTTGAAACCCCAATGGCAAGAATGGGCTCCAGAGACTATGTGCTATTTGAAGAGCCCTGTACTATGGCGGCTGGCTTCATGGAAACATCAATGACGGGAAGTCGTGGCGCCAAAAAGAGGAAAAGATTGACCTACCATGGGAGGAGCCAGCAGTCCAGGTGGGAAGATGTGGTCCACCCAAAGAGGGGAGATTCCCTCCCCAGAAAACCCCACGGTGTGTACTGGAAAATGAAGCTGTTCCGGAGGAGGAACAATACCTCAACTTGAGTTGAGATCCTTACTGTGGAACCCTGTTGTTTGTGTCTCTGAGGGTTAAGTAACAGAGCCCTGAGAGTAACTACATTTGCCTGAAAGTGTAACCTAAAGGAGAGAATGATTTCAATTGATAGAGGTGTTGCAGACCTGTTATGTAATAAAAAAGAACTTGTTGAGTTAAATGGCTGTCTTGGACTCTTTCCCGTTGCCAGGGACAACGCTGAACTTCACCAGCAGAGCAAAGGCCCGGACTTGACAGGTGCTGTGTTATGAGACTGTCCTAATATCTCTATGCTACATCTCCCATGTGCTCCATGTATCCCGGATTTGTCTATGACGGCTGGGTCTGGGGCGAGCCTGCCGCCCCAGGGGTGAGTGCTACGACTACAAAAGAGGCGCCCCCGATCCCACCGTTACACATTGATAACCTATCCTTAGGATAGGCCATCAATGTTAAAGCAGTGGATAAATTCTTGAAGCTCTTCACTTTTCACCTATGCTCCCCTCACGATACATGTCCTGCCACCAATGTCTCTCCCCATCTAGTTCTCTGATGGGCTCCTTTTATTTGTTCTACTCCATCTGGTTCTCTGGCAAATGTCTGCCTCTAAATAGACCTCACGCAGATATGTGGAGCAAGAACAATGTCAACGTCTTGCAACATATCCCACAAAATCACATATGTCGCAGCACATGTCATTAACAGAGAAGAGAACAAGACAATAAAGGAACTAATTGGAGAAACACAGGGAGAATTTCTCCGGCAGGACAGGTATGGGATTGGTCAATGAGAGTTGAATAGAAGAGTTTATTCATTTTCTTACACCGGCAGGACTGGTATGGGATTGGTCATTGAGAGTTGAATAGAAGAGTTTATTCATTTTTTCACTCCGGCAGGACAGGCATGGGACTGGTCATTGATATGTGAATAGAAGAGTTAATGAATTTATTTACACTGGCAGAACAGGTTTGGGATTGGTCATTGATAGGTGAATAGAAGAGTTTGTTAATTTATTTACACCGGCAAGACAGGTATGGGATTGGTCATTCAATGGTGAAAAGAAGACTTTATTAATGTTTTTACTCCAGCAGGACAGGTATGGGATTGACCAATGAGAGGTGAATAAAAGAGTTTATTAAGTTTTTAACACTTTTCCTTCAGATTTATACTGAATTATTTCAATTCACATTGAACTCTTCCTACTTTTAACTGAGTAAAACTGCCTTGATCAAATTTTGGAAAAGTTGATTAATTTTATTCATTTTATTTTCTATTTGTTTTCAATGCAGCTTATATTCATCAACGTTGATATCAAGTGTATTAATATGTGTTTTGCACATTTTTTGTGAATTACCATTAATTTTTTTTCATACAGTCTGGTCATTTCTGTAGGGTATTATAATGCAGCATGAAATGCTTGCATTTATGGCTGTAAATACATTTGCTTCTGGCTATTTTAGGCATTGAAACATTGTGTGTTTGATGGATGATGGATAGTAAAGTAGCACTAGGAAAAAGGAGATCTGCAGTATTAGTTCTGCAGGTTTCACAGCGAGTTTCCTTCTGAAATCGTGCCATCTTTCCGGCAATGACTCTACAGAGCACTAAGTAAATGTTGTGGTGTTTGCTTTTTGACAGGCAGTCTTCCAAATTGCAGCTTTTACAGCCCTTGAGGCTTTCACACAGGTCTTTCCAAAGAGCTTATCGTTTTTTCCCAGAATGTACTTGAGTAATTTAACTTCTTAGTTTGGAAATTTTGCAGTACTATGTTTCCTTTTTTAGTTCGGGAAGATAACTTTTAGATTATACTTTGCCGTAATGATGAGCGGAGTTAAGGTCTAGTGGTGTTAGCTTCGGCAAATTCTGAATACTCAGAAAACTGATACTATTGAGAAATACTAGAAAAAAAAAAGAGAAGAGGGAAAATGTCTAGATACAGATAATAGTAACGTCTACGAATAATACAATTGTGGAGATGTATCAAATCTGATGTAAAGTGGAAGAGCTGGAGCTCTTAGGATTCTAAGCTATCAATCTTCTATCGCCCGATGGTCTATATATTTCAGTATTCCTATGTATTATGCCTATTAGTGTTATATTAGAACCTGGGTCATAGGGGTGCACAGATAGACTGATATAGGGAAAACATTTGCTTTGTCAAACCATTTCATATTCTAATAGAATAATTAATTCACTGGTCTGGGTCAGAGTTATTTCTGATTCTAGCCAAGTCATTATATATCACAGCTTTCACCCACTGTTAATGGTGTGAGCTTGTAAAGTGTGGTGCATAGGGGTCTAAAAATAATTTGTGCTGGTTAGAGATGAGTGGTTGCTTCAAATTTAAAATTTGCTGACTTTGCTGATTTTTTCCTAAAATTTGAATTGCATCACTAAAAACCTCTACTTGCTTGAAAAATATGTGTGTAAGGCCGGGGCCACATGGGGACTAATGCGATCCTCGCATGACACTCGGCTCAAACTAGCAGCACAGCGGGAGCCGAGTGTCATGCGAGTGTCACCGCGACTGAGGTCCGATCATGCGATCAGACCTCAGCTACGGGGGACGGGCCGGCACTGAGGAGGGGCGGGCCAGTGCTGAGGAGAGGGAGAGATTTATCTCCCTCTCTCCTCCGTTGCCAGCTATTGCCATTCTTGCACTGCACTCGCAGAACACCGGTGTACCGCAAGTGCAGTGCAATTTTCTCTCGCCCCATAGACTTGAATGGGTGTGAGAGAAAGAGACTCGCATTACAGTCGCAGCATGCTGCGATTATTTTCTCGTTCCGATTGGGGCCAAGAAAATAATCACTCATGGGTCCTGGACAATAGAGTAATATTGGTCCGAGTAGAATGCGATGTTTTATCGCATTCCACTTGGTCCGATTTTCATGCCGTGTCTTCCCCTTTGATTCTATTGAATGTATTGTGAACTCCGTAATGCAAATACAGCCTTTTAATATCCATTTAACCTTAACCTAACAGGGTGGGGGAAAATGTATGGTAAGCATTAGTAACTAGCAGCCTATGTAACCAAACAGCAGTTTCAGATTTTGTAGGTTAGCTATATTGTCTAAACAGTCCAAAAATTATCCCTTTTGGGGGGTAGATGCCTGCCATGCTGTTGTTTATACAAAGATGGTGAAAAAGGAAGAAGTTGTTACATTTTCACACAGTTGGGTGCTAAAATTATCCTTGTTGGGGAGTTTTCAAGAGCTTACCACATTGCTAAATGATAGCTTTATCAGAAGTCATCCAAAAATTATCCCTTTGATTAGTGAGACACAATCACAGATTCTATAGATTCTATGATTCTAAGTATATTGTTTTGAATGGGAATAAGTTATTGTTGTTCTTGATTGAAAAATTATCAATTTTTTGGAGTCAGCAATTGACTACCTCTGGGAGTTCCAGCCCTTCAGTTTGGGGTTTTAACCGAACAAAATATCACACCTTTGCAGGGACATCATCACGCTTCACGCAGGCGCACTTCACTTCGAATGGTTCCGGTAAGCAGGAGCAGAAAATATGTGTGATAGCGCATGTACAGTAAGGTTTCTGACTCTGCCTGCAGCAGGCAGGAGCAAATTGCGCCTGCATGAACCGGCGGTGTCCCTATACAGGCACGAGATTTTGTTCACCTATGTAGATGATGCAGGTTGCGTTATCCACATCAATCATATTGGGAGGATGGTAATTAGCAGCGGAGAGGAGGGACAGGAGCTGCTGCAATGACGACCATCGAACCAGACCAGTCGGATTTGCATACAGTGCAGGAACTATTCGAAAGGTTTTTTTGGACTATACAGGGGATCTGGACACAATATACAACATTTTAGAATGCAGCACAGAGTAAGGTGGTGTTATTAGCTCATATACGAAAAAAACTGTTGACAGGTTCCCTTTAAAGGATTGGAAAACTTGGCACTCAAGATAAATGGGAATAGTGTTTTTTTATTGAGAAGAACTTGTAGGACCAGCACAAGCACAGATGTTTTGGTCAAAGACCTTCATCAGTGTGCGTGCAGAGGGTCCTCAGAAGGTATAGCAACTTGGCAACTGGTGTAGTCAGGTATGATGCGGTGTCCACTATTCACATTTATCTTGAGTGCCAAGTTTTTACATCTACTTGAGATGGTTTTGGACCCTACTTGAGCACCACCCTAGAAGTGCCATGTGTATCAGTTCTTTAAAAGATTGGTCTGAAACTAAAATTAAATGTAAACTTAAGTCTTTGAGTTACTATAACAATCTAATCACTTGATTGAAAATTCCCTACTGATCCTTTCTTCCCTCTCTACTCTATCTTCTTGCTTCTTTTTTTTACTTCAGCTAAGCTAAGCTAACTGATTAAGTTTAATTTGAGTATCCACAGCGTATGCTAGGATACTCCAACAGGACCTCTTAAGGAGGCCAGGTCTACAGTCATTGCCGCAGAAGCTTTCCCTGCCCTGAAATGAAGTGTCATCAGTTATGCTTGTTTCAAGGGCTAGGCGGTCCTCTGCATTCCACATTCTCTCCTTTTAAATGCACACTGACAGTGCACTCTCTTGCCGACTCAACACTTATCATTAGACCTGTCGAGGGAGCGCACTGTCACTGTGCATTCAAAGGAACAAAGCTTTTTGAGCAGTGAGCTTATAATGAACATGCATCAAAATTGACAACCGAGATAGAGCAGGGATTATCTCAGCCCCTGAAATAGATGTCACTGATGACGCTTCTTTTCAGGGTGAGGGAAGCAGTGACCGCAGCCCCGCACCCTGATGAAGTCCTGTTTGAGCTTTTCAGCATGCACTGAGGATTCTCAAACAAAAGGTCATCAGAACTGAAGTACAAAAGAAAAAGATTGAAACAAAGAAAAAAAAGCAGATATATTTTAGTTAAAGTGTATTAGAAAAGTGATTAGATTATTATATTATTTAAATAAACTTTTATTATTAAATTCAATGTTGGTGTCTGACCACCCTACAAGGTTTGCAATGTCTACAAGCTCTGTTTATTCCTGTAATGTATAAGAAAAAGAACAGCACAAGAACTCAACTCGTTAGATATTTTTACTCAGACATTCCTGTTACAAAGCAAAATAAAATTAATCTAATGTGACAAACTTTTCAGGGTGAGCAATATTGATTAGTACAGAAAGTGCAGAAATGACTGTTTCCAAATATAGTGAAAATCTCCTTGCAGCTCTCATAGGCACCAGACACCTAGACAAGGAGCTAATTACTAGTTTCTGCTATAATTCAGAAACAATGGCACTCAGACAGCATTGTTACTCACGCTTTTGTTAGTTAATTCTCCACTAATGTCAGATTAGTTGCTAAGCAAAGTGAGTATGCTTACAGAATGTTACTTAATGGAATGACTTTATGTGTGTGGAATTGTAACTATGGGGCCATGTATAAATAATAGCAAAACAATGGATTTTGCAAACTGCAGACGGTGCAATAATTAGTACAGATCAAATTATTTTTCTTCAACTGTTTAGTCCTGATTTAACAGAGCTAATCTCACTATAGGGCGCTACTTTTCCATATTAGTGGGTGGCAGCGGGAAGGCAGTGGTGATATCAGTCCCTGGCGGTGTGCTCATTGCCCAGGTATGCTCTCTTGTCAACTTCCTCATCTTTTGCACCGCCAGTAACACCTTCATGAGAAAATGATTTTTCATTTTCCTCATTCATTCCCCCTTCTCCATCTTCCATGAGCCATTTTCTTTTGATATACCTATATGAGGGCTTGCTGTCATGGAGTATGTAATGACAGGTCAGGGGCCCCCAGGCAAACCCTCGAGACCCTACACTGTCCCTTATCTTGGAGGTAGGCTTGATAGTAGCCAGGTCCGAGCCTCCAGCATGACCCTGACTCCTGTACAAGCCCAGATCTTACTCCCCCTGTCCCTCACCCTTGGGGCTGGCTGGAAAAAAAATAACAAAATCCCACAAAATGACACGGACAAGAGAGAACAAAAACGTGTACACAGTGCATTCAAAACACACAGGAGAGACATTATATGTACAGGAGAACAACAAAAAAGGGAAGAAAGTAACACACAACAGGGGAACGCTCACACCACTCAAAATCACAACACAGATCACCATAAATAGGATAACCATCAAGACCGGGATCGCTGGAGCTTATGCTGAAGCTATCATCAGCGCATACTGGAAGAAAGCTGTAGCTTAACTAGGAAGAAGACAGTTACATGTGACAATTAGCAACCTGAGCTGTTAGGTCCTGCTTACCAGTCTGCATAAATTAACTCCTGCAGAGCTAAAGACCATTGAACCTGAATCAGCCGACACCCGGATCTGGCTGAACAATTAAGAAGCTTGTCAGACTCTGTGGTGTGAACAGAGTCTGACGACACCATGCCGCCAAGTACATGCAAAGCTGAACATCACATGACACTTGCTTCCTTGTGGGACATGTTGCAGTTTTGAAAGACACCATCCATTTTACTATAGATTCTACTTTTTGCCATAGTGAGAAAAAGAGAAAAACAATTTTTTTTTTTTCAGTGGGAGGGTTGGTTTTAAATCAGGAAGTATCTGCTAAAAATTACCTGATAATGATATTTTCCAGGTCTGTACAATTACAGCAGTACCACATTTTTTATAGTGTATAAACAGTATATGGTTTAAAAAAATGCAATATTTAAAAAAAAATTGTTCTTAATCGTCATTTTCTACATTTTTTATTTATTTTCTCTTTGATGTAGCTGTTTAAAGTCTTGTGTTTGGTGTGTCGAGGTGACATGATTGCTGATTCCATTTTGTAATAAATTGAAAGTTTTATTGCATTTTTTAGGGTGAGATATATTGATATTGTTCTTTCTTAGATTGTTTACCCTATGGGTTGATAAACCTACAAATATGACCATACTTATATATACATAATAAAATATTTTTTACAGCAAAAACATAAAATATACAAATCATAAAAAAAGCGATGATAACGTCAATGAATGAATTGTTACAGAAGATAGGTATTGAAAGTGCACATATTGAACAGATAATAATTACAAATAAGTACAAGGAGAACGTCACCAAGATTAATGAAATCTGTAGTGCTAGGACATATGACTACACACAAGACAACAAAGTTGACATTGTAACTCACGAAAAGTTAGGGATATTTGGCTTTCTGGTGAAATTTCAAGATGACCCAATAATGCCTTCTAACATTTTCAGAAGCACTTAATGAGATCTTCTCTAACCTTTTGGATGCATGGATCCCAGTGTTCAATGTTTCAGGACCTTTTGCACAACTTGATGTTCTCTAGCAAGAAGCTTAATGGCAAAAAATTAGGTGTTTGATCCATGAATCACCTAATACATTTCGGGGTTCACTTAGAATTGGTATGAAACAGTCCTCATCAAATTGTTAACATTCTGACATCATGAGACTAAAGGCTGCTTTACACGTATCAATTTATTGTGCGTTCGCATGTGCGATCGCACCCGCCCCCATCATTTGTGCGATACGGGCAATTTGTTGCCCGTGTCGCACAAACTCGGTAACCCCCGTCACACGTACTGTACTTACCTACCCAAATGACCTCGCTGTGGGCGGCGAACATCCTCTTCCTGAAGGGGGAGGGACATTCGGCGTCACTGCGACATCACACAGCGGCTGCCCAATAGAAGCGGAGGGGCAGAGATGAGCAGGACGTAAACATCCCGCCCACCTCCTTCCTTCCACATTGCCGGCGGCCGCAGGTAAGCTGCAGTTCATCGTTCCTGGGGTGTCACACGGAGCGACGTGTGCTGCCTCGGGAATGATGAGCAACCCGAGCACAGAAGGACGTTCGATTTTTTGAAAATGAGCGACGTGTCAACGAGCAACGATAAGGTGAGTATTTTTTCTCGTTCACAGTCACTCATTTGTGTTACACGCTACGATATGTCAAACGAGGCCGGATGTGCGTCACTAACGACGTAACCCCGATGACATATCATTAGATATATTGTAGCGTGTAAAGCGGCCTTTAGACATCACCTAACAATTGATCTACAGTACCACATAATTGTGAGGCTTCAAGCTGGATGTTCTTAGATGGAAGTGTCCACTGAGCTTAGAGTGTCACAGAATGTCATCAGCAGGTTGTAACAGAGATACAGAGAGATTGGAAGAGTCACAGAAAGGCAGAAAAGTGGATGTCATTTTGTCAAATTACAAACTGATGATGGCTTCATTGTAAACAATGCCCTTCAGAACCAGATGATGAATGCCACACAATTCCAGGCACATTTAAGGGAGGTCAGAGGCACTTAAATGTCACAGCAGACCATTAGACCATCCAAAGCCATTTACATCAACGTGGTCTACATGCTAGACAACCTGCAAGGTTACCTTATCACACCACCAGGCACAGGCATCATCGTCTTACTGGACTAGTGACCAGTGGGCCTCAGTGGTGTTCACTAATGAAAATTGATTCATGATAAGCAGAAATGATGGTTGCCAATGATGTTGGAGAAGTCAAGGAGAGCGATGTGTATCAGCCACTGTTGTCACCGAACAAGCCTTTGGTGGTAGTACTGTTACAGTGTGGGCCGGTGTGTCTAGTCAACACAGAACTGCCCTAAACTGCGTGAATGTACAGTGAGAAGCTTCTACTACTACTGGAAAACCATGATTAATCCAGTCATTGTGCCTCTGCATGAACAACACATACCTAATTTCATCTTCATGGACAACAATGTTCCAGCTCATCAAAGTCGCATCATTAGGGAACGGCTGTTTTAAACTGACATGGAGGGGCACGCACTTTCTCCAGACCTGAATCTCATAGAAAATCTATGGGATCTGTTGTGTTGCTGTGTAGAGACCAAAACTCTGTACCACAGAACCTCAATGACCTGAGGGCCACCCATCAAGAACAGTGGGATGCCATGCCTCCGCAGACAATAACTCTACTTTTGACCCGCAGGAGACATCGTTGTCAGCTGTAATTGATGCCCAAGGCTACATGACAAGTTATTGAGACATTGACATTTAGGGGGGTATACCCACCACTGTTGTTGACTTTTGTTTTATTTAATTATTTGAGATGAGGAAATCACCATTGCACACTTCTACTTAATGCCCTACTTTGATGATACTTTCCTCACTGTAGCGTGGAATTTTTATCTTTGACATAAATTTCACTGTGAAGCCAAAAATATCCTTAACTTTTTGTGAGTATAATCATCCCCAATATTTAAAAGTGGAATACATATTACAAGTGACTGCAAGTAATATAACTAAAGTAACAATATAATAATTCCCAAAGTAATATATATATAAGATAGAAAGGATAAGTAAAGTGAACGTAGTGCTTGTGTTTATGTGTTTAAGTCACTAAGTCAGACATAAAGCATATGTCATAGTAGTGTCATGTCTAACATAATTAATGCAGTACTTATAAGTACCCAATCAGCATTGTGCAAAATATATATTACCAACATGACTCCTACCGTGCGTTTCGCCTTGGCTTCTTCCTGGGGCAAAATTTACAATTCCATAGATTGTACTTTAACAGACACATCAATATCACATATGTATTTGTTTATTTTTTACTTCATTATTTCTGATATGGGAAAAATATTTTTTTAATATTGGTAAAACTATTTATATTGATTTTCACTTTATTTTTTAGTCTTGTGGTCATATAATATTAATGTATTACAGTATATAGTAAAAGCATGTGGCTGGTACATGGCATAAGAGTACAAACATGGCTGCAACACAGGCCATTAATAAGCACCAGCTGACACTGTTACCCATATGATCCTGCAAACCGGAAAGGGGTTGACAAGTGCCGAAATGGTCACGACTCACAATTGTGACATGTAGATACCTCTGTCAGAAACTTTAGGTAGTTTATGTGTGTAACGCTCACCACCAGGGGCTGCAGGTACTCTGGAATGGTGTAGAGTTCCTAGGTGTAGTGAGGCATTTGCCCGCTAGGGATCACTAGTACCAAGGTGGGGACAATCTGCAGAGTAGTTGATCAAGCGGAGTATCAGAAGCCGGGAGGTCAAGTCAGTACAGAGGAAGAAGAGAAACTGAGGTCACATGCAAGCCGGTGGTCAGTAAGCCAGGAAGTAGCGTCAGGTACAGAAGAGGGGCAGAGCCGTGGTCAGAGAACAAGTGGGGGTCGGAAGCTGAGCGGACACAAAGGTACAGAGGAGAGAGACTGGAGCTGGAGTCACAAAACAGGTCAAGGGTCAGGGACACAGGGAGAACAAACAATATGGGAGGGACAGAGGTCAAGGGAATAGGACGCAAGGTAACGGGACAAGATCAGAACAACTCACGAAAACTAGAAGCGTACACTGTAGAAGAGGAACTATTACTGGCGGCATCCTGGGTGAAACAGCTCTAAGATAAGGCAGAGCGATCACCCAGAACAAGGCATGACTGAATAGGCCCCTCCCACCAACCTGAACCCGGAGAATACAGACAACTAGAAGACATCAAAAAGGGTGGAAGCCAGCACTGCTTGAAAAATGGCGTGCAAAAAAATTAAAAGTGTAAATTCACAAAAAATTCCAAATGCACTACAATACAATAATGAGATTTTTAGCAATAAAGTGATCACCGTTTTGAGCCACCCCTGCCACGTCATGGCAAATCTCAATAGGGGGGTCCTACACTGTATTTATAATTTATTTGTGCCATGCGGCCTCAAAAATTCATTAAATGTAGAACCGTATTAAAGCAACACATTTACCTGTAACATTACAGAACTGCTTCCATGTTTGCAAGGAGAGGTAACCACGAATAAAGGCGGCCCAGGTCCCAGCATGTGCAGCAAACGCCAGACACACCAGGCCAATGTCAGAACCACCCTCACGGTGCCAAGCCAGGGTCCATAAATATTTTTTTTTTTTTTGTGAATTTACACTTTTAATTTTTCACACGCCATTTTTCAAGCAGTGCTGGCTCCCCCCCTTTTGAAGACAACTAGAAGACACCTAAGACACAATGGCTCTGCATAGAGCAGAACCATAAGTGAATCATGACAAGGTGATTTTAACCACTGGGTTAAATGGTTAAAGAACACCAACAGCTATCAGACCCAGTTGCAAAGTCAAATGTCAGCTGTAAAACACAGCTAGCACCAGCCTGGTATGAAGACTCAACTCCTAAATCCGTTCCATAGACCTGAACTCAACATGTGATGTACACGTGCATGAAATGTCTGTAAAGGGGTTAAAGTAATGCAAATATAGGTTTAATTCACCAGCAAATTGTTAAGGACCAATTACTTTGCCAATTTTTGTATTTTACTGCAGCCCTCCTGAGATTATACTAGACTGAGGCTTTGTTTTCTGACCTAGCTTCATGTTCACTTTGCTGTTATACGCCTTCTTGGTTTGCCCTCTGTTTACTCTTCTGCAGCACATTTCTGCCTGACCCTCTGGACTTTCCCCTAGTATACTTTTGGTGTTTGATTTTGTCTTTTTTCGTGTATTTTTTCTTCTGACCCAGATAGCTCACCCCTTTTCTCTCTGCTGACCCCTTTTCTCTCTGCTGACCCCTTTGCTCTTTTGCTCAACTAATTTTTGTAATACAACCTATGATGGGAAAGTGAGGGTTCTGCAGCAAAGGCCTAATTCTCGGTACAGCGGCGAGAGGAAGAATATCTAATTGTCCTCGGGACCTGCACTCATTGACAGCTTACATAAGGTCATGGATTCATAACCCCTGTCTTTTTGTTTATTCATATCTATAATTTATTTTTGACTGAAAGTATTATATATATATTTATTATATTCAAATTCATTAATATTCAGGCAATTTTCTTATGGGCAAGGTTGTATTTTAATGACGTGGAAGCTGTTCTGCATGCTATCAAGTTTACATAAACGGCGGTGAATTATCGGAAACATTGTAAATTATAAATCTGATGCTTTCCCTGATATTACCATTGTTCATGGCAGTAATCTCGGTTATTTTATGGAAGTTTAAACAAATGCAAATGGCTTTATTCATCTATTATGAATGGTTAGGTGGCGCGATTCCACGCTCAACAAAGTTCCAGAACCTAATATTTAAGGATAACCCAGGCAATCAAAATAGTAGGGAAATCGAACTAGTATGAAGACAAAATATTTGCCTATTTTATTAACAAAAATAAAAAATATATTTTGTATGATTTTAATATTTTATATTTTAAATATTGTACATTCTAAATTCTCCTGTTTGCGTATTCATAGTTTTTATACTGTTCACATTATAATGCTAAATCATCTTTATAAGCCATGCCCTTTTTATGGCTGGGGTTAAGAATGTCACTTTCAATTAAAATTTGCATAAACTCTACTATTTTTAATGCAAATTTAAGGGCCTATTTGTAACAATGCTGTTCATGCTGTATGGCAAACCATTGATACATTTTTTTTGTCCAATCTGCTTTCATTTTTCAGATAGATTTTTCTGTTACATGATATATACAGCATATGTCTCAGGCCTAAAACACGCATCCTTAAAAAGCACGTGCGTGTAAAATGGGCCGTTTTTCGGGTCCATTTTCCGTTTTTTTAGGTCCGTTTTTATGGTATGTGTGGCCTGCGTGTGTATCCCGTATGCTAGCCGTATGTGCGTGTTGTGAGACTGTGACCGGGGTTATCTATGACGGCCGGTATGTCTCGCCCCGGTTGTGCTCCCTCCATGATAGAAAGTAAATCCACTCCAGGGTTAATGCTGTTTCCCTACAGGCTGAAGGAAGGGTTAAATGGAAACAGGAACGAGAGCAGGTGTGCCGGGTGTGAGGGAGTGAACAGAACTCCCTGAGTTTTCTGCTGGAGAGGCACATGTATTGTGTTATGGACTTTTGTTTGGACATTAAAACCGTGTGCTGTGAACCTTAATGCCTGGATCCCGTGTCTTCTGCTGCGCAGCCGAACGTGCTACCTCACATATGGTGGAGAATGCGGGCATGACAGCCGGTGAGGTGTAGCATCCATCCCTGGTGACCCAACTGCGCATGTCCTGGATTCGAGCGGCTATACTACAGCCCAAACCCGGCGACGCCATGGAGGACATACTAAAGCATTTGGCTCAGGCTAATGCACAGCAGCAACAGACCAATGCACACCTGCTCCAATCCTTGCAAGTGCAGGAAAAAAAACTCCAAGAACAGATGGATCAGGCCAATGCACGTCAGCAGCAAGCCTTGCAATTGCAGGAAAAAAGGCACCAAGAACAGATGGTTCTCCTGGCCAAGTCGATCCGTGCCAGACCGGCAGCAACAACCCCGGGACCGGGTGACGACGGCAGCGTCCGGAAACCGGTGAGACAAGCGTTGCAAAAGATGACCCCGGGTGACGATGTGGAAGCGTTCCTGGCGGTGTTTGAGCGGGTGGCCGAGCGGGAAAAGCTGCCGACCCCGCAGTGGGCTGAGGTATTGTCACCCTATCTGACGGGGGAACCCCAAAAAGCGTACCTGGACCTCTGTACCGAGGACGCCATTGACTATGTGACCCTGAAAGCCGAAATACTGGCTCGGTTGGGGGTGAATACCTATGTACGGGCTCAGCGGGTAAATCAGTGGTTCTTTGAGGAAGCCAAACCCGTACGCTCCCAGGCCTATGACTTGTTGCATCTTGTAAAAAAGTGGTTGCAGCCTGATACTCTGAGCCCGGCGCAAATGGTGGAAAGGGTAGTAGTGGATCGTTTTGTGCGCACTTTACCCGTCACCGTTCAACGGTGGGTCGGACAGGGTGACCCGAGTACCCTGGACCAATTAGTGTCCCTGGTAGAGCGGCATGTGCCTACGCAGGACTTGATACGGGACACTGAGACTTTGCGTACCGCCCGTCGGTCCGGCCCCTCCAAGCCCAGGGCCAAGGACCCACCGCTGACAACGGTGCAGGAGTCCCCTACCGTCCCGTCTGAGGCCGTGGCCGCCATTCCTGAGGTCCGGAAGGTTCTGTACCCTAAACGACAACCCGTCAAGGGGGTTTCCGTCCCCATTAGATGTTGGCGGTGCCAGCGGGTGGGACATATGGAAGCCCAGTGTCCACTCACCACGGAGCCCATGGATTGTGGGGTTACCCGGCGGGGTTCAATGTATGCTCAGGTGGTGTGTACCGCTGACCTGGTCTCCCCAGAGACTGAGCCCCACTTGTGCCAAATACAGGTGAATGGATGTCCGGTTACAGGATTGTTGGATTCCGGAAGCCTAGTGACCCTTGTGCGATCCACCTTGAGGGCTAAAGTAAAGGCCACAGGACGTACCGTGGGGGTGGTTTGCATACATGGGGACCGCCGAGACTATCCCACGGGGATTGTCACCATCACAGCACCTTGCGGTCAGGTGCAACATGAGGTGGGACTTCTTAACACTCTTCCCTATGACGTGATCCTAGGAAGGGATCTGCCCTATTTTTGGACTTTATGGAAGGGACCCCCTAAGTCTCCTCAGATATTGGTCAGTCCGGGACCTGAGCCCTACAATCCTGAATCCGGAACACCTGCCGTAGGGGTCCCCATGATAGGGACAGAATGTGAACCCGATAGGTCGCCCCTAGAGGTATTGGCAGGAGAGGCTGAGACGGTCGAACCCATCCTGGAGTTGGAGGTGTCCCCGGATACGTTTGGGACAGCCCAACTCCAGGACCCTACATTAATACATGCCCGGAGTCGGGTGACAGTAATTGACGGGGTGGCACAGCTGCCCGGTGCCCAGGTAAGGTACCCCCATTTCGCTCTTAAGCAGGATTTACTCTACCGGGTAGATGAAATACGGGGCGTGGGGGTAGAGCAGTTAGTAGTGCCCCAGCCGCATCGCCGGCGGGTCCTCGACTTGGCTCATAAACACCTGATGAGTGGCCACCTAGGGGTCAAGAAAACGCAGGAGCGAATATTGCAAAGGTTCTATTGGCCCGGGGTCTTTGGAGAGGTAAAACGGTTCTGCGAAACCTGCCCGGAGTGTCAGCTTACAGCACCCCTGACCCATTTTCGCAGTCCGTTGGTACCGTTACCCATTATAGAAGTCCCTTTTGAACGGATAGGGATGGATCTGGTGGGGCCCCTCGTAAAGTCCGCTCGAGGGCACCAACACATCCTAGTGATCGTTGACTATGCCACCCGGTACCCCGAGGCGATACCTCTCAGACATACTGCAGCAAAGCTTATAGCTCGGGAGTTGTTTGCTGTGTTCTGCCGGGTGGGGTTGCCCAAGGAGATCCTTACGGATGAGGGGACCCCATTCATGTCTAAAGTGACCAAAGAGCTATGCCGGCTACTCCAGATCAAGCAGTTGCGTACGTCTGTGTATCATCCTCAAACGGACGGTTTAGTCGAGCGTTTCAATAAAACCCTGAAAACCATGCTCAAAAGGGTGATTTCAAAAGACGGGAAAGACTGGGATATGATGCTTCCCTATTTGATGTTTGCCATCCGTGAGGTGCCACAGGCATCCACGGGGTTTTCGCCTTTTGAATTGTTATACGGGCGACATCCCCGGGGATTGTTGGACCTGGCAAAGGAAACATGGGAGCAAGAGCCCACCCCCCATAAAAGTGTGATTGAACACATTTTGGGTATGCAGAACCGCATAAGCGCGGTCATGCCAATTGTGAAGGAGCATTTACAGGAGGCTCAGGCCGCGCAAAGCGGCCGCTACAATAGACAAGCCACCGTGCGGACCTTTAAACCCGGGGATCGGGTGTTGGTATTAATCCCCACGGCGGAGAGTAAATTCCTGGCTCAGTGGCAAGGCCCCTACGAGATAAAGGAAAGAGTCGGGGTGGTTAACTATAAAGTATTGCAGCCCGGTAGGCAGAAACCTGAAGAAATATACCATGTCAACCTATTAAAACCTTGGCAGGAACGGGAAAGCCTGATGGCTGTTTTTTCCCCATCTCCCTCCTCTTCGGGTCGTCCACCTCCGGCTCCAGCGACCTCCGGAGAGGACGAACCGGAAGTAAGGATTGGAGAAGCCCTCACCAAGCAACAGAGGCGAGAGGCCAGATGGTTGGTTCAGCAGAACCCCGATGTCTTCTCCGAGCTGCCTGGTAGGACCAGTCTGATACGACATGACATTGTCAAAGAGCCTCACCTGAAGGTACGCCTGAAGTCATACCGGGTACCGGAGGCTCGACGACAAGCCATATCAGAGGAAGTGAAGACAATGCTACGCCTGGGAGTCATCGAAAAATCCCGGAGTGAATGGGCTAGTCCGATTGTCCTAATACCAAAACCCGATGGCTCCTTAAGGTTCTGCAATGACTTTAGGAGATTGAACGAAATATCCAAGTTCGATCTCTACCCCATGCCCCGGGTGGATGAGCTGATTGATAGGTTGGGACAGGCGCGATATTTTACCACGCTCGACCTGACCAAGGGGTACTAGCAGGTGCCATTGACGGAGTCCGCCAAGGAGAAAACCGCTTTTGTTACGCCGGAGGGTCTCTTCCACTATGTTGTCTTGCCTTTTGGATTACATGGCGCTCCGGCCACGTTCCAGAGGTTGATAGACTTAGTGCTGGAACCCCACCAGGCGTATGCATCAGCGTACCTTGATGACATCATTATTTACAGCTCCGATTGGCAGACCCACTTGGAACAGGTACAAGCGGTGGTGGACGCGCTTCGAACAGCCGGATTGACAGCCAATCCCAAGAAATGTGCATTGGGACTCACGGAAGCCCGCTACTTGGGCTACGTGATAGGCCAAGGAGTGATTAAGCCCCAAATTAACAAGGTTGAGGCGATCCAGAAGTGGCCTAGACCCCTGACCACGAAGCAGGTTAGGGCCTTCCTAGGTATCGTGGGGTACTACAGGAGGTTTGTAAAGGATTTTGCGGGACTATCAGCCCCCTTGACGGACCTTCTCAAAGGCAAGAAGTCCGTCATGGTGCGCTGGACTCCGCAGGCCGAGGACTCCTTGCGGGCCCTGAAGGAGGTCCTGTGCGGACAGCCCGTTCTTGTACACCCTGATTTCCGGAAGGAGTTCATAGTACAGACTGACGCCTCAGAGGTCGGCCTGGGGGCAGTGTTGTCTCAGGTGGTTCAGGGGGAGGAACACCCCGTCACCTTCTTAAGTAGGAAGCTCACCCCTCCCGAGCGGAATTATAGCGTAGTGGAGAAGGAGTGCCTGGCGATCAAGTGGGCCTTGGAGTCCCTACGCTATTACCTGCTGGGACGGCAGTTTCGCTTGGTGACGGATCACTCTCCACTGGTCTGGATGAGGTCCGCCAAGGAACGGAATGCCCGGGTTACCCGGTGGTTCCTTTCTCTGCAGAACTTCCGGTTTACGGTTGAACATAGGGCCGGTGGGTTGCAGGGCAACGCCGATGCCTTGTCCCGCGGCCTGTGTTTGATGGCGATAGTTCAACCCCGCACGATTGAACTGAGGGGGGGGTTATGTGAGACTGTGACCGGGGTTATCTATGACGGCCGGTATGTCTCGCCCCGGTTGTGCTCCCTCCATGATAGAAAGTAAATCCACTCCAGGGTTAATGCTGTTTCCCTACAGGCTGAAAAAAGGGTTAAATGGAAACAGGAACGAGAGCAGGTGTGCCGGGTGTGAGGGAGTGAACAGAACTCCCTGAGTTTTCTGCTGGAGAGGCACATGTATTGTGTTATGGACTTTTGTTTGGACATTAAAACCGTGTGCTGTGAACCTTAATGCCTGGATCCCGTGTCTTCTGCTGCGCAGCCGACCGTGCTACCTCACAGTGTGGAATGTCCGTGTGTGCGTGAGAAAAATAACTGACGTGTGTGTGTTGCCCGTGTGAAATGTTCCGTGTGTGTGTGATGCACAATGTCGTTGATACATGCCGGCAGACAGCAGACAGAGTTACGCGATGAGAATGAACTCGGGTGAACTGTACCCGACTTCATTGTCATGCCGCGGCTCTGTCTGGGTGTCGCGTACTGATTAGCGGTCATCCGTGCAGGACTCACCGGTGACCGCTAATCCCCTGAGTGACTGAATTGAGCAGCGCGATTAGCGCTGCTGTCACTTAGGTTACCCGCGGCCTGCTGGAGTCCACCCCCCGTGACCGCAACTCACCTGTGACTTCATCGCTGTCACTCGGGCGACTTGCAGTCACAGTTGGAGGATCCAGCGGTGGCCGCGAGTGACCTGACTGAAATCATTGCTTATCGCACGGCTCACCTCAGTTGCTGCGTGGATCTGGCAGGAGCGGCGGTGTCTTCTGCAGCTCCTGTCACCTTCATGTAGCAGAGCTGGAAGCGACGCTGGACCTCCGTGGATTACGCCGGACATGGATCGTTTTTTGGGAACTTAATAAATTGGTGAACGAGGGTATTTGTTACTGTTTATAATTTCAAATAAAGGATTTTTAAACTGTGTGTGTTTATTAACTTTACATTACAGGTTAATCATTGTTGGTGTCTCATAGACGCCTGCAATGATTAATCTTGGACTTAGTGGCAGCTATGGGCTGGCATTAACTCCATATTACCCCGAATGCCAACGCACCAGGGCATTTCGGGAAGAGCCGGGTAGTCCCAGAACTGTCGCATCTAATGTATGCGGCCATTCTGGGCGGCTGCAGGCTGACATTGTTAGGCTGGGGGGCTCCCCATAATGTGGGGCACCCCATCCTGAGAATACCAGCCTTCAGCCGTATGGCTTTATCTGGCTGGTATTAAAATTGGGGAGGACCGCACGTCGTTTTTTTTAAATTATTTATTTATTTTTCTGCTACATATTGACACGTCCACCGGCGGCTGTGATTGGTTGCAGTGAGACAGCTGTCACTCATCGTAGGGGCGTGTCTCACTGCAACCAATCATATTTTCCGGTGGGCGGGGAAAGCAGGGAATACTAGATTGTTTAATGAGTGGCCGGCTTTTTCAAAAGAGGAAAAGCCGCCGGAGTTTTTTATCAGCTGTGCAGCGCCGCGCCGGAGATCGGGGAAAGGTAAGTATGAGAGAGGGGGGGGAATGACCTACGGACTGAGAGAGGGACAGACAGGACAGAGAGACCGATTCAGAAATAAAGAAAATGACAGACATCACATGAAAAAAGCACAAAACATACACGGAGCAAACAGAAATGCGTCCGTGTCACTTAGGCGTGCGCACAGAACCATTGAATTTCATTGGGTCCGTGCGTGTGTGTTGCGTGCTGAAAACGGACATGCTACCATGCAAAAGGGAGACACAAACGTAGCACGCACACGGACACATGGACCTTAATGAAAAATGAAAAACGCACATATTGAACATTGAGTTCTGTGATAGATAGACCATTATTTTTAATCTTCTCAGATTCCTTAATAACAGGGTCGGTACCGCAGGACTGGCGCATAGCAAATGTGGTGCCAATATTGAAAAAGGGGACAAAAACTGAGCCGGGAAATTATAGGCCGGTAAGTTTAACCTCTACGGTTGGTAAAATCCTTGAGGGTTTCTTGAGAGATGCTATACTGGAGTATCTCAAGAAAAATAACCTTATGACAGAGTATCAACATGGGTTTATGAGGGATCGATCCTGTCAAACTAATTTGATCAGCTTCTATGAAGAGGTAAGTTCAAGCCTGGACCAGGGAAATGCAGTGGATGTTGTGTATATGGACTTTTCAAAAGCTTTTGATACGGTGCCACACAAAAGGTTGGTACATAAAATGAGAATAATGGGGATAGGGAAAAATATGTGTAACTGGGTTAAAAACTGGCTCAGTGATAGGAAACAAAGGGTGGTTATTAATGGTACGTACTCGGACTGGGTCTCAGTTCATAGTGGGGTACCACAGGGGTCAGTATTGGGCCCGCTTCTTTTCAACATATTTATAAATGACCTTGTTGGGGGCATGCGGAGTAGAATTTCAATATTTGCAGATGATACTAAACTCTGCAGGGTAATCAATACAGAGGAGGATAATTTTATATTACAGGGAGATTTATGTAAATTGGAGGATTGGGCTGAGAAGTGGCAATTGAAGTTTAATGTAGATAAATGTAAGGTCATGCACTTGGGTAGAGGAAATAACATTTATGATTATGTACTTAATTGTAGAACACTGGGTAAAACAGACACAGAAAAAGACTTGGGTGTATGGGTGGATGGTAAACTTCACTTTAGTGGACAGTGTCAGGCAGCTGCTGCCAGGGCTAATAAAATAATGGGATGTATTAAAAGAGGTATAAGTGTTCATGAAAAAAATATAGTTCTACCTCTGTACAAGTCACTAGTGCGACCGCACCTAGAATACTGTGTACAATTCTGGTCACCGATATATAAGAAGGACATAGCTGAACTGGAGAGGGTGCAGAGAAGAGCCACCACGGTTATTAGAGGAATGGGTGGGCTGCAATACCAAGACAGGTTATTAAACTTGGGGTTATTTAGTTTGGAAAAACGAAGGCTTAGGGGGGATCTAATCACAATGTATAAATATATGAGGGGACAGTACAGAGACCTTTCCAAAGATCTTTTTACACCTAGGCCTGCGACTGGAACACGGGGGCATCCGCTACGTCTTGAGGAAAGAAGGTTTAATCATAATCACAGACGAGGATTCTTTACTGTACGAGCAGTGAGACTGTGGAACTCTCTGCCGCATGATGTTGTAATGAGTGATTCACTAATAACATTTAAGCAGAGCCTGGATGCCTTTCTTGAAAAATTTAATATTACCAGTTATGTATATTAGATTTTATGACAGGGTATTGATCCAGGGAACTAGTCTGATTGCTGGATGTGGAGTCAGGAAGGAAATTTTATCCCCATTGGAACTTGTTTGCCACATTGGGGTTTTTTTTGCCTTCCTCTGGATCAACATGTTAGGCTACGGGTTGAACTAGATGGACTTAGAGTCTCCCTTCAACCTTAAAAACTATGATACTATGATACTATGATATGTCCTCAAACATTGCATAACATTGGTGCACGTTTGTCCGTGTCTCTGGTATACATGGAAACGGACCAAACACGCACGTTTTCAATGGATGTGTGTTGGAGGCCTCAGGGGAAGACATACCACTGGTGCAGCCAGTGCAGCTTCACCGGGCTCCAGAGGCGGAAGGGGTGCCAGTGCATGGCCAGCTTATAATAATGGCCTATCACTCATAGCCTAAAGGCCCAGTCACACACGACTTACCAGCGATCCCATCAACGATACGATCTGATAAGGATCGCTGGTAAGTCACGGGGAGGTCGCTGGTGAGATGTCACACAGTTAGACCTTACCAACAATGCAGTAATGATCAGCGACCAGTATAACAATCTCGGCAGGCGTTGGGACCGTGTTAGGAGGTCGTTGGTAGAAGTCAAACACAGCGATCCATCCTACCCAGCAGGACATTGACTTTGAAGAAAATAGTCCGGACTATTCGGCAACGACTAGCGATCTCACAGCAGGGGCCTGATCGCTGGTAGGTGTCACACATAACGAGATCGCTGGCAATATCGTTGCTACGTCACAGAAACTGTGACTCAGCAACAATCTCGTTAGCGATCTCGTTGTGTGTGACAGGGCCCTAAGGCTCTGGGGGTCCAGGGCCAGATTGCTCGAGTCATTGGTGGCACTCTGTCCAAGGAACATTCCCACTTTGGTGTCTACAGTAGAAGAAGGCAGAGGAGCCACAGGAAACAATACTCAGCTTCCTTCACAATGCTTTCCCCATGACTCAGGCATGCTTTCTTTAGAAAGTACACACCTGACAAGTAAGGAACAAATCTTTTTTGCAAATGAATTATCTGGAGACGTGGGGAGAGAGAGCATGATGGGTAGGTAGTGCTAGAATGCTATCAGGATCTCATAATGAATAGGTGGTGGAAGGTAAGTCCTGATATAATGTGTAGGGGGAATGCCATCATCAACTTATCTTCCACCTCAATTTATTAAAAGTCTGTGATAGCATTCGCTCCAATTCATTATAAACCACTGATATTGTTCCCCACCCTCCAATTCATGATAAGTATGTCTATTGCATCCTCCATCCTTCTCTCCCTAATTCATTATTAGTCCCTGATAGTATCCTGTTCAATTCTCTATTCATTATAAGTCCTTCTATAGCATCCTCCATCCCTCCAATTCATTCTAGGACCGGAATAGAGTCCTCCCTCACTCCGCAATTCATTATAAGTCCATGATGGCATCCTTTCTAAACCCCCAATTCATTATAAGTTCCTGATATTGTCCCCCCAATTAATGATAAATCCCTAATGACATCCTCCAACACTACCCCAGTTTACTATGTCTTTCTATAGTATCCTCCCTACACCCAGATAACTATAAGTCCCTGATAGCATATGCCCAATTTCTTATAAGTTCATGATAATATCCCCCCACTTCATTACAAGTCCATGATAGTACCCCCACTTCAAATTCATTGAAAGTCCTTAATAACATCCTCCTTCACTTTCCCAATTGATTATTAATTCTTCTTTAGCATCCTCCCTACCCCTTAAATCATTATAGGTCCCTGAAAGCATCCTTTCCCTCAATTCATTATAATTCCCTGATGGGCATGCTCCCCTACACTCAAATTAATTATACATCATTAATAACATCTTCCTCTACCCCAGCACACAATTATAAGTTACTGATAACATTCTCTCCCACTCATCCAATTTATAAGGATTTTTTATAGCATCCTCTCCCACCACCCAATTCATTACAAGTCACTGATATCATCCTCCCCTACATCAAAATTCATTATGAATCCTTGCAAACCATCCTCCCAGCCCTATGGATACTATGACAGTATACATTTATGTACCGCCCCCATGTCAGCGGCCGAGCCGCTCGGATCCGGAACCGCGGTGACTCGAGGGGTCTCGGATCCGGGGGGGTCCGCGCGGAAACTCGAGTTAAAAGGGGGGAATATGTACAGGAGGTTTTTTGGAAAGTTTGTGATGCCACCCACGGTGTGTGGTAATGTGAGGGACCACCGCTGCCGTTGGGGAGCACGGTGACGATGTTGTGGCAGCCTTGATGTTTAACCCCTCCGTGGGTAGGGGATTCGTGTCCCGGGGCCCATTGACGATGGGATGGTGTTTGGATACCATTGGGGATAGGAACAGGGGTTTCCAATGTACTCACTCAGTCCCGGAATTACTACGTCGACAGCTTTTAAATCAGAAGTCTGAGCGCCACTGCAGCCTCTTGGGGAGCACGCCTGGATCCTTGGTGTTGCTGTTAGCCTGTGGCCTTGTCCTTGGCACTTTAGTCTTGATTGGACCCGTTGGTATGAAACTCTCCGGGTCCCGCTCACCTGTATGGCTAACGGAGTGAGCTTGCTCTCAGGGTTCACGCGTAGGATTTCTTCGGACTGTAGTGGTAAAGTCCTATCCCATCGGTGCGCTAGTACCCCGATTTTGGAGTGGGTTGGGTATGACACTTGAAGTCTTCACCCCTGTCGGGTAAATTACCGGAACGCATGAAGCTACTTTCCGGCCTGGGGTCCACGTACCCCGTCGTGCCCTGGCCCCTGCCCTGTAACTGCTCAAGGCCACCGGCCGCCCTCCTCGACAGTCTGTGCCCCTTGACCCTGTCCCCTGCGACCGGGGTTCCAGCTCCTACCAGGCCCAGACCAACGTCTGCCACCTAGTACACAGGAGCTCTCCTCCGTGACCTCTCCTCACGAGAGCCACCACAACACCTCCTCTCCTTCCACTCTCCACTGCTCAACCTCCTCGCTCGACTCTACTAGCTTAACTGTCACTTTCCTCACTTTTCCCTCACCAACCCCCCAAGTGGGCGGCCCTATTCCCTTCAGGCCCCCAATGGTGTGTCTCGTATGTTAAAGTGGGAAGTGGTCCTAGGATTTTGATTGGCTAAGCTGCTAGCAACACCAAAGGACCAGGATTCGTAACCAAGGAGGGTGGATACTGTACAGAAGGGCAGATTGCACAATACCCTGCGACAACCTGATAGGCCAGGGCGTCACATATACTATACCAGTATACGTCTTCCAAATCATTCTCCCTCACCACCCAATTCATTATATGTCCCTGAATAGTGTTATCTTCCACCATGCAATCCATTATAATGCTATACGGGGACTTAGAATGAATTGGGGGGGGAGTCTTGGTGACGGTTTAATTTATATTTATTTGGCAGCGGAATCTATAGTTAATGTGGAGCACAGTTCATGCTTATCAATTTATACTTTGAATGGTATTTGGCTAACTGCATAATAAAAGTGCTTACATACAGTGGGTAGAGAAAATATTCAGACCCCTTTAAATTTTTCAATCTATTTCATAGCAGCCATTTGGTAAATTCAAAAAAGGTTATTTTTTTCTCATTAATGAACACTACACCCCACCCCCCATCTTGACAGAAAAAAACAAACGTAGAAATTTTTGCAAATTTATTAAACAAGAAAAACTGAAATATCACATGGTCATAAGTATTCAGCCCCTTTGCTCAGTATTGAGTAGAAGCACCCTTTTGAGCTAGTACAGCCATGAGTCTTCTTGGAAATCCGTAACAGCACATGGAGAGCAGGAACTTTTTACTCACCTGTACCCGACGGTGTTGTCTCTGACAGCTGCTGCTTCCGGGTCCATGATGCAGTGAATATTCATGAGCATAATGAGTGGGCCCATAATTCAGTGACAGGAGGGCCAAAGACAGCAGGTGAGTACACAAAATCAATTTATTTCAAAGACACGTGTTTTCTCCCATGCGTGTCACACTGATGTCACCCGCATCACATTAGTGTACTAGTCATGTGACATCAGTGCTGCTGGAGAAAAATGGACATGTCGCTGTGCCTAGCACACAGACATGCGTGTTCTCTACATGAACGCACGTCTGTAAAAAAACACGGATGTGTGCGCAGACCCATTGATTTTAATGGGTCAGCATATGTCCATGTTTCTGGCATATATGAAACAGATGTAATACATATCAGAATCATGGATGTGTGAAGGGGGCCCTACTGTTCAGGTTTGTCTGCTTGGATAAAGGGCTAGGGGGTTGCAAAAGGAAGCAAAACAGTTATTAAAGCAGTAAAATTATGCTTACCGTGTTTCTGCAAGGCTGTTGCACTGTTTCTGGGTCCGCTCATTAATCCTTATGTTTATTCCCTGCTTCCATGGCCCACCCTCTGTGACAGCATCTGTGATTGGTTGCCTTCACACTAACTGTCTGGGTCCCCAAAGTAAATTGTAAAAATGAATAAATAACTGAATAAAATAACATGTGGTCCCCCGTATTTTGATACTTAGTGCAGATAAAGCAGACAGCTGGAAGCTGCAGCCCCCAGCAGTGTGCTTTCCCTTGTCTGTGTATCAAAATACAAGGGACTTTACACCTTTTTTTTTTTAAATTGTTTAAATAAATATTTAAAAAAAATGGTGTGGGGTTCCCCCCAATTTTGATACCCAGCCAAGACAAAGCAGACAGCTGGGGCTGGTATTTTCAGGCTGTGGCGGTCCATGGCAGCCCACAGCCCCAGCTATTTGTATTATGGCTATTCATCATGTCTATAAATGCTCCCATGAATATGTAAGTGAGCCTTTTTTGTGGTTCTTTGTGATTTTACTGATTGGCCAGTATATTGCTGCATACGGTGCTGATGTGAATGGGATACCTATATTTACTGGTTTGCCAATCCATTTAAAAGCTGATGAATAGTGGATTATAGTTACATAGGTTGTCCACATTATGCATATATTTGATCTATTCAGACATATACAGATATTTGTATGCCTATATGTATCGTACCCACAGTAATTTGATATGTTATGTTGATAGTAATGTGTATATATGCATATATATACATTTTTGCATGTTGCACTTTGCTTCCACATGTACACTGTACACTGTGGTATAGATTGGTCTCTTTTTTTTCTTTTGTAAAATGCTTAGTTGATTACACCGGAATATGGGAGCACCTATCTGAGGAGTATATTTAGGATGTTTGTTTTTTCACATGAATTAAGATATGAGTAAAGCGCGCTTTACACACAACGACATCGCTAACGAGATGTCATTGGGGGTCACGGAATTCGTAACGCACATCCGGCCTCGTTAGCGTCGTCGTTGCGTGTGAAACGCACGAACGACCGTTAACAATCAAAATTACTCACCTAATCGTTGATCGTTGACCGGTCGTTCTAATCCCAATTATCGTTGCTGTTGCAAGACGCAGGTTGTTCGTCGTTCCTGCGGCAGCACACATCGCTGTGTGTGACACTGCAGGAACGAGGAGCATCACCGTACCTGTGGCCGCCCGCAATGAGGAAGGAAGGAGGTGAGCGGGATGTTCCGCCCGCTCATCTCCGCCCCTCCGCTTCTATTGGATGGCCTCTTAGTGACGACACTGTGACGCTGCACGAACTGCCCCCTTAGAAAGGAGGCGGTTCGCCGGCCACAGAGATGTCGCTAGACAGGTAAGTCCGTGTGACGGATGTTAGCGATGTTGTGCACCACGGGCAGCGATTTGCCCGTGACGCACAACCGACGGGGGCAAAACAATGTGTGTAAAGCCCGCTTAATGATCCTGTTTGATTCGAAACACTTCATCTGTACTGGTTTTAATGAAATTCATCCTATGGAATTTTAAATTAATTCATTTTATCATTTGGAACTGCTGGATATTTCTATTGACTCTATGCATTGTGTCTTCTGGTGATTAGCTTGACTTCATTCCGTGCATTCACCTTCTCCTACCTGGACTTGGATTAATCGGTGGAGTGTCTGCTAAGTACTTTTTCCTTTCCCGTTTCATTCATTGCGTGTCTGATTTATACCTATTCATTCCTAACCCATGGGCTTGATGCCAGCTGTCAATTCATAGCTGACATTAATCCCCAAAATATTACCATGATTGTCACCTCACCAGGGCAATCGGGAAGAGATGGACAAAGTGCCAGAATTGCTACATTGGCGTATCTAATGATGTGCGACTTCTGGGATGGCTGAGGGGTTTTTTTTTTAAGTTGGGAAGGGCCAAATAACCATGGTTCTTCCCACCCTGATAACTCCAGCCATCAGTTATCTGCTTTACCTTGCCTGATTATCAAAAATAGGGGGGCCCCACGTCATTTTCTTAAATTTTTCAAACACATTTTAAAAACCGTGTGAGATACCCTTTATTTTTTAAAATTAGCCAAGGTAAAGTAGACCACTGAGAGCTGCAGTCCACAGCAGTCTGCTTTACCTGCGCTGGTTAAAAAAAAGGCGGAACGCCATGTTATTTTTGTATGCCTTCTCTTTCCACATTTGCTTGCAGGACAATTGTCCTGCTCTTACCCCTATTTTGCTTCCTTTTGCAGCCTCCTAACCCTTAATACAACCAGTTTACAGCCATTTTCCTGCATAGAAGTTACGGTCCAGGTTAACTTACATGGGATTTGGGGTCCATGGTCAAGTTTGGATCAAGTCTGGGTCCCGAACTGAACTTTTTACTAAAGTCCAGCAGAACCCGATGAACCCGAACATCTACGGGTCCGCTAATCTCTACTAAAGAACTAATACAGAAACAAGATGAGAATATGTACATTGCAAATACAGTAATTATTATAATTATTATGCACTTCCTTAAATTCTAAGGCACTTTATGTTATCAGTTCACAGCAGTATCACACCTTTAGCAGTTTTTGTCTTATATATCTCTGAGGTCTCAGATGTGGACTTGATTTGTAAATGTTATCACAAATCAGAACTCCCATGGTCGTAAAATGCTCTGGCAGACCTGGACTGAGCCTCTAGCTGTGAAGTAGGTGTTCTACGTAGCATCACACCTCTGGATAATCTCCTGCTCCACTGGGAAGTCTCTGTCGAAGAGCACCAACAGTAAGATAAAAATATCCACAATATATATTTGGTTCCAGATTTACAGGTGATATCGCAACAAAGACTTGCTCACAGAACTCCCTCAGCTGCTCGAGATTTTACACCATGGGATGCATTTCATATGTTGTGTGTCATTGTCATTCGGAGAAGTTGGAGACGTCAGGCAACAACTGGAGTGGCTTTGCAAATACAGCTTTGTGCAATCTGAATGCTATTTCTATAATCTCTACTTAAAGGGAACCTGTCATCAGATTTGGTGACTATAAGCTGCGGCCACCACCAGTGAGGTCTTATATACAGCATTCTAACATACTGTATATAAGAGCCCAGGCCGCTGTGCAGATTGTAAAAATCACTTTATAATACTCACCTAAATGGTCAGTGTAGTACAGACTGGCAGGATCTCAATGCCGGCTAGTGTGCATGACATAGAATGCGTCATTCACCCAGGCTTCAGAAGGAGGACAAAGATGGTCCTGGCTAGCCAACTTTAACGGCAACATATGGCCTGCAAAAGTGTACCACCTGAGACATCACAAAATTTCACACACCCTGCCAGGACCCCATTTTTCATGTGGCATCCTGGAGAGTTCAAGAACTGTGCCTCACCAGTGCCTGCTGTCCTGAGCATGTTACAACTGCATTGATTCCATTTTTCCTATAGCTAAACTTCAACATGTATTAAACCCTATTTATAATTTGTTCTAAGGGGCACTTTGCACACTACGACATTGCAGCTGCGATGTCGGTGGGGTCAAACCGAAAGTGACGCACATCCGACGTCGCAGTCGATATCGTAGTGTGTAAATCCTTTTTGATACGATTAAGGAGTAGAGTTGAGCGCGGTTCGTGGTTCGTGGTTCTCCAGTTCGCGGCTCGAGTGATTTTGGGGCATGTTCTAGATCGAACTAGAACTCGAGCTTTTTGCAAAAGCTCGGTAGTTCTAGAAACGTTCGAGAACGGTTCTAGCAGCCAAAAAACAGCTAAATCATAGCTTGGTTTCTGCTGTAATAGTGTAAGTCACTCTGTGAATCAAACTATTATCACATTTCAGTGTATAGTGTGCGTGAACAGCGCCTTCAGATCACTGCTGTTTCTATAATGGCGATCGCCATTTTTTTTTTTTTTTTTTCTTGTCTTCCTTCCCTAAGCGCGCGCGTCTTGTGGGGCGGGCCAGCATGTCAGCCAATCCCAGACACACACACAGCTAAGTGGACTTTGAGCCAGAGAAGCAACGGCATGTGTGATAGGATCTGCATGTCACATGTCCCTGCATTATAAAACCGGACATTTTCTTCACGGACGCCATTATCTGCCTTCTGCGTCTTTGGTGTCAGACATCACTGTCGCAGCTCCGTCTTCCTGAGTCCTATAGCCGATACAGCTGTATGCGCTGCATACACAGCGTTAGACAGCTTAGGGAGAGCACTTTATAGCAGTCCTTTTAAGGGCTCCAACCGGCAGGGTCAGAGAGCCATAGGTGACAGGTCCTGCAAACAGCAACAGCGTCTGTGTAGCCCAGGTCAGGGATTTCCTACCTGCATTTCACCATTAGGAGGGAATAGAAAGGCAGGCTTCCATTCCTCTACCCAGAGCACCACAATCCTGCCACTGTACCCTCTTGTCCTCTGCACACTCCAACTGATAACTAAGCCATTATACTAGCAAACACTCAGTGTACCTAGTGGCATCCTATACGTGGCTATTGGACTTTGCTATAGTCCCACTAGTGCAAAGACATTTGCAGAGCGCGTCTGCCTGCATTGCACACTACAACTCATTCTAACCAAGCCATTATACTAGCAAACACTCAGTGTACCTAGTGGCATCCTATACGTGGCTATTGGACTTTGCTATAGTCCCACTAGTGCAAAGACATTTGCAGAGCGCGTCTGCCTGCATTGCACACTACAACTCATTCTAACCAAGCCATTATACTAGCAAACACTCAGTGTACCTAGTGGCATCCTATACGTGGCTATTGGACTTTGCTATAGTCCCACTAGTGCAAAGACATTTGCAGAGCGCGTCTGCCTGCATTGCACACTCCAACTCATTAAAACCAAGCCATTATACTAGCAAACACTCAGTGTACCTAGTGGCATCCTATACGTGGCTATTGGACTTTGCTATAGTCCCACTAGTGCAAAGACATTTGCATAGCGCGTCTGCCGGCATTGCACACTCAAACTCATTTTAACTAAGCCATTATACTAGCAAACACTCAGTGTACCTAGTGGCATCCTATACGTGGCTATTGGACTTTGCTATAGTCCCACTAGTGCAAAGACATTAGCAGAGCACATCTGCCTGCATTGCACACTACAACTCATTCTAACCAAGCCATTATACTAGCAAACACTCAGTGTACCTAGTGGCATCCTATACGTGGCTATTGGACTTTGCTATAGTCCCACTAGTGCAAAGACATTTGCATAGCGCGTCTGCCTGCATTGCACACTCAAACTCATTTTAACTAAGCCATTATACTAGCAAACACTCAGTGTACCTAGTGGCATCCTATACGTGGCTATTGGACTTTGCTATAGTCCCACTAGTGCAAAGACATTAGCAGAGCACATCTGCCTGCATTGCACACTACAACTCATTCTAACCAAGCCATTATACTAGCAAACACTCAGTGTACCTAGTGGCATCCTATACGTGGCTATTGGACTTTGCTATAGTCCCACTAGTGCAAAGACATTTGCAGAGCGCGTCTGCCTGCATTGCACACTCCAACTCATTAAAACCAAGCCATTATACTAGCAAACACTCAGTGTACCTAGTGGCATCCTATACGTGGCTATTGGACTTTGCTATAGTCCCACTAGTGCAAAGACATTTGCATAGCGCGTCTGCCTGCATTGCACACTCAAACTCATTTTAACTAAGCCATTATACTAGCAAACACTCAGTGTACCTAGTGGCATCCTATACGTGGCTATTGGACTTTGCTATAGTCCCACTAGTGCAAAGATATTAGCAGAGCACATCTGCCTGCATTGCACACTCCAACTTTTTTAAACTAAGCAATTTTACTAGCAAACACTCAGTGTACCTAGTGGCATCCTAAACGTGGCTATTGGACTTTGCTATAGTCCCACTAGTGCCAAGACATTTGCAGAGCACATCTGCCTGCATTGCACACTCCAACTCATTAAAACCAAGCCATTATACTAGCAAACACTCAGTGTACCTAGTGGCATCCTATACGTGGCTATTGGACTTTGCTATAGTCCCACTAGTGCAAAGACATTTGCAGAGCACGTCTGCCTGCATTGCACACTACAACTCATTGTTACTAAGCCATTATACTAGCAAACACTCAGTGTACCTAGTTGTATCCTAAACGTGGCTATTGTACTTTTGTCTATTCACAGTATTGGAACGATATTTGCAGCACGTCTGCCTGCATTGCACACTCTAACTTTTTTAAACTCAGCCATTTATAGTAGCAAACACTCAGTGTACCTAGTTGTATCCTAAACGTGGCTATTGTACTTTTGTCAATTCACAGTATTGGAACGTTATTTGCAGCACGTCTGCCTGCATTGCACACTCAAACTTTTTTAAACTCAGCCATTTATAGTAGCAAACACTCAGTGTACCTAGTTGTATCCTAAACGTGGCTATTGTACTTTTGTCTATTCACAGTATTGGAACGATATTTGCAGCACGTCTGCCTGCATTGCACACTCTAACTTTTTTAAACTCAGCCATTATACTAGCAAACACTCAGTGTACCTAGTTGTATCCTAAACGTGGCTATTGTACTTTTGTCAATTCACAGTATTGGAACGTTATTTGCAGCACGTCTGCCTGCATTGCACACTCAAACTTTTTTAAACTCAGCCATTTATAGTAGCAAACACTCAGTGTACCTAGTTGTATCCTAAACGTGGCTATTGTACTTTTGTCAATTCACAGTATTGGAACGTTATTTGCAGCACGTCTGCCTGCATTGCACACTCAAACTTTTTTAAACTCAGCCATTTATAGTAGCAAACACTCAGTGTACCTAGTTGTATCCTAAACGTGGCTATTGTACTTTTGTCTATTCACAGTATTGGAACGTTATTTGCAGCACGTCTGCCTGCATTGCACACTCTAACTTTTTTAAACTCAGCCATTATACTAGCAAACACTCAGTGTACCTAGTTGTATCCTAAACGTGGCTATTTTACTTTTGTCTATTCACAGTATTGGAACGATATTTGCAGCACGTCTGCCTGCATTGCACACTCTAACTTTTTTAAACTCAGCCATTATACTAGCAAACACTCACTGTACCTAGTTGTATCCTAAACGTGGCTATTGTACTTTTGTCAATTCACAGTATTGGAACGTTATTTGCAGCACGTCTGCCTGCATTGCACACTCAAACTTTTTTAAACTCAGCCATTATACTAGCAAACACTCACTGTACCTAGTTGTATCCTAAACGTGGCTATTGTACTTTTGTCAATTCACAGTATTGGAACGTTATTTGCAGCACGTCTGCCTGCATTGCACACTCAAACTTTTTTAAACTCAGCCATTTATAGTAGCAAACACTCAGTGTACCTAGTTGTATCCTAAACGTGGCTATTGTACTTTTGTCTATTCACAGTATTGGAACGTTATTTGCAGCACGTCTGCCTGCATTGCACACTCTAACTTTTTTAAACTCAGCCATTATACTAGCAAACACTCAGTGTACCTAGTTGTATCCTAAACGTGGCTATTTTACTTTTGTCTATTCACAGTATTGGAACGATATTTGCAGCACGTCTGCCTGCATTGCACACTCTAACTTTTTTAAACTCAGCCATTATACTAGCAAACACTCACTGTACCTAGTTGTATCCTAAACGTGGCTATTGTACTTTTGTCAATTCACAGTATTGGAACGTTATTTGCAGCACGTCTGCCTGCATTGCACACTCAAACTTTTTTAAACTCAGCCATTTATAGTAGCAAACACTCAGTGTACCTAGTTGTATCCTAAACGTGGCTATTGTACTTTTGTCAATTCACAGTATTGGAACGTTATTTGCAGCACGTCTGCCTGCATTGCACACTCAAACTTTTTTAAACTCAGCCATTTATAGTAGCAAACACTCAGTGTACCTAGTTGTATCCTAAACGTGGCTATTGTACTTTTGTCTATTCACAGTATTGGAACGTTATTTGCAGCACGTCTGCCTGCATTGCACACTCTAACTTTTTTAAACTCAGCCATTATACTAGCAAACACTCACTGTACCTAGTTGTATCCTAAACGTGGCTATTGTACTTTTGTCAATTCACAGTATTGGAACGTTATTTGCAGCACGTCTGCCTGCATTGCACACTCAAACTTTTTTAAACTCAGCCATTATACTAGCAAACACTCACTGTACCTAGTTGTATCCTAAACGTGGCTATTGTACTTTTGTCAATTCACAGTATTGGAACGTTATTTGCAGCACGTCTGCCTGCATTGCACACTCTAACTTTTTTAAACTCAGCCATTATACTAGCAAACACTCACTGTACCTAGTTGTATCCTAAACGTGGCTATTGTACTTTTGTCAATTCACAGTATTGGAACGTTATTTGCAGCACGTCTGCCTGCATTGCACACTCAAACTTTTTTAAACTCAGCCATTATACTAGCAAACACTCACTGTACCTAGTTGTATCCTAAACGTGGCTATTGTAGTTTTGTCAATTCACAGTATTGGAACGTTATTTGCAGCACGTCTGCCTGCATTGCACACTCAAACTTTTTTAAACTCAGCCATTTATAGTAGCAAACACTCAGTGTACCTAGTTGTATCCTAAACGTGGCTATTGTACTTTTGTCTATTCACAGTATTGGAACGTTATTTGCAGCACGTCTGCCTGCATTGCACACTCAAACTTTTTTAAACTCAGCCATTATACTAGCAAACACTCACTGTACCTAGTTGTATCCTAAACGTGGCTATTGTACTTTTGTCAATTCACAGTATTGGAACGATATTTGCAGGACATCTGCCTGCATTGCACACTCAAACTTTTTTAAACTCAGCCATTATACTAGCAAACACTCACTGTACCTAGTTGTATCCTAAACGTGGCTATTGTACTTTTGTCTATTCACACTACTGCAAATCTATGTGCAGCACCTCTGCATGACAACCTCGTGCTCTGTTTTTAATAAGCTATAATGATAGCACAAAATACTGCCATTTTGTGGCATCATAGAACTGGCTGTTGTATTCCATTAGTGCCCCACTGGTGACAAGCTATTTCTAGCACCTCTACATCACACCCTCATGCACATTTAGCTACGCTAATGTTATAGCAAACTCATGGAATTCATTGCTGCATTTCATAATTCGGAGGGATAGAAAGTCAGGCTTCCTTTAGCTTTTCCTTCTGTTCATAGACAGCATCTCCAAGACAAATTTCCCCTCCACGTCTAAGTGTGGAGAGGCAGCTAGTGCGCATGCGTGTGCCGATGTACCCCAGCTGCAGCATAATTACAGTGTTTCGCCTAGTGAGTATGCTCAGCCTGACTGTGCCATTCCTGACGCTAAGTCTTCATTTCGGGATACAGCGCATGCTCCCACACTAAGTGTGAAAAGCCTCTTTGCACAGGTGCTTGCATTCTGTGCCGGGTCTAAGTCCTGTTTTGTGCCTAGACACCATGCTAAAGCTGATAGTCTTTTTTCAGAGACTGTATTTCATGCTACTGAGCATGCTCAGGCACTTCCTGCATCAGAGACTAGGTCCGGTAATGAACTCTTTGGCCCTGGCCCTGATGTGGGGGTCCCATATAGACCACAGGGCATCAGGTGTCCTCCCAAATGGCTTGCAGAGGCCCACACCTATGACTTGTCACCGCATTATTGATGGTCAGACGATGACTGGTGAGGTGTTTGGGTCATGGCAGCCATGAGGTCATCATTGAAGTTGCGTTTCCAAATAGGACGCTAGTTATGCCACTCATGACGTGTCACTCTGCTTTTGTCTCCAGGAGGTGCATTGTGGTTCACCCTGGTTTGGGGCGGACCCAGGTTATAAAAGGGGCTGGAGCCAACAAGGAGGTGCGCAGTCTTCTATTATGCTCCGAAAGAGCACACCTCCATGTGTTGAACCCATTGCGGCTTTAGGCCAGAGGTAGGCAGGGATAGGGTGGTGGATGCAGGCCACCACCACAGTTGGTAACGCAGAACGGTTAAGACCAGCTCCTGTCCTAACAGTCCTGCTTGTGCAGCCCAGTGGCATTAACAGGCCTGCTGCTGCTGATGCGCCTGCTGTCCACAGGTGTGGCCCCTACGCACACGGTCAGCGTACTCAATGGCCCCTGTGTTGTTAACAGGGAGTTCCTGGGCTGGGTGGGCATGTTGACCCTGTGACGCTAACAGGGCTCACAGTCTCCAGATCCGAATGGCGTCTAACTCGGTTCAGGCTACTATTAGTTTCATAGCCACACAGCTCTGTATCCTCCACCAAACCTTCAAGTTGCCAACCTCTCCTTTTCCAACTGGGAGCACGGTGGACACTGACTGCTGAAGGTGATATATACCTTTCTCTTTCTTTTCTTATTAATTTTTGTTATATAGCGGTCACAGATTATATACCACTTTATCCAAATCTGCCAGTCCCACTGTAACAGATGTTGTTTCTTCAGCAAATGTTACAGTTGTTTAACCACCAAATCCACGGACCAAAATTTTTTTCCCCTTTCCAACACACCTGTTCCCCTTTCCAACAGCATCTGTCCTTTTTCAACTCATTTTGGGATATGACCAAAAGTGCAACTGTGCAGGGACACCGTACTCAACGCCATCTCAGCACAGCAGCCATCCCTCGGTCCCTCCGATGTGGACAAGTAAAAGACCATTTCCTCCTATCCATGACAAAGTGTTGAGATTCACTCTGTGCAGCACTGGTGTTTAGTGGAAAAGTAGATCTAAGATTGCGTACCACATTCTGCAGATACTCCTGTATACGTGCGTCTATTTCTATGGCAGGAATTAGTTCGCCAAATTTTGTCTTGTACCGGGGATCTAACAGTGTGGCAACCCAGTATTCAGGATTACTTCAAATTCATACAATCCGAGGGTCATGTAGGTAGTGCAGCAAGAAGGCGCTCATGTGTCTTGTGCATCCAGGAGGACCAAGTCCTTGGTGTGTTGGTGGCAGAGAGGTGAGAATCGTGCATCCTTCCTCTGCCCTCTACCCACAACCTCGCACAACCGAAATGTGAGCAAGCTCTCACTCATCTGCTGAGTCTTCCATGCCCATCGCCAGTTCGTCCTCCATTTCTTCATGGGCTCCTGCACTTTCATCAACACTTTTTGCTGATACTATGCGCCCTTGTTAATCCCTCTCCCTCACCATGACTGCCGCATAGGTGCCGCTGACCATCTGGACCTCGTAGATCTTGTTATCCCTTCCGCATATGACTCCTCCTGTACTTCCTCCCCTTCCTCTTGTCCCAACACCTGACTCCGAATAATAATTACAGTGTGCTCCATCATGTAGATGACCAGAATTGTCACGCTGAGAATGACATTGCCAGTGCTAAACATCTTCGTCGACATTTCAAAACTGTGTAGCAGGGTGCATAGGTCCTTGATCTGACACCACTCCAGCAGCGTGATCTGCACCACCTCTGGATCAACTTATCCCAGGCTATATGTCTTACCGTATTTCAGCAGGGCTCTGCGGTGCTGCCACACACGCTGCAACATGTGCAGATTCCAATTCCTGCGTGTCGGAACATCGCATTTCCGGCGTTTAACTGCCAGACCCTAAGACTTCCGGAGTGATGAAAGTTGTTGAGCTGCTGTGTGCGCACGATGGAAGTGAGCACATAGCGAGCGTGCCCGCTGCACAAGGCCATGTAGGCCGTGATGGTGTTTTAAAAATTGCTGGAGAATTCGGATCAACACGTGAGCCATAAAAGGCACGTGTGTCACATTGCCCTGAGGATGGCCCGCAGCCAGGTTTGCATCATTGCCGCACACGGCTGTTAAGTCACCAACGGAGTCCGCTCCGTCAATTTGTACTCCGGTCGCCAGGTGACAACGTGTTCCTTTCATGAATAGTGCTGATGATGGGAGAGTAGTCGATGCCAGCGGCGCAGGTGGACGCAGGTTATGCTCACCCACTGGGCTGCATTACCTTGACAGATGCAGAATCTCTGGCTGAATGTAGCTGGTGGGTATCTCACAGATGAAATACCATCATTCAGCTACAACCAATGGGAAGACACCACACCCTTTTTTATGCCCATCCTGTCTGCAGACCACTGCCAGACATAGCTATGAACCTCTGGTTAATTTTACCCCCAGTTCAGTTTTATGATTTTGTGTGCTTGTTACCTGACTACTTTTCCTGCTTGCTGTTTATGTACCTTGTTGGCCGATACGCATTTCACCTCTGCTTGTTTTCTGATTAAGTCCTGGCCGTCCCATTCTGTTCCTGTTCCTCAATTAATGTTTTGACCCTGCCTGACTACTATTCTCTGTAATAGCGGTGTGACTCACATTTCCCATACATTTCAAAGTAAAACTTTGACCGCCTGATGGCATTGAGCTCTGCTGCCAGCATAGTAAGGAGGTGTGTGGTAGTCCTTGTGCGCAGTTGCAAGGAAGGGTGGCCTGACCACACAGGGTTTGCGCAAAGGTAGAGGACCCACACGAGGTTGAAGAGGCAGAAGCAGTGTATTAACTTCTACATACAGAACAAGGATTGAAACAACTCGTGGGGACGGCAAGACTTGTACAGCAGACCCTTCTCCATCTCTCACCATAGTTTGCCAGTGCCCAGTCAGTGACATGTAATGACCCTGTCTATGCTTACTGGTCCAAGTATCTGTGTTGAAATGCACCCTGTCGCACACAGATTTTCTCAAGGAAGTGGTGATGTTGTGTGCGACATGCCGGTGTAGCGCGGGCATGCTTTTCTTGGAGAAGCAGTGGTGATTGGGCATCTGGTACTGGGGCACAGCGACAGACATAAGGTCTGTAAAATCCTGTGTGTCCACTACGCGTAAAGGCAGCATTTCGGTAGCCAACAGCTTACAGAGGGATAGAGTCAACCACTTAGCTTTGTCATGGGTCGCAGTAAGTGGCCTTTTATTTGACCACATCTGAGGGACAGAGATCTGGCTGCTGTCTGTAGACGGTGTTGAGTAGGGTGTCCCTGGAAAAATGCAGGTTTGTGAGAAAAGTGCAGGCGGAGACATGATGTTGGCTTCATCTTGCCTTCAGATCTGTTCATCTTGTATCATTTTTAAAAAACACAGCAAGCAAGGGTTACTCCAAGCGGAGTCTCCCTTTTTTTCCAAAAATTGGGCCCCACACAGACACCTTATCAGTGGCAGCACTTGTGCCCTAGTTGCAAACAGGATGTTTTGATTTGCATCAAGCACATTCCAAATCCACAAGCATTTACTCTCCCCAGGATGACACAGGGGTAGTAAATTCCTTCTGGATCCATGACTTGTTCATTTTGATGAACGTCAGTCTGTCCACATTGTCACTGGACAGACGCGTGCGCTTATCTGTCAGCACACACCCAGCAGCACTGAAGACACGTTCAGAGACAACGCTGGCAGCTGGACACGACAAAATCTTCGAGGCGTAACTGGAGAGCTCTTGACATTTTTCTAGATTTGAAGCACAAAAGGAGCAAGGCTCCATTTGCAAAGTCATTGCATCGATGTTCATTTGGAGATACTCCTGTATCATCCTCTCCATCCGTTGACTATGTGTCAGACTTGTTGTCTCTGGTGGCCTTGCAAAGGAGGGTCTAAAAAAATTATGAAAAGATTCCATAAAATTGCTGTTACCAGCACCAGATACGGTCCTACTGGTACGGGTAGACTGTTGAAGATGACGAGGCCGTCCCATGTTTGTCAAGTTACAACTGGGAGAATCACTCCCTTCACCTGCACGGTTGTTTGGTGGAAAAGCCGAGCTAAGATCGAGTAACAGCTTCTGCTGATACTCCTGCATACGTGCGTCCCTTTCTATGGGTGGAATTATGTCACAAAATTTGGACTTGTCCCGGGGATCTAATAGTGTGGCAAGCCAGTAGTCATCATCACTTCTAATTTTGACAATACGAGGGTCATGTTGGAGGTAGTGCAACAAGAAGGCACTCATGTGTCTTGCGCAGCCATGCGCACCAAGTCCACGCTGTGTTTGTGGCATAGAGGTGCTAACCGTTCTTTCTTCCTCTGTCATCTCCCCCCAACCTCTTTCAACTGAAATTTGACCAAGGTCCCCCTCATCTGCTGAGTCTTCCATGTCCATGGACAGTTCGTCCTCCATATCTTCATGTCCTCCTGCACCTTCCTCAACATCTCACCTGCTACCATGCGCCCTTGTTGATCCCTGTCCCCCATGGTCCCATGCCTGCCGCGTTGGTGATGATGAACGTCTGGACCTTGGTGATGTTGTTGTGTCTTGCGCATATGAATCCTCCTGTAGTTCCTCCCCTTCCTGTTGTCCCACCCCCTGACTACGAATAGTGTTTAGCGTGTGCTCCAGCATGTAAATGACTGTAATCGTCATGCTGATAATGGCATTGTCAGCGCTAAACATATTCGTCGCCATGTCGAAACTGTGCAGAAGGGTGCATAGGTCCTTGATCTGAGATCACTCCATCAGGGTGATCTGCCCCACTTCTGCATCTCGTTGGCCCAGGCTATACATCATGACGTATTGCACCAGGGCTCGCCGGTGCTGCCACAGTCGCTGTAACATGTGGAGAGTTGAATTCCAGCGTGTCGCCACATCGCATTTCAGGCGATGAACCGGCAGGCCGAAAGACTTCTGGAGCGATGCAAGTCGCTCAGGTGCGGCGGTTGAACGGCGGAAGTGAGCACTGCAGACAGTTTCCGTGCCCTGGTCAGAAGGCCATCTAGGCCGGGATAGTGTGTTAAAAATTGCTGGACAACAAGGTTAAACACGTGAGCCATACAAGGCACGTGTGTCACCTTGCCCAGGCGAAGGGCCGCACCCAGGTTTGCAGCATTGTCGCACACGGCCTTACCAGGCTGCAGGTTGAGTGGAGACAACCATTTATCAAAATCAGTCTCCAGAGCTGCCCACAACTCAGTCGCTGTGTGACTCCTATTTCAAAGACATGTCAAGCTAAAGACCGCCTGATGCCGTTGCGCTCTGCTACCAGCATAGTAATGAGGGGTGCGTGATTCCTTCTGCGCAGTGAGAACGCTGGTGGCCTGACCAGGCAGGCTTGGGGCGGAGGTGGAGGACCCAGATGAGGTGGAGGATGCAGAAGCAGTGGCGGAACTTGGACAGACAGAGGATTGACACACAAGTCGTGGGGACGGCAAGACTTGTGCAGCAGACCCTTCACCATCTATCACCATAGTTACCCAGTGGCCAGTCAGCGACATGTAACGTCCCTGTCCATGCTTACTGGTCCAAGTATCGGTGGTGAAATGCACCCGTTCACACACAGAGTTTCTCAAGGAAGCGGTGATGTTGTGTGCGACATGCTGGTGTAGCGCGGGCACACCTTTCTTAGAGAAGTAGTGGCGACTAGGCATCTGGTACTGGGGCACAGCGACAGACATAAGGTCTCTAAAATCCTGTGTGTCCACTAGGCGGAAAGGCAGCATTTCTGTAGTCAACAGCTTACAGAGGGATAGAGTCAACCTCTTCGCTTTGTCATGGGTCGCAGGAAGTGGCCTTTTATTTGACCACATCTGAGGGACAGAGATCTGGCTGCTGTGTGTAGACGGTGTTGAGTCGGGTGTCCCTGGAAAAATGCAGCTTTGTGAGGAAAGTGCAGGCGGAGACATGATGTTGCCTTCATCCAAAGTTGGTGCTATCGATGTCTGAGAGAGCTGTACACACTCACTTGTTTCCCCTTCCAAACCAACTGACGACCTACCAAGCAAACTGCCTGTTGCGGTTACAGTGGTGGAAGTTGTGGGTGGAAAAACAGGTGTGACAGCTGTCCCCACAGTCCTAGAAGATGACGAGCGCGCGGATGCACTGGAAGGGGCAGGCGGTGGATGGTTCGCTCCGCTAGGCCGCATTGCAGCACGGTGAGCTTCCCATCGGGCCATATGATATTTATTCATGTGACGATTCATGGAAGAAGTTGTCAAACTGCTGAGGTTTTGACCTCTACTAAGAGAACCATGACAAATTTTACAGATCACATAATTTGGGCGATCTTTTTCTATGTCAAAAAAGGACCTGGCTAGGCAAGGCTTAGAGGCCATGCGACCTGTTGATCCACCCCGAATAATGCTCAGAGGCAGAGTGGTGGCTGAGGATGCAGTTGTAGACGTGCTACCAGTGCTCCGACTGTGTCCAGGAAGGCGCCAGGTTACTTCGACGTCGGTTGCATCCTCCTCCACCGCCTCTGTTGACCTCCTCGAGTGTCTGACTGTGGGTTGACAGTAGGTGTGATCTAGAACTTAATCATCAATTGTTGTGTTTGCACTCCCCTACCCCTCAGACCGAGTTTCTTCTTGCCCTGACCGAATATTTAAGTTGTCATCCCAATCGGGTATCTGCGTCTCATCTTCATCAGTATGTTCCTCATTGCCTATAACCACAGTTGTTGGAAAGGCAGCATTTTGGTAGCCAACAGTTTGCATATGATGAAAGTCAACCTCCAAGCCATTTCATGCCCTTCTAAAAGCATGTAAAACACAGCGAGGGGACTCCAACTACAGTCTCCCTCGTTGCCACTAACTGGGCCACACACACCCCACTTGACTGGCATCGGTTGAGCCCCCTTTTGAAAAAGAAAAAGATGCTTTGCATGAAGCACTCTCAAAAATACGCGTGCCTTTCCCGTCCCCTGGCTGACCCAGGGGAAGAAAAGTCCTCTGAGAGCCATGACTTGTTCATCTTGGTTCTTTTAGAGACACAGCGAGGGGACTCCAACCACAGTCTCCCTCGTTGCCACTAACTGGGCCACACACACCCCACTTGACTGGCATCGGTTGAGCCCCCTTTTGAAAAAGAAAAAGATGCTTTGCATGAAGCACTCTCAAAAATACGCGTGCCTTTCCCGTCCCCTGGCTGACCCAGGGGAAGAAAAGTCCTCTGAGAGCCATGACTTGTTCATCTTGGTTCTTTTAGAGACACAGCGAGGGGACTCCAACCACAGTCTCCCTCGTTGCCACTAACTGGGCCACACACACCCCACTTGACTGGCATCGGTTGACCCCCCCTTTTGACAAAGAAAAAGATGCTTTGCATGAAGCACTCTCAAAAATACGCGTGCCTTTCCCGTCCCCTGGCTGACCCAGGGGAAGAAAAGTCCTCTGAGAGCCATGACTTGTTCATCTTGGTTCTTTTAGAGACACAGCGAGGGGACTCCAACCACAGTCTCCCTCGTTGCCACTAACTGGGCCACACACACCCCACTTGACTGGCATCGGTTGACCCCCCCTTTTGACAAAGAAAAAGATGCTTTTCATGAAGCACTCTCAAAAATACGCGTGCCTTTCCCGTCCCCTGGCTGACCCAGGGGAAGAAAAGTCCTCTGAGAGCCATGACTTGTTCATCTTGGTTCTTTTAGAGACACAGCGAGGGGACTCCAACCACAGTCTCCCTCGTTGCCACTAACTGGGCCACACACACCCCACTTGACTGGCATCGGTTGAGCCCCCTTTTGAAAAAGAAAAAGATGCTTTGCATGAAGCACTCTCAAAAATACGCGTGCCTTTCCCGTCCCCTGGCTGACCCAGGGGAAGAAAAGTCCTCTGAGAGCCATGACTTGTTCATCTTGGTTCTTTTAGAGACACAGCGAGGGGACTCCAACCACAGTCTCCCTCGTTGCCACTAACTGGGCCACACACACCCCACTTGACTGGCATCGGTTGACCCCCCCTTTTGACAAAGAAAAAGATGCTTTGCATGAAGCACTCTCAAAAATACGCGTGCCTTTCCCGTCCCCTGGCTGACCCAGGGGAAGAAAAGTCCTCTGAGAGCCATGACTTGTTCATCTTGGTTCTTTTAGAGACACAGCGAGGGGACTCCAACCACAGTCTCCCTCGTTGCCACTAACTGGGCCACACACACCCCACTTGACTGGCATCGGTTGACCCCCCCTTTTGACAAAGAAAAAGATGCTTTGCATGAAGCACTCTCAAAAATACGCGTGCCTTTCCCGTCCCCTGGCTGACCCAGGGGAAGAAAAGTCCTCTGAGAGCCATGACTTGTTCATCTTGGTTCTTTTAGAGACACAGCGAGGGGACTCCAACCACAGTCTCCCTCGTTGCCACTAACTGGGCCACACACACCCCACTTGACTGGCATCGGTTGAGCCCCCTTTTGAAAAAGAAAAAGATGCTTTGCATGAAGCACTCTCAAAAATACGCGTGCCTTTCCCGTCCCCTGGCTGACCCAGGGGAAGAAAAGTCCTCTGAGAGCCATGACTTGTTCATCTTGGTTCTTTTAGAGACACAGCGAGGGGACTCCAACCACAGTCTCCCTCGTTGCCACTAACTGGGCCACACACACCCCACTTGACTGGCATCGGTTGAGCCCCCTTTTGAAAAAGAAAAAGATGCTTTGCATGAAGCACTCTCAAAAATACGCGTGCCTTTCCCGTCCCCTGGCTGACCCAGGGGAAGAAAAGTCCTCTGAGAGCCATGACTTGTTCATCTTGGTTCTTTTAGAGACACAGCGAGGGGACTCCAACCACAGTCTCCCTCGTTGCCACTAACTGGGCCACACACACCCCACTTGACTGGCATCGGTTGAGCCCCCTTTTGAAAAAGAAAAAGATGCTTTGCATGAAGCACTCTCAAAAATACGCGTGCCTTTCCCGTCCCCTGGCTGACCCAGGGGAAGAAAAGTCCTCTGAGAGCCATGACTTGTTCATCTTGGTTCTTTTAGAGACACAGCGAGGGGACTCCAACCACAGTCTCCCTCGTTGCCACTAACTGGGCCACACACACCCCACTTGACTGGCATCGGTTGAGCCCCCCTTTTGACAAAGAAAAAGATGCTTTGCATGAAGCACTCTCAAAAATACGCGTGCCTTTCGCCTCCCCTGGCTGACCCAGGGGAAGAAAAGTCCTCTGAGAGCCAGGTCCACATTGTCAGTGGACAGACACGTGTGCTTATCTGCCAGCAGACCCCCAGCAGCACTGAAGACAGGTTCCGAGAGAACGCTGGCTGCAGGACACGACAAGATCCTCAAGGCGTACGTGGCGAGCTCAGGCAATTTATCCAGATTGGAAGCCTAAAATGAGCAGGGCTCAAGTTGCACAATAATGGAATCGATGTTTCTTTGCATATACTCATATATCTGTGTGTCTCCCTCTTTTTCCTTGTCCAGCTGTTTTGTTTTCACATGAGTATATGTCCTTGTCACTTTCCCATGTGTTTGTGTTATGTTGTGAGTTGTTTGTCACCTTTTGGACACCTTTCAGGGTGTTTTCTAGGTGTTTTACTGTGTTTGTGATTGCCTGCCATTGTTTCCTATGGGCTCGAGTTCGGTTCGTCGAACGTTCGACGAGCCGAACTCGAGCCAGACCCCCCGTTCGGCGAACCGCCTCGAGCCGAACCGGGACCGGTTCGCTCATCTCTATTAAGGAGGGCAAAAACGTCCAAATCGTATCATCGGTGTAGCGTCGGTCATTTCCATAATTTCGGAAGGACCGATGTTACGATGTTGTTTTTCGTTCCTGTGGCAGCACACATCGTTGTGTGTGAAGCCGCAGGAGCGAGGGACATCACCTTACCTGTGTCCTGCGGCTCACGCCGGCTATGCGGAAGGACGGAGGTGTGTCCTGCTCAGCTCCGCCCCTCCGCTTCTATTGGCCACCTGCCGTGTGACGTCGCTGACGCCGCACGACCCGCCCCCTTAATAAGGAGGCGGTTCGCCAGCCAGAGCGACGTCGCAGGGCAGGTGAGTGCATGTGAAGCTGCCGTAGCGATAATGTTCGCTACGGCAGCTATCACCATGATTTCGCAGCTGCGACGGGTCGGGGACTATCGTGCTTGGCATCGCAAGCATCGGCTTGCGATGTCATAGTGTGCAAAGTGCCCCTAAGTGTTTAATATTAACAAAAAAGTTATGATGCATTACCCTATAATGTTCGGCCTTGATGTGCCGTATATTGTCACACAATGTTTGGCTCTTAACTCATCGAGTGTCATGGCGGCATCAGACGCTGTTCAGACTACAGACTCTGACATTCTACACTATGCTTTCTCTGGGGCTTCTGAGTTGCACAGGCAAGCTGTGTACTCATTAGTGATCGGGCTAGCAGGAGTTCATTTCTGCAAACCACAGTTACTCCCCACCTTTTTAAGGCCTCTTTCCCACGTCTGTGTCTCCGGTACGTGTTCGGTCCTTTTCCTCACGTACCGGAGACACGGGCACACGTAGACCCATTAAAATAAATGGGTCTGCGCTCACTTGTGTGTTCTGCCATGGACCGTGTGTACATGTAGAGCATACGTGTGTCCGTGTGCTCCACACGTCAACATGTCCGTTTTTCTCCGGCATCACGGATGTCACACTTAACGCAAATGCACCACACGGAGGTGTTCGTGTGACACGTGCTGGAGAAAACACACGTGTTTGAGAAAATAAAAAAAAAACTTTACTCACCTTCTCCAGCCCTGCAGTCTCTGCCGCTGCTGTCACTTGCTTCCGACCCCCGCTCATTATCCTCATTGCATATTCACTTCACTGCGGCCGGAAGCAGCAGCAGCGGGGAGTCGGCAGGACCGGAGACCGAAGATCAGCATCATGGACAGCGAAGCCAAGGACAGGTGAGCAGAAAGTTCCCGTTCTCCGTGTTATCACGGATAACACACGGAGAACACACGTAGGCCATAAACACGGCTCACGGAGGGCAAAACGCACCTCTGACACGTCCGTGAAAAACGTGCATGGTTTTTCACGAACGTGTGAAAGAGGCCTAAGATGAAGGAACCTGTCTTTTCATGCCAACTATAGCTTTTTGCTTATCAGGTCCATCAGGTGTTGTGTTCCAGTAACTGGTGATTTTCTACATGTACTTGGTGTGCAGTGGGATTCCTCCTGTCGTCTGGTTATTTCCTGTCTGCTTGATAATTTCCTTCTTATCATTTGGTGTATAATAACTCTGTGTGAGCGTGCTTCATGATAGAGTTTTGATTTCCTCTGTTTGTCCTTATCTGCTTGTTCAAACACTCCTGTCTTAGTCCTCCCCAGAGGTAGGGGAGAAGGGGGTAATAGATCAGGGCTGGCCAGGAGCAGCGTGAGGAAGGCGACCCAGACATTGTCATCCATTAGATGTATCTCTGGGAGTGGGGACAGCTAGTGCCCCCAAGCCTGAGGGCCAGTCTAGGAGCCCCGATCCCCGTTACACCTCATGACATTTATATGTGATCTGGTTATGCCTCCTTTCATAGTCTGTGGGGTTGATAGAGAAAACCCAGTAGAGTGCTTAGATATCTCCTTTAGTTCCAAATTATTTGAATCAATGCTTCTTTTGAACAAAGGACATTGCACCCCTCTTCTGAATAACTTCTTGTTAAGCCTCATTCCCATGTCTGTATTTAAACACTTATTTGAGAAAAAGAGTACCAGTGTCATCAGTGCTTTCGATCAGTGTGCCATCCGTGTGTCTGTTTTTACCATCAGTTTATTATCAGTGTTTCATAGTTTCAGAGTTTTTTTTAAGGGTTTAAGGCAGACCCAAATCCATGGACTCCAGCCCATAGGCTAACATGTTGATCCAGAGTAAGGTAAAAATCCCATGGAGCAGACACTAAGCTGGATATTAGGGGAAAAAATTCCACCCATTTTTCAATAACCTTGGTTGCTGTTCTCTGAGCCCACTCTAGTTCAGCTATGTCCTTCTCATACACCGGAGACCAAAATTGTACACAATATTCTAAGTGTGGTCACAGTAGTGACTTGTATAGTGGTAAACAATGTTCTTCTCCTGAGCATCTATGCTTCTTTTAATGCATTCCATTATTTTTTTTAGCCTTGGCAGCAGCTGCCTGACACTGGTCAGTAAAGTTAAGTGTGCCGTCCACCCATACACCCAAGTCTTTTTTAGTGATAGTGTTACCCCTTGTTTTGCAAATAAAGTACATAGTTATACATTTTATATTCTTGGCCAAATTGCAGGACTTTACATTTATCCACATTGAACTTCAATTGCCATTTATCAGCCCAAGCTTCTGGTTTATATACAACCTTCTAAAACAGTAAATTATATTCCTCTGTATTGATTACCTTGCTAAGTTTAGTATCATCTGCAAATATTGAAATTCTACTCTGTATGCCCCTACAATATCAATAATAAATATATTAAAAAGAAGAGGGCCCAATACTGATCCCTGTGATATTCAATGGTTTACTGTAACCCAGTCTGAGTATGTTCTATTAATAACCATCCTTTTTTTCTTATAATTGAGCCAGTTCTTAATCCAGCTACACATATTTTCCCCTATTCCCATTATTCTCATTTAATGTACCAACCTTTTGTGTGGCACTGTGAAACTGTGTCGCCCCAGGGATCCTGCTTCTTTTCGGGGATGCCACAGGGCTTCTTCTATATGGCAACAGGCATGTACGTTTTTATTTATTAGTCGTGACGCCACTCAAGGTTTGCGGTCAGGGATATGGGTGACCGCCACTGCCAATTTAACGAGAGTCTGGGGCAGATGGAATCTGAAGTCGGATGGTGTGTCCTCCCGTGAGTCAGGCTGGCCCGAGGGGCTCGGGTGTGTAGAACAACAGGTCCCAGAATAATTCAGTCTCAGTTCAGAAAGTCTTTCAACTGATCTTTACTCACTTTTGCTGTTACGGTGAGGTAACCCGAGCGTTGCTGTGATTCACAAGGTAGAATCATGAGCTCCTTCAGGCCGGTCTGAGGGTAACCATTAACTCGCCTTCCTAGCACTCTTTTGTTTGGATAACCCCTGACATGAAGTACCGTGGGGTCTATCCAGGGAGTCGCTACTGCCTTTTCTCCCTTTTTGGACCGTTTGCCGGCAGCGTGGACCAGGTGAGATCGCTTCAAGCTCTATCCCCTTATGGGTCCCTGCGTTGCTGCTGAGGCTCGGACTCTGTTTGGTTGGTGAGGTACTTGTAGTTCCCCTCACCGACAGGTTTAGCAGATCAATAAATCGAAGTCTACTCTAGGGACCTGTACCCCGTGCATGCCTAGTCACCGGCAGTCCCCGTACTCGACTGACTCTCTCGGTGTCTTTCTGACTGACTGACTGGTAACCGTTCTCCCCCACTAATGGCTACTCCACGCGCAGTGTCTGACTAATGGCCACGCGTGTCTCCCCTAGCAACTCCCGCACCCACCACTACCAGACTGGCTCGCTCCACTTCTTTCCTGACAGCCTCTGCACTTTAACTTCCAGCCCCTCCGCTACACCCATTGATAAGAATTGAAAGCCAGTCCCCTCTAGTGACTGCCCAAGGGTCCCATCTAATGGTGTGGGGGAAACTGGTTGCTATGTGTCTGTGCGTACACACCTCTTTCCGGCCTTTAGAACTACCTGGAAGCACTATCCCAGCATGGATGCAGTACTCAGTGGTGCCTGACCAGGTCAGGGGCACCACACATTCACTACAGGAATGCATGATGTTAGACTGCCTGTTGATTATAGGAGATGCATTTTTTAAAGCAATATTCCTTCTGTTCTGCACCTGTCTTGGCTACAGGGCTGGGTTCCACTCCTTTCTCCTATAGTTGCTGCCCATAGCTGTGCTCCATGTTGGCTTTTCCAAGTTCTCGGCATGCGTCTATAAGATTAGCATCCCAGGATTTTTAAGGTCCTCTTAGACACTCTTGAGGTGTCAAAATATTCAGCCAATGTAGTGTTATGTTCAGTTGCCACGTGCCGTTGATTAGCCACCATCCAGGTCTTTCTGTTGTATCTTTGCTTGCAAACTGCTTCTGACACCTGTTATTAGAGTCTGTTCTCATTACACTGCAGACTGCTGTGGAGTCTACAACTTCATTTATTGCTTCTCAGATATCTTGATTTAACCATTTTTTGCTGTAGCATTACAAACTGCTAATTAGAGACTGTTCACATCATGCTGCAACAGCTGTTGCCGACTCCTGTGGTTTCTACAACTTATATCTAAGTTCTGCTTCAGATCTGCCACTCTCCTCATTAGCTGCTCTCCTGTGTTCTTATGCCCTCCTGATGTTGTGGCTTCCGGTGGGTTCTGTCTTTCTTGTTTGTTTGCCGTCCAGCATAGCCTGTTCCCCAAGGACCTGCTGTTCTATGTGACTTCCTGGCCACTGTGCAAACACACTGAATCCGAGTGTTTACTCCGACCTGTGTCCTTCTGAATCCACCCCACCAGCTGAACCCTAGAACCTGGTACGACCTGAATCTACGATACCCATCTACCAATTTTTTTGTGTTGCGCTGGACATATGATGTAAGAGTGGCTGCGGAGCTAAATAAAATGTTTGTTTTTTTTGTATTTAGCACCTAACTAGTTAGCTTTAGTTAAAGGGAACCTGACAGGTAAAAAAATACACTATTAACCTAAAGATGTGGGGTTCATCTGTAGGATAATAGCGTTCGGATCTACCCAATATCAGCACTGAGAGCCCCACTGTCCGGAGGAAATAAACTTTATTCCTCTTGGCAGCCACAGGCTTTCAGTCATTGGGTTGGCACCTGTGTGGGTCAGTCATCACCTAGTGCATAGTGAGCAGCAGCTGTAACCATGGCCCTAGCACTGACTGACAGCCAATTTAGCATTAGACCCGGCTGTCAGTTAGTATCCAGGGTGCAGCTACAGCTACCAATCAGTATGTATGCGGTGACCGAAGCTTTGCGCCGAAGCCACCCAAGTGACTGAGAGTCCAAGGATACAGGAGAAATAAATTCATTTCCTCCCAACAGTGGGGTTCATCCACAGGATAATAGTGTTCTGAACCTGTTCAGCGCCGTCACCAAGAGCCTCACTGCCAGGAGGAAATTAACTTTATTCCTCCCGGCTGCCTTGGGCGTTCAGTCATTGGGGTGGCACCTGTGTGGGTTAAGTCGTCACTCAGTGCATAATGAGCAGCAGCTGTAACCGCACCCCCGGCACTGACTGACAGCCTGTTTAGCATTAGACCCGGCTGTCAGTCAGTATCTAGGGCACAGTTAAAGCTACCGATCACTATGTATGTGGTGACCAAAGCTGCATCAGTGCCACCCCAGTGACTGAGAACCTGAAGCTCAGTGGAGGAATAAAGTTAATTTTCTCCCGGCAGTGGGGCTCTCAGTGATTCAGAATTCTATTATCCTTCAGATTAACTCCATATCTGCAGGTGAATAGCGTTTTGTTACCAGACAGGCTCCCTTTAAGTCCAAGTGGGTGTCAGTAGATACATTTTTATTACGGCTGTGTACTTTTTCTCTCTTGACATATCCTGTGCATATGTTGTCATTGTCTGAGATGTTATATGAGTAGCCTCTGAACACAGAATTCCTCTATAAAAAGAAATGATTTTCTGAATACCAGACACATTAAACTTTTGAAAAAAATTAAAATAATAATAATAATAGCAATAACAATAATTATTATTATTAATAATAATAATACTTATTAAAAATTAAATTAATAAATAAATACATCTGATGGTAAATATACAGTTAGGTCCAGAAATATTTGGACAGTGACACAAGTTTTGTTATTTTAGCTGTTTACAAAAACATGTTCAGAAATACAATTATATATATATAATATGGGCTGAAAGTGCACACTCCCAGCTGCAATATGAGAGTTTTCACATCCAAATCGGAGAAAGGGTTTAGGAATCATAGCTCTGTAATGCATAGCCTCCTCTTTTTCAAGGGACCAAAAGTAATTGGACAAGGGACTCTAAGGGCTGCAATTAACTCTGAAGGCGTCTCCCTCGTTAACCTGTAATCAATGAAGTAGTTAAAAGGTCTGGGGTTGATTACAGGTGTGTGGTTTTGCATTTGGAAGCTGTTGCTGTGACCAGACAACATGCGGTCTAAGGAACTCTCAATTGAGGTGAAGCAGAACATCCTGAGGCTGAAAAAAAAGAAAAAATCCATCAGAGAGATAGCAGACATGCTTGGAGTAGCAAAATCAACAGTCGGGTACATTCTGAGAAAAAAGGAATTGACTGGTGAGCTTGGGAACTCAAAAAGGCCTGGGCGTCCACGGATGACAACAGTGGTGGATGATCGCCGCATACTTTCTTTGGTGAAGAAGAACCCGTTCACAACATCAACTGAAGTCCAGAACACTCTCAGTGAAGTAGGTGTATCTGTCTCTAAGTCAACAGTAAAGAGAAGACTCCATGAAAGTAAATACAAAGGGTTCACATCTAGATGCAAACCATTCATCAATTCCAAAAATAGACAGGCCAGAGTTAAATTTGCTGAAAAACACCTCATGAAGCCAGCTCAGTTCTGGAAAAGTATTCTATGGACAGATGAGACAAAGATCAACCTGTACCAGAATGATGGGAAGAAAAAAGTATGGAGAAGAAAGGGAACGGCACATGATCCAAGGCACACCACATCCTCTGTAAAACATGGTGGAGGCAACGTGATGGCATGGGCATGCATGGCTTTCAATGGCACTGGGTCACTTGTGTTTATTGATGACATAACAGCAGACAAGAGTAGCCGGATGAATTCTGAAGTGTACCGGGATATACTTTCAGCCCAGATTCAGCCAAATGCCGCAACGTTGATCGGACGGCGCTTCATAGTACAGATGGACAATGACCCCAAGCATACAGCCAAAGCTACCCAGGAGTTCATGAGTGCAAAAAAGTGGAACATTCTGCAATGGCCAAGTCAATCACCAGATCTTAACCCAATTGAGCATTCATTTCACTTGCTCAAATCCAGACTTAAGACGGAAAGACCCACAAACAAGCAAGACCTGAAGGCTGCGGCTGTAAAGGCCTGGCAAAGCATTAAGAAGGAGGAAACCCAGCGTTTGGTGATGTCCATGGGTTCCAGACTTAAGGCAGTGATTGCCTCCAAAGGATTCGCATCAAAATATTGAAAATAAAAATATTTTGTTTGGGTTTGGTTTATTTGTCCAATTACTTTTGACCTCCTAAAATGTGGAGTGTTTGTAAAGAAATGTGTACAATTCCTACAATTTCTATCAGATATTTTTGTTCAAACCTTCAAATTAAACATTACAATCTGCACTTGAATTCTGTTGTAGAGGTTTCATTTCAAATCCAATGTGGTGGCATGCAGAGCCCAACTCGCGAAAATTGTGTCACTGTCCAAATATTTCTGGACCTAACTGTACTTGTTGACTAATACCAACACAAAATGAAGACAAAGATAATTATTCTTTTTTTCTTTTTTCTAAATTAATTTTAAAATAAAAAAATTAAAAAAAATTGTGAAAGAAAATTAAACAAGTGTGCTGTCTAGGTAAATAAATTATTAAGGGACAGAAATCAATTAAATGGGATAGCACTGTTTGATTACCTCAATGTGATGAAGAAGTTTTTGTTGCATTTTTTTGGAAGGGTTGGGGGGGGGTAAAAACTATCAATATAAATACATATGTAATCCAATGTGTTAAACTGCAGCTCACAACTTGATTTTTCTGTTCATAACAAAATATAATATTGGGCGCCGTTAAAATTTATTGTGTGTATATTGCTGACAATACGCATATATATCACTATAACAATACGCAATATTGCATGCAAAGCAGATAATTACACTTATAAATTGCTGGTGATGGGAGGCACTGCCTAGAGCTTCTTGGCATGCAAAGTAAAAATGAACATGGTAATATTCTCTATATTTTCTTCTCTGGAGTGAATTTATTTTATTTATAAAATGTTGTACCCAGAAGAAATAAAATTGAGATTACTCGAGATGTGAAATATTTTCTGGGGAAAAGTCCCATAGCGCCTTAGATGAGAACTTAAGCAGCAGAGATTGTATTTACTTTTTATATAATTAACAGGTATTAATAAAAGAATCATTATTATTATTTTTTTTAATGGAGGATTTAAAGTGAAAACAAAAAGTGTGTTTTTCTACAAGCAAAAAGTATATTTAAATCACCAAAAAAAAGAGGATTAAAACTAGGTCAAACTCAGACAAGAGAATTTAGTCAATTGAAGGTTGTGTATCATCAGTAATCCATATCTTATAAAATTAGGAATTTATTAAAGGGAATTTTTCAGCAGGTTTTTGTTAGGTAATTTGAGAACAGTTAATAAAGCAGGAGGCGAAGGGGTTAAATCGGCGCTGCCATGTAGAGTAAAGAAGGATGATTAGAATGATAATTTTATTGCGTTATGCATTTCGGAGTCTTGCTCCTTCTTCAGGACAAAATGTACATCAGTGATTTTGGTCCTGAAGAAGGAGCAAGACTCTGAAATGCGTAGAACAATAAGATCATGATACTACCGTTCCTGGATCCTTCTTTACTATACATCACAGCGCAGATTTGACCCCTTCTACACCTACTTTATCCATTTGCAGCAGCCATTGCACAATTATATACCTTTCATAAAAGTTGTAACGTGTACAACTACCCCAGGTGAGCAATTCCCTGTACTTTCTATCCCTTTCCACCAGGATAAAATTCTATATTGCGCCTTTTTGTCTCTCCAACATCTACTACTAATTTGAAAGTAGTTTGATGTAGGGGCAAATACCTTGATTCCAGTGATACATCATTCCCTGTTCTGCTTCTTGCAATTTCAATAAATTCAGTGTTTTATCAGCAGTAGGTCATCACAACGGGACTAGATGTCTCATGCCATGTAGTCCTTCACTTCTTTGTAGCCCTGCCCCAGATGTGATTGGCAGCTTTATGCCTATGCACAGTATACACAAAAATCTGCCAATCAGGTTGCTATTGGGGTTATACAAAGCTCAGCATTCATAGAACAGCAAGATCTGCAGCAAACTGGCATGTATCACATCACTGGAATTAGTCTGTTTCCCTACCGTTCTGCTCTCAGATTATATATCAAAATCCTGGTGAAAGATTCCTTTAAAAAAATACAGTTGTGGTCAAATGTTTACATACCCCGGCAGATGTTTTTGCTTTCTTAGCCTTTTTTCAGAGAATATGAATGGTAACACAAAAACTTTTTACCATTAATGGTTAGTGGTTGGGTGAAGCCATTTATTGTCAAACTACTGTGTTTTCTCTTTTTAATTCATAATCACAACCAAAATCATTCAAATGACCCTGATGAAAAGTTCACATCCCCCAGTTTTTAACACCATGTATTACCCCCTCTAAAAACAATGACAGCTTGAAGTCTTTTGTGGTAGTTGTAGATGAGGCTTTTTAAAAGCCTCCAGTTCCTGTAATATCCTGGGCTTTCTAGCGTGAACTGTGCCCTTGAGTAGAGATGAGCGAGCCTCTGAAGGCTCGAGTTCGGTTCGTCGAACGGAGGGCTGGTTCGGCGAACGTTCAACAAACCGTTCAACGAACCTCTCGAACCCCATTGAAACCAATGGCAGGCAAACACAAACACATAAAAACACATTATAAATGTACACATATAGTTAATAAACATTGCCATTACACTTACAGGTCCCCGCGTCCTGCACTCTGTCTCCCGCCACTTTTCCTTCCGATAATCGCTGCATCCTCCCGGTAACTAGCACTGATAATAGGACCTTCCGTGACGTCAAAAAAGCATGTGACCAGTCACGTGTCTATTATCTCATTGGCTACAGACTGGTCATATGGCTAGACGTCATGCTAGGTCCTGTCATTGCATGTCACCGGTACGTGAGCGTGTGTGTTTCTTTACTTTCACTTTCAGTTTATTCATGGAAGGTGTCTCGGGGAGACGCTTGTCATGATTAACCACTTTATTACCTCGATTGCCACCGCACCAGGGCAATTCGGGATGAGCTGGGTAGAGTCCCGGGACTGCCGCATCTAATGGATTTTGTATCACACAGGTAGAAGAAAAGACCGGGTTTATGCCGCGCTGAAAACCACTGATGCGTGTAAATTAAAAGATTTCCTTTTTATTGGATAGTTCCTACGCGTTTCAGAGACATCCGTCTCCTTCCTCAGGAAAAGAAAAAGGATTTCTTTTCCTGAGGAAGGAGACGGATGTCTCTGAAACGCGTAGGAACTATCCAATAAAAAGGGAATCTTTTAATTTACACGCATCAGTGGTTTTCAGCGCGGCATAAACCCGGTCTTTTCTTCTACCTGTGTGATACAAAATTCCTCTCCCGGGGCTGCAGCTAAACCACCAGGCACTCACAGGCTATCATAAGGGGTTGTGACTGGCACAACCTCACCAGGTGAGTGCTTCTTTGTCTTGTTTGTCCACCCTCATACCGGGTAAGACCCTATTGCGCTTTTTTCCCCTTTACAGTTTTACAAGGCATCTAATGGATGTGGCATTTCCAGGCGGCTGCTGGGTGATGTTGTTGGGGTGGTGGGCTCCCGATAACGTGGTGCTCTCCATCTTGACAATACCAGCCTCCAGCCTTGTGGCTTTATCTTGACTGGTATCAAATATGGGGGAAGCGCATTTTTTTTGTTTTTTTATTATTTATTTATTTTACTGCACGATATAGACCCGCCCGCCGGCGGCTGTGGATGGTTGCAGTGAGACAGCTCTCACTCATCGTGGGGGCGTGTCTGACTGCAACCAATCATGGGCACCCGTGTACGGGGAAAGCACAGAATACCTGATTAAATAATGAAGCGGAAGACATTTTCAAAAGAGGAAAAGACGCCGCAGATTTCTGACAGTCGTGCAGCGAGGCGCCCATGATCGGTGAGTAGGAAAGGGAGAGGGATTGTGCTGGGGATGCAGGACGCATGCAGATAGCAACGTGTGCACATAGACACTGTGAAAAGCCACGCTTTTGGTGATCAAACCGTTCTCGAACGTAACTCGAACTGTCGAACTTTTAGCAAAAAGCTCGAGTTTGACGAACCACTCAAACACCCCCCAAAATCACTCGAACATTAAATTGGCGAACCTCGAACATTGCTCAACTCTACCCTTGAGTTCTCCCCAGAGTGGCTCAATGATATTGAGGTCAGGAGACAGATAGCCACTCCAGAACCTTCAATTTGTTCTGCTCTAGCTAATGACAGGTCGACTGGGCCTTGTGTTTTGGATTATTATTGTGGCGTGCCTGAGGCTTCAGTCGCCACATGGTACTGCACCTCGGCTGAGGTGAGGTATTCATCCCGGGTACGGAGGAAGTTATTGCCGGTAACCACCACAATCTATGCAACACACAATCAGATGCCCTCCCACTGGAACTGGGTTAGGGTAGGGTACTGGGGGTGGCAATCATGAGGTATGGGACCTCCTGCCCACTAATTCAGCAACCCGGGGGTGTAGCATAATCAAGGGGGAGTGAGGCCACACACACAAACATGCGGAAGGGAAAGGAAAGCGACCGTGAAAGGATACGAATTGGAAGAGCTCTCAGAAAAGCCAAGGACCCGTGGTCTGCAGCTGAAGCGCTCGACCCGGATTCCCAGATAGAAAGGGGGATCCCAGGGCTCACGGGAAGTGCGACAGGCACCCGTGACCCGTTCCACTAATTAGACGCTGGTGTGGAGTTACTACCACATGTAAGGACACACAGAAAGAAGCACTAGCCTTGGCCTACAAACTATCCGGGATCGGCTGGAGCCCATGACAGTGGAGCTGCGCACTCCAGAGGAGGTGATACTTCAGTGAGTAAAGAACTTTGACTGCAACCTCTGTGTTGTCCAATCCTTCCCGTACCCTACTCTCGCCTTAGCTGCACAGCAGCAGGAAATTACAACCCCCATCATCTCTGGGGCCTGAGCTCTTCCTGTGGAGAGCTGCACCAACTGAGCTGTTTTACCATCTCCCCCAGAGGATACCTCCCACAGTGGCAGCTTCTATATTAGCCGCAGACCACAGGTGGCGTCACAAATACAAACTCTTCTGCCCTATAAATATTCCCTTCATCCATCTTTATTGACACTGCCGGGGTCACGGAATGGGGCCTGGCCGCTGTGACATCCCACCCCCTACACCGGCCCTGTGACGAGTAACCCCCCCAGATCCCCGTGGGCACATCATTGTCATGTTGGAACATCCAAGTACGTCCCATGCGCAGCTTCCAGGCTAATGACTGCAAATTTGCCTCCAGTATTTGCTGATAACGTGCTGCATTCATCTTTCCTTCAGCTTTGACCAAGTTTCCTGTGTAGCTCACACTTTGTAGCTCACACATCCCCACATCATCAGAGATCCACCTCCATGCTTTACAGTAGGAATGGTGTTCCTTTCATCATAGGCCTTTTTGACACCTATCCAAATGTAACGTTTATGGTTGTGGCCAAAAAGTGCAATTTTGGTGTCATCACTCCAGATTACCATGTTCCAGAAGTTTGGAGGATTGTCTCTGTGCTGTTTGGAATATTGTTGGTGAGATACTTTGTGGCATTTGCACTGTAATGGCTTTCTTCTGGCAACTAAACCATGCAACCCATTTTTCTTCAAGTGCCTCCTTATTGTGCATCTTGAAACAGCCACACCGCTAGTTTTCAGTGAGTCCTGTATTTCAGCTGATGTTATTTGTGGGTTTTTCTTTGCATCCCCGAACAATTTTCCTGGCAGTTTTGGCCAAATGTTTTGTTGGTCTACCTGATCGTGGTTTGGTTTTTACAAAACTCCTGATTTTCGATTTGTTAATCACAGTTTGAACACTGCTAACTGGCATCATCAATTCCATGGATATCTTTTTGTATCCGTTTCCTGTTTTATACAGTTCAACTATCTTTTCCTGTAGATCCATCGACAATTCTTTTGCTTTCCCCATGACTCACAATCCAGAAACATCAATGGCTGGATGAGAGATGCAAGAGTCTGTCTGGATCCCAGAAACTCACTCAGCTTTTATGCACACACACTGATTACAAGCAAACAGGTCACAGGTGAGGATGTTACCTTTATTAGCCATTCAAACCCATTTGTGTCAACTTCTGTGCATGTTATCAGGCCAAAATCACCAGGGTTTGTGAACTTTTGATCAGGGACATTTGGATGTTTTTGGTTGTTATTATAATTTAAAAAAGACACAGAGAAAACACAGTAGTTTGACAATAATTGGCTTCACCCAACCAATAACCATGAGGGGAAAAATGTCTTTGTATTATCATTCATATTCTCTGTAAAAAAGGCCAAGAAAACAAAAAAATTGCCGGGGTATGTAAACTTTTGAGCACAACTGTATATTTCCTTTGCAAATATTTCTTATTGTCACAGTCCATGTAAAATCTTGAACATTTCAGCCTTCTCATAGGCTACTTTAAAAACCTCACATTTTTGATGTTTCATTTTTCTGTAGCTCAAATTTTGGTTTTACTGTGTAGACTTTGACAGGATCAGCAAAGTCATCTTATCATCAAAAGACAATGAGAGTATTCAAAGGAAATTTTGGTTACTTTTTTAAGTTTTAGATTGTTTTCTATATTTTAAAAATCTACTATACTATTGAGATCATCTCATGTCCATCATATGCTGGATTATGAACAGTAACACCTGTATTTGAAAGCTCGAGGCAAAATATACAGGATCTGTGATTGACATTAACTAATGCAGAAATCTAACCTCCTTCTTCTCTCTGTTCAGTGACCTCTGCACAGGTCATAGAGAATGCCCACAACCCTCTCCACTGTCTATTTAGATACTGTGAAGTACATCTCTGAACTGCCTGAAATGATGTACAACAACTCAATCAAAATGTCTGCCCTTGTTACTATGGACAGAAAATAGAATAAAAATATCTACAATTTAAAGAAAAAAGCAATTAGAAAGAAGAATGCAATTTATTATCTAGCTTTAATTAATTAAAAAAAATACAAGTGACACATTTCATTTAATGATAGATGGCAGCTGTATTGTACTGCTCTAGGTCTAAATAAGGCAGGATAGGAATACTATACAATGTCCATGTATGCAGTTTTCCTGGATTTACACCAATCCTATTCACATGCCTTAAAGGTCTAAAAATGTTGCTACAAATCTTGATTTAGATTTTACACTTTGTAATGTAGAGATTAAAATTTGTGGTTACATTTGGGCACAACTCTTGTCTTGAGTGTGATCTCGGGAGGATCTGGGATCAGAAGGTCATAGTGTCTTGTTGATTAGTGCCCACTCATCATTTACCCTGAGTTGGAGCATATTTAACTCTATTCGGTACTGAAGGGGTTAAGGTCCATTTCTATCCTGCAGTGATCTAACAGGTAGTTGTGATATCAGCTGTGGACACTCCCTTCTGCTATAAATATCCGCTCCTCCCTATACAAGCTATAGCGCATGTCTATTCTGGTCACTTTGAAGGAGCTGGTCTCTAAAAAAAGCTGAGATATTCCTTTTGGAGATGTTGTGGAGTGTTATTTGTTGTGTCTTTCCCTACTTGTTTGTCTCACCTTCCTCATGTGGTCTTCTTGCAGTGGCAAGACTAAGATCTTGCTGGCCTTCACTAGTCAAGGTGATTTCAGGGCCACTGAGGGCCTAGGCACGTGATGGTGCACGAGGGTAAGGACTCGTTTGAGGAGTTTAGGGAGTGCAGGGAGCATCCTCCGGTGAGTGTTAGGAGGTGATTATGCTCCCTATCCCTTGTGCCAGAGCCTTCTGTTGTATTGCTACCCTAGTGTTCCCTTTATATTACGCCACTCGTTTGGAGTCCTCCTATACCTAACTCTCGACTCTGCTCTATCCTTCCAGCCACACATCCAAGCCCTCCTCACCTCCTGCCGACTACAACTCAAAAATAGCTCCCGGATTCATGCATTTCTTAACAAGAATAAACAAAAACACTACTGCTTGCCCTCATCATCTCCCGCTTCAACTACTGCAACGTCCTGCTCTGTGGCCTCCCTTCCAACACTCTTGCGCCCTTCCAATCCTAAACTCTGTGGCCCGATTAATCCACCTATCCCCTTACTATTCCCTGGCCTTGCCACTTTGACAATCTCTTCAATGGCTTCCCATTGCCCAAAGACTCCAGTTCAAAACACTAAACATGACATGCAAAGCCATCCACAACCTCCATACATCTGTGACCTAATCTCCTGGTACCTACCTGCACGCAACATCAGATTCACACATCCTCCTTCTCTACTCCTTTCTTATGTCCTCATCCCACAATCGCATACAAGACTTCTCCCGTGCCTCCCCCATACTCTGGAACGCTCTACCCCAGCATATCAGACTCTCTCCTACCGTGGAAAGCTTCAAAAGGAACCTGAAGACCCATCTCTTCCAACAAGCCTAAAACCTTCAGTAACCCTCGGCCCACCATAGCGTCGGACAACCAGCTCTCCCCTCACCTACTGTACCCTCACCTATCCTTGTAGACTGTGAGCCCTCGCGGGCAGTGTCCTCTCAGCTCCTGTACCAGTATGTTTTTGTAATGTGCGTGATTGTTGTACTTGTTTTTTTATGTAGTCTTGTTTCCCTTGTAAAGCTCCATGGAATAAGTAGCACAATAATAATAAGAATAATAAATAAATATATAATGAATACCCGGCGTTACACCTGCAATCACATTGTGACAACTCCATAGCAAACCCCGCAGATAGCACATATCTTTGCATGTGGATTATCCTCTTTAGTCTGTATGCTTTATAAAAGTCTAAAGTTTTTACATGGCGGTGCGAAGAATTGTAAGAGAATACTTGTGATTTCGAGGATGAGGCTTAATTAAATTTCTACTTGTAAGTAGAGTTGAGCGCGGTTCGCGGTTCGAGGTTCTCCAGTTCTAGGCTCGAGTGATTTTGGGGGCTGTTCGAGATCGAACTAGAACTCGAGCTTTTTGCAAAAGCTCGATAGTTCTAGATACGTTCGAGAATGGTTCTAGCAGCAAAAAGCAGGGCTTTTTACAGCTACAGTGTGCAGGAGCCATCGCTGGCAGCCTGCCAGAAGCTGGTAACCAAGATAAACATTGGGTATCCAAGCAAAGCGCTTTGGTTAGTAACCCGATGTTTATCTTAGTTACGTCCAGGAAGCCCACACTTCCCCGCTCAGCTCGCTCCGCCCCCTCCTGCCCGCGGCATGTACACACACACACACACACACACACACACACACCCCGCTCGGCTTACCTGCGGTGATGAAGTCCCGCCATCCCGACCTCAGCGCTGTCACTGTCCTCCATGGCCGCCGCTTGTCACATCACCTCTCACTTCCGACCCGAGACTGACCAGCGGTGACGTCACGGGCCTCTCGCGATACTTGGTGTGAAGGCGCCGGTCATTGAACTCAGTGACAGGTGATGTCGGCAGTGCAGGAGATCAGCGCAGGTAATGTACCTCGCTGACAGCAGCACTTGTCATCCCCTGCAGTGACCTGGGCTGACCCATTGATGTTAGCTCAGGTCACTGCATTGCTCTCCCAGCCAATGGGGAACATTCTGCTCTTCATTGACTGGGACAGTGTGGATCGTCATGGCAACCCCTTGGATTACACCAGACCTGGATTTGTTTTTCATTCTAATAAATTGGTTATGTGTTTGTCGTCTATTTTTTTTTATTACTGACTGGGTTGGTGATGTCGGGTATCTGATAGACGCCTGACCTCACCAACCCCAGGGCTTGATGCCAGGTGACATTACACATCTGGTATTAACCCCATATATTACCCCGTCTGCCACTGCACCAGGGCGCGGGATGAGCTGGGGCGAAGCACCAGGATTGGCGCATCTAATGGATGCACCACTTCTGGGGCGGCTGCGGCCTGCTATTTTTAGGCTGGGGAGAGTCCAATAACCATGGACCTCCCTAGTCTGAGAATATCAGGCCCCAGCTGTCTGCTTTACCTTGGCTGGTGATCCAATTTTGGGGGACCCCTACGTGTTTTTTTTTTTAATTATTTATTTAATTTAAAATAACAGCGTGGGGTGCCCTCAGCTGCAGCCGTCTGCTTTACCCTAGCTGGCTACAAAACTAGGGGGAACCCTACGTCATTTTTTTTTTTCATTTTTTTGGCTAAATACAAAGCTAAGCACCCCTTAGTGCCACATGAAAGGCACCAAAGGGTGCTCCACTTTTTCTCCACTTTTTCTCCACTTTCTCTACATTTTTTCTCCATTTTTTCTCCACTTTTTCTCCACTTTTTCTCCACTTTTTCTCCATTTTTTTCTCCACTTTTCTCCACTTTTTCTCCACTTTTTCTCCACTTTTTCTCCACTTTTTCTACATTTTTTCTCCACTTTTTCTACATTTTTTCTCCACTTTTTCTCCATTTTTTTCTCCACTTTTTCTCCACTTTTTCTCCACTTTTTCTCCACTTTTTCTCCATTTTTTTCTCCACTTTTTCTCCACTTTTTCTCCACTTTTTCTCCACTTTTTCTCCACTTATTCTCCACTTTTTCTCCACTTTTTCTCCACTTTTTCTCCATTTTTTCTACATTTTTTCTCCACTTTTTCTCCACTTTTTCTCCATTTTTTTCTCCACTTTTTCTCCACTTTTTCTCCACTTTTTCTCCACTTATTCTCCACTTTTTCTCCACTTTTTCTCCACTTTTTCTCCACTTTTTTCTCCACTTTTTTCTCCACTTTTTCTCCACTTTTTCTCCACTTTTTCTCCATTTTTTTCTCCACTTTTTCTCCACTTTTTCTCCACTTTTTCTCCACTTTTTCTCCATTTTTTTCTCCACTTTTTCTCCACTTTTTCTCCACTTTTTCTCCACTTTTTCTCCACTTTTTCTCCACTTATTCTCCACTTTTTACGTTTTACGTTTTACGTTACGTTTTACAAACGTCATTTGTAACTTGTTTTGGACAAAAACATATATGCTTATGAAAATTTTTTTTTTCTTAATACGGACCAATAAAGAGTGATTTTGCATTACTATCCGTTGTGACTTACTGACTTAGTCTGGGAGATTTAGAGTGCCGAGGTTACTCACTAATTTTATCTATTATTACCTCTGAGCACCTATATACCAGTGAGCAGAGCTTCCTCTACAGTAGTTCTCCTGATTAGGCATGCCCTTACCTCATGAGCAGGGCATTGCAGATTTGGTAGCAACCATTACGACATGGATTCTGCTGCTGTGGACCCGAGAAGAGTGAGTGCAGATTCATTGCACCCACACTCCTCACATGAAGGGTCCGCACTCCTAGAAAATGGGGGATACGTTCCCTGAGTGTCTCCCCCCCATATTCTAGACGGGCCAGAGTCGTCGTGGGACCCCTTTATTTTTTTTCTTACAATAAATTGGTGAAAGAGGAAATGTTTTGGGGACTGTTTTTTCAAATAAATTTCTTTTGTCGATTTTTTTTTGTTAGTACTGACAGTTTATGATGTTGAGTATCTAATAGACGCCATGACATCACAAACTGCTTGGCTTGATCTCAGGTTACTTTACAGCTAGTATCAACCCGATTTATTACCCCGTTTGCCACTGCACCAGGGCACGGGATGAGCTGGGGTGAAGCGCCAGGATTGGCGCATCTAGTGGATGCGCCACGTCTGGGGTGCCTGCGGCCTGCTATTTTTAGACTGTGAAGGCCCAATAACTATGGACCTTCCCACCCTGAGAATACCAGACCACAGCTGTCCGCTTTACCTTGGCTGGTGATCCAATTTGGGGGGGACCCTACTTTTATTGTGTAATTATTAATATTTATAAAATAATTATAAAAAAGAGCCTGAGGGGACCTCCACATTGGATCCCCAACCACGGTAAAGCTGTCAGCTGTGGTTTTCAGGCTACAGCCGTCTGCTTTACCCTAGCTGGCTATCAAAAATGGGGGGACCCAACGTCATTTTTTTTTTAACTATTTTTTAAATAGAAAAAATTAATGGGCTTCCCTGTATTTTGATTGCCAACCAAGGTAACGGCAGGCAGATGGGGGTGGCAACCCATAGCTGTCTGCTTTATCTGCGCTGAGAATCAAAAATACCGCGGAGCGCTACGTCATTTTTTTAAAGATTTATTTTTACAGCACTGTGATGTCCAGCAATCAAAATACAGGGAAGCCCATTTTATTTTTAGTTATTTAAATAAATAATTAAAAAAAATATATATGGGCTCCCGCTGCATTTTTTGTATTGCTAGCTAAGGGTAATCCAAGCAGCTACTGGCTGCTAACCCCCACTGCTTGGTGTTACCTTCACTGGCAATGGAAAATCCAGGGAAGCATTTTTTATTTTTTTTGCCAAAAAACTACAAAAAAAGGACGTGAGCTTCGCCATATTTTTGTATGCTAGCCAGGTATAGCAGGCAGGTGCTGGAAGAGTTGGATACAGCGCCAGAAGATGGCGCTTCTATGAAAATGCCATTTTCTAAGGCGGCTGCAGACTGCAATTCGCAGCAGTGGGGCCCAGAAAGCTCAGGCCAACCTGTGCTGCGGATTCCAATCCCCAGCTGCCTAGTTGTACCTGGCTGGACACAAAAATGGGGCGAAGCCTACGTCATTTGTTTTCTAATTATTTCATGAAATTCATGAAATAATAAAAAAAGGGCTTCCCTTTATTTTTGGTTCCCAGCCGGGTACAAATAGGCAACTGGGGGTTGGAGGCAGCCCGTGGCTGCCTGCTGTACCTGGCTAGCATACAAAAATATGGCGAAGCCCACGTAATTTTTTTGGTGGGCAAAAAAATTCTGCATACAGTCCTGGATGGAGTATGCTGAGCCTTGTAGTTCTGCAACTGCTGTCTGCTCTTCTCCATACAGACAGACAGCAGCTGCAGAACTACAAGGCTCAGCATACTCCATCCAGGACTGTATGCAGAAGTTTTTTGCCCCCTGAAAAAATTATGTGGGCTTCGCCATATTTTTGTATGCTAGGCAGGTACGGCTGCCCCCAACCCCCAGTTGCCTATTTTTACCCGGCTGGGAACCAAAAATATAGGGAAGCCCGTTTTTTTTTGTATTATTTCACTTATTTCATGAAATAATTAAAAAACAAATGACGTGGGCTTCGCCCCATTTTTGTGTCCAGCCGGGTACAACTAGGCAGCTGGGGATTGGAATCCGCAGCACATGTTAGCCCGAGGTTTCTGGGCGCCTCTGCTGCGGATTTCAGTCCGCAGCCGTCCCAGAAAATGGCGCTCTCATAGAAGCGCCATCATCTGGCGCTGTATCCAACTCTTCCAACAGCCCTGGAGCCGGGTGGCTTGTTGGGTAATCATGAGTTAATACTGGCTTTTTTTTACTAGCCAGTATTAAGCCAGAGATTCTTAATGTCAGGCACGTTTGACCCGGCCATTAAGAATCTCCAATAAAGGGTTAAAAAAAACACCACACAGAGAAAAAATACTTTAATAGAAATAAATACACAGACACATTAGAGACTCCATCTTTATTACCCCCTGTCAGCCCTCCACGATCCTGCTCTTCTGTCTTCTTTCTTTCTAGTGTAGTAGTAGTGACGATTGTAGTGAGGATGAGGTTCCCCAGCCCATCATGGGCTGGGGCATCTCATCCTCACTACAATCCTCACTAGTGTAGTAGTAGTGACGATTGTAGTGAGGATGAGGTTCCCCAGCCCATCATGGGCTGAAGCATCTCATCCTCACTACAATCCTCACTAGTGTAGTAGTAGTGACGATTGTAGTGAGGAGGATGAGGTTCACCAGCTCATCACTTGGGGCTGGGGAACCTCATCCTCACTACAATCCTCACTACAATCGGGAAGCAGCGTGCAGCCTTCACTCCGTGAGTGATCAGTGCTGGCTGTCAGCGGTAACAGCGGTAACGCTGACAGACGCATTACCATAGCAACGGTGCTCTCGGAGCCGCGGTTAGCGGTGATGTCACCGCTAAATGCGTTGCTATGGCAACGGTGATCTCCGTTAATGACCGGCTGTGTCAGCCGGTCCCTAACGGAACGGGGAGTCGACCGTGTGCTAGAGCATGTCGCCGGTACACGGCGATACACATATGTGCACCGTGTACCGGAGAGATGCACTCGCAGGTCCTACATGACGCGTCATAGTCATGTGACCAGTCTGTAGCCAATGAGATAATAGCCACATGACTGGTCACATGGCTATTTTGACGTCACGATAGGTCCTGCATCTCTGCTGGCAGTGCCGTCACCGGGAGGATTCAGCGATCATCGGATGGAATAGCGGCAGGAGACAGAGTGCAGAAGGGATCGCGAGGACCGGTAAGTGTTATGGCAATGTTTATTAACTGTTTGTGTACATTTATAATGCATTTTTATGTGTTTGTGATTGCCTCCCATTATAGCCTATTGGTTCGAGTTCGGTTCGTCGAACGTTCGACGAACCGAATTCGAACGGGACCTCCGTTCGGCGAGCCGACCTCGAGCCGAACCGGGACCGGTTCGCTCATCTCTACTTGTAAGTTTCGTGATTAGAGTTGAATGAAACTCCCAAATTTGATTCTGCCAAATTCATTAATTTTGTGGTGGTTGGGGTTCAATAAACGTAGTGTAGATCCATCTGCCAGAATGGGGTGCCATGGTGGTTCAGTGGTTAGAACTCTTGCTTTGTGGTTCTGAGTCCAAATCCTGACAAGTACAACATGGGCAAGGAGTTTCTATTGAAAGGAAATCTAGATTGAGAGTTCTTATGAGAACAAGGATGAGAATGTCTGTAAAGCGCTGTTGGATATAATGGAGCTAAGCAAGCATAGAAAATTAACTGCCAAAGAGCAATCCTCCAATTGGCTATTCTTCTAGAATTGTCCACTTCTAGTCATGTGTGACGGGACACACTTCATTGGTGTTAATGATATATCACATCTCTCACAGTCTCTGAAGAGGTACTGAGCAACATGACAGGTATTAGGAGGGGTAATTTTTTTAAGCTCTTCCCAATTCTCCACTGGCTGTCATTTTTTAGTATTTGTATGATTTGAATCTCCAAAAATTTGAATTCTGGCAAATCTTAACCTGAGTCTGCTGGCTCAAACTGACAGTAAGAAGAAATCATGGAGCCTTTTAAAGGATATAGCTAGGGATGATCGAATACCTCTTGCCGCTATTCGACTATTCACAAATATTCGATGCGCAATGTAAGTCAATGGGAAATCTGAATAACTATTCGAAACTATTCAGGCTTCCCATAGACTTACATTGCGCATCGAATATTCGCATAGCAGCGACCTATTTGTCGGATATTCGTGAAGCCAAATATTTGAGGTATTAGATCATCCCTAGATATAACCTCTAATAACATATCACCTATAGTGTTTTAGTCACTGCCTCCAATCCACAGAAATTGAAGTTTAAATAGTTATGCTAATTAGGATGTTCTGCTCATCATTAGCGTGGCCATGCAGCTGTCACGCTACGAGCATGGCGAGCGCCTTCAGACCTAAGAGTCTGACACACAACAAAAAAACACCAAAAAACACCACAAACAGGGGGAACACCGGGAACACAATACAAAAGAGGTCTCGACCATTAGGAAGAGGGGTGAGGGGGCACCTCCTGAACTCACCTCAAGCAGGCTCCTGAGCTCCCTAGGATCTCTATACAGGTTCTTTCAACCTGTTGGCGAGCAGGACACCTTGCGCCTTCACCTGGCCTTAAACTCACTGGCTGCCTGGTGAATAGCTGGCCCTAAACTTACCCCCTGCCTAGTGAGTAGGCCGACGATTTCACTAGACTCACCACTGCAATGTAGAAACACAAGGGAAGAAAAACAAACAGAGGAAATATCGCAACACAAAAGGATAAGGTCCGGCTTCTGGAACGCTTCAACTCAGCTCCATCAAGTGGGCCAGTATACAAATGGATTTGTATCAACAGCAGGGATTGCTGGGTAACACCTTTATTTAAACCTGGAGGGCGTGACTACAAAGTAATTGCAGCTGAAGCACTGGGCTAGAGACTGCTGGAGAAGCTGCCAGCAACAAACTGACATTAACCGTTTAGGTACTAAAGGAAAAGAAACCACATTTAAATGCAGAGTTCCAGATAGAGATAAGGGGCTCCAGTCCTCAAGCTGCCAATAGTCTCAGAAAACAGGGCGACAACCGTCACAGCAGCTCATGCACTACTCTACCCAATGGATTTGAATACCCTGCCTCTCTCACTAAAGATGGACCGTAGAGTTTTGAATGGCGCAAGCATGGTCTGTAGCTCAGGGAAGGGAGCGCGGTCATTCAACAGTGAGCAAGGTGGGGGTATGAAAAATTGGTAGTTGGAATGGTGCAATGAGCTGCTTGGCTACACAACAGTGCAGTAGCATCCTAAATGGCATATTTGACCTCACTTTAGCTTCTGTAGATTGGTGCAAGAGTTAGAACAGTAAAGGTGTGTGTAAATAGCAGTTTTGCTGTCTTTTTTCTATAATTGAAAATGTAACTAGCGAACTGCTTCCAAGTGGCAGACCCCAAAGGGCCAAACATGATACTTCTGTTACTGCGTTCCAGTTTCCCAACCCTGAAATGGTTTAAACAAGTGAGACAAGACTGAACAGGCACTTTTTATTATTGTGAACTATGTTCATTTTTGCAATGTTTTGTGGTGTGTACACATATCCTAGAAGTGAGGTTTTTATAGGGGCTAAATTCTGTACAACACTATGTGCTTAGCTTGCACTATCAGTTTGGGCTGACAGACTGCCCCATGGCAGATCAGATGTCCCTCTTCTACACCTATGTGGATCCTTACAGCTTTGCCTCTTGACTAGTTATGGGCAAACTGGAAATGTAAAGTTGGGGTCCGTACCAGATACCTAGTGTCCATTCACGGACCTCAAACAAGGGCTGCCCAGGGAAATCCGAGTTTCGGCCACCTGGATAATGATAAAATAAAAAAAAAGAAAAGAAGGAATAACGCAGGACCGGTATACTTCCCAACCTTCCCTGTGGCTCTAACACTACTTCCGGGTTTGCTCATTACCTCTCATACATATTCACTGCTTCCCCCACCCATAGTCAATCTCTGCATCTGTGATTGGTTGCAGTCAGACCCTGCGTCCCTATAGTAGTGTAAAAAATAAAGTAAAAAATGTCATAGAGTCACCCCATATAGTGATACTCAGCACAGATAAAGCATACAGCTACAGGCTGCAGCCTCCAGCTGTGTGCTTATCTTGGCTGTCAAAATAAGATTGACCTTTTGTGGCTTTTTTAATTATTTAAATGATTAGTTTTAAAAAACGATATGTGTTCCTTCCTTTGATACCCAGCCATGATAAAGCCAACAACTGAGGACTGGTATTCTCAGGATGAGGAGGCTCATTATAAAATAGCAATCTGCAGCCTCCCATTATCATCCATTAAATGCAAAAATCACGGTAATTTACCCAGCTGATCAAGATTGCCCTAGTGCAGTGGTAATCTGGGTTATATAAGGGGTTAATGACAGCTCAGCTCTATATCAGTAATGGTTAGGGTCTTTGACACCCCTGAAAACTAATTTTGTAAGTGAAAAGAACAAAATACAAACACAGAAAAAATCCTTTATTTCACATAAAATACAAGAAAAACCATCCTCTTTCTCCAATTTATTTTAAAGTAAATTTAGTAATTACAATGATTGCTTATTCTTACGTTTATTTTGCCAGCAGACTTGAGCCAACTGGAAAATCTAATTCATAATTAAACCAGAGAAATGTGTTTGTTTCTTCTGAGTTAGCAGAAATATATATTGTACAAAAGTAAATACTAAAATGGTTACAAGCAAGGAAGTACGCACAAAAGAATGTGTACACGAGTATACCAAATTATTTACAAATATTGTTTCACTTGTGGTTTTATTTTTGCAAATTTCTCTATATAAAGGAATATTTCAGCAAGATTTAACTCCCCCCTTCTAAACCATTTATATCCAAAATACCTTCCAAACCTCTGTCACTCCAGCTCTATTCCATCTAAGTCTTCTCCTTATCTGATAGTGCTTATGCTGTTTGACTTCAAGCAGGCCGCTATTTTTAGGCTGGGGGTGACCAATAAGCATGGGTCTCCCCAGCCTGAAAATACCAGCCCCTAGCTATCTGGCTTTATCATGGCTGTATATCAAAATTGAGGGGAGACTGTACGCCGGTTTTTAAAAATTATTTATTTAAATAATTAAAAATGAAGCCACATGTGGTTCCTCTTATTTTGATATACAGCCAAGTTAAGCACAGGGCTGGTTGAGCGGCAGACAGGGTTTGGAATCGTAAGCATTCAGATTCAGACGCTGTCACACAGGCTGGGGGCACGTCTCACTGCAACCAATCACAGACATTAGGACTCTTGGTGGGCGGGAGAAGCAGTGAATATTGAGGAGCAATAATGAGCAGCCCTAGAAGAAGAGTGAGTGGCCTGGAAACCGTTACAGCCGCACGGGAGACTCGGTAAGTATAGCGCGTTCCAATCCCACTTTCCCTTCTACCACCATTTTTAAGCACCAGATTAAGACGTTCAGCCAGATATTTGGGATCAATTACAGGCCGGAGATGATTTTTTTAAGTCCAGTTAATCCCACCGATCCTTTATACCTGTGAGTGTGCGCATCACTACTTTACAGTGTTTATTCTACTGACAGATTCTTTTTGGGTGGTTTGTCCAAAATTAATTAAAACATTTTCTTTACTGAAACAGCATCATCTATGGGTTTAGCATGGGCTTGATATTGCAGCTTAGCTCTCTTAAATTAAAGAGAACCAAATGGCACTGTTACCTTGTCATGATTCATGCATGGCCCTGCCGTTCCTGATGCATGTATCCTGCCTGCGGGATTTAGGTCTCTTGGGAGGGGCCTGTTCATTTTTGCCTTGTTCTGGGGATCATGCCACCATATCTTGGTGCTGCTGCCTTCGGGCATTGATACTTCTGGCTCTGCTGTGTGCTCCGTTGCAGTGAGAAGTCCTCTGTTTCTTGTCCTGCTACCCGGTACTGTTTGTCCTGACCTCAGTCCCCCTTGCTCGACCTGACTTCTGACTCTCTTGCCCGACCTCCATTCCCCCGACCTGACCTCTGTTTCCCCGGCCTGTCCTGATCTCCATTCCTACTGCCCATCCATACCTCCATTCCTCCATATGTCCCTGTCCTTCGGTCTCCTGTCCTGTCCCATGTTCCCCACGTCCTCTCCTGTGCTTACGTGCTCTCCCGGTGTCTGACCTCGGCTATGTTCTTTTGACTTTGGATAGTTCTCTCCTCAGTACATACGTGACATTCCAGCATATACCCTGACTGATTGACTATCGATGCTCTTGTGTTAGCAAGATCTAGTGGGCATCTGTCTAATCACACTCAGGAGTTTTTTTCCTACTTGAGTCCCTGCGAACCCTAGTGGTAGCTTGACATACCTTCAGTAAAGAAATCTGTAGCTTGGTTTTGTTAAATCATCTTTCAAAATTTTAGGTTTCTGAGCATTGGGGTGGGATTGTGGAGCGGGAGTGTAGGCAGGGTCTTCAACTCTACCATGGCTCCTCCGCTGCCTCTTAACGTCTTCCTGTTTAAAATTTTGCCGAGCTGTAATATCAAACAAGCCCCATGGGCAAAAGAGGCAATGCTGAAGGAGAAAAAAAGACTCTAAATTTAGAGTTATGCCTTATCAAGTAAAATTATTTAATTCCTTTTTTATTTTTTGTTTAATTTTTAAGAGTTCAATAATATTGTTATTAATGAATGGTGAACCTATCATTACTGTAAGACGTGCTGGCATTATTAAACATCAGATCCATATGTATACATCAGTGTGCTAATTAGCACTCGCCATCATCTCAGGAGCACCTTCTTACATCCCTTACTAATTAGCCCCATCAAAATGACACTGATAACGCAAAGTTAAGAACACACAACTTGTTTTTTTTCAGACAATCCAAGCTTTTAAAAGAAAAAAATAGATGAAGCAAATGAACCAAGTGCCCTCTGTGAACCCAACCTAACAACAGGTATGCTTCATTGGGTCAAATGATGAATGCTACCTATGCAATTTTATTTCTACATAATTCGCTACAAGTGTTTATCACAAAGGCGTCTCGTCTATAAGTGATGGATCAGTCAAACTATATTGTACAAAATGACAGTTCTATTACTATAGAGGTTGTTATTATTATTATTATTATTACTATTATTATAGTGCCATTTATTCCATGGCGCTTTACATGTGAAAAAGGTTATACATAGCATGGACAAGTACAATAATTATAAACAAAACAAGGCACAGACTGGTATAGGAGGAGAGAGGACCCTGCCCAAGAGGGCTCACAGTCTGCAAGGGATGGGTGAGGGTACAGTAGGCATACCTCCCAACTTTCAAAGAAAGGAAAGAGGGACAAACTGTGTGGCGCGCCACGTGCACCGCGGTGATTTTAGGCCATGCCCCTAACCACACCCATTTCACAACTAGTCACACCCATAAGCACTCCCCATCCACACCCATTCGCCCCACTGAAAATAAAACTGTTTAAAAAATAAAAAATATACACATATTTGGTATCGCCGTGTTCAGAAATGCCCGATCAAAATCTAAAAGCAAATAATCTGATCGGTACGCGGTGTGGCGAGAAAAAATTTCCAAACTCCAAAATTACGTTTTTTGGTTTGGTTAAAAATTATTTAAAATGCAATAACAGGCGATCAAAACTTAGCATTTGCACAAAAATTATATCCCTAAAAATGCTAGCTAGAAAAATAGAAAAGTTACGGCTCTTGGAAGAAGAAGAGGAAAAAATGAAAAATCTCCCGGGGTGAAGGGGTTAATAGAAGCAATTAGAGAAGACTTATTGTTCTGCTATAATCATGGGAAGCGTTACCATCACCTCTCCACAGTGAGGTCAAATGAAGTTGCAGAATCACCACCAGTCGGCACACATCAGTGCTGCGCAGAACAGGCAGGTAAGATAACAACTACTTGTCTGTAAATTCTTAGCCCCTTAAGAAAAAAAATCCAAAAGTCCTGGACGGATAACCCCAATTAACCAACATCACATTATTATTTGTGCTATTATTGAGGAGATAATACCGGTCACTTTAAGGCTATGTTCACATTGTGTTTTCGCCAAACATCAATTGCTCTGTCGGGGCCTTCTGTGTGAAGCCCTAAAAAAATAGGATTTTAGCACGACCTGTGAAGTGGCTATTGACTTTAATAAGGCAGACCCAGGACCTAGCAGAGCTGAACTGGTTTAGCAGGCAGGAAAGAGCAGAGCTGAACTGGTTGGACAGCCAGGACCCAGCATAGATGAACTGGTTGGACAGCCAGTATGGAGCAGAGTGGAAGTGGTTGGGCAGCCAGTATGGAGCAGAACGGAACTGGCTGGGTAGCCAGGATCCAGCAGAACAGAACTGGTTGGGCATCCAGGATCTAGCAGAGTGGAACTGATGGGCAGCCAGGATCCAGCAGAGCAGAACTGTTTGGGCAGCCAGGATCCAGCAGAGCGGAACTGGTTGGGCAGCCTGGACGCAGCAGAGCTCAACCGGTTGGGCAGCCAAGACGCAGGAGAACTGAAGCAGTTGGGCAGCCAGGATGCAGCAGAGCCGAAGCAGTTGGGCAGCCATGACACAGCAGAGCTGAAGTGGTTGGCAGCCAGGATGCAGCAGAGTAGAAGCGGTTGGGCAGCTAGGACGCAGCAAAGCCGAAGCAGTTGGCCAGCCAGGATCAACAGAGCCAAAGCAGTTGGGCAGCCAGGACACAACAGAGTGAATCAGTTGGGCAGTCAAGACACAGCAGAGCCAATGCGGTTAGGCAAGCAGGACGCAGCAGAGCCACAGTGGTTGGGCAGCCAGGACGCAGCAGAGTCGAAGCGGTTGGGCAGCCAGGACGCAGCAGAGTTGAAGCGGTTGGGCAGCTAGGACGCAGCAAAGCCGAAGCAGTTGGGCAGCCAGGATCAACAGAGCCAAAGCAGTTGGGCAGCCAGGACACAACAGAGTGAAGCAGTTGGGCAGTCAAGACACAGCAGAGCCAATGCGGTTAGGCAAGCAGGACGCAGCAGAGCCACAGCGGTTGGGCAGCCAGGACGCAGCAGAGTCGAAGCGGTTGGGCAGCCAGGACGCAGCAGAGCCGAAGCGGTTGGGCAGCCAGGATCCAGCAGAGAAGAACCAGTTAGGCAGCCCGTCCAACAGAGATTAAAGGGAACCTGTCACCCATCCGACCAGTCTGCACCGCACCGCCCCTTAGTTGAGTATTATAAAGTGACTTTTAGTTTCTACACAGCGGCCTGGGCTCTTATATATAGCACGTTAGAATACTGTATATAAGAGCTCACTGGCGGTGGCCGCAGTTTATAGTCACCAAATCTGGTGACAGGTTCCTTTTAAAGGGAACCTGTCAGGTGCAATATGCACTCAGAGCCAGGAGCAGTTCTGGGTACATATTGCTAATCCCTGCCTAACCGTCCCTGTATACACTAGCATAGATAAAGAGATATTTAGAAAAAGTATTTTTAAAGATCTTATATCTTATGCTAATGAGCGCAGGGATTAGTCCCAAAGGCATTACTTCGCTTGGCTAGTCTACTCACATAGAATGTTAGCATGTTATTACGCCCCTGTGTGAGTACTAACACGCTATGTGAGCCGACTAGCCAAGCAAAGTAACGCCTTTGGGACTAGTCCCTGCGCTCATTAGCATAAGATATAATATCTTTAAAAATACTTTTTCTAAAGATCTCTTTATCTATGCTAGTGTACACAGGGACGGTTAGGCAGGGATTAGCAATATGTACCCAGAACTGCTCCTGGCTCTGAGTGCATATTGCACCTGACAGGTTCCCTTTAACTGGTTGGGCAACCAGGATAAAGAAGAGCTGAACCTGTTGGGCAGCTAGGACCCAGCAACTCTGCAGGCAGGAGACCATGTGATCGGTAAGCTAATAGAAGCCTTGGCAGATGCTAACTCTGTTATTACTGGCCAGTGCTAACTGCAGGAGAGGAAACAAGTGCTGGTTGCACGGTCTTCTCCTCAGGTTCCTGATTTCCCGTGTGTCTCCAGCAGTGAGAAGCAAACACACGGGGAGTCAGAGAAAACAGCTGGAGAGAAGCGCACAGGCTCCAGGGCTGGTGGGTGATTCATACCTTAGCAGCAGCAGTCACAGGAATTTCATGTAGCGCGCTCGACTCTGTAATGGATAGAAGGAAGATACAGTGAGGCGGGGCTACAGTGGGTGGGTGGAGCCACAGGATACATAGCTCCCGCTCGTGACTCGGGAGCAAAGGCTTAAAAGCGGGAGAGTCCCGCTGTATCCGGGACGGTCGGGAGGCATGCAGTAGGTGAGGGTAGAGATGGTCATGCGGTGCTAGTGTACCACCCCCATGTCAGCGGCCGAGCCGCTCAGATCCGGAGCCATGGTGGCTCAAGGGGTCTCCGGACCCGAGGGGTCTGCGTGGACACTCGAATTAAAAGAAGAAAGGGGGAGTATGTACAGGGCATTAGAAAGTTCATGACGCCACCCACGGTGCGTCGTAATGTAGGAGACCACCGCTGCTGTTGGGGAAGGGAGCCCAGCGGCGATGGTGTAGCAGTAGGATGTTTAACCACTCCGTGGGTAGGGGGTTTGTGCCCCGGGGCCCGTTGGGCTGTTGGAGGTTGGGTGCCGTTGGGTAGAGGAAAAGGGGCTTTTCAGTGTACTCACTCAGTCCAGGAATAATAACACCAACACTTTTACGGGGGGACCGGCAGATTAGGACCAGGGGGTATATATCCCAATCATCAGTCGGGGCCCACCATGCTCCAGATGGCAATGGAGCTGCTGGCACCCTGTGGGTTAGGCAGAGACTATAGAGCTGATGACTTAGAGATAACCCAGGAAACCTGGGAACCGGTCACGTATGTAGGGACACGTCAAATCGGACGACAACCCAGTTAGCGTTTCGGTGGGGCGGGCGCCACTCCGACCATTTGTGTAGGGAACACGTCAGGCCGGATGGTAACCAGTTAGCGTTGACCGAGAAGACCGCTGCGACAGCGCCCTGTCATCCACGTGTGTAAGACACGTCAGGCCGAGCGGTCCTTCGATTAGCGTTTCTGGTCACCACTCGACTGGCCACGTGTGTGAAGGACACGTCAGACCACGTAGTCACACCAGTAGCATTTGACTGGGAAGCTGAGGAGAGAAATAGGGTTCACACACCCAATCCAGGAACACCCTGTTAACTCCACAGGGGTTCTGGAATACGCTGTCCGTGCGCGTAGAGGGCACAACCGGACAGGTGACACAGCAGGTATGGTGTCTGTGTGCGTAGAGAACACAACCGGACAAGTAACGCAACAGGTATGCTGTCCGTGTCGTAGGAGGCACAAACGGACAGGTGACACAGCAGCCGCAGTCCAGTTAACGTCACTGGACTGCTATAGCACAACTGGAATGGCAGCAAGGAAGCACGGCACCTGACCCTGATGTGCCGAGCCACGAATCTTGGCGTGACGTGCACCGTTCGCCTAGCTCTACCTACCACTTCCAACAAAGCTTATGCCACCATGAACTCTAAATGAAGACTGCGCACCTCCATGTTGTCTCCAGCCCCTTTTATAACCTGGGTCCACCCCAAACCTAGGGTGGAACCACCAAGGTCCAATAGCAGAGTGCCATGTCAGCAGCGACATCACCAGCGGCCTATCCGGAACCGCCACGTCATTGAAGACCTCATGGCAGCCACGCCCAAAACACTTCCCTAGCCATCGTCTGACGACCAATGGTGAGGTGCCAGATCATAGGGGCGGGCCTCTGCGAGCCAGTCCGGAGTGGCCACGTCATCAGGACACCTGACACCCTCTGCCCTATCAGGGCCTGCCACCTCATGGACATGCTCAGTGAGGTCCTTACCGGAACTAGCCTCTGATGCACCAAGTGCCTGAGCATGCTCAGTAGCCTGAACAACAGACTTAGAAATCAGATTATCTGCCTGAGCATGCTCAGTAGCAACATCCCAGAACTTAGACACAGCACGAAGTCCAAGTACCTGTGCAAAGAGGCTGTTAGGATTAATTGTGAGAGTATGCTCAGTAGCCTGAACTGAGGACTTAGTCTCAGAAATGACACAATCAGGCTGAGCATGCTCAGTAGGCAAAACACCAGACAGACTCTGGCTGGGGTAAATGGGTGCACGCGTGCGCACTAGCCGCCTCTCCACACTTAGACGTGGTGGAAGAAGCAACCAACTGGACGACCCGAGGCACGGCCAAGAATGGCAGCCGGCGCCTGGGCGCAACAGGAACCGCAACAGGCTGCTTGCGGCAATGGCGGCGCCGGTTTGTAACAAACAGCTTGTAAACCAGAGTTCTGAGCACCACTGCAGCCTAGAGGGAGCACGCTGGGATCCATGCCCTTGGTGTTGCTGTTAGCCTGTGGCCTTTTCCGTGGCACCTTCTCACTAGTTGGACCCTCAAGCTTGAAACTTTTCGGGTCCCACTCACTCGTATGGCTAATGGAGTGAGCTTGCTCTCAGGGTTCACGTGTAGGATTTCTTTGGACTGTATTTGGGAAAGTCCTATCCCATCGGTGCGCTAGTACCCCGATTTTGGAGTGGGTTGGGGATGAATCTTGAAGTCTTCACCCCCGTCGGGTTAATCGTATGAACGTATATCTTACCATCATATAAAAATAAACACCAGACAATAGACAGTGATTGAAAAATATCAACAGGATAAAAATCAAATTTGAATATCAAGATTTTCTATATATGCAATAGCGTTATCATTTACAATATAGAAATCCTTTTTGTCACCATGGTAGGATCTCAGGGGGCACTCCTCAACAATGTGCTGGATAGTTTGACGATCTGCTCCACAGTCACAGGTCGGAGAGTCATATTTTCCCCACTTATACATAAAATCTGCACAGATGCCATAGTTTGTTCTGATACCATTTAGAGTAACCCATGTTTTCCTTGGTAGATTGAAGCCTGGTGGAGGGTTTTGTAAATTAGGGAACATTTGGGGATCACTTTCTACTACATTGACCCAAAGTTCTCGCCATTTCTCCTCTAAATTGAAGTTTTGTTCATGCAAGGTGATTGCAGTTCGGATGGGTGGATGTCTTGATTCCAATCGTTGTATTGTAACATCTCTGATATTTTGGTGTATTGGAAGTTTTTCATTATTCACTACTTTAGTGTACTCTTTAAGTAGGAGCTTTTGTCTTCTTAGATTTGCGGGTGCGATATGACCCAGCACAGGTAACCAGTGAACAGGTGTAGGTCTAATAGCACCAGATATTATACGCAAAGAGTTGTTCAGCTGAGTGTCAATTAAATTTACATGACAGCTATTTAACCATGCTGGAGCACAGTATTCTGCAGCCGAGTACACCAGGGCAAGAGTAGATGTTCTCAAAACAGATGTTGCCGAGCCCCATGAGGATCCACAAAGTTTCTGAATAATATTATTACGTGCTTTCAGTTTCTGTGCCAATTTATCCAGATGGGATTTAAAAGTTAGACTTCTATCAAGGGTTACACCTAAATACTTAGGATTGAAATTGTGTTTAACAGATTGGCCTTCAAATTGTACTTTAAGTTCAGTCTTGGCACTTGCATTGTGTAAATGAAAGCAACAAACTTTCATTTTTGATGGGTTAGGTTTTAACCTGGTAAATTACCAGGACGCGTGAAACTACTTCCCGGCCTAGGGTCCACGTACCCCATCGTGCCCTGGCCCATACCTGGTGATGGCTCAAGGCCGCCAGCTGCCCTCCTCGGCAGACCGTGCCCTTTGACGCGGTCCTCTGTGACCGGGGTTCCAGCTCCTACCAGGCCCAGACCAATTTCTGCCACCTAGTAAACTCCAGGAGCCCTGCTCCGGACCAGTGACCTCTCTCTCCCAGAGAGTCACTTTCCACCTCCTCCTCCTTTCACTCCTGTTTCACTTCTCTGTCACTTTTCACTTTCCCCCACCAACCCCCATATGGGCGGCCCTATTCCCTTCAAGCCCCCAATGTTGTGTCTGGTGGGTTTGGTGTAAAGTGTTCCTAGAATTTTGACTGGCTAAGCTGTTAGCAACACCAAAGGACCAGGATCCCTAACCAAGGAGGAGTGGATATTGTGCAGAAGAGCAGGTTGCACAATACCCTGTGGCGACCTGATAGGCCAGGGCATCACACTATGGTGGACTGAGGGTTATGGCAGGTTGTAGACTTGTCGGAAGAGGTGGGTTTTCAGGTTCCTTTTGAAGCTTGTCAAGGTGGGCGAGAGTCTATGTTGTGGCAGAGCATTCCAGAGTATGGGGGAGGCACGGGAGAAGTCTTGGATGCGGTTGTGGGAAGAGGAGATGAGAGGGAAGTAGAGAAGGAGATCTTGTGAGGATTGAAGGTTACGTGCAGGTAGGTACCGGGAGACCAGGGCACAGATGTAAGGAGGTTGTCAACTACATTTACATTGATGTCCTAGTCTTAGGATAAATCATCAGTGTCTGATCACAGCGGCCAATGAGACCTTGATGACCTATCCTAAGGATAGGCCATCAATGTAAAAGTAGTGGACAACCCCTTTAAGACTCCTATGGATGGTGTAATGGAGACCAAACAATCTGTCACCACCTGCTTATTATGCTCTTAGGTTTGTATAGACCCCAAAGCAAAATTAATAGAGAGAACTTAGGTTAGGATTAAACAAAACAAAAATAGAATGCTCATGATATTTGCTGTAGAACACATTTTTTATGTTGCATGCAAAATACATAAAATACACCTGAAGCCGAGGACTGCTTGTCCCCAGGTGTTATTATAGGCCCCAGGATAACTGAATAAAAACTTCAAACTTACCTATGAGTAATGACAGTCATAGTAATCAGAGCTTGATTGTGGAATCTAAGCTGTTGAAAGGCCGGGATCAGAGCCTCCTCTGACCTCAGTTGCAGGGTGGAATCTTTCAAACAGTGTTAGCCTGATAACCAGAGATGAGAGATCCTGATCGTCAAAGATCGGAAAATGTTAAAATCATATGATCTTTGGTCTGATCGGGATCAGAGCATTTACCAGAAATGTCTGCGATCTTGCCAAGGATAGGTAAATGATTGTATGGCAAAAACCATCCTCTCCCTGCCCATCACAGCCATGTCATGTATTGGCTGTGATTGATCACTGTAAAAAATAAAAGAAGCAAAAGAATTAAAGCAATACAAATGTGCCGCATCGTTGTGGCTGCAGTGCTACTTCTGGGTTCGAAAATTATCACTAATACATATTGACAGCCTCCCCCTTCCACCGGTGTCTTTGATTGGCTGCCGCTGGACCACTCCCCCACCATCTGAGACTGTCTGTGATTGGTTGCGTGTCTGTATCGTAGTATAAAATAAATAAATAAAACAATTGGCGTACAGGTCCCCCCTTGTATTGATACCAGCACAGATAAAGCCACGGCTACAGGCTGCAGCCCCCAGCCATGCGCTTATCTTTGGTTGTGTATCAAAAGAAGAGGAACCACATGCAGTATTTATAAAGGTACAGTTAGGTCCAGAAATATTTGGACAGTGACACAAGTTTTGTTATTTTAGCTGTTTACAAAAACATGTTCAGAAATACAATTATATATATAATATGGGCTGAAAGTGCACACTCCCAGCTGCAATATGAGAGTTTTCACATCCAAATCGGAGAAAGGGTTTAGGAATCATAGCTCTGTAATGCATAGCCTCCTCTTTTTCAAGGGACCAAAAGTAATTGGACAAGGGACTCTAAGGGCTGCAATTAACTCTGAAGGTGTCTCCCTCTTTAACCTGTAATCAATGAAGTAGTTAAAAGGTCTGGGGTTGATTACAGGTGTGTGGTTTTGCATTTGGAAGCTGTTGCTGTGACCAGACAACATGCGGTCTAAGGAACTCTCAATTGAGGTGAAGCAGAACATCCTGAGGCTGAAAAAAAAGAAAAAATCCATCAGAGAGATAGCAGACATGCTTGGAGTAGCAAAATCAACAGTCGGGTACATTCTGAGAAAAAAGGAATTGACTGGTGAGCTTGGGAACTCAAAAAGGCCTGGGCGTCCACGGATGACAACAGTGGTGGATGATCGCCGCATACTTTCTTTGGTGAAGAAGAACCCGTTCACAACATCAACTGAAGTCCAGAACACTCTCAGTGAAGTAGGTGTATCTGTCTCTAAGTCAACAGTAAAGAGAAGACTCCATGAAAGTAAATACAAAGGGTTCACATCTAGATGCAAACCATTCATCAATTCCAAAAATAGACAGGCCAGAGTTAAATTTGCTGAAAAACACCTCATGAAGTCAGCTCAGTTCTGGAAAAGTATTCTATGGACAGATGAGACAAAGATCAACCTGTACCAGAATGATGGGAAGAAAAAAGTTTGGAGAAGAAAGGGAACGGCACATGATCCAAGGCACACCACATCCTCTGTAAAACATGGTGGAAGGAGGAAACCCAGCGTTTGGTGATGTCCATGGGTTCCAGACTTAAGGCAGTGATTGCCTCCAAAGGATTCGCAACAAAATATTGAAAATAAAAATATTTTGTTTGGGTTTGGTTTATTTGTCCAATTACTTTTGACCTCCTAAAATGTGGAGTGTTTGTAAAGAAATGTGTACAATTCCTACAATTTCTATCAGATATTTTTGTTCAAACCTTCAAATTAAACGTTACAATCTGCACTTGAATTCTGATGTAGAGGTTTCATTTCAAATCCAATGTGGTGGCATGCAGAGCCCAACTCGCGAAAATTGTGTCACTGTCCAAATATTTCTGGACCTAACTGTACATAATTTGGAGCTAAGTATTTACATTCATAAAAGATACAAACGTCCTGAGAAATGGCTACAAAAGGAGAAAATTCAAGCTCTTATTCACATTACCACCAATTTGATTAAACATTAGTTTCTCACAATACAAATTAAACATTAAATTTCATAGTAAAAACGCAAAGCAAATCTAAATTCACGTCACAACTATATGTGTCTCCACATATACAATAAATGTATATAGCATAAGCATCTCCTGACAGAGTACCTCAAAAACGTGTTTTTTTTTTTCATCAAAACATCTCATGGCTTTTATTTATAGTGTGCTGAACCCAGAAGAAACTAAGGAAGTCCACATCTTTATTTTTGTGGGGGGGTTTTCTGGTAACTACTAGAAATGATTGCACACAGAAGCTACCTCAATTAGTATATCTAAAAACATTTTTTATTGAAATATATTAAAACAAATCAAAATTACACCTGTGAAAATGTGATACACACAAAAAATCCCAGGACCATGGGATAGCCCCAATAATATTCACCAAAGGAACAAACCAGTTATTCCACTATTATGTCACCTTAATAGTACTGCCAATGGGAAAAATCTCTAGATAACCCTCGTTCTCTCTTTCCTCTGCCTGCCAATGGAGATATAACCTAGGTTACACGCACCCTAAAGGTAAAGAGGTGCCCCCATTCCTCGGCGGCTTTCCCTCCTATGATATCCCTGAGCTCCCTTCTTATCGGGTAAAATCTAAAGGGTTATACCATCAAATAGTGAGGGAAAAAAGAAAATAAACAATTTGCACTTATCTGAGATACATTCGGGTCAAAAGTCCCTTAGCAGTTTTTCTCCCTTAAGGTGAAGGTGTCCCGGCTTTCATGATCCTCAACCCAATAATATAAAATCACAAAGTCTCAGTCTCGACGCGTTTCTCCCCATTTAATTGATTGGGGTTCATCAGGAGACAGTGTTAATTAAATGGCCCAATCGCCTGTGGATTAAATAGATATCAAAAAACGCCAAATCCAAACCATACAAAATGTCCTTAAAGTATTAGGTCACATCGGTTACATACCAGAAGGTTGTCAGGGGGCTACTCGTTCTGCAGCACACACCTCTCCATGCAGATGTATAGCATGGACGACTTGCCCTGCAACTAATCATAGTTAAATACCCCCCATGTAAGGATAATTGGTCAGGTGATTGGCCCCAGCACGTCAACGTATCCATAGGAACCCTGGACGTTTGTCATAAAACCAATCATCATTCAGGGAACTCACAGCCCACGCCGGATGTAAATAATACCATGTGACCAATCCGGGTCACATGACCACACAGGCTACGTCACCGGGTTACCATGGATTAACACAGCGTGAGAGGCCAGGATATGACGCGCAGTTCAATGCTCGAACATCCCAGCTGCAATTTTGTAATCTTATCTCACAAAATGAGTTGGATTTCATGCATGAAAAGTTTCCGGTTACACCGACGTTCTATAGATTACCCAAAGTCCATAAGGGGACTTCTCCCCTAAAAGGGAGACCTATTGTGGCGGGAATTAATTCCCTCACACAGAACGTTGGTGTATACTTGGACTCTATTCTCAGACCATTCGTGGTTTCCCTGTCTTCGTATCTTCGGGATACAAGTGACCTTTTGACGAAAATTAACGGGGTGACTGTTGATCAAGGCACCATATTCGCCTCAATAGATGTAGAGGCCCTATACAGTTCCATTCCGCACGAATTGGGTTTGAAAGCCTTAAAGTATTTCCTGGACAGTAGAGGTACCCATTACGAGAAACATAGCAGGTTCACATTGAAGTTGATGGAATATATATTGACCCATAATTTTTTCACCTTTAACGAGAAGTATTACCACCAGCTCAGGGGTACAGCGATGGGGTGTTACTGTGCCCCATCTTATGCAAACTTGTACCTGAGCTGGTGGGAAGATACAATGGTGTTCCAAGAACCTCGCTCGAAATGGGTCCAATACATCACCTACTGGGATCGTTATATCGACGACGTCCTGGTTCTTTGGACCGGAACGTTCGGTTCCTTCCAGGAATTTGTAAAAGATCTCAATATGAACAATATTGGTCTGTCATTTACGTATGACATAGGCATCAATAAACTGGCTTTCTTGGATGTCCTACTGATGAGGGGAACCGAGGGGCAAATAGAAACACAGGTTTTCAGGAAGGAGACAGCGACAAATAGTTTTCTACACTGGATGAGCCATCACCCGGAACCCCTAAAGAGAGGGATACCAAGAGGCCAGTATTTAAGACTAAAACGGAACTGATCCACAAGTGAAGCTTTTCACAAACAGGCAGAAGATCTTTGCTAGAGGTTCTCAAAGAGGGGTTACCCGGTTAGCACCTTAAAAAAAGCCTATCAAAATGTGGTAATAAGAGATAGGGAGGAACTACTGATGGCGAAACAAAAAGAGGAGAGGGAGAAAACCACTAGGGTCATTGGTACCTTTGACAATCACAATCGGGAGATCTATACCATCCTTGAAAAACATTGGGGAATTTTGAGGGCGGACCCTAATCTGAGGGAATTTATTGGGGTACGACCCACAATCACCTTCCGTAAGGGGAGGTCCCTCAAGGACAGGCTGGTGCATAGTTTCTATCAGGCCCCCCAGAAAGAAGGGACATGGTTAGAGAGGAAGATTAATGGAATCTATAGATGTGGACACTGCAAGTTCTGTAGGTGGATCTCTCCTGGGAAGCAGGTGGTTTCCGCCTGTACGGACCGTGAGTATTCAATTCGAGATTTTGCCAATTGTGGTACCGAGGGGGTTATCTATGTGGCCAGTTGTACCTGCCCCCTGGACTACATTGGAAAGACAAAAAGGGAATTGAAAAAGCGGATAGGGGAACACCTGGGAGATATACGGAACGAGAGAGATACCTCGATCTCACGACATATTAGACAGGTCCATGGTGGAGATCTAAATTCCATTAGCTTTAAGATCATTGAAGTTGTCCCGGAGCTGATTAGAAAGGGTAATTGGAATAAAATCCTCTTGCAAAGGGAAAGTAGGTGGATATACCGTTTTGATTGTGTATATCCTAAGGGCTTGAATGAACAGCTGACATTTGGATGTTTTCTATAGGAGGCGTCTGTCCGAAAATGGAGACATTTTGTTCTGCATCAAAATAAATCTTGATCTATACCCATCTGGCCAATATAATTCCGTAAAGGAATAGGCCATATCTGGAATGGTGTAATCATCCTCACCTCCATAAGATACCTTAAAATTAGATCTTCCTTCATCCCTAATTTACCCCATATTTGAATCCATGTAATGTCCTTTGCTGATGTATGCAGAATTAATCTAATAGGAGGGTGTTGCTTTGATTTGGCTGCCCCTACTTATCTATGAATGCATTAAAATCCCTCCATCTAGAGGGGATTCTGGATTGGATGGGATTGACCATCCTTATGACAAAAGGAGTGGGTTCCCCTGTGGCTGGGTTATAATCCCTCTCCCTCCCCCCCCCGTTTTCTTAATATATTTGAATTTTTTATATATGGCCAAGGTGATGACTGTGGTGAATGATACTGCGCGTGGACCCTATGTACTATTGGTGTGAATCATGCGGTCCCGTGAAGACGTGCTTATAGGCGTCGCTGGGGGAGTGTTTTGCTTCCCAAGCGATCGCTCCCTTCTCCTGTCGGTCCCTGTTTCCCTGCTCAAAATAAATGACGCGGAGCGGGGCGGAGATTTACTCCGTACCCGGAGGGTACAAACTAGGTGGTCATGTGACTTTAGGGGTAACACCCATGTGGGCGGTACCAGCTGGGATGTTCGAGCATTGAACTGCGCATCATATCCTGGCCTCTCACGCTGTGTTAATCCATGGTAACCTGGTGACGTAGCCTGTGTGGTCATGTGACCTGGATTGGTCACATGGTATTATTTACATCCGGCGCGGGCTGTGAGTTCCCTGAATGATGATTGGTTTTATGACAAATGTCCAGGGTTCCTATGGATACGTGGACGTGCTGGGGCCAATCACCTGACCAATTATCCTTACATGGGGGGTATTTAACTATGATTAGTTGCAGGGCAAGTCGTCCATGCTATACATCTGCATGGAGAGGTGTGTGCTGCAGAACGAGTAGCCCCCTGACAACCTTCTGGTATGTAACCGATGTGACCTAATACTTTAAGGACATTTTGTATGGTTTGGATTTGGGTTGTTTTTATATCTATTTATTCCACAGGCGATTGGGCCATTTAATTAACACCGTCTCCTGATGAACCCCAATCAATTAAATGAGGAGAAACGCGTCGAGACTGAGACTTTGTGATTTTATATTATTGGGTTGAGGACCATGAAAGCCGGGACACCTTCACCTTAAGGGAGAAAAACTGCTAAGGGACTTTTGACCCGAATGTATCTCAGATAAGTGCAAATTGTTTATTTTCTTTTTTCCCTCACTATTTGATTGTATAACCCTTTAGATTTTACCCGATAAGAAGGGAGCTCAGGGATATCATAGGAGGGAAAGCCGCCGAGGAATGGGGGCACCTCTTTACCTTTAGGGTGCATGTAACCTAGGTTATATCTCCATTGGCAGGCAGAGGAAAGAGAAAACGAGGGTTATCTAGAGATTTTTCCCATTGGCAGTACTATTAAGGTGACATAATAGTGGAATAACTGGTTTGTTCCTTTGGTGAATATTATTGGGGCTATCCCATGGTCCTGGGATTTTTTGTGTGTGTCACATTTTCACAGGTGTAATTTTGATTTGTTTTAATATATTTCAATAAAAATTGTTTTTAGATATACTAATTGAGGTAGCTTCTGTGTGCAAACAATTGATATACTAACTTTTGAATCGGTGTCCAAGTGTTAAATTTAACTACTAGAAATGAGTGAACCTTATGAAATGAAAATTCTCCAGCTGTTATGACCTTTCTTAATCCCTTCACCCCTGGGCAATTTTTCCTATTTTCCATTTTTTTCTTTTGCTCCCCTTCTTCCGAGATCCATAACGTTTTTAGTTTTCCGTCAATCTTGCCATATGAGGGATTATTTTTTGTGGGACAAGTTGTACTTTTAAATAAAACCATAAGTTTTACCATATAGTGTACTGGAAAACAGCAAAAAAAATTACACGTTGCGTAAAAATATCAAAAAAAGTGAGACCAACAACTGTTTTTAGGGTATTTTATTAATTGTGTTCACTACATGGTAAAACTGATGTGTCGGTGTGATTCCTCAGGTTGATATGAGGTTGTAGACACCAAACAAACATAGGTTTACTTTTATCTAAAAGGATAAAAAAAATTCACAACTTGTCCAAAAAAAGTGGCGCACTTTTTGCTCCATTTTCCGAAACCCATAGCATTTTCATATTTTGGGTTCTGCGGTTCAGTGTCTGCTTATTTTTTGCATCTCTGACATTTTTAATGGTACCATTTTTGCACAGATGCAATGTTTTGATCGCCTGTTATTGCATTTTGCGCAAAATTTGTGGTGACCAAAAAAACGTAATTTTGGCATTTGGATTTTTTTTGCGGCTATGCAGTTTACCGATCAGGTTAATTGATTTTATATTTTGATAGATCGGGCATTTCTGAACTCAGTGATACCAAATATGTCTATATTTTTTTAATTTCTTACTTTTCAATAGGGTGAATTGGGGTGATTTGAACTTTTAGTTTTTTTTAATTTTTTTATTTTTTAAAACTTTAAGTATTTTTTTTTAATTATACTAGTTCCTCGGGGAGACTATAGGGATCATCAGTCTGATTGCTCATTCATTTCTGTAGATCACAGTTGCACAGCTGACATCTGCAAAAAAGCTGCTCTCCTCTCACACACGTGCATTCTGCCAGGTGTAAGATGAAGTGACTCATCATAGCTACAGGAGTCATCACATGACCCTAAGCTACCATGGCAACCATTGCAAGGGGTTAATAGGCGTGGATGGATCACAAGTCCACTCATGCCTGTGAGGCACACGTGTCAGCTGTTCAATCCATGCTGTGCGGTAGCCGGCGACGATTACCGTCACACAATCCATGACGTACCCAGTACATCATGTGTCATGAAGAGGTTAAAAAAATCTATATGTGGTAAATCACAGTACTGTAAAGCCTCAAATTACCTGTAAAAAATATGTATGCTACTCGGGGGGTCTCCTAGTACTGTACTGAACCCCTTTTGAGCTCCTTACTGTAAACACAAAAGGAGAAGGGGGCATTAAGTTGCTCTCCTTGTTTGCAGTGCATCAAGAATAATAAATAAAAATATAAATATATTAAAAATACTGACCTGCACATCCAACAAGTCTGAACAGGTGCCAGCTGAAAACACAATATAATCACAAAAATTCTAATTGCTAATATTGAATAAGGGAACTCTGGTATTGCATTACTTCTATGGGAATATATGAAAAAAGAGATACTTCGCTCATGTATTGGCCCAATAACCAACGACAAGGTGATCTCATATATTTGGACCCTAACTTGAAATGCCTCTATCTGGGTTAGAAACCTACATGTCTGGGAAGAAAGGATCCAACTATAAATGAGGATGTACCCAACCCTATAATAAATCTAAGTAATACAGTGGTTACGAAAAGAATTCAGACCACTTTAAATTTTTCACTCTTTGTTTCATTGCAGCCGTTTGGTAAATTCAAAAAAGTTATTTTTTTTTCTCATTAATGTACACTCTGCACCCCATCTTGACAGAGAAAAAAACAGAAATGTAGACATTTTTGCACATTTATTAAACAAGAAAAACTGAAATATCACATGGTCATAAGTATTCAGTATGCACCTGTTCACACCCAGTGGATGTGCTGGTCAGTCTTTTTATATTAGTATTCTATTCCTTTCTGACTGAGCACTCTGCCCTTCAGCCAGAGCATGTTCATTTAGCTTGATTCTATCTGTCCATTACTTGTAGGTTTTTTTTTTAACCTGAATAGACACGTATTAGGATATGGTTTCGACAAAGAGAGATACGCCTTGTTGTTGGCTGTCGGACTTGCACAAATCGGCCAATTTGTAAACCAAATAACTAATTTTTTCCAATAGCAGTAACGCAGTGCCATAATTCTTATATTTCATGTTTACACATTTTAGCGTTTCAGAGTGCTGCTGTACATATTTTTGCAAAAAAAACAACACTGTGTGAACATATATTATATAAAGCTGAGTGTGTATGTGTGTGTGTGTGTGTGTGTATGTATGTTCGTCCACTAAAGGAATCCGCACCATTGCATTTACAATCATGAAATTTTGCACAGACACCCCATTTGACTCAGGGAACGTCATACACTATGTTTTGAGAGGACAATTTAACCCCCCACTTTACAGTTATTTGCCAAAAAACCTGCTTATATTAAGACCTGGGAGCTACAGGTTATTAGTAGGAGCTGTGATTGGTTGCTATATGTAACAAAGGACATTCTTAGTAGAAGAAGCTTATGTGTGAGGTAATATGATTTAGGTAGAGAAAGAGACACACAGACACAGACACAAACACAAAGACAGAGACAAACAGAGACAGAGATACACAAAGACAGAGAAACACAGAGCTAGAGACACACAAAGACAGAGACACGCAGAGACATTCACAGACACACAGAGAAACAGAGTCAGAGACATACAGAGTCAGACACACAAAGACTGAGAAACACAGAGATAGAGACACAAAGACAGAGACACGCATACACAGACAGAGACACGCACAGACACACAGAGAAACAAAGTCAGAGATACACAAAATCAGAGACACACAGAATCAGAGACACAGAGACACACAGAGAAAGAGAAACACAGAAACAGAGACTCGCAGAGACAGAGATACACACAGAAAGAGAGAGGGAGACAGACAGACAGAGAGGGAGGGAGAGAGGGAGAGTGAGAGAGACAAAGAGACCCTTAGTTACTACCCAGGGCAACACCTGGTACTACAGCTAGTATTTTTATAAAATCAGTCAGTGAATGCAGACATTTGACAGAATATTAAAAATAAAAATAAATTAATTAAAGTTCCGTAATTGGAATAAAAAACTGAAAAATAATTAACAAAAAAATGAAATAAAAAACAATAAACATGTTTTGATTGAATAAATATTCCTAAAAGGTAAAAACATACTTGTAACAAGCAATGCAATGATGTTATTATATCTAATAATGTAAAGGATGAACACGGTTTTAAAAATTCAAAATTATAACTGCAACAATTTTGTTTTACATTTTGCCATAATAAAAAAAAATCATATAAATTGTACTTCCAAAAATCTACATCTATTTCTTCAAAAGGTCTCAGGTAGCGAGACAGTCTAAATAAAAAAAAGAATGATAGGAGACAAATACAAGTTCTAATGTTCTAAACGCCTTAATTGGTTCTGACCTTAAGCACTTAATAGATGTATTTGTAAAATTAGTGGTAATTTGTCTCATAAATATTGGCTTTATTATAGAATAGCCTTCAATGGATAATGAGCGTTACAATAAAGAGGTAATTTTGACATTTTTTTGCAGCAGAGCTATGAGTAACTGGCGTAGCAGTCAGTCAATCATGAAATGGAGTTCAAATGAATTAATACCAGAAGTGAAGGAAAATGTTGGAACATCTAAGAGACTACGTTCCGTGTTCTCCTGACCCCAGATGTAACCTCTCCTTCCATTGCAAAGTTATCTGGCTAAATGTGCAGAAATAAATTGAGCTCTCCACAATAGATAAAGTCTTCAATCCATTCCGCTTGTTAAACTTATGCCCTGGGTGAGACTAATAACCACAAGGATTCCTTAATACCTGTGATGCTCCTTCTACTTTTTGAAGAATTCATTGAAAACAAACCGTGACTTTCATTTGGTGCGTGCAATATTCACGTAATGTAAAATAAGAAAAATGCAACGTACGATAAGTGAAGAGCCTGAAACGATGACATGTTTTCGCCTCTTAATTGAGCATTCTAGAAAATGAGGGACCGGTATGAGAACATTATATAATGAATAGTCCACCTCATTGTCACCCAGTAGATAATATTCCTAAAATTGAGAAAATTGGCAGAAAAGTGAACTTATTTCTAGTATTACAAACTTTAAATAAATTGTACTTTTAGCAAAAAGTTTTACATGAGGTAAAAATGTTTACTGTTTTATATATTTACACCGTATTAGAGGTAGAGGTGAGTGAATGCAATATATTACAGTACTATTGAATTTGCTAAAAAACAGAGTTCTTGTAGCACAAATTCAGAACATTCGACAAATGTTAACAAAAATGTACAAAAAAATAAATTAAAAAACTTTTACTCAAACTTTTACTCATCTTACTGCTCGAGTCTTTAGCCCTTTCCCTTCTCACTGCTACCCGTTTGGTCCTCGTCATATCTTCTGATTCCTACTCCAAGCACTGAATTCTCCAGGCCTCTTACGCTAAGCTGGGACTTCTGACTCTGATTAGGTTTGGGAAGGTTCTGTACATACATGCGTAAGGTCATTATGTGCATCATAACATCGTAAGCTTTCCTGTGCAGGCGCAGAGCCCTACCGGGACTCATCAAAGCCAAAAGTTTCAGCTCAATGTGATAAGGGATTACAGCTCTTGTGGTGGCATTCAGAACATTGGATAAGGACCAGACGGGTGATGGTAAGCAATGGAGAGGTCAAAGAGGTGAGTTGTAAGAAGAGTATAAGAATTTTTCTTATTTTTTTTTACATATGTGTATAATGCTGTGGCTATAGTGAAACCTCAGAACATAAGGAGGGACTTAAACCAGTACTAATTTGTCCTGCAGAACCAGAGATATCAATAGTTACCACTCCTCTTTATCCGTTATAAAGGGTGTGACTGCCTTCGCTCTAGGGTTCCCTATTGGGCTTGATACAACATCCATCAACACGATCAGTCTATCCTCCACATCCATAACCGTTTCTCATCTGTTTCTTGTCATAGCTTCTGATTCCTACTCCAAGCCATGAATTCCCCAGGCCTCTTACGCAAAGGTCATGATGTGCATCATGACTCTGTAAGCTTTCCCACGCTTGTGCAGAGCCCTACCAGGACTTATCAGAGCCAAAAATCCCAGCTCAGAGTGATTAGGGATTACAGCTCTTATGGTGGTGTTCAGAACATTGGATGAGGACCAGACAGGTGATGGTAAGCAGTGGAAAGGTCAAAGAGGTAAGTTGTAAGATGAGTATAAGGATTGTTTTTACATTTTTTCACATATATGTATAATGCTGTGGCTATGGTAAAACCTCAGAACATAATGAGGAACTTAAACCAGTACTAATTTGTCCTGCAGAACCAGAGATATCAAGAGTTACCACTCCTCTTTATCCGTTATAGAGGGTGTGACTGCCTTCGCTCTAGGGTTCTCCATTGGGCTTGATACAACATCCATCAACATGATCAGTCTATTCTCCACATCCATAACTGTTTCTCATCTGTTTCTTGTCATATCTTCTGATTCCTACTCCAAGCACTAAATTCTCCAGGCCTCTTATGCGAAGGTCATGATGTGCATTATGATATCATAGGCTTTCCCACGCTTGCGCAGAGCCCTACCAGGACTCATCAGAGCCAAAAGTCCCAGCTTCGTGTGATTAGGGATTACAGCTCTTATGGTGGCATTCAAAACATTGGATGAGGACCAGACAGGTGATGGTAAGCAGTGGAAAGGTCAAAGAGATGAGTTGTAAGATGAGTATATGGATATTTTTTTAATTTTTTTTACATATGTGTATAAATGTAGTGGCTATAGAGAGACCTCAGATCATAATAAGGAACTTAAAACAGTACTAATTTGTCCTGCAGAGCCAGTGGTATCAAGAATTAATACTCCCCTTTATCCACTATAGAGGGTGTGACTGCTTTTGCTCTAGGGTTCCCCAAAGGCATTGATACAACATCCATCAACACAATAAGTCTATCCTCCACAGCCATAACTGTTTTCCACCAGGTTCTCGTCATATCATCTGATTCCCACTCCAAGCAGTGAATTCTCCAGGCCTCTTACGCTAAGGTCATGATGTCCATCATGACATTGTAAGCTTTCCCGCGCTTGAGCAGAGCCCTACCGGAACTCATCATAGCTAAAAGTCCCAGCTCAATGTGATAAGGGATTATAGCTCTTCATAAGTGTTCATAAGATTGGATGAAGACCCGATGAGTAACGATAAGGAGCAGAGAGGCCAAAGACGTCAGTTGTATGGTGAATATAAAGATAATATGTAAAAAATGTGTGCAATGCTGTGGCTAGGGAGAGACCTCATATAATAAGGGACTTAAACCAGTACTAATTTGTCCTGCAGAGCCAGACGTATCAACAGTTACCACTCCTCTTTATCCGATATACAGTGCCTTGCAAAAGTTTTCGGCCCCCTTGAATTTTTCAATCTTTTCCCACATTTCAGGCTTCAAATATAAAGATAAAAATGTTAATGTTATGGTGAAGAATCAACAACAAGTGGGACACAATTGTGAAGGTGAACAAAATGTATTGCTTATTTTAAACTTTTGAAAAAAAGAATAAACTGAAAATTGGGGCGTGCAATATTATTCATCCCCTTTAAGTTAATACTTTGTAGCGCCCCCTTTTGCTGCAATTATAGCTGCAGTCGCTTGGGGTATTTGTCTATCAGTTTTGCACATCGAGAGACTGAAATTCTTGCCCATTCTTCCTTTGTAAACAGCTGGAGCTGAGTGAGGTTGGATGGAGAGCGTTTGTGAACAGCAATTTTCAGCTCTTTCCACAGATTCTCGATTGGGTTCAGGTCTGGACTGTGACTTGACCATTCTAATACCTGTATACGTTTATTTGTGAACCATCCCATTGTAGATTTTGCTTTATGTTTGGGATCATTGTCTTGTTGAAAGACAAATCTCCATCCCAGTCTCAGGTCTTTTGCAGACTCCAACAGGTTTTCTTCAAGAATGGTCCTATATTTTGGCTCCATCCTTCTTCCCATCAATTTTAGCCATCTTCCCTGTCCCTGCTGAAGAAAAGCAGGCCCAAACCATGAGGATGCCACCACCATGTTTGACAGGGGGGATGGTGTGTTCATGGTGATGAGCTGTGTTGCTTTTACGCAAAACATATAGTTTGGCATTGTGCCCAAAAAGTTCGATTTTGGTTTCATTTGACCAGAGCACCTTCTTCCACATGTTTGGTGTCTCCCAGGTTTTTTGTGGCAAATTTTAAATGACACTTTTTATGGATTTCTTTGAGAAATGTCTTTCTCCTTGCCAATCTTCCATAAAGGCCATATTTGTGCAGTGTACGACTGATTGTTGATGACAGACTATCCCATATCAGCTGTAGATCTCTGCAGTTCATCCAGAGTGATCATGGGCCTCTTGGCTGCATCTCTGATCAGTCTTTTCCTTGTTTGAGATTAAATTTTTGAGGGATGGCCGATTTGGGACGGTAGATTTGCAGTGGTATGATACTCCTTCCATTTCAATATGATCACTTACACAGTGCTTCTTCGGATGTTTACAGTTGTGGAAATCTTTTTATAACCAAATCCGGCATTAAACTTCTCCACAACAGTATCACGGACCTGCCTGTTGTGTTCCTTGGTTTTCATGTTGCTCTCTGTGCTTTACACAGAACACTGAGACTATCACAGAGCAGGTGCATTTATACGGAGACTTGATTTCACACAGGTGGCTTATATTTATCATCATCAGGACAAAATTGGACCATTCAGAGATCCTCAATGAACTTCTGGAGTGAGTTTGCTGAACTGAAAATGAGGCACGCAACAATTTTCAGTTTACTCTTTTCTCCAAAAGTTTAAAACAAGCAATACATTTTGTTCAACTTCACTGTGTCCCACTTGTTGTTGATTCTTCACCATAACATTAACATTTTTATCTTTATGTTTGAAGCCTGAAATGTGGGAAAAGGTTGAAAAATACTTTTGCAAGGCACTGTATATAGCAGAATGTGCCCAGAAGAGGAATATACAGTACAGACCAAAAGTTTGGACACACCTTTTCATTCAAAGAGTTTTTTATTTTCATGACTCTGAAACCTATAGATTCACATTGAAGGCATCAAAACTATGAATTAAAACATGTGGAATAAAATACTTTAGAAAAAAGTGTGAAACAACTGAAAATATGCCTGATAATCTAGGTTCTTCAAAGCAGCCACCTTTTGCTTTGATTACTGCTTTGCACACTCTTGGCATTCTCTTGATGAGCTTCAAGAGGTAGTCACCGGAAATGGTCTTCCAACAGTCTTGAAGGAGTTCCCAGAGATACTTAGCACTTGTTGGCCCTTTTGCCTTCACTCTGCGGTCCAGCTCACCCCAAACCATCTCGATTGGGTTCAGGTCTGGTGACTGTGGAGACCAGGTCATCTGGCGTAGCATCCCATCACTCTCCTTCTTAGTCAAATAGCCCTTACACAGCCTGGAGGTGTGTTTGGGGTCATTGTCCTGTTGAAAAATAAATAATGGTCCAACTAAACGCAAACCGAATGGAATAGCATTCCGCTGCAAGATGCTGTGGTAGCCATGCTGGTTCAGTATGCCTTCAATTTTGAATAAATCCCCAACAGTGTCACCAGCAAAGTACCCCCACACCATCACACCTCCTCCACCATGTTTCACGATGGGAACCAGGCATGTAGAGTCCATCTGTTCACCTTTTCTGCGTCACACAAAGACACGGTGGTTGGATCCAAAGATCTCAAGTTTGGACTCAAAGCACAGATGTACACTGGTGTAATGTCCATTCCTTGTGTTCTTTAGCCCAAACAAGTCTCTTCTGCTTGTTGCCTGTCCTTAGCAGTGGTTTCCTAGCAGCTATTTTACCATGAAGGCCTGCTGCACAAAGTCTCCTCTTAACAGTTGCCCTAGAGATGTGTCTGCTGCTAGAACTCTGTGTGGCATTGACCTGGTCTCTAATCTGAGCTGCTGTTAACCTGCGATTTCTGAGGCTGAGGACTCGGATAAACTTATCCTCCGCAGCAGAGGTGACTCTTGGTCTTCCTTTCCTGGGGCGGTACTCATATGAGCCAGTTTCTTTGTAGCGTTTGATGGTTTTTGCCACTGCACTTGGGAACACTTTCAAAGTTTTCCCAATTTTTCGGACTGACTGACTTTCATTTCTTAAAGTAATGAAGGCCACTTGTTTTTCTTTACTTAGCTGCTTTTTTCTTGCCATAATACAAATTCTAAGTCTATTCAGTAGGACTATCAGCTGTATATTCACCCAACCCATTTATAAGGCAAGAAATCCCACTTATTAAACCTGACAGGGCACACCTGTGAAGTGAAAACAATTTCCAGTGACTACCTCTTGAAGCTTATCAAGAGAATGCCAAGAGTGTGCAAAGCAGTAATCAAAGCAAAAGGTGGCTACTTTGAAGAACCTAGAATATAAGACATATTTTCAGTTGTTTCACACTTTTTTGCTAAATATTTCATTCCATATGTGTTAATTCATAGTTTTGATGCCTTCATTGTGAATCTACAATTTTCAGAGACATGAAAATAAAGAAAACTCTTTGAATGAGGTGTGTCCAAACTTTTGGTCTGTACTGTATATAACAGGAGGGGCTCAGGATGGGACATATCTACCAGGATGGGGACAAATAAACCAGGATGGGGACATATATAGCAGGAGGGGCCCAAGATGGTGACATATACACCAGGAGCTGTGCAGGAAAGGGACATACATACCAGGATGAGGATATATATGCTAGGAAGGGGAAAATAAACCAGGATGGGGACATGTAGTTTACTAGGATGGGCCTAGGTGGGGTCTTTATACCAGGAGCAGCCCAGAAAGGGGATATATATACCAGGAAGAGGACATATATGCTAGAAAGGGGACAAATAAACCAGGATGGGGACATATATACCAGGATGGGCCCAGGAGGAGACATGTATACCAGGAGAGGGATATATAAACTAGCAGGAGGACATACATACCAGTAGGATATTACACAGAGTGTAGAAGGTGTGTTATGGAGAAGGGCTGACTGTGGGGGATTTTATATAGAGAGACAGAGGGCACAAAAGTCTGATTACAGGCATGTGCTTTAGTTTCAATACAATCAATATTATATCAGCCGGAGATGAACACTACAGGACTACATCTCGCATGCCAGACAGGCAAGCTAATCTGGGTAACGCCGTCCCCACCACTGACTGAAAGCTTTCTGCCAATGCACAGTGTACACGGTAATCTGCCAGTCATATAGTGATATGGGTGGGGTTATACACAGCATAGAAGACTCAGATCTCCTACATTTACATCAGACAAACAAGGATTCATTGAAAAGTATACTAAGCAACCCAGTAAGTGATACATCCCTGAAATCAGGCTTTTTTTACCTTTATTATGCTGCTCTCAGATTATATAGCAAAACCTTGCTGACTGATTCCCTTTAAGTTATGTTTAAATGCTTGCTTTCTTTGTGTAGCAAAACTCTTTTGTTAGAAATATTACTAGATCATAGTTTACAATTATATGCAGCTGATTTTTCATCTGAATTGTTCTCTAACATTATATATCAAAGCAACTGCAGAGAAGAATGACCTGAAATGAGTTGAACTATGATCATAAGTAACACAATGTGTTCATCACTTTGGGAGAAACACAATACAAACACAATTCTTTATAAAATCGTTAGTAATAATATAGATATGTTCTATGCACACATAAAGTCGTGTGGAAGAATAGGTCTCACCTTATAGCCACATAATTGATTTATTTTTGCAGACAGCAATTATATTTCTTCTACCACATTCCATAATCTGAATCTGCCTGGAAATCTGTATGTCCTTAGTCGCCACAGAGCTTGTTAATTCTATAGGTAATTGCTGTACAGATATATAGAGAAATTCTACAGAATTGGTTAAAGGAAACCAACCATCAGGATTTTCACAAGTAAGGGTAGCGCTATACTGGCGCTAGGATGGTGAATAAAATGATACCTTAATTTTCCAGAATGGATGTTTCATTGCAGTAAAACGTTTTATCAAATTTCTAGAAATCAGTGCACCAGTTGATTGGACTGTGCAGTCGAGCAAGACTATGTCTGTTGGGTCTTCCTTTATTATTCCTCCCCTGTGTGGTTTCATGGCCTCTATATAAATAGATTTCCCCATTTGCCTCGATTATAATTATGGCTGGCGCATGCGCAGTAAACCGGAGTCGGTGCCTGCACATACCACTATCTCCAGCGCCATTTTATTTAAGTATCATAGTATCATAGTTTTTAAAGTTGAAGGGAGACTCTAAAGGCCACTTTACATGCAGCGATATCGGTACCGATATTGCCAGCGTGCGTACCCGCCCCCATCTGTTGTGTGACACGGGCAAATCGCTGCCCGTGCCGCACAACACCGCCCAGACCTGTCACACTACTTACCTGCCCGGCGACGTCGCTGTGACCGGTAACCCGCCTCCTTTCTAAGGGGGCGGTTCGTTCAGTGTCACAGCGACGTCACAGCTGCGTCACTGAACCGCCGCCCAATTGAAGCGGAGGGGCGGAGATGAGCGGGATGTAACATCCCGCCCACCTTCTTCCTTCCGCATAGCGGCCGGGAGGCAGGTAAGGAGAGCTTCCTCGTTCCTGCGGTGTCACACGGAGCAATGTGTGCTGCCGCAGGAACGAGGAACAACCTCATTATGCTGCAGTAACGATTTTTGAGAATGGACCCCCATGTCACCGATGAGCGATTTTGCATGTTTTTGCAACGATGCAAAATCGCTCATAGGTGTCACACGCAACGGCATCGCTAATGCGGCCGGATGTGCGTCACTAATTCTGTGACCCCCAACGAGTTCGCATTTGCGATGTCGTAGCGTGTAAAGCCAGCTTTAGTCCATCTAGTTCAACCCGTAGCCTAACATGTTGATCCAGAGGAAGGCAAAAACAAAAATAAATTAAGATGCCGTCCTCCGGCATGTAACGCATCGGATACTCATTCTGAGAAACGTGTCCTCCTCTGAAGCATCCAGTGAGCATGTTTGTGTGGTGAGCTGTTGGAGATGGGGATCTCCTCTTGTCTTGTGACCGCACACATTCCCATGATGTTTAACAGGGTAAAGGATGCGAGGGCGCATGTGCAGTAAACTGGAGTTGGTGCCTGCACATAACACTATCTCCAGTGCCATTTTATTCAAGATGCCGTCATCCATCTTGTGACATGTTGGATGCTCATTCCGAGAAACGTGTCCTCCTCTGAAGCGTCCACTGAGCTTGTTTGTGTGGTGAGCTGTTGGAGGTGGGGGGGTCTCTTCTTGTCTTCTGACCATGTGCACTCACATGGTGTTTACCAGGATAGAGGATGTGAGGGCACATGCGCTACCCTCCGAATGCGCATCCAACACGTCACAAGCCGGAAGACAGCATCTTCAATAATATGGAATCGGAGATAGCGGTTTGCGCAGGCGTCGAATCCAAAGCCATTGTATTGAAGTGACAAAAATACCTTCAAGTGTATACTGCGCATGCAAAGACCATAATTATAATCGCGCCGTCAGGGGGGTATCTATTTAAATAGAGGTCATGAAACCACATAGGGGAGGAATAATAAAGGAAGACCCGACCCACATAGTCTCACCCCACTCCATGCGCCAATCAACTGGTGAACTGATTTCTGGAACTTCAATAAAACATTTTACTGCAATAAAATATCCAATCTGGAAAGTGAAGGTATTTTATTCACCATCCTAGAGTCATTTTAGGAGTGCCTTTACTTTAGAGGTGCAAATCCTGGTGGTTGGTTCCCTTTAACAGATGATAATCGATTTTTTGATGAAGTTTTCCATATCAGCACATTTATACAATTATAAATCAATAAATTAATACAAATTGGGGCCATACCCATATGTATGTATACATATGTACGCTCTTATATTTAGATTAGAAGACAAAATAAAAATACTCAACAACATTGAGAGTAGGAGAGAAAGCAAGAACTGTCACCTCGAACATGATCTATATGACTAGATCAAAGCACAAAACGCATAATAAGGCATCCTACGGTATGAAAACACCAACATTTAGTCAGACAAATAAAGAATAACTGGCAGCTCAGCCCCAAGGGTTAAGAATTTCACATAATTGTACATACAAAATAGTAAAAATGAGCGATTCAGCTTCATTCTAAGCACCTTCCATAAATGAGGCCAAGAACATTAAGGAATATTTTGTTCCAATTGGCGTTGTTTTACTGTGTAATTTCAGGATATAAACTGCTTATGTATTCACTTCCATTTGCTTTCCCCTCAATTTCACCTTGCATCATTCTGCTCATCTGAACTATGAAGCTGCACACAGCGAACATATGTCATAGAGAGACTCAAGAATCTCACCGGTGGTCCTGAGTCGCCCTCGTAATTCTTCCTAAAGCAGAAAATTGGACCGGCTTAATTTGACATAAAGAACACTGAAGGTGACTAGCAAGAAATAGTTCGTACTGAATAATATAAAATGTTTTTAATCCATTATTGCCAAATACAGTATATTCTGGTGTTGAATAGATGTTTGCATTAGATACATGACCAAAACAAAAGTTTTTATTTTTTTAAAGTTTTCGTAGACAATAATCTGATCATGCAATGTCCCCATAATGTGACCTTCAGCAATCAACTCAATCCAAGAGGAAACATTGCATCAACTGTTTGATTACCCTACAGCGCCACCCCAGGAAAACTGAAGAATTGCAGAGTGCTCATTCTTACCAGTGGTTTGACAAGATAGGTTCTCTATGACAAAATACAGTCTTTGAAACTGTTCTCCATTTTGACCAAGAGATGATTTAATTCTTTTCACCCAGAATTCCATAAAATTGTATTTTAAAGCGTACTTTTGAGACCAAACAATCTTGAACCCGATTGTAGTTATTGTAGTTTTTGGTATTGCAGATTGGGCTAATTTTTTCCTTAAAGGAAACCTGTTACATGAAAAAATGCTATTAATCTGCATATAGGGTTAATCTGCAGGTTTGTAGTGTTTTGAACCTGCTCAGTGAAGGCAATAAGTGCCTCCTTTAACTTAAGGCTGCTTTACACGCAACGACATCACTAACGAGATGTCGTTGGAGTCAGGGAATTCATGACGCACAACTGGCCTTGTTAGCGATGTCGTTGCATGTGAAACGCAGGAACGACCGTTAACGATCAAAATTACTCACCTTATCGTTGATCGTTGACGCGTCAATCCTTTCCCGAATATCATTGCTGTTGCAGGACGCAGGTTGTTCGTCGTTCCTGCAGCAGCACACATCGCTATGTGTGACACCGCAGGAACGAGGAACTACATCGTAGCTGCGGCTACCGGCAATGAGGAAGGAAGGAGGTGGGCAAGATATTCCGCCCGCTCATCTCCACCCCTCCACTTCTATTGGACGGCTGCCATCTGACGTCGCTGTGACGCCGCACGAACTGCCCCCCTTATAAAGGAGGCCGTTCACTGGCCACAGCGGCGTCGCAGGGAAGGTAAGTCCGTGTGACGGGTGTAGGCGATGTTGTGCGCCACGGGCAGCGATTTGCCTGTGACGCACAACCGATGGGGGCAGGTACGCTCGCTAGCGATATCGATACCGATATCGCAGCGTGTAAAGTGGCCTTTAGACAAAAAAGACTAGTTTTGGGAGTGCCGTCAGTCTTTTTGTCTAGATTAATGGGGGCTCATACCTTCTGTCTGTGCACCCTTCCCCACTAGCCACAGGTGATTTATTCTCTACTTGCCCATACAAGTATACCCAGAGAGAGGCTTCAGTTCATAGTAGGTTCCCAGTATACGAGATATGCCTTGACATAGCGACTGGGCAGATATAAAAATACTATGCACGCCTCATCCACCAGCCACAGGTGATTTTATTTTCTATAGCAGGTTCCTTCTTGCCCATGCACAGAAGGTTTTTAAACTCAGTTCAAATTAGGTACCCAGTATACGAGGTATACCATGACGTGGCTACTGGGCATATATAAAAATGGCCATTTATGTATGCTGAATCTCAATTTTTTCTTGTCCTGTATTAGTAATGCATGTCTATATTCTTACATTCTTAGTTTTCATGCTTTAGTATTTCAGAGTGCATACTGTCTCTTTTTTTGTCATTTTATGTGACGTTCAGTTATGCACCTTTTCACATTGCAGTTTTGGGAGTACCATCAGTCTTTTTGTTGAGATTAATAGGGGGTCATGCCTTCTGACCGTGCACTCCTCCCCAACTAGCCACATGTGACTTTATTTTCTATAGCAGGTCACTACTTGCCCATGCACAGGAAGTTTTTAAACCCAGAAAGAGGCTTCAGTTCAGAGTAGGTTCCCAGTATACGAGATATGCCGTGACGTGGCGACTGGGCAGATATAACAATGGCCATTTTTGTATGCTAAATATTTCAACTCTTTCTTAGATTTCCTTTAGCAGTAATGCATGTGTATATTCTTGCATTCATGGTTTTCATGCTTTAGCATTTCTCTTTTTTGTCATATAAGTGCTTCCTTACTAGGAGGAAAAAAACTTTAAGGCTGTGTTCGCTGTGTATTTTTTTTTTCATGTTTTTTCATTGATTTTATACAAATACATGAGTCATGATTGACTCCTGGCTCAGCTGGAGCTGAGCCTTTTTTTTAATTTCACTTCTGATGCAGGTCAAGTTAGGGGTTGGTCCTTTCTGCCTCGTTCTGGAGATCAGGCTGCTTTATTAGGGCACTGTGTCTCTTGGACTTCGCCGGTGATATTTCTGGCTCTGCTGTGTTCTGCTCTTGAGTGACCTGTTGTCTGCCCTGCCCCCTCCTGAACTCCGTGTTCACCTGACCTGTTAACCTCCTCTGTTGTCTGTTTCCATCAGTGTCTCTCCCGCTGTCTCCCTGTTCATTCCTTATCTGTTTACCTTAATTCTGTCTTGTCTTCCCACTCCCCCTCGCTTCTAGGCTCTGATTTCCCGGCTACTGACTATTTGCTTCCCTCTGACTACGTTTAGACCTTGCCCTTGTGTACTTACAAGACCTCATTTTGTGACACGGCTTTCTGATGATTCTACTGCCATCTGGTGGGCTTGACTAGTATTACCTCTGCTAGGGAATTCCCTGCTCATACGTTTCCTCCACTTTTACGCCCCCTAGTGGTTTACCAGCTAACTACCTTCTCAGATAGTTTCAGGAATCCTCTCAGTCCCACATTACTGCGCTGTACTGCTATTGTACATCTTTGAGTACAGCGTGACAACATGCTGATAAAAAACAGCTTTTCCAATACCAGCAAAACCTATGAGATTCCAGAAATCTCATGCACACACAGACAAATACCTGATTTCTCTTCCTGACTGAAATGGAAACTGCTTCATTTCTGAAAGAAGCAACATTTCAATTCTTTCGTATTTTTGTTGAGTTTTTAGTAAATTAAGCTAACTTTGTTGATATTCTGGTCCTGAGGAAGAGGTTTCTACCTCGAAACGCATAGACCTATGAAATAAAAAAGATATCAATTTATCAACAACTCTTCAACTTCATTTGGCTGATGCGCAGCGTTAACCCATTCTCTTCTCCTGTTTGAATGCTCATCCACGTGGGACTGCAGCAGATGCCATTATCTCATGCTTAAACAGTGGTTGTGACGTTCACAACCACAGTAGATGAGTGTATATATTTTTATATATTACTCGTGTTATCTGGTAATACCACATCAGCGCTTCTTTTTTCTAGTTTTAATACTGGTGAGTTAAGGGAGGCGTGGTTTGCCACATAGAGGTGCTGAGATGGGTGTCATCTGCATACTGGAGAGCTGGGGAAGGAGAGGTCCAACACATGAGAGGAGTGGTCCGGCACATAAGAGAATTGAAGAAGGAGTGGTTTATTCTATTACACAGATGAGATATCAGTAATATGGTACATAAGAGGCCTGAAGAAGGACAGTTCTGGCACACTAGAAAGTTGAAGAAGGAGTGGTCTTGTCTAAATGATAGCAAATGGAAGAGTGGTTTAGCACAAAGGAGAATTGATGACAGAGTGTTCCAGCCAATATGATAGCTAAGGGATGAGTCATATGGCATATATGAGAGCTGAAGAAGGATTGGTCTCGTAAACTGGCCAGCTAAAAAGGACTGATACTGCCTAAATAATAGGTAGGGGAGGAGTAGTCTGGCACAAAGGCAAACTGACGAAGGAGTGGGCTGGCCCATATGATAGCTTAAAGAGGCATGGTCAAAAATACAGGATAACTAAAGGGTCTTTACACGCTGCAACATCGCTAGCGATGTCACTAGTGATAGCACCCGCCCCCGTCGTTTGTACGTCACGGGCAAATCGCTGCCCGTGACGCACAATATTGTTAGTCCCCGTAAAACATACTTACCTGCCTAATGACGTCGCTGTGTCCGTCGAACTGCCCTTTTTCTAAGGGGGCGGTTTGTGCGGCGTCACAGCGACGTCACACGGAAGCCTTCCAATTGAAGCAGAGGGGCAGAGAGCAGCCGCAGGAAAGTCACGCCCACCTCGTTGCCTGAGGACGCAGATACGGTGTTGTTCGTCGTTCCTGGGGTGTCACACGTAGCGATGTGTACTGCCTCAGGAACGACGAACAACCTGCGTCCAGCACCATCAACGATATTTGGGATTTGAACGATGTGTCAACGATCAATGATTAGGTGACTATTTGTGATCGTTAGCAGTCGTTCGTACGTGTCACACGCAATGACGTCGCTAACGAGGATGGATGTGCGTCATGAATTCCGTGACCTCAACGACATCTCGTTAGCGATGTCGTTGCATGTAACGGGGCCTTAAGAAACAAATAGTCTGGCACATAGGAGATCTAGTCAAGAAGTAAACCTAGACATGTAAGAGCTGGGCAAGGAATGGTTTGACACAAAGGATAGCTAAAGAAGATGATCTCTGTACAAGGGAGAGGTCAAGATGAACTAGGAGGTAAGGAGTAGTGAGAGTGAATGTATTCGGCATTATTTGGTATTCTCACAAATATTAAGGTATTCACAATATCCTTTAGTCGACAAGCATTTTGGTATTCACCTCATGAGTTTCGAGTCTCCTCCTCACATGTTTGGCACTGGATTTTCAGCCACTAAACATTCTGGGATTGCTTGCTAATCATTGTAATGTCATAAGCATCTTTGCTACTGTCATGTTTGGAAGGCACAGTGAAAAAAAAATGACTTGAGGTCATTAAGCAGGAGAATTATACTTCCCAAGTTTCCCACTGCTGTCACACTACTTCTTGGTCAGCTTATTAACACGTATGAATATGTACTGCTTGCCCCACCCACCCTCTGTGCCAGCATCTGTGATCGGCTGCCCTCACACTAGCTGTCTAGGTCAGGAAATGGAGTATAAAAAGAAATTGGTAATTGGAAAAAATGACATAGGGTTCCCTGTATATTGATTCCCATCACAGATAAATCAGATAGCTACAGACCTCATGTGGATTGTGTCAGACCTGCAGGGATCTTTTGGTGATCCATAAATTTGAGAAAGAGGGTGTTTTTTGTTTAAAATAAAGGATTTTTGTGTGTTTGTGTTTTTTTTCTTTTTACTTACAGTATATGGTTGGTAATGGGGGAATCATAGAAATCTCATCATTACCAATCTAGGACTTGATGGCAACTGTGATTTTTGACAAATCACAGCTGTCATTAATCCCTTATATTACAGTGATTGCCACTTCACTAGAGTATTAGCCAGCTAAAGTGCCAAAATTGGCGCATCTAATGGATGTGACAATTGTAGAGCGGCTGCAGGCTGTTATTTTTATGCTGAGGCGGGCCCAATAACCATGGGCCTTCTCAGTCTGAGGATACCAGCCCCCATCTGCCTTCTTTATCTTGGCTGGGTATCAAAACTGGGGGAGACCGCACACAGTTTTTTAAAAATTTTTATTTAAATAGTTTAAAAAAAAGCAGCTTTCTTGTATTTTGATACACAGCCAAGATAACGCACACAGTTGGGAGCTGCAGCCAGTAGCCATCTGCTTATACGAGGGAACCTTACACCATTTTTTCCAATTATTTATTTTTACAGTCCACTTCGAGGACCCAAACAGCTACTGTTAGGGCAACCAATCAGAGATGACAGCCCAAAGGGTGGGCGAGAAAAGCAATGAATATTCATGAGATCTAATGAGCAGACCCGGTAGTAGTGTGACAACCACGGGGAAAGTCAGTAATTATAATTCTCCTGCTTTAATCCCAGATATACTCTGACAACATTCCTGAAACCAAATATGAGTCTTAAATGCGTCCAGGCATCTTCCCCATACTGTTCAGCACTTTTCCAATCTTTTCAGTATTTTTAGAGACCTCCCAAACCTACTTCCAAGTTTTCTATTCACTTGCATTGGTTTCGTTATTCTTGAGTTGTGATGCTTACACGAATAGTTGAAATTATGCAGCACGAATAATCCGAATCCGAATATTTTTTCTATTTGCCCATCTTTAATTAGGAGGTAACTGGAAGAGGAGTAACATACAATAAAAGAGAACAAGGATGGCGGTATTTAGCACCTTTTTAAGGACGGACCAAGTCAGTCGAAAAGAAAAGCTGCGCACAAGTTAAAAATGTCAGTGGATTATCTGGCAATTTTTTTTCCATTGTTAACTGTACACATTATGGTAGGGAGTGTATCATAACAGACATAACACTATTATAGCATGTATACACATAACATCGGTGGGGATCGCCGCAGGTTTTAAAATTATGAGTTTACCTAACTTGGATGACATGTATTCCATATTGACCTATGATGTCTTTCTAAGATAAATTTCTAATACTGTATCTCAAATTCACAGAGGAGCATGAAAACAGACTGCACCTAATTAATTCAAAGTGGCTCTAAAATCAAATTTCCATTGCTTACTCTTACTAAAACATATGGTACATAAAAAATAAATGCACTCAAATCATAAAAACCCTTAAGTATTACAACGGCAGACTGCAAATACTTTTTATACATTTTTTATGTATTTATTATAATGATTGTGATTGGAAGCATTATCATTCGGTAAATACAAAAAGAAGTTACTAAAATTATTCCTTACCTGTAGAAAAAAACTAGAAAAACAAAAAAATATTAGAATTTAGGAAAAAAAATCTAAGGATGTACTAAAGATGATAAAATCTTTTGAAACTTGGATTTGCAAGTTCGGCAAGTTTTTACACAAAACTTTGATTTGCTGTGAATTTGCAGGTACTCCAAATACCCTGAAAAGATGTATATAATGTTATCAAGTTTCTTAGGACTGTATCAAACCCATTTCAATCTTTTCAATGCAAACAGAGACTCAGTAATCTCAAAGTGGCCTCACCATAGAAATTAATTTCTTGTAAAATAAAAAAAATGGTCTCAAAATCATTCCTCTTAGTAATTTGTGATTGAACAGAACAATTAATCAAACTGACGGTGTCACTATTAGAGGTAACATCATCCTGCTGTGACTGAGATGTGCTATGTGACAAATATACAATAATATCCTCCTCCTTCTTTCCCAGTATTATGGTTCCTGAAGGCAAAGGAGGCCAATTATGATCTATGTTTGAAACTACTATTCTGCAGATAGTTGGTGTCAGTGGTGTTTCTGTTATTGCTACCGTGTTTCCTCGAAAATAAGACCTCCCCCTAAAATAAAAAATAGCAGGAGTTTTCAGGGAGGCTTAAATATAAGACATCCCCTGAAAATAAGACCTAGTTGCGGTTAAATAAAGAAGTGTCTGTGCAGCAGTAAAAAAGTTAAAGAATCCTGCAAAAGAGACTTCATTATAGACAGCGGACACCCCCTAAAGAAAGAAGAAAGAAGAGAGAAGACCCCCTTGATCATAATCACCAGACGCCGACCGGAAGCAGAGGAGCGCATCAAGGTCCTCCTGCGGAACATACACACATCAGATCACATATACACACACATCAGATCACACACACACACACACACACACACACACACTACAGATCACATACACACACTCACCACATCCAACGATATCACTTGCTTCTTGGCGCGTGTAAAGAACTGCGACACTGTGCACTGTGCAGTGAGCTTCTGTGGCGCCCTGGACAAGCCAGGACGTCACAAGCACAACACCAACACACCCCACACTCCCGGTCAGGCACACCGAAGTCAGACAAAAACCCTTGTTGCCTTCCTCCAGGGGCTGATGTCCACACCAGGGGGTGGGCCAGGCGGTTGGCCCCGCCCACCGAGGAGTTCACAGTCATGGAGGCGGGAAAAGTAAGGCAGATTAGTTTTGGAAGTACAAGTGGAAGGAGGAAAGTGGCAGTAGAGAAGCCTGAAGTTGGTCCGGGTGTGTGGCCCGTATGGATCAGCAAGGTTAGCAGACAGTGGTGACCGTCTGCAGGAGAGGCCTATTGGAGCCAGCCGTAAGGACCGTGGACGGGCGGTGGTCCGGCGGTACCGGACCGGTACGCAAAGAGAAGCCAGCACCATCCAGCAGGGGCTTACGAACCCCGGCAAGGCTAGGAGTCGCCGTAAATTTGACAAATCCGTTAGCGAAGTGAACCTCCTGGGTTTCCCAGCAGCCAAGTCCCGACAGAAGGCAACAGTCCAACCGAGAGAGGGAAACACAGTCACCGCCAAGGCTAAATTTCCCAGGGCCAGAGCCTGCGGGCAAAAGGGGCTCCTTCAGCACCCATCCAAGCTGGGAGAGCGGGTTACTGGTGGGAACCCATTGGAACCGTACACGTTACACAGGTGCAGGGAAAGACAGTCACCATCAACCTGCCGGGAGGAGAAACACCGCAGCCGTCTGTGGGACCCGTCCATCCAGCTGTGTGTTTACCGAGAACTGTGCCCTCATCATTGGCTGAGTGAGTACCACCGTGCCGTGCGGCACAGTGCTGCTCCCGCGACCCTACACCTCACCAGGCCCCGTAACCCGCCTGCAATCCATCCCTACCCCATCACAGGGGCCCTGGGACAACCAACCCCCTACCCACGGAGGGGAGAACTAACATCCAGGCTGCTCCCTGTCATCGCTCCCGGGATCCCCATCCAGAGCAGCGGTGGTGTCACCAATCTCACCACAACCGTGGGTGGCGTCACGGACAATACCAAATCCCCACAATCAAATCCCCACCCTTTTCACACACGGGCGAGGAACGCCGCTCGAGTCCCCGGGATCCGGCCCACCGCTCGAACCACCACCGAGCAGCAGCAGCCGCAGCAGCAGCGGCCGGACCCGAGCAGTGGGAGAGTGCAGCGTCCCCTCCTCCGCCCGCGACAACTTGGCGTCACGGACAGAATCTTACCGCTCTACCATCTGGTAGAGGTGCGCCTTGTTACCGCCGGAGGTGTCCGGCCGAAAAATTGGAGAAACCGCCATCTTGTGCGCGAAAAATTCCCGCTCGAGCGTCTCCTTGAGTAGTGGAGGCGCGAAGGCCGAAGCCCCGCCCCTGTAGAGGAGGGGCCGGAAAGAGACTAAGGGAGACTGATGGCATCTGGCCGCATGTAGCCCGCGGCTATAAAAGCAGGGACGCCAGGACCCTGCGGCCATCTTGTTGCTGGTTCCTGGAAAAGACCGCCAGAGCCATGTTCATGCCGTCCCGCAGCACCGTAGCCCCCGCGCCTGGAACCGCGGCGTGGGTGGAGATCCGGACCGCGCAGCTCCAACAACGGCTGCAGGTCAAGATGCAGCTCCTCTTGGAGGAGTGGGAGGCCGACATTGCGGAGGTTGTAGCGACCATGCGGAGACGCGAGGAAGAGGGAGCTTCGGAAGGGAGGGTGAGTGACCCACGCCCTTGTGCCCCTAGTGGGTCAGTCATCGCGGCCGAGGGACCCGGTCCACACCCGCTCACCCAGCTACCTCCCCCGCTACCCGTACTGGCCGCCGCGCCCCCGCCACTAGGCCCGCTACCCCCACAACCGGTAGCGGTACCCCGCATGTCCACCCAGGCGGATCGGCCTGTAGCTGGAGCCCGTGACCGACCAGAATCACTACCCTGGAAGGTGCAGAAGCCTGAGCCGGAGGCATCCCCAGAAACTTCCTCCAAGCCAGAGCCGACAGGCCGCTCTGTGCAGGAGGCCCAGCGGAAGAGGACCCCTGTGCCCATCCCCCACACCTTGGCTGAGGTTGCGCCGGGTTGCCGCTGCAGGGCAGCGCCCCAGGCCAAGTCACCGCGGGACCTTCCACCCAGATTGCCAGTGGTGGGCAGTGTCCAGAAGGTCTCGCGGGGCCCGACCCGTGCGCTGGAGCTCGCAGCAGCTCCGTATTGGGACAGGGAACCGACACCGCTGGGCCCAGAGATTGCCGAGAGAGAGAGGAAGAAGGCGGAGTTGGTGGCCCGTACGATCCGGGAGAAAGAGAGCCTCCGTCAAGCGACCTTCCGTGTCCGGGGCCCCCTGTATGAAGGGCAGGTGAGTCGGTTTGATGTCCGCCGGGGCTATGGCTTTATATATGAGCCAGGCCTGGAGGCCGAAGTCTTTATAGCCTGGCGGGATGTTAATAGCCACCTGCCGGAGGAGCACCCAGGCCGCAACCTGATGCCAGGAGACCTGGTGCAGTACACCCGGCACTGCGGGGAGAGGGGGTGGTTTGCATTGGAAGCAAAGCTGAGGGGCAGCCAAGAGGCCCGAGTGTGTACCGCGCCCCCTCCCCCGACCGACGCCAAAGAATCAGAGTGATGGCAGCGGAGTCCCGTTGCAAGTTGTCCCCGTTGGGACCACCAGTGTTGAAAGTACCGTTGAAAAGTTGAAAATGAATGATAAGTGAATGATTAACCGAAGATTCACCTGATTGAAGCCTTGAATTGCACCGGTCATTGTCGGCAACTGAATTGATCAATGCAATAGAGCCCCAACACTACGCCAAAGTATTTCTCTACGTTGGGGTCCCTAGCTTGTGTGTGTCCTCTCATGCAGTTAAAAAACTTACCGTGTATGGGAAGCTGAGACCCAGGCTATATATACGATGTGGATTGGCAATAGGTGTGTGTGGGGAGGGTTCACAAACGAAAAACTACTAACATTAAGGAATAACATTTGGAACTCCATTCTATGTCTGAACTGGGTGCAAAAACCTAAAAAACATCACTATGGGGAGATAAGGTATGCACACCAGTGACTATGTAAGGGGAATACATGGAATAGCAGAAACTGCTGTGTGAATACTGACATGAAAAATTCAATAGCTATGTGTAAGAATGAAATGTGAAAAATGGAACTTGCATTACTGCCATGAATATATGAATAAAGAGAAATTTAGCTACTGAATTGATCAATGCAATAGTCCGGGTGTGTGGCCCGGACGGATCAGCAGGGTTGGCAGACGGTGGTGACCGTCTGCAGGAGAGGCCTATTGGAGCCAGCCGTAAGGACCGTGGACGGGCGGTGGCCCGGCGGTACTGGACCGGTACGCAAAGAGAAACCAGCACCATCCGGCAGGGGTTTACGGACCCCGGCAAGGCTAGGAGTTGCCGTGAATTTGCCAAATCCGTTAGCGAAGCGAACCTCCTGGGTTTCCCAGCAGCCAAGTCCCGACAGAAGGCAACAGTCCAACCGAGAGAGGGAAACACAGTCACCGCCAAGGCTAAAGTTCCCAGGGCCAGAGCTTGCGGGCAAAAGGGGCTCCTTCAGCACCCATCCAAGCTGGGGGAGCGGGTTACCGGTGGGAACCCATTGGAACCATACACGTTACACAGGTGCAGGGAAAGGCAGTCACCATCAACCTGCCGGGAGGAGAAACACCGCAGCCGTCTGTGGGACCCGTCCATCCAGCCGTTTGCTTTACCGGAGACTCTGTGTACATCATTGGCTGAGTGAGTACCACCGTGCCGTGCGGCACAGCGCTGCCCCCGCGACCCTGCACCTCACCAGGCCCCGTAACCCGCCTGCAATCCATCCCTACCCCATCACCGGGGCCCCGACATCCAGGCTGCTCCCTGTCATCGCTCCCGGGATCCCCGTACAGAGCAGCGATGGTGTCACCAATCTCACCACAACCGTGGGTGGCGTCACGGACAATACCAAATCCCCACAATCAAATCCCCACCCTTTTCACTCACGGGCGAGGAACGCCGCTCGAGTCCCCGGGATCCGGCCCACCGCTCGAGCCACCACCGAGCAGCAGCAGCCGCAGCAGCAGCGGCCGGACCCGAGCAGTGGGAGAGCGCAGTGTCCCCTCCTCCGCCCGCAACACTTCTAGGACCTTGCATCACTTGGCCAGAAGCACGTGGTATCTCCGGATGTTCTGAATGTGTGCGTGCGCGATTGTACAGGTATGTGCGATTTTGTGAGTGTGTGTGAGTGTATGAGATCGGATGTGTGAGTGTATGTTGTCTGATGTGTGAGTGTGTGTTCTGATATATGAGTGTCGGCAAGAGGCAGAGGAGGACGGTATGCAGCACAGCTGTCTAGAGCGCACACCGGAGATCAGAGGGAGGAATGATGTGAAATCTGATGTGTGTGTGTGTGTGTGTGTGTATGCTATCTGATGTGTGAGTGTAGGTTGTGTGTGTGTCAGTCAGATGCAGGGGAGGACAGCTTGCTGCACAGAGATCACAGGGAGGAATGATATGGAATCTGATTGTGTGTGTGTCTGTGTGTGTCTATATGAGTGTATGCTATCTGATATGTGTGTGTGTGTTTGTGTGTGTGTGTGTGTGTGATCTGAAGTATGTGTGTTGGCCAGACGCAGGGAAGGCGTGCAGCATACCTGCTGGGATATCACAGGGAGATTTGGGAGCCATACAGACACCCGGGGCTGGTAAGTATGACGATCCTTTGTAGGGGGGGGTCTGCTTTTTGTGGGGGGTAAACTTACCCCCAACAATGTCTCCTCGGGAATAAGACACTTCCTGAAAATAAGACCTAGTGCTTTTTTCAGGGCAAAAAAAAATATAAGACAGTTTCTTATTTTCGGGGAAACAGGGTAATATGTTTTTATTTTCCGTTGCCACTTCTACTTATACCTTGTCACAATTCCTCTGTGGAGAGCATCTTGTAAACAGGTTATGCTCTGCTGTGCCTTCCTGAATTACAGAGCCGGCAGTGACATTATTCCTCTGTGCAGAGCATCTAGCACACAGGTGATGCTTTGCTGCACCTTCCTGAACTACAGAGTCGGCAGTGACATGTTTCCTCTGTGCAGATTATCTTGCATTTGGAAATGCTCTGCTGTGTTTCTTTGAGCAGTACTAGCTGACAGGTTATTTGACAGCACAGGATTCCATGCAGGTTCTGGAGGATGCTGTTACTCAGATGTTCCACCTTCTTTGTAATAGCTCTGGGAATAAATCCCTCTGTGCGTAATGACTCTATATAATATATAGGAATAGATCCCTCTGTGAGTAATGACTATATAATATATAGGAATAGATCCCTCTGTGTGTAATGACTCTAAATAGAATATATGCGTTTCCCTTTTTGTATTGCATTACTGACATAAATTAAACTTTTTCAGGATGTTCTAATTTATTGAGATGCACTTGTAGCTGTATTGCAATCCCTCCTTGTAATTTTGGCTGGGCCTGTCTTGAGTATATAGGCTTTCTCAGTTTGGGAGTCCGAATGTTTTTAAATTTGTACCATAATTGAATCAGAGTCTCTCTATGTCTCTTTCTGGGTGTCTGGGTGTACTGCAATGCCTCCTTGTAATTTTAGGTAGGCCTCACACTGAGTGCATAGGCTTTCCCAGTTTGGGAGTCAAAATATTTTTAAAACTGTACTAAAAGTGAATCAGAATGTCTCCCCTATGTCTCTTGCTGGCTGTATTGTAATCCCTCTTTGACATTTTAAATAGGCCTCTCTCTTACTGCATAGGCTTTCCCAGTTTGAGAGTCAGAATATTTTTAAAACTATACCAGAGTTGAATCAGAGTCTCTTCTCTACATCTCTTGCTGGCTGTCCCTCCTTATAATTTTTTGCAGCCTTTACACATAGTGCATAGGCTTTACTATTGCAGGAGTCCCTCTTCTTAATAATGGGAAAAAATTGTATTCTGAGTCTCTTCTACATGTCTTCCAGGGTGTATTGCAGTCCCAGTCACTTGGTGCATAGGTTTTAGCAGTTTAACACTAGAACTACTGGACTCGTGACACCTATATAGAAATACATAGTGCAAAGTAGTCAAAATGACTACCTCAGTAGTTCTAGTGTTAAGAATCCCAATCCTTAAAAATGGTAAACAAAAAATTGTCTGAGACCCTCCTTTACATGCCTTCCAGGGGATATTGCAGTTCCTCCATCTAATTTTTGGCAGCCCTTAGTGCCATCGGTCTTTTTCTTAGATTACAGGATCTTGACTTCTGATTGAGCACTCCTACTCTTCAGCCTTGGGTGATTTTAATTCTTCATTTGCAGGTTCCTGTCCACCCATAAATTGGAGTTTATTAAAACCAAAGAGAGGCATTAGTTTGATAGGGACCCAACAATAAGAGGTGGTGTGACGGGGAATGCGACAGAGCAGTACGGGACGCCAGGCCGAGGAACAATCCAAAGGGCTTTATTAGAACCACAAAGATAAAGCACCAAACAGGAATATAAATCCTTAAAGTCCACGAGGAGTCCATAACAAAACAACAGATCCGGGAGCGCCTCCTTGTATTCCGATGCCAGGAAAAATATTGCAATGGTCCTTATATGAGTTCCTTGAGTCCAACAGGGTGAACAACAAAACACAATCCCACGTGGCCACTGATCTCCAATCTGTAACAGTCCATACACAGGCACTAGGATCTAACCTCAGCTATAGATCTGAGTCCTTCTCTAGATGAGATCCAACTAACTGACTAACATGGGTCTCATTGTTCTCTCCTGGGATCAGCCCCTTAGGTGATACATGAAAGGATTCTAGATGTCCTGGCTCTGTTCTGTTTACCAAGTTGTGGATTGGAAGAGTCCCATGCTAAGAAGAACAAACAATACCCCACCAAAAGCAGTACATACAGGACAGTCAAGGAGGGAGAGACTAATACACCATGAGCACAGGCGGGGGAGGGACACGCTGTTACAGGTGGCCTTGGCTTTAGCTGTTGGGTTCACATAAAATCTGGCCATTTTTACGTGCCAAGTATTTCATTTTTTATTTACATGTTTTTGATAGCAGTATTTCAAGTCTAAATTCCTATTTTTATTGTTACACATATCTTAGCAATACAGAGTGCAGCTGTCTGTTTTATGAAAAACAGTGTATCAATAATTCTCAATAAGCTAGCATTAAAAATAATAGGAAGCTAAAACAAGTAAAAATAAAGAGCGAACAGTAGGTGATTCAATTTAAAAACCATTAGAAAGATCTCAACAAAAGCTGTTTACTTTTAGGTTACCAAAGTCATTATGACTCAAAGAATTCATTCTTCAGACACTTTTTGGGTATTCAGTGATAGATTTTTGGTCAAAGTTTAGATTGGCATTGTGACAAAACTAGCATCTGAATTTAGCGGGAGTCTCATTGTTGGATATTTTTGTCAAGGTTGCGACTGATGCCACCAACAGAGTCACATATTTGCTTGTTTCAATTTCACAAACCTGAAAATAAGAACAAATAACTTTACAATCTGCAACAAAAAGGTGACATGAATAATACAATAGGGGCAATGGAGATATTTCTTCATATGAAGAAACTAGTTTTCATATCATTTACAGTACAGCAAAACATACATTGGACTATTCCACACACAAGGGAAGATATACTTAAAGTCCATTGAATAATACACATAAAAAAACAGAGGCAGATACTGACCCTGAAGGGCCCAAATATACAATATTTAAACCCCGACCAATCCATCATGTCCCATTCCAAATTCTGCATACAAAAATGCACATTAAATACACAGACATATTGAGTACAAACATGCACACTAGCATTTGTGGCGCCCTGGGCAAGCCAGGACGTCACAAGCACAACACCAACACACCCCACACTCCCGGTCAGGCACACCGAAGTCAGACAAAAACCCTTGTTGCCTCCCTCCAGGGGCTGATGTTCACACCAGGGGGTGGGCCAGGCGGTTGGTCCCGGCCACCGAGGAGTTCACAGTCCTGGAGGCAGGAAAAGTGGGGAGTTGAGTTTTGGAAGTGAAAGTGAGAGGAAGGAAAGTGGCAGAGGAGCAGACAGAAGTGGTCCGGGTGTGTGTCCCGGACGGAACAGCAAGGTTGTCAGACGGTGGTGACCGTCTGCAGGAGAGGCCTATTGGAGCTAGCCGTAAGGACCGTGGACGGGCGGTGGCCCGGCGGTACCGGACCGGTACGCAAAGAGAAGCCAGCACCATCAAGCAGGGGCTTACGGACCCTGATAAGGCTAGGAGTTGCCGTGAATTTGTCAAATCCGTTAGCGAAGGGAACCTCCTGGGTTTCCCAGCAGCCAAGTCCCGACAGAAGGCAACCGTCCAACCGAGAGAAGGAAACACAGTTACCGCCAAGGCTAAAGTTCCCAGGGCCAGAGCCTGCGGGCAAAAAGGGCTCATTCAGCAACCTTCAAGCTGGGGAGCAGGTTACCGGTGGGAACCCATTGGAACCGTACACACTACACAGGTGCAGGGAAAGGCAGTCACCATCAACCTGCCAGGAGGAGAAAGACCGCAACCATCTGTGGGACCCGTCCATCCAGCCGTTTGCTTTACCGGAGACTCTGTGTACATCATTGGCTGAGTGAGTACCACCGTGCCGTGCGGCACAGCGCTGCCCCCGTGACCCTGCACCTCGCCAGGCCCCGTAACCCGCCTGCCATCCATCCGTACCCCATCACCGGGCCCCGGGACAACCAACCCCCCTACTAGAGATGAGCGAACCGGTCGCGGTTCGGCTCAAGGTCGATTCGCCGAACGGAGCTCCCGTACGAGTTCGGTTCGTCGAACGTTCGACAAACCGAACTCGAACTGCATAGGAAACAATGGCAAGCAATCACAAACACATAAAAACACCTAGAAAACACCCTCAAAGGTGTCCAAAAGGTGACAAACATCTCGCAACACAACACAAACACATGGGAAAGTGACAAGAACAAATTCTCATGTGAAAACAAAACAGCGTTATGAGGAAAAAGAGGACGAGACACAGATATAGGCATGGCATGCCCTTCTAAAATCATGTAAAACACCGCAAGGTGACTCCAAGCGGAGTCTCCCTTTTTTCCAAAAATTGTGCCCCACACACACCCACCCATTCAGTGGCAGCACTTGTGCCCTAGTTGTATACTTCACAGCTAGATTTGCATCAAGCAAATTCAAAAATACGCCATACTTAACCGTCCCCAGGATGACACCGGGGTAGGTAGCAAAGTCTTTCCTGATCCCAGCTCTGTTCATCTTGGATCATTTTTAAAAACAATGTAAGTAAGGGTTACTCCAAGCGGAGTCTCCCTTTTTTTCCAAAAATTGTGCCCCACACACACCCACCCATTCAGTGGCAGCACTTGTGCCCTAGTTGTACACTTCACAGCTAGATTTGCATCAAGCAAATTCAAAAATACGCCATACTTAACCGTCCCCAGGATGACACCGGGGTAGGTAGCAAAGTCTTTCCTGATCCCAGCTCTGTTCATCTTGGATCATTTTTAAAAACAATGTAAGTAAGGGTTACTCGAAGCGGAGTCTCCATTTTTTTCCAAAAATTGTGCCCCACAT